>NC_141759.1:20980299-21679882 GCF_982258835.1 Parasteatoda tepidariorum | reverse complement strand
ACAATATTAGATTCACCACATTCACTTTAATGACTAATTACTTTTCATTACTACTAATAGAAAGATAGAGTTTGGGATTTGTTAGAATTCGGAAGGGTAAGTTGCAAATGTGTAGAGGTAGAAGTATTTTCTTCCAACAGAAATAAGAAGCACTTAATTTGTTTAGTTTACAAATAATCAACAAAGATTTGCTTTACAAAGATGATGAACAACAACAAAGATGATGAATGAGAGACGAAAATATTATCATCCAACAACGTACAGTTAAGATGGAATTAACACGAATGGAAAGCATCAAAGAGTCATAACTAAAATTCGAATGTCGTTATAACATCAAAACAAAAATATCAGAATTTCTTTTAAAAAAAATAATTATAAGGGCTGAAAAAAAATAAAAATAACTGCCGAAAAAACTATTACCAAACGATGTAAAGCTATAATGGAGAGATCACGAATTGAACAATTCGAAAAAAGGGATGGCCCAAATTCGAAATTCGCATATTGTAGCAAAATATTAAATATAAAGGAATTAATTTGGCAAACCACAAGAAAGCAATAAAAAAAAAACCAGAAAAACATGTAGACTTACAAAAAAAAACTGAATTGTTTTTTATTAATTGAGAAATTTCAAGAAAAATAAATTTCCATTTTTCACAAATATGGACCCAAGAGCCCTGGTGGCTAAGGGGATAGAGCACTCGCCTTCCAATCCCCAGACTTTCCGAGAAATCTTAAAAACAAGTTTAATTAAATTCATTTATTAAGTCTTGGTGGTAGAGGATTAAGGAAATTTACAATAAAAAACTTTAATGATTTGTAAGATTATAAAACATTATTTGTCCCAATAAACTTCTTAATCAAGAGTAAGAATAGACGATCTGAAATCCACCTGCCCTTCTATTTACTATGGAGTTTAGCAACTATTATTTTCCAGTTGAGAGATTTTTAAGTCACTAAAACGGTTTTGTGAAATTTGGCTCCATCTGAAATGTGGCCCTAAAAATAAAACCGGGGCCTAAGAGAAATGTTGGTACAAAGAGCGCATACTTGGACCTCGCTAAATCCAACCCCATGACTTTTCCAGATTTTGGTTTAAAAATATTAAAATTCCCGACTTTCCCCCCGATTGTTTGGACAATTTCCAAATTTACTGATTTTCTAGGGAGTATTGCAACCCTGATATCGGATTAATGTAATCAGTTATTGACAACATTTAACATTTATTATCATAAGCAACATTTATTACCTGAAAAGATTTGAGAAAATGAAAAATATATTACTATACTTTACACTACTAGCATCATAAGAACTCAATAAAGTTCCCATGATTGTGTATCATTATTTAAATAAATTACTTTTGTACAATACATTTTTAAATAAATATCAATACATTTAAAGAAACAATAATACATAATCAGTATATCAATAGAATACAATATATTTTAATTTTGGGAATATTAGATCATTTTATAGAGAAACAACTTATCTTAAAACTTAAAGGTAGTTAATCTTAATATAAATTTAAAAAAAAATTTTTTTCAGCAAATAATAGTTTAAGCAGCTATCTAGTGGAAGAATTTCTAATAATTAAAGAACTTAGTGGAAGAAGGTTCTAAATAACATTTTAGTGAATTTAGATACACCAATTTTAGAAAATTTAGCAACAGCAGGGATTTGTTTACAAAACATTCTATCCGGTTAAAATCATCTTATTTAACGGCATGAGGGGAATAAAATTAAGTTCAAAACAAACAGTAAATTATAACTTTAAGCCTAAAATTTCACAATTTTTTAGAATGTTGCTCACTTTTGTGCACCTTCAGTCACTAAGTTATTCAATTAATTGGTGAAATTAAGCCACACGAAAAAAAAATGAGACAAACCTGAATCTTTCTTAACTGGTATAAATGTCAGAGGTGACATTGTGATTTGAGCAGGTTGAGATCCATACATTCCTAAGAGTGTAGACTACATAGTTCAGAAAATAAGGAAATGGAATTTGTAACTTACAAATAAATTTAAATGAAAAAAATAACTGAGAACAGTTTGAATTTGTGACAAACTTGTCACTTTTGCTATTGTACAGTGCTTAAAACAGAAAAAAAATTAAAAAAGAAACAAAATATGTGCATAATTTATTGGACAGGCAAGAAAGTAATTTTCAAATTAAAGATGACGAAACAGAGGAACTTTAATGAAACGTAAAATTAAATGAATCACCAAAGGTTACTGACATTGTTTGAAATAGCTGTTTTTTTTTGCATAAACACATGCTATATACAGCTTTTGAAATGTCCTTCCAGTTATTATTTGACTTAATTTTTAAAAAAAACCTTCAATTGAAATACTTGATTTTTAATATCACAAAAATTTCATCGCCTCCCTTTGAGTTTGCAATATTGAGGTTTGACTGCATGCATTGAAAGTTACAGACATGATATAGATAATAATATAAAAACATGTAAAAAGAACTTAAAAATTCATTTCTTTTAATTTTAAACAATATTAAAATTTTTACAACAACAAATAGAACTTTGGTACAAAATAGTGTACATTGTTAAATTGTTCTCATTCACATTTTGCCATTCATTACAGAAGACATTTTTATACTTTGAAAACAGCTTTTATGTATCAGTGCTATTTGCAGGCACTGACAAATATTGAATAGCTACTTTTGAAAATTCATGATAAAGTAATGCCCAAGAATTTCATAATTGAATTATTTCACTCCCTCAGCTAGCAATTTATTCATTCAATCGAACCAATTAAATTAGCTAATTATAATAGAACTAATTAAATAAAATTGAACTTATTAATTAGCATTAAATTTACACATCAAACATCATTTTGCTTTTCAACCTATTTATCGGAATGTTTCACATTAATAATTTTGAAGTTTCAGAAATGTACTACTTGTCATTAAAATGTAAGCAATGCAATTAAAGTGCCAAAAAATACCAAATTTAAACAATTTCAATGGAAGTAGTATTTTAAAATATTTGCAGATTTCAGAAAGGAAAAAAAAATATTATTCACAGAAATTCACTCTGCTACAACATAGCTACCCTAGTTATGGTGCACTGTTAAGCAAATATGAAATTTTAATGAATATCATATCTTAATAGCTGAAGAGTCTAACTTTAATAATGATAATTATAATATTTTATGTTACCAAATCAGACATAAAAACATGTTTTTATCTAAATAGACATAAAATTTTTTGATACATTAAGATGCTTGACTCTCAAAAAATATGGGATTAATAGTTTAGCCAAGACAACAGTAAAATACTTAATCATCTTAATGCTAATTTCCCTTTTTGCATATTTAACCATACCTTTAGAAGTATTAAAGCGAATCAAAAAATTTTGTAAGCCTTTATAAATATCATTTGTTCATTTATCACAAAAAATACTTTTTGGGACTATTTATTATTTTTTATAGTTCATTTTAATAATGGTTAAAAAAAACTTTTGAATTCTAAGACATGCAATTTTTTACATCATTTAAAATAATTAAATTTCAAAAGACAAAAACTAACATTCCATTGGAATTTAATTAATTTGTTTTATATAGTTTTAAACAATAATTAAATCAGTTAAATTATGTAAATTTTCTTGAAGTCTTATATTTTTAAAGTTTTTTCACCATTATTAAATTATAAATTATTAAACCATACAAAATATCAAATAATCATAAAAAAATTATATTTAGCTTGAAATTATCTTTTGACAAATGAGTTTAATAACAGCATGCAAACAATTTAAATATGCATAAATAATTTCAGAGATATGATGAAATAAGCTGAAGGAAAAAAGTATGTTTATCTAGAAAAAGTATATGTATTTTTAAATTAAAAAAGGGTCAGCACAAATTCATAAGCATATTTAAAGTTAGAATTCAAACCAATAAAGACAGAATCCTCAAGGTTTAAAAAGGTCAAGATATTGCATTTAAATTAAAATTTCTTTAGCAGCTAAAATGAAATTTGTGAAACAAAAAGTCAAATTTTTGATTTAGAACAATAACAATTCTAGGACAAAATAGCACTTTCTTTGATTAGTTAGCACATAACTACTAACGTTCAATCTCTAAATAAAAAGTTATGCTTCACAATTTCTAATGACTCACAATACTAGAGTTGCTCTTATGAGAAAGATTGATACAAAGATACAATTTTAATTTATTATAACTCAAACAAATTCGGAGAAACTCCAAATAAAAGCCAAATTAAAACAATCTTCAAAAAACAAATGAACATTATCTTAAGAAAAAAAAACACCTTAATTTTAGACAAAAGAGGAATTATACCTTTACTAGAGCAAGTAGCACTTTTTCATCAGGAATAAAAATCTGCCGTTTATCAGGTGTAACATTGACATCAGCAAATGCTATTGAACAAGGGAAAAAATAAGAATTTAAATTATTAAATTCAATGTAAATATAAATAAATAAATAATTAATAAATACATAAAAATTAATTTGAAATTTAAGAGAGAAACATTTAATCACATTCCGCAGTGTCTACCATCAAATTAAAAGAAAATAAAAATAACAAAGGGTTCCCACTAAATTTCAGAAAAAAAAAAATTCCCTAACTTTTCCAAGTATATCTGGAAGTCAGTGAACATGAAACGTAATAGTGGCTTTTAAATCGTGTGGATAAGAAACACAATATTTTATATAAAACCGTGATAACACAAAACACGATGCACAAACTTAAATTGCATATTTAGGAATCGCGATGCGTGCTTTTAAATCGTGTTCGCATTGGTAGGAAAAAGAGTAAAAATCCTTTTTACCCCCTTGGGAATTCGAAAAAGACAAACTTTCTTTGAAGAGGCAGATTTTTTTCCTTTTAGTAAGAGTAAAAAGTTTCCACAATGGTGAGGAATTTTTCACGAACCGCGTTCACGTTTATTAAACTGGATCAGATTATTCAAGAAGACCCCCCACATAAAAAAAGAAGAAAAAAGAGAAGTGAGAATTGTGGCTTATGAAATATGCAGGAAGACACTTCTCCTTAACCCTTTTTTTTATTCTATTGAATTTGTCTAGTCCATCTTGAGTACAACCTATCAGTTTCACTCCTATTCTGGAATGCTAGCAAGGAGAGACCATACAGTGTAGTTCAGATCAAAATGTTTTCATGAGCTTTACATACTGTTTATACAGTTAACATGCAGTGTTAAGTGATAAAGATACCGTGTACCATGTAACTTGTTCAGGTTTGAGAAAACATTTCGAAGAATGTCTAGAAAGTTATGGGGAAAATGTTGTATTTCATCAAAAATTAAGTCACAGTGACGCATTAGTACACACTGAGGCGTAACTTAATTACATGGAGCAAGAAGATGAAAGCACACCTGCAGAAATGATGATGTTGAGAAATTTTCGTTGTAAAATTCGGTGAAAGTAAATGGAAAACAAACGTCCATCAATTCCTCCTTCACTAAACAGTGACGTAAATTACAAATCTGTTTTTCTTTTTAATTGAGTGTTCCAGTTTTGAATCTAAACAACACTAAAATGTCTTGTTAGTTATTCATACTTAGAATTAATTCAATTAATAATGTTTTATTGTATAATAACTTAACATTTTTGATAATTTTTTATCAAAATTTTCATAAATTGGATAATTTGGGATGATTGCTTACCTGGGATGAAGCATTTCCCAAACAGCCCGGTTAATCGAGAGTCTACTGTACTATTATTTTATTTTCCAAACTTTTACAAATAAAATGCATAAATTTACTTTTTTTTTTTTGCTTTCTTAAATTTATGAATACATTTTTCATTTCATTCTTTCTTTACATAGGGTAGTATAGTTGATAAACAAAATTTATCTAATCCATCACAAAATTATTTTATTTTAGCATCTAAAACTTTTACTTGCACAGTACATAAGTAATTTGTTATATTAGTATATAGAAATAAAAATACCTTCAACTAAGCTAACGTTCATCAAAACAAAAGGATACTGATGTTTATTGAATGAATGATAAACTTCATTGATCAATTTTGAAACCTAAAAATTAAAAGATAAACACTCGAATCAAAATTTATGTTGGACATTTAAAGATGTGAAAACATTTGATTTTTATGATAAATATTAATAACTTAAAAGCATTGCAAAATGTTAAAGAAAATAATAGAATTTTACTGGAAAACTTCAGAATTCAGAAGTCATACTGCACAAAATAGCACCTGCAGTGTCTTTCAAAGTATTTTTTGCAAATTTTTTGTATAGCAACTCTTTAAAATGCTGAATAAGCTTACTAATGCAACGGCTAGTCGAATTTAGTTCACCGATGGAAGCCCATTAATAAATAGAAGAAAAAAATAATAGAATTTAACTAGTAAACTTCTTTTGATAAATAATAGAATAAAATAATAGAATTTTACTAGAAAACTTCAGAATTCAGAAATCATATTGCACAAAATAGCACCCGTAGTGTATTTCAAAGTATTTTTTTGCGAAGATTTTATATAGCCCCAGATGGCACTTTCCTTAAAACGCTGAGTACGCTTAATAATGCAACCGCTAGTCAAATGTAGATCATTGATGAAAGCACATTATGAATAAGTATTGTTATAGCAATTTATTGAACATCCATTGCCTTCATGTTGTCAATCATCAATTTCATGCATACTAGTTCTCCTTCAATTCCATTTTTAAAAAACATCTTTCAATGCTTTTAAAATCTCAAAATAAATGGAAATACTGTATGTAAATTAATTTAAAATTATAATGAAAAATTTAAAAATCGATTAATTTGAAAAAAGCTTTGAAAGTTGCGATGTGAAAGTAAGAATTGTTTAACAGGAGACAGAAAGAAAGATGTTAAAAATAACAATGGAAAAAATATAGGGATAAAACTTTGTCTCCATAGCTTTATTTTTTAACATTTATTTTGCTATTCGCCATTGTTTCACAATACGTTCATAATTTTTATTAGCAGTCAAAAAGGAAATGTATAAGATAAATACTTTAGGCAAATCACATGGTCTTCCAGAAATGAAATAAAACTGTCTGTCAGACGAGCTTCTTCCTTCACCATGAGTACTATTTGATATGAAGCCCTCTAGCCTACACAGAAGTCAATGAAAAATAAGAATATTAGGAAAAATAATATAATAAGAATCATGCATAATAAGAAAAATGAAAAATAAGAATATAATGAAAAATAAGAATTTAATAAGAATCATGCATAATAAGAAAAATGAAAAATAAGAATATAATGAAAAATAAGAATTTAATAAGAATAATGAAAAATAAAAATATAATGAAAAATAAGAATATAAAATTAGTTAAGGCATAATAAGGACAGTAATGTTATATAATACCACCATAGGATAAAGAAAAATTGTATTTTTTTAATTACAGTAGAGCGACGATTATCCGAACTGCTCGGGACCGAACATGGTTCGGATAATGAAAAGTTCGGCTAATTGGAAAGTTGTTTAAAATCTAGTTTAAATGATTATTACTTATGCACTAACTTCCCTTATAATTTTTTCCAGGCTTAGGACTGGCAGTACTCTCTAAAATAGTGCTGGCGTGTTTAAAATTTTTCTTTTCAATTTTTAAATATTTTTATTTATTTTTTCTCTCAATTTTTTTCATTTTGAATTATTTTTTATCATATTTCAGCCTTTTATTATTTTTTTGACAATTACTCATTGTAATGTTTAGCAACTGTTTAGCGATCGTTCAGGCGCACTCGGCGCATTGTGTCACCCCTTCGGGGGCATGCTAGGAATCTAGGGAGATGTATGTTTGTCTTGGTCGGGAGAGGGTCTCCCTTGTATGTTTAAGAGCTGCAGGCTCTGAGTCAAAATAATGCCTAGTTTCTTTTGGTTTTGAATAAAGTTAAGTTTATTATTACTAAAATCTGGTGTGATTATTTGCATGGAATATAGGCATTACACTCATTTTACCACATGTTTCTTTATTTTCCATTGCAAAAGAAATCCAGCAAAGATTTTTGTTTCAAAGAAGATGCTTTTTTTTCTTCTGAGCAGCCATATCCCTTATTCTTTTTAAATAAATCAACTGAAATGGATCAACTTCCGTTCTAGATTGTCAAAATGAAGCTCGCATTCTTGGAAGATAATTTTCAGTTGAAGAGGGCTAAAGGGGTTTGTAGGTTTAACTGTACAACAATACATGTATGTATGACTACTATAAAAAACTGCTAAAAAAGGTTGTAAATTAAGTATGGTCATCAAACGTAGTGGATATTATTTATTCTTCTAAATTTAGAAAAATTGTCGATAAGTTAAAAATTATTCTAGACTTTAAAAAAAAAAAGTCGGCGCTCTACTGTTTTTTATTATTCGAATTTAAGCCACCATTGATTCTAAACTGCACCTTAAATTTTTTTTAAAAATGTGTTAGCAGCTCAGCAAATAAAATTTTCTATTCTCAATAATTTCCAAAAGTAATTAAAAAGTTTGTCACCAAATGGCACTAATAATTGAGAAAAGCTGCAAAAATTGTTTTCAAAGTAACCACATTTACAGCAACATTTTGTTACAATCAAGAATAAAATTAACAGATATCCAAACGAACATTTTAAAGATTTGACACAGGTAAAATATTTCCTTATAGTTTTTCTATTCATCAACACCATCTATTGATGAACTTCAAAACTCGTTGAGGTAAATTATCTGATTTCTAAAGCAAAATGCACATTTCTATCTCTTTTTACTATTAGCTATTCTACACTATTAGCAGAGATTTAGGCTAGCGGTCTGGCTTAAGCAGAATCCTCAATGATTTAATTAAAATTTGATTTAGTGTAATTGGGAAAAAAGACAATAAAAAAACATATTAAGCAGCAGTAAGTACATCTAAAACAATTTTCAATCTCTCCAAACAAAAACCAGTCTCGTTCTGCTCTGAAATAAATTAAAGATAAAAATAAAATTCATAAGCAGCATTTTGATATTGACATAGCCTTTTTTATCATTTCGTAATTTTTCTTGCTTTTGTCAGCCTTAAAATTTTATTCTAAAAAGTCCTGACAAAATTGTTAATAATTTTGGAAGAACACAGTATTAAGTCTTAGACCCTTTTATTACATAAATAGCAATGAGATATAAAATATTAGTATAATGATTATTATAACTCTTCAAAAAAAACAACAACATCCAACTTACTTAAATATTTTACTTTTCTCAATTGATGATTCAGGAAGAAAATATTCTTTTAGTACCTCATCAGAAGGTTCACGTTGCTTGATTTCCATAATTTGTTTTATCTAAAGAAAAGGAAAATAAAATATAATTTGAACTTCAAAGTTACACTTATTGAAATACAATCATAAGCTATATATAAAATAGAAATTTAAATTACTTCAATAGATTAAAATAACCTTTGAAAATTCTATACTTATTAATAAATTCCATTTTTTTAATAAGGCAATACAAGCCAATTATGATCAATGAAAAAGACTATTAATAGCTGAATATTCTTTTATGCAGGAGTAAATTAGTGGCCTATCATTTCACATCTTGAAAATTTTATTATTGTTGAAATTTTTTTTTTTTTTTGGTTTCAGATTTTTTAAAAAAATTTATTGCATAAAAACAATAGGAAAACTATCTCAAAAAATTTGTTTTGCTTTTTCTGAAAATTTTAAATAAGTGAATGACTTTTTAATTTGTTTAAAAATTTTTATGATTTAAATATTAGAGGCTGTTCATATATGATATCATACTTTTTTTCTCAATATTTTTTAATTTCTTTCTCCCTTTTGTAACAAAATGTCACACATTAATATACCTCTAACAACCCAAGCTATATTACATAATAAACCAATACTAACAATTAAAAAAAAAATTACTGACCATATTTCGAATTTTATTTTTAAATTTCATGTGCTTTAATTTTGATTAAGAGCCTAACAATAATGATTGAGTGTGTAATTATTATGATGAAAAAAAATATGAAAACAAATAACAAAAAATATTTAATCCGTGATTTTAAAGGTTTTTTTTAAAATGCAAAAGTGTGATGTCACGCTTCTTGTTACCCCCTCGATCCTCCTTATCATAATTTCAAAAGTTAACACCCTCCCTTTCAAGAGTAACATCACTTGTAGACGGCCCCTCATTGTGTTATTTCATAAAATCACTCATCATAAATTCTGAAACAAGAATTCAATAGTTAGGATGATTGAAATAATTTCCTTTTGAAAATTGCTTTTTAAATCTAGAATTTTTGGACCTTAGGATGCAATATCCTACTCACACTCATTGACACAGTTCGACCTTCAATAAAAGAACAGCTTGTGATTATAGGATTGCTCATATTCCTTAATATTCTTTGAAAATTGTAATACATAAGAAAAAAATACAAAGTGAAGGTGTAAAAAAAATCTGAAATTTTTGTCAAATGGCAGAGAAACCTCATTCCTGTTTGGTAAGACAATTACAGACATAGGTTATACTAAGAAAGCTTTAGGATTCAACTTATTATGTATTAAGATGAAAAAAAAGGAAAATAATTGTAACTCACTTGCTTATCTCCAAATAAAGAAACAATATTCTCTTTAGAGCTTTTAGAATTATGAGTAGCTAACACAACATTCTTCCTTCTATAAACAAAATGCATTTTAAAGCTTTAATATAAATATTAATGAAAGAAATATATTTTACTAATCATACTTTTTTATCTTTCAATATTTTTAAATTAATAAAACTAAGCACATGTTTTGAAAAAAAAACAAGAAAATTATGTCTGAAGTCAAAGTTAATGTTTTTTGAAACCTCTGAAACACACTGGTAATAATTTAATGAATTATTTAGATTAAAATGATTTAAACTGTGTTTTACAAATAAAAATTATAAAAGAATTTTAATTTAGTGCAAATCACAATCTGAAATACTAAATATATTATCTATAAAAATTGAAATTTAATGAAAGAAAAAATTTAGAATAATTTTTTTCTGTGATTTCAATCGAAAAATTCCCTTGTATGTGTTTTATACAAATTTTATTATGTAACCTAAAAACAGTATAAAAAATACAAATTAAATTTAGGTTAACAATTGCTTCAAAGATATACTATGGAGAGCAACATGGGTGCTTTTCTAAAAGATATCTGTTTTAGGCTTAACAACTAGTCTAGCTGAAATAGACTTTATGAACACATAAGCTTAAATTGTTAGAAATTATCTCTAATAGATCCATTTTACAATGATATCTATTATTAATATAATACTCATTATAAAAATTTTACCTTACCCTTTTTCAGAACAGTTAGTACAAGTTATTTTCTTATTTATGCTAATCAAGCAATATGCTGTAAGTAGCTGTATCATTTTTGTAAATTCCCTTCGAACATTTTTAGTGAATTCTTTATGACGAACAGGATAAGTGGAAAATATTTTTCTAAGAATCACAGTTGTTCCAATCTAAAACAAACCAATAAAAATATTTGATATTATAGCAGATATGTAGATTTTAATGTAGTTCTTACTACATTAAAAAGTCTCATACTCGTTTAATAAACATATGAGTTCTCTGGGTAGTTATCAACAATCGAAATAAGCATATCTCTTTCTCTTTTTTAAATTTAAAAAATAAATAAATAAAAAAATGCAATTTTTTTTAATTGTATGATCTGTTCTAAAATAAAAGAATTTTTTTTACATCCTCTTGCTGCATTTCGGATAGCTAAACATTTGTGTATACTTCTTTAAGGGTCACATTTTAAGAATTGTTGAAAAAGAAAAGAACAGCTGAAGAAAAACAAAACTTCAGTGAGAAGAATAAATTATGAATATTAATAAAGCTGAATATTGATACTGTTTAAAAGAGACATATGTAGACAGGCTTTGTTTTGAATCAAATTATAAATGTTTTCATTCAAAAAATTATCTGAATTTCATTGCTTCATTTGTAATTTTTTCTATTAAATAAAATAAATAGGAATAATTTTCCCTTCCACATTAAAGCTTGTTTTTTTAATAATATTTTTATCTGAATATCTGCACTGTCAACTCCTCACATCACTTGAAAAAAAAAAGAAAAAAAAAGAGAGCAAGAGAGAAGACATGTCTTTATTAATGAAAGAGGAAGTTCAAATTATCAACTGCTTCCTTTTTATTATTTATCCAAAAAAATATTCCCTTGCTAATTAAATGTCAATTAACTAATAATAAAATGTTATTGCATAAATATTGATGTTGTTTATAATGTAATGTTTAGATCTTTGTTTACCTTGATACTATTTTCCAAACTTGGCAAAGTTATAACGATTCTGGATATGGGACTTTCCACTTATTTAACACAATAAGGGAGTTTTGAAAAATAAAGCTAGTGAATTCCATCATTCCAGGTGGACAATTATTGATTAAAAAAAGAGTTTAAAATATTTAATCAGTTTGAATATTAAATAAGAGTATAGAGCTATTCCTTTTTTTTCTCAAATTATTATGCCTAAAATCAATTATAGGGTCAAAGAATGCTTTCATGACATTTTTATTTGAAATCAGATGTGTGTTCTTAATTGAAATTTTTTTATTCAAATGAAAATTCATGCAAAATATTCATCAGGAAAATGGGAATTTGATTTGTGCAATATAGGCTGAGAAGTTGAAGCAGTATAGTATCCCCCTTCTCACTGTACATCTGAGATAAAAAAAATTGAAACTGCTATTATAATCTGCAGCACATGCTGTCGCGTTGGAGGTTTTTTGGTATCATGGCATTAAATAGCACTCATTTAAATCATGTATGTCCATCCTATGGTACAAATGCCATGGACTTTTATCAGCAGGATGAGAAAACTTGTTGAAAGATTAAAAAATATAATAACAGAGCTTCTATAGAAACTTTGTTAAAATCCATAAAAAATATTTAAAAAAAAAAGATACTATAGCAACTAACATGTATTTATTATCAAGTTACACAAAATAAGATCAAATTTGCGATATGAAATGATGACAATTTATAATTCAAATAATATTCATTACAGGTTATAAATTTAAGACATGGGTAATAGATAGTCAGAATAAAATATGCATGTTGAACTATATGTGAAAATTGAAGTAAACAATAATTCACCTGGCGTGCAGCAGGCGATGCTTTAACGAGTTTTCCATTATGATCAAATTTAAGATTTGTGCCAACTTCAGTCTCAGCATTACGAGTAGTTACTTCAAGGTCACTGAATAGAATAGATTAGATTAGCTATTGAAACAAAAATTTGATTTAAAGTTGGCATAATAAATATAAAGAAAAAATTACCTCAATGCACATAGAGAGCTTAAAGCTTCCCCACGAAATCCAAAGGTAGAAACGAAAGGAAGATCTGAAAAATCAGCTATTTTTGACGTATGATGTTTGAGCGCTGAAATGAAATGGTTAGTTTGTATTATGCTCAGGAATGGGAAAATGAACCTTTTTTTCATCAAATTATCAGAACCTTTCACGCACTCATAATAAGGTGAAAATAAGAAGCAAATATCTTTCAACAGTGACCAATCAAATAACTGATAAAGTGTATTAATAGTTCCTCATTTCCAGTTAACAAAAAACAAAACAGAAAGAAAATCACTCTTGGCACAACAATCTTTTACGATTATTTTTGTACTTAAAATTTTATTGAAATTGATAAGTTTTGCAAGCTTTATGTTCTTAAATAAACTGAATATTAAATGGGAAATACATAATACAAAGTATGCAAACAAATATAAATTTAAATCAGCAATTTTTTTAAAAATACAAATTAATAATTTAAATCAATCATTATTTTTCTTAATGAAGTGATTTAAATCTTGCCAGCCCTGGGACACTTTCTTCATTTTAAGTAAAGGAAAATATTCCTACAAAAGCCAGTGTGCTGGCCAAAGGAGTCATAGAAATTAAGACTCCATGATTCCAAAACCAACAGCATGAAATGCCATCAACGTTGCACTAGCTACCTTTACTTCATAGATAAGCTGATACCTATCCACTAGAAATTGGATGGTTTTCAAACTGCCACCGGAGATAAAACCAGGCTCTTCATAAAGACAGCTCAGCTATTAAGTCATTAATAAATTTTTTAACACAGGTTAAAAAGGAATATGTGTAAAAAGTAAAGCAAAGAGAAAGGAAAAAAGTAACACAAAACATCAAGTTAAAAGTAAATAGCATGTCTAAAAAGAGGATATTTCTGTATTGGTACCAAATTTATGTGCCAAAGTTTTTAAACTTACATTTTTTTTTAAATGTGTAATAGTTGGTCTAATGGCATTATTAGTTTTTTAGTTTTCTATAAGCTATTGCCAGACGTCTCTAGGGTTTGATGATTATTTTGGTACAGACAATGATATGGGAATCTTCTCACGAAGAATCTAGCAGATTTTTCAGGTTAAAATTTATGTACTTGAATTGCGGTGTTTTTATCCACAATTTTCACACATTGAAACTTTTCAAAAACTCAAAATTTAAGTTAAAAGATTTACTTACTTAGACTCTGAAAATCTTGAGATTTAACTCCTTTCCCATTATCACTAACTTCAATTAGCTTACTGCCATAATCTTCAAGTTTGACATCTAAAAAAAAAAAAGAAAAAAATTTAAAACAATCAAAACATGAATATGATCAAGAAATGACTAAGTAATTTTCTCCCCTTATTTCAAAGATTTGGTACAATAAATAAGTAAAGCAAGAATTAAAAAAAAAAAAATGAAATTACTATGTATAATTTTTGAATCTATGATACAATGAAGGTGTTATTTGTAATATAAATATTGAATATGCATTAAAATCATGGGGAAAAAAGTTCATAAAGAGTTGTTTTAAATATAATTTATTAATAATGATTTTTTTTTTTGGAAGGGGGGTCTATTTTTAAAAACCTTAGTCAAATTAACCAGTACTTGCGTAAAATCACATTAACCAATTTATCAAAAAATGAAAAATTGCCCTAAACAACATGATTTTTTTACCAACAATGGAAACTATATTCTAAATACATGATTGGCTACTTTTATAAAACAGCTTTTTTTTATTGTTATTAAAATATAATGCATTCAAAGAACTTTTTTATTTAAATATTTTTCCAATTAAACTATGCCAAAATTTTTTTTAATCAAAAGTTTTAAAACATTGATTTTAATATTTTTTATTTTAATTCTCATGAAATATGATGCACTGGTTACAATATGAAACAATTTGATGCAAATTGGGCTGAATTTGACCTAATATCCTGATTGACGGGATTTTACAAAAATACCAATCACTTAAAAACAGAGGTCCGAAGTAGCAAAACTAATGAAGTTGCTACTTTTATAATAGAGTTTACTGGGTAGCGTACAACTTTTTAAAAAAAGTAGTAAAGTGAGTAGAGTAATTATAATAATAAAAAAAATAAAAAAAACAGTAGTCAGTAGGGATTTTAAACAACTACTTTTAACATAATTAAGTACATAATTTTTAGGTAACTACTTTTAATATAATTAAGTAATTTAATTTAGTACAGAAACAAGGTTTAAACATAACTAATTTTTTAAATCTGATTAATACAAATCTTCACGGGTCTGGCAATGGAGGCATTGATGCCAAATTTTTATGCTTTTTGAGAAAATTTTTTCTAGTGGATGCTAAGTTCATTTTTCAGAATATGATTCTTTGACTCATTAAAACTGATTCTTACCACTACATTAAAATGATTCAAAAGTTCATATGAAGCACCACTTTGTTACAGCTCTCTCCTGGTGAGGCTTTTAAAATGTTGGCAAAACTACCAAATATTATTAATTAGTTTTTAATTGTCTACCACTCTATAAAATATTTTGCAAAAAGCTTAGTAGTTGGCAGACAAGAAGAAGCGATGAGAATGCCCCAGTGGTGGAGTATTAATTAGGTATTAGTACCTACTAACTAGCAGGGTTTGTTGATTTAAATCACTATTTAAATCAACTGATTTTTATATATATATATATATATATATATATATATAATATTTATTTTAAAAGTTAAAAAACAGTGCTTTAAATTATTGATACTTTTATTATTTTCTTTTCTTAGTTTTAAAATTTATTTTAAATAAATTGCTGCATTAATTAATTTTAGTTAACGAAATTACTTTCTTTCTTTGTGGATGTTAAACACATTTGAAATTACGTGTTTAAAAATCTTCTGATTCTTAACATTGAAAGTACAGATACAAGTAAATATTTAATGCTGTCTTAATATAGACTTGCATAGCTGTAAAAAGTAAATAAACATAATTTTTTTTTCAAAAAGAAAAAAAGCAAATGTTAATTAAATGTCTACCTTTTGATTAAAAAAGCATGGAATTCAAATCTACATTATAGCTTATTGATGGAAATTTCTATATTTCTAAAGCTTGAGGTTGTAACAAAAAAGAAATTACCTTAATATGCCAAAAATAGAAAGAAAGAAAAGCTGAGTTCAGATATTTTTTTCCTGATATAGTGTCATTCTTCCCTTTCAAAGTCTATTTGAAGCAGTAGGGTTATTAAGTGGTATTTTTTTTCTTCTCATAATATGTTTACGGTATCTTTGAAATTATCAGATTTTCTTTTGTGAAAAAAAATTCCAATGAGTACATAGATTTTTAAAAAATGTTTTTTAGCTTAACTTATGTATTTTGATATAGGATTAAAAATGAATATTTTAACATAAAAATATATAGATTGAATATTTATTTTTTGATGAATGATAACATTTATAAACACAATCTGTTGCATTTATTTTGCCATTTTATAAATCATGAGAAAGAAAAAAAGAGATCACAATTTTAAATTAAAATTATGGTGTGCTAATTGAAACTTTGTGTTACTAGTTAGAATAGTATTCTTTAAATTATCTATTTTATCGAGTCTTTTAATTTCAATCATGCCTTTGTATCAAAATGGTCACAATGCATTATAATGAAAAATTATTTTAGTAAGTTAGAGTTGCTAAAATATTGTTATAATATAGTTTTAATATTAATTTAATTTTGATTAAACATTTATTAAGTTTTTTTAATCATAAATTAAAGCTCTTATAGTGTATTTGAATAATAATAAAAAAAATCTGATTTAAATCAAAAAAATCTGATTTAAATAAAAAAAATCTGATTTAAATCAAAATAATCCGATTATTTTTTGATTTTTTTTAAAAAAATCAAAAAATCCACGAACCCTGCTAACTAGCCATTTAGAATAAAAGTTAATTTATTCCTTTAAACACACTTTCAAATGTGAATGTACAGTCATAACATATATTGATGCTATTTCAAAGGTAAAGAATATATTTTCTCAGTAATTTTCAAAGTACTTTATAACATAAATAAAAGAGAAATAAAAGAAATAAAAGAGCATTAAACACTTTACAAAAATCACAAATATTTGACAATTTTTTAGCAATTCTTAAATTAATTATTCGCTGACAGGAAAGGCGTAAAAAGTTTAAGGTTAAAAGCACAAATTCTTAAAAAACAGTTTAGAATAACAAGCTGACTTGTATAAAAAGTTTAAGGTTAAAAACACAAATTCTTCAACAAAAAAAAGAGTTTAGAATAACAAGCTGAGTAGTCTAAATGTGAAATCTATGATGTACATTTTCAGAGGATTGCATCCCATGCTATGGCAATAAGCAAGTGGATTGCTTAGCCAAGGACGGTTTAGTCACTCAACACCATCCTCTTCAGCCCTTACCAATTCAGAGCATCAATCTGAAATTTCAAAAGACTGAAGACCCCTCCCTGCCTCTGCTAATATGAGAACAAAGAAGCTCCTAGTTTGTTCTCAACTGTAATTGAGCCTCATGAACGGCATTTTCAAGATTGGCCAGTGGACACGCGAAGAGTTACTTGTTCTTTGAGGACAGGAAGATCTTTGCAGTTTGCTTTAAATGACAAGCTCATCAGACTCCTGGAGAACACATCCTGGATTGCTTGGGTCCTTCCCGAGATGAGTTATATGTTTTTCTTCTTTTCGTTCGTGTTTTTCTGAGGGTTTACAGTCTAATGGATCTTGATTGACAATTGGTGGATAAGAAACAACAACAATAGACATAAATAAATATATCCTAATAATTCCTCATGTTTAAAAAATTCAATTTTTTTATTCAAAACCATTTAGAATATGGGTTTAAAATAGGTTCTCCAGAAAAGTTGATTTCCTAAAAGTAATGACTACATTTTGAAAATAATTCACTGCATTAAAAAAAAAAAGTAGTCAGAGTTGTAGTTAACTACTTTCGTAATAAAGCCATTGTAGTTAATTAGAAAAACAAGATGTTTGTTTCACCACAGACTTTAAAAAAAGTAAAAGAAAAAAAAAAGTTTTTGGAATAATGTTTTTTGGTAAAATAGTCAGTCTGAAAGTTTAGGATGTCTATTTTTAATAGTTAAAATGTTAGTTATAATTCTACATTATAAAATGGTGTTAACTTAGAAACTTAACTCTGATCTGAAGCTTTGAGGAATGAAATTATTCTCATAAAAATATTTTATAACATTGCTTATGGGTGGAGAATGAAATGTATAAAATAACTTACCAATAACTGTTGCTCCTGCATCAATGCTATTTTCAACAAGTTCTTTTACAGCAGTTGCCAGAGTCAAAACTACTTGTCCAGAACATATTTTATGAACACTGGTTCTGTCTATAGGCTTTATATTTCCTTGTTCCATTATTTCTATGAAAAAAATATGTTAATTATTAATCAATTATGAAATAAAATGGAAATTTAATCGATTTTATTTTTTAGTAAGTTGAAAAAAAAAAAAAAACTTTTGGCTCCTTACAAACTAGCTAACTTACTTAAATTTTAAAAAGAGTTAAGAACTAAAGCCAAAATAAAGTTCATTACTAATCAAAAAGTTAGTTATGAATTGTTTCTTTAAATGGGGCAATTATAATTCATTGCAAATCAAAGCTTTGACCACATTCTGATCTACACAAATAACAAACACAAAGATAAAAATTGGCACCAAGAAAATTTTTGCTCTAACCTAAAACAAAAAACATTTGACCCTTCACTTTCAGCAAAAAGTTTTGTGTAATTAAGCATGAAAAATCTAGTTTTCAATATTTTTAAACTTAATAATACTTTTTTATTTTTATTTTTGCCTACCAGTTTGTTTAAATTTGAAAGCTGTTAACATTTTAAATGGTGATAAATTCCGCTTCCATCATAATGTAAAATAAACAACAAAAAAAAGGTTCTCTTAAGACGAGACACAAAATTCTAGCTAAAATTTAAGCTTTCTTAACTAGTCAGAGGGTGAACAAAAATCTAATTGCAAAATTTTATCCTTACAGACACAAGAGTGAGTTAATCAAAACATAGAAAAAGGATGTGTTGAAACAAATTTCAATAATATTTTCATGAAGGCAATAAACTTTAGCCTGGATTTATAAATAATGTTTTTAAAAAAAAATTTTGTCCAATTTTTTTATTCCAAACTTAGTCTATTCTACTAATTGATTATTTGTTTTGTTTTAATCCTTGCCTGAAATTTTTTTTTTCGGTCAGTTTGCATCCATTTTGCTATTGCAGGTGATAGTTTCCTATGTAAAACAAGTTAAATACAAGTGTTATGTTTTTATTTATTTTTTTATTTCAATAAACAAAAAATAAAGGGGATATTTCTGCATTGTGATCTGTCGTACCAACTACAATCATAATGGCGACAAATGGATTTTAAATCACGTAGAGGTTTTTCCTTTGAGTATCTCCTCCACTGTGATGTTTTCAACACTTTGCGATTATTCTGCCCCAGATCACAATGCGTAATTCTTCCTATAATAAAATAAATATAAATAAAATAACTGAAATGGTAATGTACAAATTCTTATTTTAGTAACATGACTTCTTTGATAGAGTTAAATTAAATTTTGGTTCGTAAATGGGCCACACTGTGCCTCAAAAATATTTACTAAACACATAATATTTTATTACAAATTTATTCATTCACACATAAATACACACTAAAAATTCATCCCAGAAAAATATTTAAGCGAAGACGACTGTAGTATGGGGTATTCATGTTTTGAAAGTCAAATCCCAAAGCTGAAAAATATTTTTTAGTGAATGTTGTGATCCAAACAATGCAGTTTCATTATAGCGAAGCTTTGCTTCTCCTCTTTTGAAATTCACCGTTAGATGATATATTTACTTAGTTAATAAAAAAGTAACTCAAAAATTCTAATTTTCAGGTTTTGATTCTCTTTTCAATAATGAGTATTCAATTAAAATAAATACCGCCCACACAGTCAATTTTATGAATTAATTATGTCTCTATCAGAGCACTAATATGTATGTGAATATAGGTAAAATGAAAAATTTACAGAAATATGCGTACTTAATTACGAATTTCGAGTATTCATAAGAAACAAATTTCGAATTAAAAGATAACAATTTAAAACCAAATAATTTTTTTAGAAAAAAGGTTAGGATAATGTAAAAATAAATAAATGATCATAATAACTTGATTCCAAATTTCTATCAACAGTTGTTTACAAACATTACCGCGTGTTGAAATAAGTTGAGTGATCACATGTAGCACATTTTGATATTATTTTTACATTTAAAATATCTAATGCAATTTTAGTTTATTTACATTAAACAATAGACTTTCATAAGAACTAGATTAAATGATCAGCCCAAATTCCACATTTATTGCAAAACACAAAATAAAAAGAAGTAACATTTTTTTCTGTAACTTCATTTCATTTTAAATAAAAACTTTCACAACTCGTTGAATCGAAACATAAAGTTTATCGTTCACAAAATTTCCTGGTTCAGCTCAAACCAACAGTTTTTCATAATCAGTTTCCTCCGATGCAGTGGAAAAAGGCTTGACCGGCTAGATTTATAATCTAATTAACTGCCGCGAGATGAAGGATTTCGAAAATCAAAAATATTTGCTATTATTTTTAATTTTAAATGAAGATGGTATTTATTCCCTACATCTTCATTATGAATTGCTTAACTTAAACTTTTGTTAGTTTTCTTCAAACGGAATTATTTAAAAAGTAATAACGGGATAATAATGAAGGATTGTTTGGAAGGTAAAAACTTGTTAATTAAGTTATTTTTTCTAATTGACATAATTTGATGGTGTGTTATTTTTATTTTTCAGGATGTTTAATGCTGAGTTGTTGTAGGAGTAATTACTTTGGTAATTATACATTAATGAAGATTTTTAAATTATACCTTTTATTTTGTTTGTTATACTCGTTATGAGAATAAATTACACAAAATGGAAAATGTTCAATAAAAATTACATTTAGAGCTATTAAATTTTTACGATTAATTTTGTTTTGTTAAATATGACTTACACACTTGTTGAAATTTTATGATTCATTTTATCATGAAAGGAATTTTAATTGTTGCAAAATTTCTCTAGGGAAAATGCATTTTCACTCATTAATTTTTTTTCTTTAATTTGGTTAATTAGATAACAGAAAAGATAGTGTCGAAGAAGCCAAAGAAAGATTGAAAATATTGAAAGGTATTTTGAAAGTTCCTATCCAAGAAGATTCATTACCTGATTTGATTTATCTTCCGCTTACTTTTATACCAGATCTGATAGTTAAAACTACACCTGATATAATGTTGAATACTCTGCCTTATAGGTTTGATTCTGAGGCTGTTATGCTAATAGTCGATGTTTGTGGTAAGAGCTTGTCATTTATTATAATTTTTATTATTTAAAATCATGCATTGTATTTTATAAATTAATTATTGTATCATAATGTGTAGCATTTTATGCTGATTTCAGTAAAATTATTTTCTTATAAACTATAGATTTGCTACAATTTCCTGATTTGCTTTTAGGGGCTCTTTCAGGGTGCATAGCGTTTTTAAAATGTGCTTAAAGGTGCTTATTTTCGTTTTTAAAAGCCCTTAAAGCTGTTTTTTTCATTGGATGTTTTTAAGAACTGCTTAATTTTCCCTTTTTTCAAAATGAGATTTTTCCGTTAACATGTTGATTTTCACTATGAATTATGCAAAAAGAAATTCACATTGTTCTATTCAACGTTTTTATAATTAATTCAACCCCACATCTATTTTGGCGTATTGTCAGTCCGTAGCGTATGAAGACGCCATTTGTTTTACATGATTCAAAATTTAATGATTTTTGACAATTGTCGAAAACAATGTCAAAGTTTTTTTTTGATAACAAGATAAAACCGTCAATTGTCAAAAACCTTCCAACCCTGCCTAATTATGATATTTTTTTAAAGTGCTTAAAAATATTTTTTGAGTGCTTGACAAAGTGCTTAAAAGGTGCTTATTTTTTGTTGAATAATTTGGCTACGCACCCTGTCTATGGCGTGAATAACACCTTCCCAATTCTGGTTGCCCGGGGACGTGCAATCCAGAAATAATACACTATAGCGTTAGGGTGCGCAACCTGTGTCCCACTAGCTCTAGGTGTGCAGCTCACAAAAGCATCTGAATAAAATAACATAAAACTTTTATAATTTTGTTTTGGAAAAAAAATTACACTATCAGAAATTTTGAATTGTGTACTTAAGTTTTTAACAGGCTATATCAAAATCAATGTAGTTTTCCGAATTGCTTTTTTCGGAGGTTATCGCAACAAATTTACAAAGTCTTAAAAATTCCAATATTTTTAGTGCTGCAAAATTATGATGTGTTCATTTTGAAATTTAGTGATCACTTTTGAAGCTCTTTACTTGTGACTTTTATCATTATTTGTGAGAAGTGACTTTTCCATCGTGTTTTCGGAGCTTATTGTCTGATTTCCATGTGTTTCTTAAAATCCTGCTCTTTTCAATATAATATTATAATGACTTGCAACTTTCAAATGGGAGAAAAGTAATCACTCTTAAAGTGCTTTATTTGTGTTAATTTTGTCGTAAATCAAAGCTATTTTTCTATCGTATTTTTTAGTATTATGGGTTTCTATATGGGTTTTTAATTGCTGATCTTTTTAATATGTATTAAAATGGCACTTGAATCGTGTATATGAATGTCTACTTTATTTGTGCCAATTTCTTTGCAAATCCAAGAGATTTTTTTAAAATCATTCTTTCAATAATTATTGTTGGGCTTTTCCAGAGGGTTTCAAAAATCTTGATATTTTTATTCCGGTAATATAATGACTTGCTATTTTCAAATCAGTCATTTTCATATTCACTTTTTGACTTTTTATATGTGCTGATTTAATCGTCAGTACATGATATTAATCACTTATTTATTATTTTTAGCAGTTGCTACTATTTATTTAAATATATTTTTACTTATTTACTTATTAAAATCTTGATATTTTTAATACCATATTATTACAAAATGGGAAATTAAAATATGGGTTTTTAAACTGTTTACTGCTTCTGAACTTTTTTTCTAATTTTTTGCAGTTTAAAACAGTGCTTAAAGTACCATATTAAGATTTAACATTCATAAAGTCTCTTATAACTCACTGAATATAAATGCCCTAAAGTAAGAAATATACTGAACTCAATCGGTACTGAATGTTGTATCTTATTTTGAGCTGTTATTCATCTTGTTTTATTTTAAATTATTTTTGACTTAAGAATTTTTTTTAAATTAAAATATTTAGTTTGCATTTATGTTGCTCAATGCAATATTTATCTATTTTTTATTTTCATTCAAGAACATTGCAGTTAATGTATTTTAAAATACACTTTAGTGTTGTGTGATAAAAAGCCATAAATTTCTTCCTTTTTCATACTTTTTTTTTTTGATAACTCTATTTTTTTTCTTTGATAAAAAGGAAATATTTTTATTTTGAAAAGTATCAGTTTGGTTTTCTTCAGTTTTGAATAAATTTTAATTTTAAAGGAATTTAATTTTATTCAAATATATTGCTAATTGACTGATAAAAAAAATAAAAAAAAATGAAAAAATTGAGATAATAAAAAAAAAAAGAATTTAATTTCATGTGAATACATTACTAAGTTGACTGATAAAAAGAACTGATCTGATGTTTGAATTAAAATTATAATTGCTGTCAACATATCTAAACAATTGGGCTCATAGCCCTTTATTTTAAAAGATTATACACCCCTACTATATGAATTACAATAAAAACATTTTATTCTTTTATATTTAGCTCACTTTACAAATAAAAAATAACCTTAACTAAACTTTGAATATAATTATTGCAAGTTAGTGAGTTATTTCCTTGTATTATTAAGGTAAATTTCATTTCAAGTGGTTAGCCGGTATGTGTATACAATGTTCCAATTTAGTTCTTTTTAATTCGCCTTTCCATCGCAATTATTAATTAATATTAAAATAATTTACATTATCGATTAAATAATAAAGTCAATTTAAATGAAATAAATTATTATAAATACTGGAATATATCTTTATAGTGTTCTTGTCTCAGATTATAATTTTAAAAAATTTATGATTAAGATAGAGCACATTTATAATTCTTGCAGGGGGCGCACCTAAGTACATCTACTTTACATTCATATTTACTCAAAGACATTTACTACATATGACTAATAATATGCACCTTCAAAATTGCCTCTTTATATAGCTGTCATGTGAATATTTGTGGTTCAAGCATCCAGTGATAGCATGCAACATTAGATGATATAGTGATTAGAAATGCTTCATTTTTTGAGAGTAAAACTCTTCTTTATCATGTGGTTATAAAGTTTTTGTTTAATGCTTGCCGAGGAAATTTTTGTTGATTATAATTGAAATCAAAATTATTGGGAGATAGCTAGATTTTACAGTTCAGAATGGGACAGGTGGATTAGTAGAACAATTCCGTTCTTGTCCTTCAAGAAGAAGATCACTGATACCCACACATGTGACATATGACGTCAGTGCCAGCTGATCATTTATAAGCAAAATGGCATGTTTAAAGTTGAGCTAAGTTTCTTCACATATAAGTTGGAATTTTAATTAACAGGAAGTTAACTTATAATCGCACATCGAATTTGTTGAAATATGTCTTTTTCGTCTAAGTCTTTTATTTAACTTAGATTTATTATTTGTTTATGTATTTTTTTCTAAATGTGATATAATTTTGTTTTTTATACCTGGCAACTTCCACGCATAATTAGTTTGTTTATGCTCTATATGGCTTCGTGCCTGTCATTGTGTTAAGTAAGAAACATATAATGGAAGAATTCAAATCTTTGTGAAAGAATACAGAATGTGCCACTTAAGAGAATGTGCCACTTAAGAGAATTGATACTTGATTGGCCTGGCTTACTTAAAATAGAATCGAAAGAACAGTTGCTAACTTAAACAAATGCCATGTTTCAACAACTGATCAGGATCGAAATACCCACACGTCACTTGCAGGTATCTTATTGGAGGCTATGTATAGTGAAAACAAATAGATTGTAGATGATGAAAAAGGATGTTAATCAGAATAAAGCTTTTATTTTGTGAAATAATATTACTGAGTTCATGTTGCAAAATAAAGAGAATATCTTATCTAAGTAACATCCTAAACAAAATAATAAATATTGAATAATGATTTCTTAAGAATAATCCATGGAAGATAAATCCCCACAATCTGCCTGATTAAAAACCACTTCAAATTTGAGTATTTGATTGTGGCTTTGGAGTTTTAGAGAGACCTATTATATATTAGTTTAAGAGAGATCTATTATATATTATTTAATTGCATTATTGAAATCGGAAGCTGTCAGAAATCTAGCCAATGACATGACACGTAATGTTCATATTTAAATAAATTGGCCGAAGATTTAAGACCAAAAAGTCCTTAAAATCAAAATAAAACTAATTTTGTATATTTTAATGTTCAAGGTTGTTGCAGAAAGATGGAAAATAGATTTTGATGCTCAGTCGTTCTGGCATTGAATTATAATTTCACTTGCATTGAAATAAAAAGTTAATCATTGTATTTATCGAAAATATAAATATTTGCGTTCTTTCTTCATAGAATTAAATAAAAATATTTAACTGATTTATTTATTTAAAAAAGATTAGGAATATTAAATATGAATATAAATTTATGAAATAAAAAAAAATTAAAACTAGGAACGGTAGTGTGCCTAAAATGGATCGACAATGCTCATAAATAATAATTTTTATATTGTTTTCTTAGGTTTTACAAATATTGCAGAATCATATTGTCAAAAGGGTATTTCTGGCGTTGAAGAACTAGCGAGTATTTTGAATGGTTTTATGAGCACATTGGCAGCTAGTAAGTTATTTTAATTATATTTTAAGTTCGTTAATTCTTACTCATTTTATTAGCTTAAAAGTACAGTGAACTCAGTATTGTTCAATACCTTGATTATATGGCGGTAGTTGCAATCCTGAAAATATGGTCACAATTATTTAGTCTGGATGAGTGTGTGAAAGTTTTGCCTCTGAACATTAATTTCATCTTTTACATGTTTTCCCATCTAAGTAGAATTTGTAATTTTTTGTTTCTCAAGTACAATTTCAATGGATTCTTTTCAAAATTTGGATTTTTATCACTTAAAATTACGTAGATTATATTGATGTAAAGATATGTATACCTTAAAATAAATTTTTTTAATCATTTTTTAATTGAATAAAAAAATAATTAACAAGCATAGAGCATAATTTTTTACTTTGGATAAATAAATTTTTTTACTTTGCGCAAACAGTTTTCAATTCCCAGATTGCAACTACCCCCTTTATTTTGTCGGTCATAAATCCGAATCTGACAAAGAAAATATATGTTTGTTCAGAGAAAGTACATTTTTGTGTGTGATTTCGTAACCTAAAATAACATCTGCGGGAAATTAATTAGCATATTTGAGCCACCCCCTCGAACCATCAAGATGGAGCTCTAGAAAGTGAAGATCCATTTATTAGATCAAACGTTATTCAGGGTGGTCCTTTTTTGACACATTGTACACATGTTAGATTAAGCTTAATTTTTTGGTCTAATACTGTGTTTCTGACTGTGCATTGCAGACAAGTTCGAATTTCTGAAGATAGTGCTGCAAATTGACTCTGTAAATTCTGATGCTGGGCACCTAACCTACTTAGAAAAACACTTCCGTATGTATATAATTAAAAGTTTTTAAGTTTGACTTCAAAACAACTGATTGTTAATCAATTGCCTTGTTTTATGATTGACAGAAGGAAATATTTACCTGGTTTTAAAAATTTATCCCAAATTCTGTTCTCTATTCTGTATTATTTTTTAAAAATAAAATGTTTTACATTTATTGTTAATAAAATATGTTTTACACTTTTAGTGTTGATCTCTGCCGGAGGTGATATTTTGAACTTTGCTGGTAAGTATGAATTTATTTATTTTAATCCTTTGCATTTCCATTATAAATTTGTCATTTCGGACCTATTTTAGGCTGCCATGTCTGATTTATGAAAGCATTGTTAATTTGTTATGTAAAATTACGTTTTTAATAATACATTTCAATTAAAGTATGTCACTTTTGTCATGGAAGTAACTAGGCTAAAAGAGAAAAATGGACCTCAAAGGGTTAATTATTGATTGCTAGAATTTCATTAGTCAATAATTTTCATCTCCCCCTTTTTTTTCTGTAATGAGAATCAACTGAAACACTTGTTTTTAAATGTGTTCTTACGCAATAAATTAGTTCAGCACCCAAGATAGACACAAGAAACTAAATCAGAATATTAGGCTATATTTTTACAACTGTTTCTTAATTTGTGTCCAAAGCAGATGGAATAATAAAACATATTGTAGTGTTCCAGTTACAGGCATACATTCCAAACTTAACATACCATCATTTGGGAGGATCAGTTCTTTGTTGCAGAATCATCAAAAGGAAAGTATTTTATAGATTATCAGAGATGCCAACTGCTCTGGACACGGCAAAAAAAAAAAAAAAATTTAAAAATGATAAATAACTACAAAGTAAATTTTGCAAATATTTGACTATTTTTGCTTGCTTTTTAAAAGGTACGCATGACATAAGTACTATAAAGTGGTGAATTATATAAGCCTACGAATTATTTAGAAATAGTGGTGGATAAAAATCTACTAAATTGAATTTATTAACCCCTTAACGATCGGTTAATTTTCAAGAAAACGGTCATAAAAGTGTCTATTTTGCCAAATACCCGTATTTGATTAGTGCTAGCATCTAGTTTAAAATATACTAACTATTTACAATTACCTTAAAAATATCCTGGTACTGCTATATGGTGTGTAAAATGAGAAATAAAATGTTTTCTGGGCAAAAGAAATGAATTAGTTTTATTCTTATTGGCGCATTACTACTGAACACTCCAACTCGTCAATATCACGGGAGCGAGAAATAGTGAGCGAAAACTCACCCCATCATTTTCACGGGAGCGAGAAGGAAGGGTTAAAACCAAGAATCACAACTGATTAACTACCACTTTAAAATATATATTTGCTGTCTGGAGCAAGTTGGCATCTCTGGATTATATGGGAGGTCAACTTAAAATTTGCATGCTTACAAAATAGTTGTGTGTAGTGGCATCAACTGATATGCTGATTTTATTAATAGAAATTTTTTTTTTTTTAATAATTTTTCTTCCGTAAATTTTTATTTATTCTGCTGTACTGTTATTATACTTATTTATTATACTGTTCTTTGAATCAGTACATTATTCCCATGATTCATTACATATTAGGTAAAAAAAAGTATGTATTTGATAAACTATTTTGTAATCAAATATATTATACTAACTTTAACCAGAAATAAAAATATTAAAAGAATAATGTAACATTAAAATGAGTTTTCATGCTCACTTTTCTGTTAAATATCATTTTTATTTAGGTATTTGTCTTTTAGGTGATGCTTTCTTAGTTTATTGGAATGAAATTGGTGATAGATTTGAGAGAAATCTGATTGTAGAAAGAGTTTATAGTTGTGCTTTGTCATTGCAAACTCATGAGTCTTTAAAGGCAAAGAATTTGGAAGACATGTTACAAGTTAAAATTGGTGATTTTTTTTTATTAAAAGAGCCTGAAATATATAATATTTTTTGCATTGTCTTTGAAGATAAAAATTAAATAGTTCCAGTGGTATGAAATGAATGTCCTAATTTAAGGATAAAAATTCAAAGGAACTGAAGAGGATAAAAGGCCTTAGTTGTCTATTTTTTCCATCTTTCTTAGTTTTGAACCAATGAAGTTTTTATCTTATCAAGTTATCTCATTAGATTTGTCCAAAATTAAAAGAGCTATAGTTAATTTTTTTTCTTGTCAAATCTTGTTTTTCTTGTTAATTCAAAAATTGCTGGTTAATTAGCCACAGTCAGTTCAACCATGTTCACCTATTTATGGATTTAAATTATTTTGAAACATGTTTCTGAATTACAAAACTTAATTTTCTGTAAAAAAAAAAAATTAGGATCTTGTTTTGGTAACTTATATAGATACTTAGTTTTATTTTATTTTTCACCTGGCCATGGTAAATAAATTATTAATATGTGTGTATGCATATAAATATAAAGCTGTAATATATCTATAAAAGTGCACGCTATTAAATAATCTCATATTCTATTGATATATTTTGCTTTGGCTATATATTAATACAATATTAGAAAACACTGTATTTTGCAGATATAATAGTGTGAGCTGATGATGCTATTATATCTTTTCTTTACTTTGTTTACCAGCTTTTTTAAATTTTTTTAAAAACATTTTATTTATTAATAATTTTTCTTCTCTTTAAAAAGGTTTTTTTCCTTGTTTTTGTAGTTTTTTTTTAGTGCAGTAGATAAAACCTATTATTTTTTTATCTTATATATATATATATATATATATATATATATATATATATATATATATATATATATATATATATATATATATATATATATATATATATATATATATATATATATTTAGTACAAATATAATTTTGATAATCGAACAGATTTTTTAAGTAACAATTAGACTTTTTTATGATTGAGAAATACTTAAATATATTTTTGCTCCTAATTAGAATGTCAGAAAAAATATATAACAGGACACTGGTGTCCCTTCTGCATCAAACGGTTAAATGATTATTTATGGTAGTCGATGCCTAATTGCATAAAGAAGAGGAAAAAACTTTTTTTTTTAAATTAATGTTTTACTATCTAGAATGGAATTTCCATTTTTTAGTTAAGAAGAGCATACAATATCTGGTCATTTCAATTGGATTTTCCTATCCATCAGCAACGATCAAGTGTCAAGGATTAGTTTAAGAATAATCAGTTATATACTAAACAATGGAGGTTACCTGTGTTTTACACACTTCATCATTTAGAATATGAAAAGGTAATAAGTAACAAAATGTTCAGTGAAATGTGTGTCCAAACAGTATTTCTTTGGGAGGAAATAAAAGGCATTATAATATGCACGCTGTACTCTTCAGAACAATATGTTTATTTTTATATAAATTTAAATGTCATTATTTTAAAATACAGTAGAGCGCCGATTATCCGAACCCTTATTATCTGAACTTCCAATTATCCGAACTATGTCTGAATTCATTTTTTTTTAAAGTTTAGAATACTTTTTAACCTATCGACAATTTTTCTATATTAAGAAGAATAAGTAATATCCCCTACATCTGAAGACTATATTTAATTTACAACCTTTTTAGCAGTTTTTCTATATTAAGAAGAATAAGTAATATCCCCTACATCTGAAGACTATATTTAATTTACAACCTTTTTAGCAGTTTTCTTGTAGTAACCGTGCATACATGTATTGTGATACTGTTAAACCTACATAACCCTTTACAACTGAAAATTATCTTCCAAGAATGCGAGCTTCATTTTGATAGTCTACAATGGTAGGAATGCAGAAGGAGTTTATGAACAGATTAGTGCTGAAGTTCTATAATTGGGGAATGGGTAGTTGTCACTCATGGTTAATTATTAGTGTTTACAGTGCTTGGAATCTTAAATCTTGGAATAAAATTCTTAACAGAAAAACGAACGAAACTGAGGTTTCTGAACCAGTAGATCTTTCGGATGAAAATGATGAAATTGTTGCTGAAATTTTGAATGAAAATCGGAACTGCACGCAATTCATTAGATATTGCAATGAATTGGCTAGAACGTCAAAAATGATGTTGATCCAGTTCAGTTGATTTATTTAAAAAGAATAAGGGATATATGACTGCTAAAAAAAAACGCATCTTCTTTGAAACGAAATCTTTGCTGAATTTCTTTCACAATGGAAAATAATAAAAAATGTGGTAAAATCAGTAATTGATAAAAAAAATTATAAAAAACTGAAATATGTATGATAAAAATAATTCAAAATGAAAAAAAATTAAAAAAAAATTAATTTAAAATATTCAAAAATTGAAAAAAAAAACTTTTAAACACACCAGAGCTACTTTAGATAGTACTGCCAGTCCTAAGCCAACAAAAGGTGCGAAGGGAAGTTAGTGCAGAAATAATATTCATTTACACTAGATTTTAAACAACTTTCCAATTATCCGAACTTTTCATTATCCGAACCATATTCGGTCCCAAGCAGTTCGGATAATCGGCGCTTTACTGTATTAACTTTAACAAATCTAGTTATTGTTAATTGCTTATTGGCAATGAAAATGATTTTATTGCCTCAAAACATTATAAAATGTATTGCATACCATTTAAAAGTAAAAGTCTATAAAAACATCTAATTTATAATGGATTAATACACTCCTTGCTAATCGAATAACCTACTTATTTGAATTCAGTTGGCTGGAACCAATGATATTCCTTCAGCGGGGCTGACTGCATTTTATTCCAAAATATTATTTCTGTTCTGTTTCTAATATTATTTCTGTTTTTTGATTAGAAAGTAATTTACTAAAAAAATATTCAAATTTCAGTGAATTAGAAGTTTTTAATTTTAAAACTTATATTACTAAGTTGACTTATTAAAGAATTTACTTCTTGGAGCACTCATGTTCTTATAAATTTCTTGATTTACCATTTGCTTGTGTATGGGTATATTGCAGTTCATATCCTTTACTCAAAATCCTAACTTATGCAAATAACCTAAAACAAAACAGGACTACCTAATACTTAAAAGGTTGAGAAAATAATTTTTGCAGTAATTATGATTGCAAAAATTTGTTTTGAATGTACAATTTATGATTTATTTAAAGCTGTCTGTACTAATTTTCAATTTTTATTTCAAAATCTTAGGAATCGCTAAAGGCAAAATAGTAACTTGGATTCTTGGTTCTCCTAAGGATTTTTTGTTGTTTGCAATAGCTGGTGATGTTTTACCTAAAGTTCATGAAGCGGTTGAATCCTGTTCAGCTGGAGATATTATAGTCACTGATGAAGTTTATTACTGTTTAAAAGAGGCTGAAGCTCATAGTTTTAAAACTGTTCAAGTAAAAAAAGGTTTTGTTAAGGTAATTTAAAGTAATAAACACATTTTGATAGTGTACTTGCTAATGATACTTACAGTTGCTGGTGCAATGTGCACAAAAAAAAGGAATACCCTGAATAACTTTTGATGTAATGATCTGATTCAATTGGTGATCACAAGAACTATTCAATCAATTTTGTTCTTTATATGAAATTACAGTCATTAAAATTATGTAAAAACTATTATGCCTTTCAAAAATTTTTTAACTCTTATTAAATAAAAGAATTATAAAAAATAATGAATAATTATTAAAAATTATTTTTTGCCGAAAATTTTCCTTGAATAAACGAATTTCGTAAAATTTTTTGTTTCACTTAAAATATTCTTGTATTATAGTGGAGTATAAGCTACTGGGACCATATTTCCCCCATTGTGGCTACTCTCTGTAATTTGAAGGTCTGAAATCCATATCTTTCAACAAGACCAAAAAAAATATTGTTTATTTCGAGAAAATTCATTTTCTGAAAATTCCTTCTGCACTAATTAATTAGCACTTTTAAGGTGTAGGCCCTCAAAGTATTAAGATTGAGTCTTAGTGTGTGAAAATTTGATCAATAGACCAAAAGTTATTCGAGGTGGGGTTTGTGTTCAACAGGTGTATAGATGTAAGAACAGGTGTATAGATGTAAAATAATCCATAAGACTAAATACCCAAAATTTATGTAGAATTACATATTTTGGAAGTTTGTAATATAAATTTATAAAAAAATATCTATGAATTTATTTGAAAATTCAATGATTATGTTTTCCTCGAGTTTAATAAAACGATACATATTTGAGACTTACTTAATAAGATTTATTTACATTGCTATGTTGCATTGTTAATTACATTGCTAACAAGAAGATTAAAAAAGAATAAATTATTGTAATCATTGTTTTTTAAATTTTTATACCTGAGTATGACTTAATCCTCCATTAATTCGCATTTCTTGTCCTAAATATTATTTCGACAATTTAATTTTGTGTTTTTTAAAACTAGTTAAACTAGAAAAATGTTGTCAAAAATATAAATTCGAATTTTATTTAGATTTAATTCATTTTTGAACATTAATCATTTAAAACAGAACTTCAGTAATGTTTTTCCTGCTCATAAGTGATACATAATTTCTTCTCTGCTTCACATTTAGTTGTAATGTAATGCTATGGTTCTGAATAATACTCAAGTGTTAGCAATTTAAATTGGCTTTAAAAGTTTTTTTTAGTTCTTTTATCATAATTGCTAATGGTTAAAGAACACAGTTTAATCCTTGTACAGTTGAGGCTTGATCCATGTGGCCCAAAGAAAAATTGAGGTTATAATCTGAGGTCGCTATAATGTAAATTCATAAAACAATAGCAAATATTTTATCCCCAATACTGGATTTATTTTGATAAAATTTTATACCAATCCAATCTTTTCATTTGCAAATGCCCATTTTTGTTAAAAAGCATAAGTCTAGAGAATTTTATAACTGTCGTTGAACAGCTGACCCAATTTTTTGGTTTACAACTGCTAATGTTCAAGTACTTATCCTTGTACTTTTAAACCCAATCCAGAAGACAAGGGAACTTCTGGATCAAGTATTGGGAGAAATTTGTCTTTGTGGATTGGGGAGAAATTTGTCTTTATCTTTGACCTATTCAAATTCGACGCAGAGATTTTTACATTTATGATCTGGTTTATCTATACCTATTTGTACTAAAACCTGTCCCAGTGACAATCTTAGCAAATAAGAAGTTTAATAAAAATGTGTTGAGAATGTCTACAATTATGAATGCCCACGTGCATTTAGATTTATTTTTATAATAGTGTCTTCAAGTATTATTGCAGAAATTGTAAAACATTATTTCTAGCTGAAACTATATTGAGTGAACTGCAGTGTCCATAACAAGGCAACCATTGCAACTCTGGCCATACTAAACATGATCAGATTAGAACTAGTAACTCAAAATGTCAGAGCTAAAAGTAAGAGGGAAAAGAGTAAAACCATTTAATTTATATCTGGATTTTTAGAAGGAGTAAAAAAAAAGCTACGACCACTCCTAATAATAAACTATTCCTTATAATTTACTTTTTCTCAGGTAAAAAGTCATATACATTGATAAAAAAGTATAATAGAAATACATACTATTTAGTCGTACATAATATATCAGTCATAGTCATTTGTAATATAGTAATAGTCATATATACTCATACTAATAGTCATAAAAATATAAGAGTCATACAATTGATAAATTAAAAAATCTTGGTAATCGTAGATATTTTACTCTTTCCGAAAACAAGCTGCAATGAAATTATTTTCTAACCAGATTTTGCTATATTTTGTCTTGATGTATATAAACTTTCAGCCCTACTTAGTAATAGATGTAATTAGGACGTGGTCATAACACGCTTTATTCCTAGCATAATAAATTTTTTAGAGAGAATTGAAATTCATGAAAAAGTAAAATATTTTGTTGAAGAATAAAAATTTATTTTTGGCAGGAATTTTGCTATTGGTTATTGAATTGTTATATTAAACCTTGTTTTTGTAAATTTAAGAAATTTTATTTTTATAAATTGAGTTGCAAGTTAGGACGGTAGTAATGAGGGAAAATCCATCAATCTGAACAAGTGTGGTAAAATTAAATGAATATAAATGTCCGCAGTTCCTTAACGTAAAAACTATATATTCCTAGCTGGGTGTGCACTGAAATATTATTTTTTAAATTTAGTATTTACAGATACGAAATAATTTAGTATTTATAAACTTTATACACCTTAATGTTTTATACTAATAAACTTTAAATAATTAAATTATGTGCCAATAATTTAACTAAAATAGTTAAGGAGCATATTTGCAGATGCTTCATATTATACTCAAATTAACCATTATATTGACAAAACTTATCTCTGTAAACACATTAACTGTCTGTCATTCTGTATTGCAAATTTTTTTTTTTTTAAATTTTTAATTAAATTTTCTTTATTTTTAGATAATAGACTGTACAGCTATAGAAAACATTCAAAGTAAGCCATCTATGTTTATTTTATTTAATTGTCATTTGCTTTAAAGAATGATTCTTAAAAGTTAACTTTGGTAACGTTTCTAATTTTTAGTTGTACCAGAAAGAGAAGAAATATTTGAAAAGTGCTCGGAAGAGGACATTGCACTTGCCAAAAAATTTTTAATACCTAGTGTTAGAGATGTATGAATTTCTTGTTTTCTTTGTGACAAATTTTCTATGAATGTTGTTACTCTCGTAGGTACAATTAAAATGTTTAAACTTAGAAATTTAAATGAAAGCCGAATGAACCTAAGTATTGCCATATAATGTTTTAAGGATGAGCCAGAGCTCAACCTTGCATGAGCGAAAATTTAGTAATTACCAATCCGTACCAAGGTGTAAAGGGCAAAACTCGTTTAACCAAGTATCGAGTATAAGGGATTGTGTCAACAACAATTAGTTACAGCTTTACTTTTTATTTGTGAAAAATGAATTAAATTTGTCTTAGACTTAAAAATAATGTGATCAAAGTATGGAGAAAAGATTTAAAGTGGTCAATATAAATTAATAAGTGTCTTCTTTTGACAATGAAAAATATTCGTTTTCAAAACAGAAAAATTACCAAAATTTTAGAAAAATTTTTAAATTAAAGGAAATATGTAGCAGGAATATTTAAAATTTCCCAATATATAAATGTAAAAAATGATTCGATGTTTTTTTTTTATGAAAAAAACAATGCTTATTAAAAGAGTATTCTTTAATTTTCTTTTCATCTATGAGTATTTATGAAAATTTTCTTTTCAATTAAAATAGTATAATTAGGGTTCTATATTTATATATTTTATTTATATCTTTTTTTAGTAATCTAGTACCCTTTTCAATTGTTGTAACTATCTTTTATGTAGTTTATTCTTATGTGTCTTGAGTGGGAAATGAAAAAGTGAACACTGAGTACTTCACGTTTATAGGTATAAAAGTTGAATGAACATTAAAAAGATCGAATGCTTCACACAAATGAAATTTTAAACTAAAAAAAAAAAGTTTCATTATAAGTTATGTCTATTATGGCTTTATAAGATAAATCTATATTTCTGACTTTTTATTTGTTCAAAAAAGCTCTATTGTATCACAACAGATAAAAATCAATCACAAAGTTAAACATACATTTCTAGAATTCGGCAGTTTGCTACTTTCCGTCATTATTTTTGAGGATTTGTAGTTGTCATGATATTTTCGGTATTCCTGATAAAAAAATATTTGTCTTTATTTGTTCTGATATTTAGCATTTTCTCTTGATATTCCTGATTTTTGTGTGTTCAGAGCATCCTATTTTCTAAAAATAGAAATAAATATGCTAATTTTTTTAAAAAAATAGTAAGAATTGAAAATTGTTTTATTTTTATCCAATATTTTTTTACTTTTATGAATAATGCTAGTAGAAATATTAAAATTTTTTCCAAATTTAGGGACCATCTATAATACGCAGCTGACAAGATAATTGTTTTAAACTTTTTGCCAATTTAGTCATTCTATAAGAAAGAAACTCCTCAATTAGCAATTTATCATTATCAAATTTTTATGATGATGAATTCAGGAACCATTGTACTTATTTTTTTGTTTTCAGCAAATACAATACAAAACCTTGCAGGATTGAGTTTTGTAGTTTAACAATTATCGATTTGTCTCTTTCATGTGATTTTGAAAATAATTGTTTCCAATTTACAAAAGAGTAATCCTCTCATAAACCTTTTATATTATAAATTGCGAAATTCCACAAAAATTACTTTAATACCTCTAAAAATACTTAAGTATTAAAATGATATGCGACATTTTCACTGTGTTTTTATTTCGAGATTATTGAAATCCCACTTTTAAAGTATTTGATTTTATTACAATTAATTTAAATAATGGTTTGATTATTTTTAATTCGACAGTACTAGCAAATTTGTCCATGTACTGATTTGAATCTGTTATGAGTTGTTCATTATTGATAAAATTATAGTGGAAGCTCTTAAAACTTTGTTCTAAACAAAAAAGTTTTGAAATTAAAAATTGTATATTTTATACTTTTTAGTTTGCGTTTTTAAAAGTTACATGATATATAAATATTCAAAGAAATATCCTGATTTATTTATAAAAAGTTGTCCTGATTTTACTTATGCCTGATTACTGTTTCTTATAGTGTTTAATATTTTAGAAAAATAGTTTTTAGTGTTTGGCTAAAACCTATTAAAATATATTTTAGAATTTTTAACCATTTTGTTTAGTGAGGAGTGTTTTTTAATTGCTAGAAAACATATGTTTAAGTTACAGATCTCTCTTTCTCTTTATTTATAGATACATAATATATCTGCATAGATTTTATGTATGCCGATATTTTATATATCCAATTTATCTGTATCGCAAGTATTATATATGTGATATAGATCTATTGCATACAGGAAATGAATATGATTTTTTATTATTATTATAAAAGCTGATTTTGTTAGTCAGAGGAAAAAAATGTAATGATCCTGATTAAAATCGGTGATATGTGAATATTATGGTTCAGTAAAAGTTAAGTATCCATTAGAAAACTTTTGAGAGCTTTCAGTTAATACTATGTGAATAATGGTAGGAACAACAACTTAATTTGCAGTTAAGATTTATGATTTAATTACAAGACTAACATTAAACTTTTCAACAAAAGGAAAATATGTATTCAGGGGTCTGTCCAGGCCATATTTACTACCGTTTAGAGGTACCTTCACAAATTCCACTTTAGGAAAAACGGTAGTTTCACAAAATACTTTTTCTTAAAATTTTATTTTTGTATCCCATAAAAAACGATAAATCCATATTTTTACCATAATTTTGTGTGGACTTTTTAATACAATTTTTAATTTTTCACAAATTATGTCTAAATTTTCACAAAATAGGTACCTCTCAGAAGTACCTAGGCAGACCCCTGGTATTATGCTGGTTTGCAAATACTATATTAATTGGATATTGTTCATTTAAACAAAAGATCTCCTAAGATATCTCTTCTGGTGGCTGAGCGGTAGCTCTTCGCGCTGTCGTGCCACAGGTCCCTAATTTGATCCTCGGGCCGGGCAAGGTTGACTCAGCCTTTCATCCCTTCAGTGGGTCGATAAATGAGTACAAAGCATGCTTGGGAACTAAACACTGGGGGTTTCGTGTTCGGCTGACCACCTAACCGGAACATCTGCTCCTGCACCCCAAAGCCCAAAGGTCAAGAAAACTGAGATGGGCACAGTAGGCCTTGGCCCTTTGTGGGCTGTCGCGCCTCTGAGTTTAGTTTAGATACCTCTTGTTTCAATCAGGGTTGGGGATTTGGATGTCCTTAACTGGTTTTGGACAGGACATGTGGGTTTTACTGTCTTAAACTGGATAAAACTGTCCTTAACTGGGTAAAACTGTTCAAAACCTTGAACTTTGGTAAAAGGTAAAAATTCTATAGGTGTAACCATTGTACACATAATAATTACATGTATCAATAAATATTTGATATTTTTATACAATTTACTTTAACTTATCAAAAGAAAATAATATAATGTAATAGAAAAAGGTTTATAATTTTTGAACCTCCATAATTCATTGAACAACAAAAGTGAATACCTAATCTTTTAAATATAAATATGCTTTTAATACTGATAAATAATATTTTTGCATAAGGATAAATAATGCAATATTAAAAAAGAAAAAAATTTTTTTTAAAAAAATATTAAATTTGTTTAAAAATTAACCTTTTATTTTTCACAATATTTTTTTAAAAAATGTTATAATTTCTGCATCACAGGATGATAAAAAAGACATCTATTTTTTTAAAAAAAAATTGTTTTTAAAATACAAACATATTAGTTTAAATTGAAAATACAAAATAACCTAAAAATGTATTAACAGTTTTGAAGGGCATAACATCAGTTTCTGCTACTGACACTGGTGATGTATCACCTCTATGCTTAAAGAATTGAACATGAATGAAATAACAGTATTCTTGAATAGTACTATAGGTAAATAAACCTGTTTATGACTAACCAAGCACTTAGTTCCTAATAGCTTAACCTGTATGGCAAGGTCCAACTTCAGTTATGTACTATTGAATGAGAGGACCAATTGAACTTGATTACTGATTAATCTTCCTTTGTTTAATGTTTAAATTGAAGAGTCAAGGAATATTAATAAAACATTATACTTTTAAAAACAAATATTCTATAGTAGATTTAATTATCAATATGTTATTAGTTCTATGTTTATTTTACCTCTTAAATATTGTTCAGATAAAATTGTGACATAATTTGAGTAAAAGGTTTTGGACAGGACAATTTAAACCAGGGTTTAAACCGTGGATTAATCCATTCTGTCCTAAATCTTGCCAACAATGGTTGCAATATCTAATTTTTTAATGTTTGTTGCATTTTATTTACTTTGTATTTAATTCCAGGTGAGATTGACTTCAGAGCTTAAATATTTGTCTGAATTAACACTAGTGAACATCCTTTTTGTGATGCTACTAGATGTTGATGTAAAAGAAGCTACAAAGCTAGGGAAGACGTGTGACATTATGTTAGACTGTGCTGCTAAACAAGGAGGTGAAATTTTATTTAATCCTCTTCTTTATATCCGATAAGTTTTTGTTTTTTTTTACATGTTACAAAACCAAACTTTCAGGCTTAATCAGAATATAGTTAGGATTTAGAATCACTATCAACTACTTACTAAAAAAACATTTTAATAAACAGTGTTTACTAAATGTTTTAAATTTTATGTATTTTAAATAATCTCCAATAATTTGCTGAGCTGAATATTGATGATGGTCAGTTGGTAAGGGCAACTTAAATTTGACTCAGAACAATTATAACATTAAAATAAATTAAATTTTTGTGGTCCCCTGGACCAGCAATTAATGTAAAGGAATAGAGAGCTGTTGTTGTGGCAAAATACCAGACTTCATAATAATTGTGATTACATTAATGCCAATGTTAAATTTCATTAATCTTTCTCTATAATGTAATTTTTCATTTTAATAACTTATTTAAAAATAAAAACAGTACAGTGAAAATGTGTACAGAGTAGTAACACAATATCCAATAATATCCTTATCCAGTATACAATAATATCCTTCTGTTACTGGGCCTGCAAATAAATGGCCACAGTTTTTTAATTTCTACCATTGATTTGTATCAATTGGATTATTCAATTGTTCCTGCATTATTCAATTTATTGATTTGTTTCGCAAAATAGTAAATCTGAAATTAATGTTTTGTATAACTGAAAAAGAAAAAAATTTTTCATTGTTATATGAAATTACTTAGTAAGTAAATTTTTATTTTTAATTCAATAATGAAATTGAAATACTAGTAATTCATCTTTCTAAAATCAAATAAATGAGTTTTTCTCTCTTTTTATCATAAGATTACACAGGTTGTCCAAAAAGTATGAAAACAAAAAAAATCTCAAGAAATATGTATTTGATCAAAAATCTGTGTGTGTCAAATATTATTAAAGGATGTCATCAACTTCATCTCTTATGAGGACTGAGTAGTTCAAAATCTTAAATAGGCTCCTCAATGTGCATTTTTTTTCAAAAATAAAGTACTGTAATTTAACCTGTAAGTTTGGGCCTTTCCATTCATAGATGGTGCTGCAATCACAAAATGATAACAGGGTAATAATGTTTATAATAGAGACAGATGAAGAAATATGAGTTAAATTAAAAAGAAGAAGAAGAAGATGTGTTTGATATTTTAAAAGAATTCATGTAATGACACCTGACTTGTCACTTGCATCATGCCCAGAAGCTGTGGTCACTCCCTGGGTGAAGCAGAGTTTCGGGTTGGAAGTCAAGCTTGATCTCATTAGATTGGTTTTCTCAAAATATCAGACACATCTTTTTTTTTTTTTTTAACCACACATATATTTTTTGAGTAGTCTACTTTATAAACAATTTATATCTTATTTTCATTTTGTGGTTACTGCGCCATCGGAAAACCTAAATGCAAAAACTTGTAGGTTAAATTGAGGTACTTTTTTCTGGAGAAACCAAACCAGTGATAAAAATTGGTGTTTCTCTGTCACACTCTCAGTGGTACCATTTGGAGTTGAGTTTGGTATTATTGAATGTGTCATTGGAAAATATTTTGCATGAATATTTTTAGATTTTCGATCCAAAGTCAAAGTAATTTACTTTTTCATACTTTCGAGACATCTTGTAAAACTAAAAATATCCCAAAATGTAAGCTAATGTAGCCCAAATGTTTTTTAGTTTTAAGCTTTTTATTTTTATAAATTTTTTTCTTGATATTTGAAAAAATTTTCTAGGTGTGCTCAACAAAGTAGTCCTATTTGATAAAGTAAGCTTATGTTTTAAATTTTTTTTTAATTTTAGAGAACAATCATAGTAGTTCTATTGATCTGAATTAAAGATAAAATTACATAAAAAGTTAGTGTGTATGCAGGAGTACTGTGATTGAAATTTTTTTATATTTCCAATGCCGCATTAAATGACAATGGGATATAAAAAAAGATAACAATAAATCTATACATGAGAACGAGCAGTCCAGTTGTGTTCCTAGATTGATGTTCGGGGAAGAGTAGGGGATCTAAACAGGTGAGTTAGGCCCATCTCTTCGTGGGTCTGTACTGTATCACCTCCATCATCCCCTTTTCACACAAGATATGAAAACGTTCAAGAGCCACGTTTCTCGGACGTAGATGTTTATGCAGAAAATCGTGTCCAGATATAAGACAAAACATGGCGACAGATTTATTATATGTAGGGGTCTGTCCAGACATTTTGTGAAAGGTCCGTTTTTGTAAAATTGTGAAAAAATTACTCATAATTTGTGAATATAAAATAAACACTAAGTCACTTTCTTTCAACCAGGGTCCTTCTTTTGTGAATTTGTGCAAATAGGGTCCTGTTATTTCAAAAGACTTTTTCAAGGAGTTTTTCAATTTCAAAGAGATACAAGATTATGCTCAAAACTGTAAAATTATAATAAAAAAAATTTTAATTTTCAAAAATAAACAGCTTTTGCTGCTACAAAATTAGCGATGCAACATACAAATATTTGGTATTTAGCCTATACTGCACAACACAGAATACTCATTTCGGACGAATAGAAAAAGAAGCGTCTGTCGAAGACAAAACTTAGTTCGCTTACAACTGTCTTTCTCCCCCTCCTACCCCTGGGAAGGGTCTATTCGATTAACAAAACAATAATGAAGATAAACAAATTTGTGAAGGGTCTGATTAAAAGATAAATTATTTTGTGAAGGGTCCGTATTTAAGTTAAAATATATTGTAAAGGGTCCATTTTTATGAAAAGATATTTTGTGAAGAGTCCGTTAACAGGCCCAAATTTCTTCTAAACAGACCCCTGATATGGGACATTTACATGATGCATTGAGAATCTGTTTAAGCCATGACTTATTGGGATTGGGATTTTTCAGTTTTTTGTGAAAAGAGCCTCTGTAGGTATTGCTTATTAGACATTTTACATTATTAAAAGGAAGTCTGAGATTAGCTCTATGCGCTATAACGCATTGAATATGCTTAAAATTGTGGAGGAGATGTCAAAAATAAGTTAGTAAAGTCCCAAGGGCTGCATAGTTCTCCAATGTAAAAAAAAAAGAAAAATAGTTAATCCGGGCAAAATTTTCACCAAACTCTAAATATGTATTGATGTAAATCATTTTTTTTTCTTTATTAGTAGCTGAATCAGAATAATTCTAAGTATCAAATTACATTGCTACTTTTCCTTGATGCAGATGTTTAGTTTAATCAGTTCTAATTAAAAGCCCCGGTTGTTCAAATATAACTAATAAATTTTCGATTTGTCCATCAATAGATAGAATGTAAGTAATGAATGTGAATAGTAATAGATGGACTAAGAGATAGAAAATTCATATTTTATGTAAGGAAACGTTTTTAATTAAAAGAGGCCCTGAATTTCGGAAATCCTATGTCCATAGGACCCCTTGTTATCAAATTCTAGTAGAATCACTGTTGTTTTGTAATTTTGCATCACTTATTTCTTTTGTAGGGGTGCACATATTTAATTGTATTTGGTCTTCCTGGTCTTAAACATTCAAATGATGCTGCAAGGTGTCTATTGTGTGCAAAAGAAATAGCGAATAAGCATGAACGCCATAATATGTAAGTTTTGAAGACAAATGTTTTTTAAAGTATTTTAATGATGTGAATATTCTTTTTTTTTTTTTTTTGTTCAGTTATCATGTACGATTGTTTAAACACGTAATATTAGTATACTTATTAAAATGTATTAGCATTTAGGAGCAAAAGCAATGATTTTTCTACTTGTATGATTCAATGATTTTGTGAAAACTGTTCTTTTCATTGAAATATTGAGCTTTGTTTAATCTAGCTTATATTGGTCTGAATTTGTGGAAGTCAAGCATCTTTGTGTTGCAGGTGACTAATTTATCAATAATAAAAGAAAAAGTTTTGGTGTCTCTGTGTATCTCTCTTTTGACTTCAGTAACTTTTTACTGTATTGTAATTGGAAATTTTAACCCTGATTTTTTTTTAAAAAAAAAAAAAAAACCCTGATCATAAAAATATTTTTATAACAAATTTTTCTCAGTGAATTGGTATTTCCCACTATCGCAATTTAAACTGTAATTTTTTTACATTTTCAATTATTTAAAGGATAACATCAGTAATATTTGCTAGCTTACAGCTTCATTTTATCGAAAAGGAGTTTGACTGGGAGTTTTATGCATGTTTTTCATAATAAATATGGATCTTTGATTTGACAAGTAAAGTCAGTGTGGATGACATGTATTGTCTGGTATTCATTGTACTAAATGTAGCTCAGGTGAGATTCAACAGAGTTTATCGCTAGCAGCAAAAGTCAATCACGCAGTCAAATTGCAATTTTTGTAAATCCATAGAAATCAGTTAATCACAGAAATGACAGCTTTTTCACTAATATGGCAGAATCTTTTCTTGAGACAGAAAAAGAAATTTTTTTTTGAACTCTGATGTGTCACAAAGTCACATCATTTTATCTAAATATGAACTTGACAATAGCATCTTTATTTTATCATTGATTATGTGTGGATTGATGTATGGTTAGATAGTAAATAACTAAAGTGACAAATCTATTGTATTTTATTTTAAAACTAAAATGTACCACAATGTTTTTTTCTGAAAACATTAAATTTTTTTTCCTCTTATAAAAATAATACTGTTTTTGGAAAAATCTATTTAAAATAATTAACTATAATATTATTAGTCGTACTAATAAATAATTTATTATCAATCATAAGCTTTATACATATTTTACTTTTTTATTAGAGCTGTATCAATTGGAATTTCTACTGGAACTTGCTTTTGCGGTTTAGTTGGACACCCGCAACGTCAGGAATACACTGGTAAGAGCCTTTGCTTTCTTCACGTTGGCTAAAACATAGTCGAAGAATAATTACACAAATTTCAATTGCTGTTTTGAAATGTCTAAAACTTTTTCAATATCTAAATTTAAATTTCTCTTAATTAAAAAAAAAGAAAAATTAAAATTTTTATTTAATTTTTTTTTCATTTATCTCCTTATATTTATCAAACTTTTGTAAATTTGTAGTGATTGGAAGCCGTGTCAATATGGCTTCTCGCCTTATGACTGAATATTGGGATGGTATCATCACCTTAGATGCTGCTACGTACCACTTGAGCAGGGATGAGTTGGGAGAGAAGAGTTTTCTTGAGATACCTACTAAAATACTGAAAGGTATTGAGTTAGCTGGAACCATTTATACATTCAAGCTTGGGCACAGGTATTTAATTCATCATTTTCTTTCAAACTATGCTTGTTAATTTACTGTAACCCTTACTTTCACAACATAATTTACCCCATGATGATGATGATGGCTGGTGCATATTTTAATTTGCAATATTAGATTAAAATGACTTATTTCTTAGTATGCCTAGTTAGTGTAACTGTTGCACATCTTTCACTATTGTTTTATGATTATAGTTTTGATGACAATATTCATCTGTTTAATGTTCGAAAAAATATTAATGGGTCGGTTGTTGATTGCAAAAGTTGTACTGTTCCGTCGATCTGTGAATTCAAAAGCATGGAGAGACTAATGTTACTTGTAAAAATTGAGGACTTTGCTTATTTTAGAGGTTTTTGTTTATGCCTCTTTCAGTAGTTCTGCGGTGACAAGCCAGGTGGACAAAGCGGTCTCAATATATGCAATAAGTAATTAGCATACATTTTTCTTCAATGTACAGAATTTGGTAACCCCACTTCTTAGTAGCAAACCACTTTGACTCAAACAGGTGTAAATAAAAAACCCAAATCTAAATAAAATGTATGAATTTTGGATAGTAAATTTCATTGAACGCAATTGACGGCATTGATGGACGGAAGGTTGCATAATGTTAAGTGTGTTGGCTGGAAATGTGTTAGTTGTTAATTGGAATGGATTTTAATGTTGATTGGAAAATTATTAACTGGTTGTGTGATTCTCAATAAGAAGAAATAAATGCATAGTAATTTTATTCATTAATAAAACTTCTAAGACTTCAAATAGGGAAAACTTATCTTGTATTAAGTATTTTTATTTTTAAAAATTTCAATATAAATGTTAAGATTTCTATCTGTCAACATATAATATCTCTCTCTTCAACTGCTTTTAGCAATTAAACTACTTATATTCAACTTATTTTGTCACTTCAGCTATTTTTGTTGAATTCTTCTCATAAGGAGAGTAACACTGGTGACTCAAAATAACTATTATATTGAAAATTAATGACTTAAAACTAAGCGTGGTGTCCCTTTATTACACTTTTAAGTAAATCTATGATATTATCTTATTACATAACGTTTTTGGATAAACCTATTTTTTTGCTGTATTGAAATCATTTAAAGGTAACTAAATTAATATAGATATTTTTGATATGTGTTTATGTCAAAACTGCATACAGTCAGCATATGTACCTACTTAAAATAATTATTAAAAAATAATTCTTTAAAATTGTTAGTTCAAGGAATTAACTTTTTATATTATTGCAAAACTATCTCTTTTCAAATCTGTTTTAATAGTGCCAAAAATTAAATAAGAGCTTAAAAAGCAAGTTAGTAGTTGAAATTGCAATTCTAGTAGCGTCTAAAATTTATGGAGGATAGAAATGGTTCAAAATTGCTGAAAGAAAGAAAAAAAAAATTAAAAAGAAAAACATCCTACTTTGTGAAAAATAGGAGACAATTTTTCCCTCTTGAAATCTGGCGCAAAAAAGGATCGCCTTACTAGTCGCAAATTTGGATTCTTGTTACTAAAAAAATAGTCTTCAGATGTGTAATTAAAAAGAAATGATTTTCAAAAATTTCAAAATTTTTGTCTTGAAGCAATTAAAAAAAATTAACTAGAAATTAAAAAAATTCAAATTGAATAAAAAACATAAAAAGTTAAAAAAGTTTTTTAAATTAGTTTCCCCATTTTTTTCTTAGTATCGGGCCACATCAGGATTTATTCCATTGCCTATTCCGTTATTGTATAAAATTTTAATTCAAGTTACATAAATTATTAACGAGTTAAACTTTTTTTTGTATCATTTTTATTAATCTTAATTTTTGTAAATTTTGTTTTATACATGTATGTTTAAACCCATTTATCATAGCAATAGTCTTTGAATAGCTGCATTAAGCTAACAGATGAATTTAAGTTTATAAAGATTGTGCTGCAAGTTGGTTCAGAAAGTTCTGTTACCAGGTTTGCAATGATAGCTGTACAAAACAATAAGGTTTAAGATTTATCAAAATAGATATTTCTTCCTATGCATCATCCCATGTTATTTACCATTTATTCTGGTGAATCAGGGGGTTGACTTATTCACCTGTTATAAAGTTGAACATTTGTTGATCATTAAGTATCAATACATTATAAACCGTGAAATAGATATGAATAACTCTGTATCAATTTACCCTTTTCAGAAACTATTTTTAATATGTTATCTATAATTAATTTTTACATTTTCTCATCATATTTTCTTTTCACATAAATAATTGTTTTTTTGAAGCAATACTTTAAATTATGTTCCGAAAAAAGTATTAAGGATAAGAAAAGATTCATTCATACGGAATTTGTTCAAGAGTATATAAACGAGAAACACAATAAAAACTTTTAGAACATGCCATAAAGCTACCAATTTAAAGATTCCGGAACAACATCCGTGTTGGATACATTAAAATAAGCAGTGTCATCATATGGATCCCACTCTGCAATGGATTCTACTTCATCTTCATCTGCTCCACAAAATCCGTCTTGACCCCCCCTCCGAAAAATTTGAAATTTCACACTTGGGCGGTAGAAAGTTTGGGCTTCTTCTTTTAGCAAACTTCAGCATATCTGGAGAACTTTTTAAACAAAACGAGAATTGTTGCTCTCAATTTTAAAATTTGCTTAGCCCAAGATAATTCCATTTAAAAATGAATTTTTAATAATTATTTATTATTTTATTTAATAATAGCCGAAAAATTATTAATTGTAAGGTATGAGCGGTGATGGCTCAGGGGATAAAGCATTCACCTTCCAATGAGGTGAACCGAGTTCAATTCCCAACCATGGCTGGTCGATATGAATTCCTCATCTGATTTGCACCAACCACAGTGCTGACGGAAAATATCCTCAGTGGTAGTCCCATCTTGGGTTAGACTCCCCTTGCTGCTAGGCTAACCGTGGGAGGCTTTTGTGGTTTTCATCTCCATGTGCAAGCATGTGGTTTTCTTCTCCATGCTCGTAAATGCAAGCTAGTTCCATTAAAAAGTTCGCCATGAAGGCAAATTTCTACCTATACTTGATCCAGGAGTTCCCTTTGCTTCTGGATTGGATTATAAAGTTACAAGGCTACGAGGTTGAGCATTAGTAGTCGTATTAACCCCCCAAAAATTGGGTTGGCTTTTTAACGACCTTTATAAAGTAAAATTGAAAGGTATAAAAAATTTTGCATCATTTTAAAGGATGCAAGTTTAAGTGAAAAAATACAAAATTTGAGCGAAACTCGAAATCGGGTGACTAGTTCTAGAGAAATTAAATTTTAAATATAGAACTTTTTGAAATTTTATTACTCAGAAAATATATTTCCGATATAGTTCAAATTTTAATAAAGTTATTCGGAATGGTGTTTTTTTCAGGCACTATTTTTTATTCCTTTTTTGATGTTTCTTTTTACCTTAACCGCTATTTTGTATTTTTAAAAGTCATTATAAGTTTTCCACCCATTACCAACTTTGACTGAAGTTTTTAATCAAGTTCATCTGTGAAATTTATTTTATAGAAATATTCCTGGGGACAATAGTGAAAGAATGGATAGTGTGGCTGTGGATAAAATGACCCTTCGAAGTTTTGTTGTCTCTGAGAATGAGGACATTACAATGATAAAAAAATGTGTGAAAGAAATGTGCAACGAGAAGGAACGAGTTGTTCTTTTAGAAAAAACATTATTGCCTGTCATAATGATAGAAGGACTGAGTGCTAATTCTATGTCATATTTGATGTACAAAGCTATTGAAATAGCTTCAGAAATGAATTATAAGTAATTTTTTTTCTTGTGTTTTATAAAACTAATTTTTAGAGTTTTTTTCTTAAGGAACATTTAACCCTTTTTGAACGCAGTGTTCCCAGTTTGGGAGCACTATATTGAAAAATTATTGCATATCACTAGAAATGTTAAACTATTTGCTTCTAAGTGAATATTGATTTTTAGCATTGCTTGTTGTCAGGCTAACCATGGGAGGTTTTTGTGGTTTTCCTCTCCATGTAACACAATTGTGAGTTCCATTAAAAACTCCTCCAGAAAGGCAAATTTCTCCCAGTAATTGTTCCAGGCATTTCCTTTCCTTCTTTTTGGGTTCAAAATTATAAGGCAACGAAGTTGAACATTAGAAGTCGTAAACCAGAAAAATTGAGTCAGCTGTTCAACGACGGTTATAAAATAAAATAAAATATCAAAGAATAACTCTAAATGTTTGAAAATGTTTATAAGCCTAGGTAGTGTGGTACTGGAGTAACTTTTTAAATATTAAAAAATGATAAATTAGATTGCAAACAGTTTTCACTTTCATAAAATTATGTCTTTCCTTCATATTGTTATTTTGCGCCATTTTTTAGAATAAGCATAGGAGGCGTTTCATAAAGATTGGCTAAACTGGACCCAACAGTCATAAATTACTGCTGCAAACTCACAGCAGTTATGAAAATAGCATATTAATCGGAAGAAAAGAATATTTTATGTGATTACATAGCTTTCAAAAAAACATCCTTAAGGCCATTTTTTGAAGGTTCAACAATGACAAGAAATTACGCCTTTATAAAACAATACAATTTACTGTTTAAATCATTGTTGTGAGTTTGTAACAGTTGTTCTTGACTAATAGGTCAATTTTTGCCCTCGTCATCTATGTTAATTATTAAAATGACGCATGATGTCAATATAAAAAAAGCTACAGTTTTAAGCATTTTATTAATATTATTTACAAGAAATGGAAATTCATACAAAGAAATTAATAAAAAAAGGCACTTAAAATTGAATAGATAAAAATACAATGTATACTAATGGCTTACAGGATGTCATTCAATATATGTTTAACTTAGCAGTGATTTTATTTTGTGAGATATACAGGAAAAAAATAAAATCATAGAGTTTTTCAATACCATTAATTGTAAATAATTCCTCTAATTTACGCTTGAACTATAGATCCATTTATAAAAGTCACATTGAAACAAAAACAAAAAATTTTATGAAAATATATGACGGTAAAATAGTGGAAAACAGTTGCATTGGAAGTTTTTCAATAAGCGCTGCAATCTGTGTCTGCTTTTTTTTTCTTTTTTGTTTTCAGATTTTTTAACTTTTTTTTTTATATTCATTTAATAAAAAAGTGAATTTAAAAAAAAAAAATTTTTTTTCATTTTTTGTACGGTTTGTCTTTTATTATTATTTCAATAATTCTATTATATCTGAGTACTTAACTAATAACATATAATAAAAATTATCCACCTCAAATAAAAGATTTTGATAAAAATTAGATAGGAGTAAAGTTACAAGATAGAGTGAGCCATCAAAACATAATTTACAAAAACTTTTAAAATATTAATAAAGGAAAGGAAATGAAATGGCAGAAATATTTATGTCAAGTTCTCCAAAGAGATAAGACTTATTTGCTTATCCAACTTGATGCAAAATAACTATTTTATGAAACAATTTTATAAAAAAAACTATTTTATGTCCAGGTAGATAAGCAAACTAATGATTAGGAGAGTGGATCTCAAACTGGAAAAGTCTAATTATAGCTTAATTTTATACATGATCATTATTATGTTTACAGAATTTTCTCTTGTTGTACGATACCTTTCTGTTCAAAGGAGGAGTTCTTAACTGCTGCTTCGCTTTTTCAAAAAATAATTGGACTGCGTCCAGAAGATGATATTAGAGTAAAAGAGGAAAAACTATTAAATGTTCTCTCTGGAAAGTGCCAGAATAATCTCTACCTTTTGAATAGTTTGTTTCATGTTAAGGTAAATTCTCATTAATTTTATGATGACACCTAATTGGGTAGCATTTCAGTGTGTATATATGTAAAATAGAAAAACGTTATGTGTCTTTTGGAATTAATACATGGCTTAAAATCTTCATTTTCTATTAATTCAAAACCAAACCCTTTTTATTCTCATTATCATTCTGGTTCTTGTTAAAGAATCTACTTTTAAAAGTAGCATGGCTTAAATATTTAAAGGTTTTTTTAGCAATTTTTCCTCCCACAAAATCTTTACTATAAAAATCAGAACACACAAAAATATCTGGATTTTTTATGCTCTCCCGATATTGTTATGATTCTTGTTTACCTTCGTATGCCTGCATCATTTTGGGACTTGAGACTACTGTTATTTTATGTATTTATAATTTTTCCTTTTTGTACGACTCTTCTAAAACTGCTTCTAACTACTTAATTACTTTGAGACAAGCGTTTTTCTTAATAAATTACGTGATTATCCCGTTGCAATTTAAATGTCACCTTATTTTTGAAGATTTAGGCTTCAACGAGAGTTAGAAGCAATGTTAGTATGTTTTTCAAACAAATCTTTTCTCGTTTACTTAAGACTTTCTACCTGTAACAAGGTATATCTACACTTGGTGTCTGCACATATGGGTATTCCTGGAAATGAGCTGGCTGATGAATTAGCAAAGGCCGGCTCCTGAACTGGCTTTGGGAATCTCTCCCACATCCTTCAAGACCTCTATTGGAAGATTGCCTATGAGCCAGGGTGGAACTCGGACGGTCAGAGACGAGCTAAGGACTTAAATCGTGACTGCCCCAGTATGTGCCAAAAAGATCTTCTTAAGCTTAACAGAAGTAGCTTGAGGAAGATTATAGTTCTTTTCACTAATCACTGCACCCTCAGGCAGCGTATTTATTACAAAAAAAAATGGGAGAGAATTTCTCACCCTTTCTCAAAAACAGGGTGAGATTTCTAAAAATTAAAAAAAACACGAATAGACCTGGAAAAAATTTTTTTTCTTTAATTATAATACATTTTCCACATCTTCTAATTAAATATTTTTGCTGCATCATCATATGGAAAATGTTCTATATCTACTTTTTCATCAGCTATTATATTTATTTGGCTGAAAAATATCCGTATTTGTTTCCTTTTGACCGTTTCTACCAACATTTGTTTCATTTTCATTTGTCCGGCTACGGAGTAGAAGATGTTGCCTTAATTTTGCCTTGTATTTGTCCAAATTACATTCATGCACAGAAAATGTAAACGTCTTACATGAAGAAACCTTACCTACAGTGAACACGTGGTTGCACAGAAATGTGTTCTGAAAGGGGCTCCGTGGTTCGGGGAGGGGGTGTTCTGCTGTTCGCACCGGTTCTGAACAATACTGATAAATAGGGAAGCTAGATAACAAGGACCGATGTTCAAAATAATGAAACATCAAAGAAGGAAAGTGAAACCGATTTTATTCAAAATGGCAAAAGAGGAAATTTTTTCAAAAATTCGTGCATTTTGAAATTGATTAATAGAGTGCGCTAACTTATCACGTTAATCGTTTTTTATTGCGAGAAAATAAAAAAATAGGTGAGATTTTTTCAGATTGGTAGGATCGGTAAGATCTTGAGATTCTGTAGTGGAAACACTGCCTCAGGAGACACCTCTACAATATGGGTGTTGCACTCAACCCTGTTTGCTATGGTTGTCATCTTGAGGAAGAGACTTCACAACATATTCGTTGCGAATGTGAAGTCTTTTTCCCTCAAAGATATGATCATCTGGGACAACATTTTGTTAAGGCCTGGGAATTACAAGATATTCTTGTCAGATGTTTGTTAAACTCTTTTTCCGCTATAAAACTTTTCTGCTGGTCATGATCCAGGATTTGGGTGCAATAGACCTCTGGTCGATGTGTCTTGCACCTTGCAGCTGCCCAACATCTAAGTCTGAAAATTAAACTTTAAGTACTGCTAAACCTTTCAAGAAAAATTATCTAGCTTGAATTTTGTCAATCTTAATTTATATATTATAAAACATGTTTTTTAAATCCAAATTAAATTACACTTTATACTAAAATAAAATAATTGCAAATAATAAAATAACTTAGGCAAAATAAAACATTTGAATTAAAATGATCAAAAAGTTCTGGATTTTATAACTCAATTAAACTGTTGGGCCAACTTCTACAGAAGTTCAGATTTTCTTTTTTAAAATTATGTAGTGTAAAAATTTGTTTGCTTTACAATTTAAAATATTTTAGAACAATATTGAATTAAATTATAAAAATGAACAAATAATTAGTATTAAAAATAGTTTTCTAAATAGCATGATTATCTTTAGGGGAGATTTATTTTTCAACTCAAAACTTTTTGGTGTTCTTATATACTTTCATGGAGAAATGAGCAATAAGTGAAATTGACATTATGGGTCTGTCTACTATACTGACTAAATTATTCGACGATGTATTTTTTTGATTTTGGCTACCCTCATGTAAAAATCAACTTTAAATTGATGTTTAACTAATTTTATATTAACTGCACACGATGGGTTTAAAAGAAATACGAAGTCTAAATATTCAATGATGTTTAAACACCTTAATTTTTTCCAGTTCTCTCCTCCAAGGATGTCTAATACAATTAGAAAATACAGAAATTCTGCTATATTAGAACTTTTTCAAGTTATGTACAAACAGGTAATTTTTTAGACACATATGATGAGATTTTCTTACATATGATGATATCATTTCTTCACATCAATTTAAAACTTTTTTGTTCTCAATAATTCATATTGTAAATCATTTATGAATTACTCAATTCTCATTCTAACTCATTTATGAATTACTCACTTCTCATTCTAACTCATTTATGAATTACTCATTTCTCACTCTAACTCATTTATGAATTACTCATTTCTCATTCTAACTCATTTATGAATTACTCATTTCTCATTCTAACTCATTTATGAATTACTTATTCTTGTTGTAGTATCTGTAATGAACTTTTCTGCAGGTGTGTAAAAAGCATTACACGATGCTGGTTATTAACGAAATTGATTACATGGATGAGGAGTCATTTCATTTGCTTCACATGTTAGCTGAGACTGAAAATGTTTTGATTGTGATGAGCATGAGTAAATATTTTAAAGAACCCTCCGTATCTGCCAGCCTGCTCTATCTTAAAGCGCACACGCACATCAACTTACCTGCAAAAAGTGAGAAATATTGTGCACCTCTTATTTGCTGGTTTTTAAATCTTATTGGCGTTCATAAAGCAATTGTTTTGTAAGTATTTTATTTCATTTTTAAAAAAAATAGCAACTGCTAATTATAAAGCCTGTTGCATTTTATAAATTTTTAAAGGTGTGAATATTTTAATAGTTTATCATTGTTTGTAGCTTTTTTTTAATTCTTAAATTTAATACTTTATTGGTTTCAGAGTTCGCCAATACTCATCTAGACGTGTAATTAGTGCAGATGATATTATAATTTATGAAATCAGATGCAAAAACATATTTTCCTGAAAGAATATTCCTCTTTTTCAACGGATTGGTATTTCTGATCCTCATAATTTAGGGGGTAGCCATTCAAAAACTTCCTGCTAAGTCAAATTTTATGGAAATTGTTCTCTCAGAAACTTTTCTGCCGAATTTATTTAAATGCGCAAAGTAACATTCTTTAAAATGATGTAAAAAATTTTGAACCTTACAATTCAAAATGTTTTGGACTATTATTAAATATAAAATTTAAAATTATTTTTTGTCTGGAATTGTATTTTTCATTACTACAATTCAAGTATCAATTGTATATTACTACACAAAGTAACATTCTTTAAAATAATGTAAAAAGCTTTTGACCTTATAAATCAAAATTTTCTTGGACTATTATTAAATATAACATTAAAAAATTATTTTTTGCCTGCAATTACCTTTAGATAATTTGTAGTTGTGTTCAAACTAATTTTGACTTGCTTTGGAAATTTTTAAGATATAGCAAAATATGTTAAAAGTAAAATTAGTATCAAAAGGTTTAAACTTTAAGACCTGTCTATTTACTGGTCGACATGGGACTATATTTCCCAGGTTGTGCGCCACTCCCTATATTTTGGGGGTGAGAAATCCATCCAAAAAAGATAGGTTTGTTCTGAGATAGTCTGTTTTTGTGTATGATTTTCTAAATTGAAATATCATCTGAACTAAATAATAAGAATATTTGAGGTCAGTCCTTCAAACCATTTTGAGATTGAGGTTCCGATCATTAGATTTCTGCACTGTGCATTTTACAAAAGTATGAAACATTTACGTCACTCCCTTTTAGTAGAACATTTATATAAATATTATTTTTTAATCTAATATATGTTTATCTATTAAACTCAGAGGAAACTCATTTCTTGATCAATATTTTTTAACTAACACTAGTAAAGGTTCAGTTCTACAACACATATCTGCGCTACTTTCATATATGTATATATATCATTTATTTACGTATAATTTCTCTCTATTTTTATCTGAATAAAACCTCTCTGTATTTAAAAAAAAATGCAGCTGTCTCTGTCATTGCAGTTTCAAAAAAATTTCAACTTCTCACTCTTATATGCAAAAGCTATTCATTAAAAAAATATCAAACTTTCACATTATTTTATGAAATTTTAATGGAAAATGACGAATGTTGAGAACATTATTAATGCAAAAATGAATGTTTAATTATTGACCTATTGTCTCTGGATACTTTAAGACACTGTGAAATATTGTTGCAAAAATTATTCCCTGTTGTTGTTTCTAATGCCATTTGCTAATACTAGCAAGCCTGCTTAGTGAAATCAAGCAAATTTAAGGCAAAAGGTGAGTTTCTCGTTTTTTCAGTGGCGCCATCTATGGCCAAGAATACGACCTTTAGCTACACACATGCCACTGCCCATTTATTGGGCTGACCCATTCTTACATCCATTTATTAATTCACAGATTATAATTTTGATCTGAAGTAGAGAACACCTATCACCAATTCAGTACCGTCTGGTGCAATTTGTTGTGGGAATATGGAGGACTTTGTGACCCTACCGATTAAACATGCAGCAGTTACCATTTACTGCACATTGAGTCTTTGGCCATTGGGGACCGACTTATGACCTCTTGGACATGCAGGCCCAACGCCCTTACCAACCAGGCTATCCCAACTCCTATTATTCCCTTATATAGCACCATGTAAGTTTCAACCTCTTCCTCCAAAATCCAACATCTGAAGTCCTGCTATTTTTCTTTTACCTCTGACTCTCTGAGGGTACTTAGCTTGCCAGAGTTTTTTTTTTCTTTTCAAATGTTTGAAAATTTTTTTGGTTAACATAACTGAAATAAATGTAGCTTAAACTGAAATCAATATATTTTAGAAATGCTAATTGGATTCTGTATAAATTTTTAGACACCTTACTGAAGAAACTGATGGTGATTTAGAACTTTTGAATGAAGCTTGCTTATCCGAATATTTATCTGACTATACAGTTTTAGTTCCTTACAAAGACATAAATGAAATAAACAAGGAGAAGTTTTTTATCTCTGACTTCTCTATTTCTGCAACCTACAAGGATGATGTAAATTATTCTAATTGATAATTTAATACTGTACAAACTATAGCAATTTATTTTTCATTTTTCAATTATGCTAAAAGAAGTTTATTTTTTCTCACTCTCACACTTAGGAGAATAAATTTTAATGAAAAAATTTATTCTGAATGTATTTGATTTGGTATGTTTTTGAATTGAAATTTTATGAGACAGTTTTTGTCCCACTTGATTTGGTACAATTTTAATTAAAATTTTTTGAAAATGTTCTCAAACTATTTGATTTGATATATTTTTAAATCATCATGTCAAAACCCCTCTTTTTGGCGAATGTCAAAAACCCAAAATTTTTGTGTAAGAAATAATTATTAGCTATTATGAATAGGAAGAATTTATAAATAAAAGTACATATAAAATTACAAGTGATCAATCAATTATGTTCTTGAATCAATTTGATTGAATCATGATTTAACACCTAAGAAAATGTCTCCAATGATAAAAAAAAGAACTTGTTTCAGGGTTTTTTATTATTTTTTTCATATCCGTCGTTGAACAGCCGACCCAATTTTGGATTTACGACTACTTACGTTCAACTCCGTAGCCTTGTAATTATGAACCAATCCAGAAAACAAGGAAACTCCTTTATCAATACCCCCAAAGGTATGATTTGTTATGGGAACATGGAGGACTTTGTGACTCAACAGATTTAATGTGTTTCAGTCGCCATTTACTACACAGGGAGTCTTCGGCAGGCAGGGATCGAACCCAAGAACTTTTGAACATAGGCCCAGTGTCCTACCAACCAGGCTATCCCAGCATTGTGTTTTAGGTTTATTGTCTGGTTTCGACAGTTTAGAACAGTTTTTGCCAGGTTTTTGATGCTCAATGTCAAGAACCTGTCTTTGACTTCAAAAACCCAATCCTGGATGTGTCAAAAATCTTGTCAACTCTACCAAATTCACATGAAATTTTATAAATGCCATAGTTGTTTAAACAGCCCATGAGCTGTATTAGTGAGTGTAATATGTTTGACTGGAGTAAATATCACTTGGAATTAAGAGTTTTGTATAAATTTATAGCATTCAGAAGCTGATTCTTGAAAGAAGAAAAAAAACGGAAGGACACCAGAGATAACAGGGTTCATATTTGATACACTAAATATGCTCAGATACCTTTTTAACAGTTAAACTGATTGTCTCGGGAGGAAAACCTTTATTTTGAGCTATAGCTTTAGTGTAATTGATTTCATACTTCACTTGGTTATGTGAAGAACAAATATTAAGACTGTAAGCCAAGAGCCAAAGTCTTAGAGTTGACATGAAGTAGCGTGAAATTGCATCATTTGCAAAAAGCACTTAAGGGAAGGATAATTTTTTCATAAAATTTCAATAAAACCAACAATTCTCAAAAACTTGTCAGCCTCTGCGCATGACGGTTTTTATTACCATGGTTTTCACGGTCATGTCAAAAATTTAAATCTTTGGTAACGTTGTATTTTTATTTCACTAATTAAATTGGAAAGTGTATCTTAAAACATAAAATTCAAAGATAAAAAGCTAAAAATAATATTTGGCAAAAACTCACTTAATATTATGGATAAATATTATAATGTATTTTTACAGCTAGGTAACTGAAAATGTGCATCACTAATCACTTCATATTGCATGTTTGACCCAATAACTAATCTCATTAAAATGCAATTTTGTATGCAATTGTGGTTTAGATTAATGAGAATTTCAATTAAATCAAAGCTTTAAAATTAAATAAATCCAAATGGTTTATCTTTTGTTATAAATATTTGATAAATATTTCAAGATTATATGCTGGTATCTAATAAAATATTATTGGTAATAATAGATATCAATAAGAAATAAATTTGTTTGGCACATCTTTTAAACATATTTTTAATACTTTATAAGTGTGAAATTTTGATTTTTAATTCTGTCTCAAATCAAAACTTGATACGTATCAGAACTTTTAATAATTTATTTTTTGATAGTATCTTAAAATGATTGTATAAATTATATTTTTAATAGCCAAATTAATTTTCGGTTGTAAGGAAAATTTTGTTAAATTTTTTGTCTGCTGTACTGTAACAAAAGGGAACTTTTTTGCACTAAGATTTTTTCACTAACGTGTCAAAAGCTCAACCCTGGAATTTGGTCTTTCCTACACTAAACACATTAAATATGCTTTGTTCGATTTTCACCACCTCATGAATGTATTTCATGTTTTGACCCAGATTACTGGGAGGCCTTTCATGTCATCAAAATTCAATAATTACTAATCTCACAGTTGTACCACGTTTATTAAATAACTAGAAATTACTCATTTTTTAGCTTCTTAAAAGTTACCTTTAAATGTTTTCACACTTTTAAATATATGTTTATTTCGTCAGTTGACATAACCTTTGTTCAACTGTTTCATTTCTGTTTGTTGTCCGTACAATTTTATCCTACTAATGAAGGTGCATCTTGTACCACTGAAACACATATCAATAAATCATACTATTTCTAATTTTATAATTATGGATGATATTTTTACTCTGTCTTAAAACACTTAAATTTGTAAATAATTCTGTAAAAAAAAATTTCTCATTAAGCATGAAAAAAATTAGTTTTTCTACCATTATAAAATGCATTCGATTTGTTATTTTATTTGTATAAATATTTGTGGGTGCTTTTTAGATCCCTAATAAGTCCCAAATTTTTAATTAGTAAGTCCCTAAGTATTGAATATATTAGTCCTAATTTAATTTCATCCCTGTTCCCTGTTAATGCAGTAAAAATCTACATATCATGACTATTTTCCTGGTGGTTAAAAGGGGAAAACCTGGAAAATACAGGAAATTTGAAAATCACCTAAAATAACAGGGAAAATGCAGGGAATTTTGATTTTTTTTTCAAACTGGGAAAATAGAGGTATTTTTTTTTTTTTTTGGACATTTAAGAAATGGTGACCACTCAAAGCGTAATCTATGGGATATTTAACCATGATATTTCAGCTATACTAAACTATTTCATTTTCCATAGCGTTATTTAAGTATGTTCAGCTGTTTTTCCAGTAATTGAAACTAATAAATATAGTTAGCCCAATATAGCTCACACAAGAGCACAGTAAGTGTTATTTCCTCTTAATATATTTCGTATAACATGCACAGGGAAAACACAGTGAATTTTTTTCCAGATTTGAGTGGCAACCCTGTCTGCTCATCATTTTAAATAATATTGCAGAAAATAGTGATAAATATGAGTTAAAAAAGCAAGCAAACTTGTTTTCCTCCACTGATTTTTTGTACTACAATAATCTTCAACATTAAAATATTTAATGACATAATTATTATATCCTCTTTTTTTTTAAAATAGAAAAACAAAATCAAACACAGTGGTTAAAATAGAAAAATTAAATACAACTAAGCAAGTATAATATATTATTTCTTGCCCTAAGTTAAATCTGTTTTCAATTAAACTCAATTGATGTGTGTAAGTAATAAAAAGTTAAAATCTAACTTTTGTATTACCATGTACACATTTTTTTGTTTCATTTTTGTATTAAACTTATTGATATTTTTTGATACTACTTTTAATAAATTTTCATTTTATTTTTAGGAATTATTTTTGTTGGATCTCAAACCTGGAATAACAGACTTAAAATCTTTCAAAGTTCCTGATACTGTGAGTGGTAAGTATATTTTTTTTATTATACATAAACAAAATCATTTTTACCCCGTTATACTTGAACGATTTTTCATGTAGGAAAAATAATGATGGTTTTTGTTAATATTTTTTTTATCTCCTTAAGAAGCCTGAAAAAGACCATTTTTCGATTTAAAAAAATATATACGTACAAGTATATCATAGTATTCTTCTATGGCCAATGGAAAGTCAGACCATGGTTTTCTAATCGGTCGCAGACAAATTGAAAGAAATTATAGCTTTTTGGTAGAGTAGTATGTAAGAAGTATTATATGTTTATTAAAATTTAACCCAGCTGTTGCCTTGTATAATAAATTGTACTTTAAGAAACTCTTTATTCAATATTTAGTTAAATCAATTTGGGAAAAATCTTCAAAAATTTAGTGAAATTTGTGCATTAGTTTTTAGGAAATTTTGTCTGCTGTCTTCAAAAGAGAAACTAGGAAAAAATCTACTCTAGAAAGTATGAAAAAAATCTATAAAATTTTAGTCTCGGCTGGTCAAGCTTATTAAGAGGAGATTCATAGGAGTGAAATTCTATTTAGAATTTAAACAAAAAAAACATTATATTTTGCATGTTTTTTTAAAAATTCATGTAATTTCTTAAAAAAAGTGCTTAACATTATTTATGTAGATGCTGTTAAATCCACTTTAAATTATTTGCCTGTACAAGATCGATTGATATTGAAGTGTGCAGCTTTAATGGGAAGCAATTTTACTCAACGTTTGATTGAGACAGTAATAACTAAATTATCTTCTGAACAGGTAAGTGCGTTTGGTGCAATTTCATGCATTGTTAAGAAATACAATTGTCTCCGCTTAATGTAATTACTTAAGAGAGTATTGTTGTTAACGTTATCCAATTGATAACATGAAACGAATCACAAATTTATATAAATATACCAATTTAAGCTGTAAATATTTTTTAAAAATTTCAAATGGCAAGATTAAAAGACAACTACCATGGTAAATAGGAAGAACCGTATTGAGAACAGACGCAGAGAGCAAAAGAAACTTAAAGAACCAGAGAGGCAGGCAATTACTTAGTTTAAATTTAGTATAACTAAAGATAGTGAGCATTATATCTAGAGTTAGTTAAAGTGGGCCTGACCTGAAAAAATCCGCCCGGGTTTTTATGGTTGGCCCACTTGAAAAAATCCACTTTTTTCCAAGGTAGATTTTTTTTCAGAATATACTATACCAGAGCAATTGGTTTATTTTCATAAGCAAAATAATTGTAAATTATTGTCATTTAAACAAACAGTTGAAGGTTAACATGATATATAATTTTATGCAAATAGAGTTTGGAACTAAACCTGTGTTAATGCAATAAAAAATGTGAGATATTTTAATTGAGTAAATTTAATTTTTTATGTAACGTGTTTGTCATTAAGAAATAAAACTAATTGTAGAAATTTAAATGATTACATTGCAACAAAACAAGTTATAAATAGTTACCAAATATTTAAATTTCATATTCGGAACAAATTCTGTCATCTCATTAAAAAATTTAGAACAAAACTTAAACTATTTTTTAAAAAACCTGAAAAAAGCCTGTATTTTTTTCATCAAAAACTCCATCAAAACTGTTTTTTGTAATTAAAAATCCCGGTTTTTATTCACCTAATAGTTGTAAATACTTTAGATTAAAATCTGTATCTAACTACAGTACTGTTCTTGGTATGAAAATTTTTATCGAGGTTTACTTAACAATTAAAAATCTGATGAAAATGTATTGCTAAATACTGCTTTGAGAATTAAAATATTGATTTTTCTAAACAAAATGATAAAATTGTCATTAAGTTATTATATTGTAGAAATAAATGAAGATGAATATTATTGCAGTGTTTTAAAATTCTTTTGCAGGTTGTGAAATCAATTAACAACTTAATGGAGAAAAAAATTATATCATCTTCTTGCACTCATTTTCTTTTAATAGATACTCATTCTTTGAGCAACGAAATATTTTGTTACAATATGTGTTTCTGTTCAAAGGCAGACACTAGACAAATTATGAGAAATTATAAAACCCCTACGAAGCCAGTTGGACTTCATCAATGCCTCACATTTCGTACAGAGCTTTTAAGGTACAGTTTTCCAAGAATAATAGTTTGATATTCATTTTTAAAAGCGTAGTTGAAATTAAATTCCACGATATTTAAAACAACAAGAAATAGAAAAATTATGCTTGTTTAATATTAAAATGCTAGATCCATCTATTAATGTGGAGGGGGGAGCGGAGCCATGGTGGGTCCAAGGATAGAGCGTTCCCCTTCCAATGAGTTGAACAGATTCCCAGGGATGACTGGTTGATACGAATTCCGCACCCGGTTCGCACCGACCACAGTGCTGACATAAAACATCCTCAGCAATAGACGGAATAATGGTTTACAATTCCCTTGCCATCAGGCTAATTGCGGAAGGTTTTGATGGTTTTCCTCTCCATGTAAATCCTATCAAACAGTCCTCCATGAAGGCAAATTTCTCCCTATACTTGATCCAGGAGTTTCCTTATCTTCTGGATTGGGTTGAAAAATGGGTTAAATTTGATGCCGATTACAGCTGCACCAAATACTATAAATTTTCATGACAGATTTTTTTACAGTCCTTCCAAGGTATAATTACAGGAGAAAATAGCTTGATTGAGAAAATTTTTAAATACATATTACGAGTTTCCCCGAGCAACAACATTATGCCAGATGATATCGAATACAACTAGTCTATATTTTGATGGGATGAAATACCAAAAAGTGTGTTGCTTAATATCATAGCGTAAAGCCACCGAAATAAGCAGCAAAATTATCTATAAATATAATAATTTGCGTGTGTGTCTGTATACTGGATTTTTGTTTACCGTTAAGCTCTAAAAATACAAGATTCAAAATGAATCTGAATGAGTAAAATTGTAAAGAAATTATGAATCCAGGTTTTTGTTTTTTTAAATTATTTTCAGTTATACTTCAGAATAATTTTGTTCCTTCTTTTAATTCAGAAACATGGAATAAATTCAAAAATGGAAAATTTTCATTGGCTTAGCGGAAGCCAGTGATTTAAAGCCAAGCCCATCAAATATCAATTCTCTTAAGTGACATAATCTAGTTTCTTTCCCAAAGAATTTTTCACATTGATTTAATTTATTTCACCATATATTTCTTATTTATCGCAAAGACAGGTATGAAGTCATATTAACAAACACCAAGTTGCCAGGTACACAAAATAAAAATATATGATGGTTGCAATAAAATACATAAACAAATAATAAATCTAAGTTAAGTAAAAGAGTTAAACGAGAAAAGTTTCGATGAATTCGATGCTGTGTTTAATTAAAATTCTGACTTATGTGGAGAAACTTAGCTCAACTTTAACACACCAGTTTGCTTTTAACTATCAGATGTCACTGTTATAGGTCATATGTGTGGGTATTGGAGATTTTCTTCTTGAAGTGCAAGTACCCAATTGTTTTTTTTTTTTTTTTTGACTTATTTACGGTCAGTTAAATTTACTTTGTTCAAGTTTAATTTTGTAAAATGTTGCTTCAATAGTTTTTTCAAACAATATTTTATTTTTTCTTAACATATTTTTTATTTTATTTTAGACAATGGATTAAGGCTTTCATGACAGCGGAACAATGTGAAGCAATGCATTTAGAGATTGCTCGTACATTGGAAACATCTGGGCAATTTTGCCATTATTGCAAGATTAAAATGTCCAAAAAAGTTCAAATGGCAGAAAAATATGATGAAATGACACTGTAAGTTTAGTTTTACAGTATTGCTTAAAATATTTTATGGTATGAATAAAATATAAATATGGCTTGGGGAAAAATTTCGTTAATAAAGACTTTAATGCGTTTCTAATTATTTTTGCTCTAAGGCAGATATTTATCTTTTTATTGTTGCATTATTTCTAGGTTAACTGTTAAAAGTTACAAATGTATTCTCTTTTAAATAAAGAAAACAAAAGCATGCTTCAGGGTTGGCTCATTTAAACCAAATGGTTTTCTTTGAAAAGAACAAAACTTAGTTTTTTTAACGAAATTATTTTATATAATTTCATATTGCTAATGGGAATCGGTTTCATTTTAATTAATCATAAATCTGCAATTTTTAAATTGCATGGAAATATTTTTTCGCATCAATATCTATGTTAAACGGTGTTTGCATTTTTTCTGGAAGAAACTAAAAATTACCAAAACAATTGTTTAACAATAAGTATTATAAAAAATACTCAAATTTATAGAAATTAAATTTGATATAGTATTCTTCTGAAAAATCTTCTGCCTCTACAAGTGAGGATGATTGGAAGAAATTGTCTAAAAACAGCTCAAGATTAAATAAATTGTTAAATATCATAGACTTTTTGAACCAACCTGGGAGTGGCACTTAAAAGTTATCATTAATTAACAACAATATGTATGCAAAATTTTAAAATTATTACTTCATCTCTCCGAAGTTTGGATTGGTTCTGAGCCATGCACAATACATAGTTTCAAAACCGTTCCTGCATCATAGCATTTTTAAAATCTACTTGACCTTTTACAATTACTTTGATGATATTGACCTTAGCAATTTTGCCAATGGGAATTTACATGTTTTCTATCAAATAAAATTTCTATGAGTGCAGTTTTAACTTAGAAATTAATAACTTTTTTGTCCACGTCCCTCAAGGATTTTTGGCGTATCTGACATACCACAGGTCAGTAACAAAATGACTGGACACTTTGATAATTTCAATTTATTGCTGAAATCTAGTAAAAACATTTAACTCTATGGTGTTAATTCTACGATGTAGTGATTTATTTAATTTTTTTTATATTCCAGTCAGCCTTCTCAGACATCTTTCAAAGAATGTGTTTGTTTACTTTTGAGACCACGACTTTACAAAGTAATCTCATTTGTCTACTGTTCCATGGGTATTAAGTTGATTGGTGCTTACTATCTTAAAAAATCAGCTCAAGCATGGAATGACATTAACTATCCTGTGCAGGTGACCTTATTTATTATTTTTATTAGTATTTATTCCTATCTAAATTCAATACAATGGCAAAATAATTTTATGCTGCAAAAAATGTCATTCAGTGCAAAAAAAAAGAAAGCCAGAGACCTTGTATAACTTTTTATCTAACTTTTAAATTTCGATTGATTGCGTCTTCACCCATGTACAAAAACACACTCTCTCTGAGTAAATATACCTTTTTTTTTATAAATTTTGGTTCATGACCCTCAAAATATAGGATTGGCGATAATCTAGAAAATATGGTCTTTGTAGTTAGGTCAGGAAAAAGGTCAAAAGTTGATCGCCTAAATGTTAGATTTACGTATTTTGCCATTTCTCAAAAACTTTCTAAGAAAATTTAAAACTTTTGTGCCCAATTATAAAGTTTGTTAATTCAAAGATAGTTCTAGGCAAAAATAATTTGTAACAGTTTTTTGTTATTTTAATTAACAACAGTAAAAAAATTTTGAATTGTGATTTATACACGTTATACATTATTCTAAAGAATGTAATTTTAAATAGCGAACTGAAAAATTTTAACGACATCAGTCAATTAGTTTCTATTTTATAATTTTTTTTTAAATTTCTCAGAGTATCATGCCCAGTATCTTCCACTAAAGCTCTTACTTAATTTATTTCTAAAAAAACGGGTGATGGATAATAACAAGGGATTCTGGCAATCATTTTTCCAAGTAAACAAAAAATATAATATTAAATATCTTTCTTTTTTGCCTGCTAGTGTAAAGTAAAATTTACACACGAAGTTTAAAGAAAAATTATAACTTCTCTATGTGAATTTCATTTTCTTGAGCTTTGAATACGTTCACTATTAATAGAGCTCTTTCAGATGTAAATCTTTTCTGGGATAACCTGGTCAGAGTTCGTGGGTTCGAACCCCGCCGGCCGAAGTCTCCCCGTGTAGTAAATGGTCACTGATGCACGTTAAATCTGTCAAGTTGCAAAGTCCTCCATGTTCACATTACAAATCAATACATCTGCCGGTACTAGATTGGACGGTTCTCTGATCCAGGTCGAAAATTATGATCTGTGGATGTATGAATGGGTCCGCCCTATAAACGGGTGTGTGGCTGAAGACGAATTCTTAGCCATAGATAGTGCCACTGAAAAACAAGAAATGCACTCTCTGCCTTTAATTTGCTCGGTTTCACCATGCAGGCTTGCTAGTGTATCAAGTGGCATTAGAAACAACAACAAGATGTAAAATTTGAAATCCTGAGTCCAATTTACTACTGTGTTCTAAATAAATTAGGTGTACTTGGTAAATTCTCACTTACCTAATTGAATTTTTATCACATAAGTAATAATAAAAAGAAGAAACTAAGAATCCTTAGCATGTTTCAGATTTACAAAAAAAAACTTATTTGCAGTAACATTGCTCAGTTTTGTACTGTTTGTCTGGGTTAAAATTAAAATAATTTTAAAAAGAAGCATCAGTTTAAAAGTTTATTATAAATTAGTCAAATTTTTTTCCCTAGGCCTTATATTGTGCTGAAACTGCTGAAAGTATGCTTCCAGATGTTTATGCTTTTGTTCGAGAAAGTTCAAATCCAGAGGAGAGGCACTTTGACCAAGATGTAGTTAGGGCTTCTATGAAGAGAACTCAAGCAGTAGTAATATACATTTTAAAATTTCTTTAGCAAGAAATATTATATTAAAAAAAAATATTAAGCATATAATTAAAAAAAAAGTTAAATCAATGTTAGCAGCATTCATATTTCAAGAGGTATCTGTGGCCTTTCTTTTTTGTTTGTTTTATTTCTTCATTGTTATTTTTTTGTTTTTGCATCTGCAGGGTGGCCACAGAACTGGTAAAAATCAGAAAATTTTATCATAAATCTGGAGTCAGGAAATTCAATTAAAATATTCAAATAGTCAGGAAAAATAAATTACTTTGAAGAGTCAATCATAATTATTTTGAATTTTCTGTGTCACAATTATTTTTTGTCTTTGTCGTATTTATTTTTTTTAAATGTGTTTAATTTCAACTTTAATTGCAAGTATAAGTGTTTTGTAATGCATTTTATGCGTAATAATAAGGCTTAACTGAAAAATTACCAATTAAATTTATGCAAATGGTTACAAAAAACAGGAGAATTTGAAAAATTTAATCTGGTGAAATCAGGAAAAGGTCAGAAAATTTTTTAACCTTGTTCAGGCATAGTTTCAACCATCCTTTGATTTTTTTTTTCATGTAATACGAAGCTTAAAATTTTAGTGTTGAGCATTGTCAGTTTATGTTAGGTAAAATTTCAATCAATAAGTTAATTTTCAATGAAGTCATATATGTAGGTTAAATTCAAGCTTTAAAGCTAATTAGTATAAACTAACAAAATTATAAATCATTAACAAAAACAACAAGGTGCGTAGCGTTTTTTAAAAGTGCTTAAAGGTGATGTAATATAGTGCTTCTATGGAATCACTGTGTAAAGTTCAATAATGATACTTAAAGTTTTTGCAAAAAATGAACTGGTTTAATTCATTTGCATTTAAATAAATCGTCTTCATGACTTTTTTTTTTGTGTGCTAAGATTGCATTTTTATCATCATGGAAGTAAAGAAAAAAGAAACTTGGATTGTTGTACATTGCTAAGGGCACTTCTTTTTCATGACCTGTTCAGAAGCACTCAGAAAAATAGTTCATAATAGGGAAGCTATTGACGTATGATATTTCCGGGTATGAGTTCCTATGCAGTTTTTGTCTTGACGATGGCCCCTAAACTCCCGTAAAAAATTTTAGCAACGTCTATGTGTCTCCATTTATGTATAAGGTTTTCAAACTTGTACATTTCAGCATGAAATAGACCAAAAATGTATTTTAAGAAAAATACTGTAGCATGTAGAGAAAAACCGATTGTAGGTAAGAAATCAGTGAAGTGACTTCAAACCCATCCAAAATCCCTTAAAAATCTTAGGCGAAAGAAAACAAAGAAAATTGTTCCCCTGTGTAAGATACAAATAATTGAGTCAGCTTCCACTGGTAAATGATGACAATCACATTGTTGCTGTCTGAAATATTTACTAGGTTTAGTTAAATGTCACTGCCCAATATACATTTGCCCGTTATGCCCTACATCAATGTTTTTTACTGTTGAGTACCACTGCTCAGTATGCATTTAGCCGGTACTTCGGACTGATGCATAGTTGCCAACTGTTCAGAATTTTTCGGATTTGTTCCTAATTTTTAAATCAAATCTGATATTTTTTTTAAAAATCCGAATTTTCCTAAAATTGCAGTATTTTTGCTTTGAAATCAAACCCTAGTTCTGATCGCCACAAGCTTCCTGTGATTATTGTACAGAAGTAATTTTTAGTAGCTTAAAATACTATTCCAATAGCTGTTATAGTTTTGTTTTACTAATTTACTTAAGGTACTTACCTAAATATTTGTCAATTAATGTTAATATTCAATTGTTAAATTTTTGTCTTACTCTCATAATTGGTGCTTAATTTTGTCGCATATAGTGTTCCTAATTTTTTATTCCTAAGGTTGGCAGCTATGCTGATGTTTCTCCTAATATATCCTCAGTAGATATAAAAATATTGAATAAATATAATAATATCAACGCATAAATTAATCAGATATAACAAATATTTCAGACATTCTCTTGATTTAGGTCATTCATGGTAACATATATATCTAATTCACATGTTCTTTCTTTCATTCTACTTAAGTCTTGTCTTCTTCTGCAAAACACATACTGGGCAATTGTTTATGCTCAACAAGCTTTAGAAATATTTGGGATGGAGCTCATTTACTTTTTTGGTGTATTTAGACGACGAGAATTCAGACGCATTTTGAAAAGGTATGTTAGTTGTTATTGGACTAATTTGTTTATTTTAAATGTACATAATACTTAGAAATTAATAAGGAATGAAATGCAAACATTAAAGGGGCCTTCATACGGACTGCAGCAGCAAAAATCCGAATGTTGCTGTGACTTAACGCATGCACACTTGTTTCTTCCTACCTCTGTTGAACCAGTGATCGCCGTCGCACTGGTTTCAAGAGTTGAATAGGGTTCAATTTCTGTCACTGTTGCTGATTCAGAGGCTCAAAGAATATAAAAGGATCTGCAGGATAAATTAAATCTTTAGATTAATTTTATCAGATCTTTACCTTTTTTTTTTACATTAAAGAATAAATTTTTTTAATGTAAAAAGGATATATTTTTGAGTGTAAATTTTTTATTCTATGGAAATATGCGAAAATCTTGATTGGATGAAATTAGGTATTTATAGAAATGATGGAAACAAAAATTCCTTTTCTTAAAAAAAATTTTTTTATTTTTTTATACTGAAATATTTTTTATAGCAACAAATTAATATTATGACTTTCCAATACTGAGAAACCTTCGGGAATTTAAAACAACAAGGAAGATTAGGAATATGTTTTGAATTTTTTGTAATTAATTTAACGGATCAGATTTAATAACAGGAATTACAAATAAAATTTTCCTTATATTTCTCTGTTTGCTTCGTGTGCCTATCATTGATAATTGAGATACTGTATCCTATCTTCCATGAATTTTGACTGGGAGTGTTATGGAATATAGCTACCAGGTCATGTTAGACTGTGTCCCGACTTTATCTAAGCAGTGTCATTTAGCAGGAAAGAGGCATAGCATATTTAAAACGTGATGTGATCTCTTTTTTTTCTGTTTCTCAATTTTAGACAAAAGTAATTTTTGGAAAAGTAAGACATACATGACAAAGAAAGAAACACCTACACAATTCTTTACTTATCATAAAGTTGTATTATGGTCATGGATTAAAGGGTCGCAAAATAATAAAGGTATCCATTTTAAAATTCAGAGCGATGGTTGTGCAACACTCGGAAATTCTATAATGGGAAATATTAATTAGATAAATTCCTATCAACTCGTAAATGTAAAAAAAGAAAAAAACTATATAATGGAAATAAAATTCTTTTATCACTTCTATACAAAAGGTAAAATTGCAAAATTAGTATATTTGTAATACTCTAAATATTATACACAACAATGTTCTGAGAAAAAAAAAACTTTTCTTAACAAGACTTTTGATAAAATAGTGTAAAATAATTTCAGTGTTCCATTTTATTTAAACTATTTTTTTTTTAAATTGGACTCCATTTTTCTTTTTTTTTTAATATAAAAATATGTGTTAAAAAATTGCCCAAAAAATGCATTTTCTTTCTATAAAGAGATTAGATAATTAAGTAATAAAAATGAGTTGACAAAATTATAAGACAAAATTAAAAAAATACTTAATAATTGTTAAATAATTGTTTAGTATTTTAAACATTAATTTTAATTAAATTTTTGTATTAGTTAGTCATGATAGTTATATTTCTTTTTATTATTGAATGATGGTAGTTACCACTTTGCGAGTGCAACTTTTCAAAGTACAGTAGGGGATCAATTATCCGGAACGATCGGGACCATCGCTATTCCGGATAACTGATTTTTCTGGTTTTCTGAATCGCTACAAAAAGACGTTTTTTTTATTGTTAAACCCACATAAAAAAAAATATTTCGAAATAATCTTAAAAAGAAGAAAAAACGATGAAGTAATACACTAATGACTAAGGCCTGGATTTTGATGACATTTGCATTTTTGGACATCTTTTGACCTTTAGAGCATTTTTTTTAGATTTATAGGGCATTTTTTAAAATTTTGGGGCGTATTTTGCCTTTTAAAGCATTTTTTAAGCCTTTTGTTAATTTTTTCCAATTTTCATTATTTATTGGGGCATTTTTATTACATGAAATGCAACACTTGTCTCATAATTTTAAATTTCATATTGCAGCTCCCACCTGCATGTCATTATGTTTTTTCATTATATTATTGATTGATATAAAATCTTTAGAAGTAATTCTTTGTTACAGCTTTCCCATTTTCTCTGATTTGTATAGTTTGGAACATTACAATTTTCTAGGAAATTTTCTTCTCCAGGAATAAAAATTTACTTTCAAACAAGAGACGCTCGTTTACATTTTAAAATATCAAAAAACTTTGAATAATCCAATGTAATTCTGATATTCAGTAATATTATGAGATGGAAGTTGCTATATTCATTAAAGTTTCTATACAAAATGAAAATGCTTTGTAGTCAATATATTTTCCTCTTTTTTTGTTATTTTAAGATATAAAACATATTTTTCAAACTTTAATGAACGTGGAACAAGTATTGCATTACTTTATATTTTTTTAAATGACTCATAATAATTTTAAAGAGTAAAACATTGTTTTAGTTTAATATTTTAACTTTATTTAAGTCATGTCATAAGGCATATTTAGCGCATTTTTAAGGGCATTTTTCACACTTTTTAAGGGCATTTTTTGCACTTTTTAAGGGTATTAGTTAAGACTTTTTAGGTCATCAAAATCCGGGCTCTACTAATGACTATATCCAAAATGATGGTAAGGTAAACATCTTTCAAAAAAGAAAGAAAAATCCTAAAGTCTTATGAGGAAGAAAAAAAATTGTTTTTAATGGCGGGAAAATTTATCGAATTTCGTTCCAGTTTTTTGGTTTTCTGATTTCCGAATAACGGGTTCTGTTCTGTAGTTTAATTGCATGTTTTTTTGCAAATGTAATTCATTACTTTTCTACCATCGTTTGGTGTTTAGACACCGAGGAAGGTTATTGTTTTTCTAATTAAAACTCTAATATGTCCATTTCTGTACTTCTGTTTGTGCTTTATTCACATTTTTTTATATTTTTAGCTCACATAGCCTACATATTTATTTTTAACCTGTTTGGATTACTAAGCATTTTAGTTACTTATAGATTCTTCATTTAGTGATTCATAGGTTATAATGGATATACTTATTTTCTTTTCAGGCTTCCTCTTTTGCATGCTGAAGAAATTACTAAAATAATCAGTATTTTATCGCAATCGTTAGTATCTTCCAGAACCTATGACATTGCCCTGAAAGTTTTGGATTTAGAATATATAGCCCTAACCTATTATCCAACAGATTTCCTACAGGTATGAAAGAAAATTTTGTACATTCTTTGTAGCTCTCTTACTTATAATCAAAGTGTAAAAAATCATAGTTTAAAGAATTTTTTTTTAAAATTATACCTTATATAAGCTGTTTTTACTTACATCTTTTTTGCTGCTAATCTAATTTGCGCAAATTTTTCTTGTTCTTATTCATTCAAAACTTTAATTTTAAAATTTAATAAACCAGACATAGAAACGTAATTTTCCTGAATTAACCATGGTTAGTTTTTGACGTCAAAAACTGTTTTTCGGCATGACACGTCAGAAAGTGGATTTAACACTAGATTGCCTAAGGAAGTCATTTTGACTGCTTTTAATTTCAATTAGAAAAACAATGATAACACAATTTCTTAGAGTTTAGTGACTTTTTGAACAACCTATAATTTTTTTTATTGTTAATATTTACTAATAACTTGTTACAGAACTGTAAATAATATATAAAATTTAAAAGTTAATTTTAAACAAATTTATTGACGCATTCACAATACATTCATTTTGACTGCTTTTTGGCAATATAGGTACTATATACAGTAGGGAACCGATTATCCGGAACGATCGGGACCATCGCTATTCCGGATAACTGATTTTTCCGGTTTCCTGAATCGCTACAAAAAGCTGTTTTTTTTATTGTTAAACCCAACTTTAAAAAAAAATATTCGGAAATAATCTTAAAAAGAAGAAAAAACGATGAAGTAATACACTAATGATTATTTCCAAAATGATGGTAAGGTAAACATCTTTCAAAAAAGAAAGAAAAATCCTAAAATCTTTTGAGGAAAAAAACATTTTTTTTTAAAAAAATGGCTGGAAAATTTATTAAATTTCGTTCCGGTTTTTTGGTTTTCCGGTTTTCTGTTTTCCGGATAACGGGTTCTGTACTGTACTAATTTTCTGTCTTTCTAGTGTTAATATCAAAAAACATAATAGATGGAATATGTTTATTTTTACTTAATTACCTTATATTTATGATGACTAAATTTTGTTTTAAATAGCTAAAAATAGCTTTTTATTTATATTTATTATAGCTTAAACCAAAATTTTGGTTTTATTTTAACAAGAGCAGAGATGATTGTGCTCCCGAAAAAATCCGTATTTTTCAGTAAACGCGATCGGGAAGTTTCCAGAAATACAAGGTTCTAAAGATTCAAGAAACTATTGATCACATTTATGTATTAAAAAAAAATAATGTTTTATTTAGAAATATTAGAACTCGAATTTATACTTTGGCATCTCTTCATTTGTAACTATTTTTTCTGTTAGAATAATAAATGTGATTAGAGATAAAAATAAACTTATGCATAATTATTCATTTAAATTATGCTGCATATAATTTATTTCGAATTTCATGCTTTGAAACTATCAATGATTTAAATTTATAAAGACGTTAATTTTTTGAAACATGTAATTAATGATTTTATTGGAGAAATTTTCAGGATTTTTGAGTTGGGTTCACCATCACCCCTGCAAGAGTCACAAACTATGTCAAAAAAGGTTTTTGACATGACCATAATAACCAGATAAAACTGTAAAGTGTTCAAAATTTACTATCCCTGGAATAAAAATAGTGTTTTCTTTTCTCAGATTCAAAATTTTGACCTTCAAAATATGATGGGCAAATACAATCTGGAAAATATGATCTTAATAGTTTTGTCACTTAACCGATTTCAGTATTTATTATTCTTAATTGTTTGAAGTTAATCATAAAATTTTTTTTAAAGATAATTTTTTACTATTTTTTTTAATTACAGAAAAATGGTATACTAGTTAGATTTATGAAAAAGGTATACAGAACAATATAGTGTACAAGTCTCTCACCATTTTTCTACCTTATTTTAAATGACATCCAAATTTTAAAAGGAATTACAAGCAAAACAAACTTTTTGTTTGTGATTTAAAATTGTTTTTCTTAATGAAAACCTTTCTATTAATTAAATCTTTGTTTCATTACAGCTTCTGACTTTCATGATTTCTTCCTACCTTTGCCGAACTCTTAAGAATCCACGAAAACAATTTCAAAAGTTGGAAAACAATACATTAAAAATGTAATTGATTTTAATCTTTATTAAATTGTTTTGCTTATTTTTAAAGGTTATTTTATCCTTATTAAATTTTTTTTACTTATTTTTAAAGGTTATTTTAGGCTACTAATACTAAATGGTCTATTTATGGGACATTTCTTTTTACTTGTATAAAATATATAGTTGAATTTTTGCCTATCATTCAACCTCCTTAAGTGTCAAGTTTTTCAAGTTACATGCAATGTTATTAAAATAGTTTTATTACAAACTCAAATTTTTGTTAGAACTTATATTTCTCATATCCTTCCTTCAAACTAATATCTGACTTTTTTTTTTCTTAAAAAAAAACACTGCTTATATTACCATTAAAGATAGTATGGAATTTACAAATCCTAGTCAGCATAACACCTAAAAGTTTTTATCAAAACATCGGTAAAAAAGTAGTTTATTTACAAGAAATTACTCCTTTAATGCCTTACCAGAGTAGAAAAAAAAATAGAATGAGTAAAAAAAAAATTCAATAAAATAGGTGACTCACCTAAATAAAGTCACCACTACTCTAATATATGACTTTGGAATATAGGTTGTTGCATATTATTTACCAATCACTGAAATCTATGTACTAAAGTGGGTAAATACTAAAGTCTGCACTCTTTTGTACGACTCCTCATTAGTGCAAACCTTCCATTATAATGACCGCTACATGAAGTCCCATTTTCTGTTCCATAGATGTAATGTTATTTCAACACCCATTAGAAAGGCCAACCTGAGCTGCTAATTCCAATGTAGGAACCTAAATTTTCTTTAAATCTTTTGAATTACTGTAAAATTACTCAAAAAACAGGTATAAGACATTTTTGCTCTTTTAAATGTAACGTTTTTACATTAACAATGAGTCAATCGATAACAAAAGTCTTGAGAAAACTATTTTAATCACTATTTCTTTTGTGGTTACACCTCAACAAACATAAAAAAATCTTGATTTTTCTGAATGGACAAAGAATGACAGGACCATTTATTCTATACCTAGGAGATTCTGGGTATAATCTATGGTCAAAATTAGTGTGAAATAGGGATTATTTACCATTGTTGAAAATTTGAAGTTTATTCTACCATGTCATTTAAAAATCAGAGTTTCCTGTATAATCATAACTTTTCAAAAGATTCAATACATTCATTCAATTACCATGTATGTTCCCCAAAAAGAGAAAATTTATAAGATTGGCGTCAAATTATTTATTTATTTTTCTTTTATTTATTTGCTAAATGTACTAAAAAACCCTCTGTGAAATTTTAAATATTGCCACTTAGTACATACTAGCAAATACACTCGACTAAGAAAATAGATAAGGATTTTAAGATTTAAAAAGATAAATTATTGTTGTGTAGTTGAAAGGCATTAAAATAAGATCTTCTTAAGATAAAAGAGCTAAAAAATCGCAAGTTTTTTAAAAATTTGTTGTGAAAAAAAACTTGTTGGTTCTGAATTTTATTTTAAATTATCTTTAAAATAAAATACTGATTTAAATCATTAGATTCTGTTTCCTTTTTATTGATGTGACCAATCATTTCTCTATGGACATGGGCAGTACGAAGAAAATATCAAATTTTTTAAATATTTATTTTAATGCTGACATTTTACTTTGGTTTTCATGAAATATTCTGTTTGTTTAAATTTTTATTTTATTGACTTGTATAAAATTTCTGCAATTTATTTGATATTGATATATCATATGCTTTTATTTGTTTCAACAATTGCTTAATAGAAACATCAGATTTTATACATTTACCTAAGTATGTTTAAGCTGTTATATGCATGAAAAAATATTTGTGTCATAATTATTATTTTCTTATTTGTAGTTGTTGGAATCGTTTGCAAAATTATAAAATTTTCCCTTCTGTAAAAGAAATTAGGGCTATTGGAAAAGCTTATGCTACTCTCATAGAGGCTAATTTAGTGAAGAATCGTCTTACGTATGCAGATGCGATAGGTATGGAATATTATATTTAAGGCTCTTGAGTCATCTTAAAGTTTTATTTATTATAGTCTCTCAGTGAAATAAAAAATATTGTATCTTATCATATATGTGATTTAATGTCATTGTTTTGTTTTATTTTCTCATTATTGAGTTTAGAAAAAAAAAAAAGATTCTTTAAAAATCTGCAATGGTTGCCAAGTTTTAATTGAATAGTTTTTATAGGATGACCAAACTGCTGGTCAGGGAGCTCACACCAGAAAGGTCCTGGGTTCGAATCCCAGGCAAGACAAGGATATTTTTTAATTCTATGTACTACTCTCTGTCATAACTGTGGGAGTAATGTTGGCCCACCTAATATGGTGCCCCTGAAAGAGTGACCAACAAATCTTTCCTCTTAAGACCTGAATGACGAATGTCAATTGGGTGGGCTTCGGGGAAAAAGGTTTCATAGCTTTGTAAGAAATAAAAATCATACCTTTTTCAAGTAATTTTTTTTAAATAAAGTTTCTATTAACTTTCTAAAGTTATAAGAAAGTTATAATAAAGTTTCTTTTAACTGAGTTTCTTTTAACTTTCTGGATTTTAAAATTTTTTTTGTTTGTTTAAATTTAAGCTATTCTTTTTTAAAGCTACGTTTCTAAAACTGCTCTGAAACTACTGATTCAACTTTCAAGAATTTGTATTAGTCTTTTTTATAGTTTCTTCCATTTTGTCCGATTTCTTCTAATGTTCTTTGGAGAAATGGATTTTTTCAGATAAAATGCCAACTTTGCCATTGATATGGACCATTAAATTAATATCTTTCTATTTCTATTTTCAGCACAGGAAGCGTTGACGATTCTTGATTTTCGAAATGATCCTGACTGTTCCATTCTATTACATTCATTATTAATCGACTTGCATTTGTTCAGCAATCGGTAATTTGATATCTTTTTTTACCCATGGGGATTTTAAAGTAAATTTTTGTCTTTTTTTTTATCTCTTATTGCAATGATCTATGTATATACTATTGAAAATTAATATCTAGCAGATGTTGTCATTTTTCAATGAATGTTGGTATTCATTAATCTTTGTTTAAATTTTTACCTCTTTTTCTTTTTTCATTTTTACCTTTTTTCTGTATTTTGATAATTCTCATATAATACCACCACATTCTAATTTCACTAGCTTTTAACACATTATTGACCAGCAATGAGTGAACTCAACAATGTGCTGCATTATCTATTTCAATTTATAAAACCCAGGACGACATAGAGTATTTCAAAGCTTAATTTCATTCCACATAAATAAAATTTATTTTTTACTTTATTTTATAACTCTTTTTGAACAGCTGATGTAATTTGAGTTTACAACTGCCAATGTTAAACTCTATCGCAACTTAACCCAGAACCGGGAACTCCTGAATCGAGTACTAGAAAAAATTTGCCTTCGGGAAGGACTTTTTAACTGAACTAACCTGCATTTGCATCACGTGGAGTCGAAAACCTCCCCCAGTTAGCCTAACAGTTAGGGGATTCCAACTCATCATCTGTCTACCACCCAGGATATTTTAAGTTAGCAGTGTGGTCAGTGCAAGTTGGGTACAGAAATTGTATGATGGAAGGTGAGCGCTATATCCCTTAAGCCACCATGGCCCAAATAAATTTTATTCCAGTTTATTTAGAATGTTTTACTTTACTACCAAATTTAATTACATAATACTAACTAAAGGAACTGCACTGTCTCAGGGGATAGAGCGCTTGCCTTCCAATGAGGTGAACCTGGTTCGAATCCCAGCGATATCTGGTTGATGCACATTCCGCATACGGATTCCACCGACCACAGTGCTGACGTGAAATATCCTCAGTGGTAGGCGGATCATGGGTTTTGAGTCCCCTTGCTGTCAGGCTAACCGTGGGAGCTTCTTGTTGTCTTCTTCTCCATGTCATGCGAATGCGCTTTAGTTCCATCAAAAAGTCCTCCACAAAGGCAAATTTCTCCCGATACTCGATCCAGGAGTTCCCTTGTCTTCTGGATTAGGTTCAAAATTTCAAGGCTATGTAGTTGAACATTAGTAGTCGTAAACCCGAAAATTGTGTCAGCGGTCCAACAGCTGTTGTGAAATATTAAAAAAATACTATCCAATGATGCAGTTCATTTGTAAAATCGCTGACACGAGTTACAATTATACTGCACCATGGAAGAAAACCTTGGCAAGCATGTGTGGCAATACTTTTACTTTTGATGCTTATAGAGAAGGTGATAGTAAAAAGTATTTTTTTTTTTTACTTGTACTTGTTCCCTTTTTAAATTTAGTACTTTTATTTGTTTTTCGTTACTTTTTCTGTGAAAAAGTACAAGTATTTGTAATAAGAATGTCGAAAGAAATCATTACATTTTTTAAATTATTTAAAAGTTTTTCTCAAACAGAATTTTTTTTCCAAGATTTTTGAAATTATTTTTTTTAATTAGATTAATTCGGATTTGGTATTTTTAATATGAACATAATTTAAATTTCCTTTTTATAAGCAAACATTGAATTTTGATTTCTGGTTTAGCAATTAACGTCACTATTTCAATGAATTTTGAAACACTTTCTGTATTTTTAAAAATTTATACTTTTAAATAAATATGTAATGCATTTTAAATGTAAAAAAAAATTATTGTTACATTTTTTTTTTATAAAATTTAAGGTTACTTTGAATTTTTGATTTCCTCGAAATTAGCTTGTAAATCATTACTTTCTTTTTATTGTACTTGTAATTTTACTTGTTTTTACTCATTACTTTTGTTTAAAGATTTTGTACTTTTACTCTTTACTTTTTAAAAGAAACATTCCTATGTATGATGGCAATTTTTCTTCCAGCAAAGTAATTAATTAAAATTTTACAGAATTCAAAAAGTTCATTGAAACAAAATATGAAGTTTAAAATGCTGAATAAAAAGTTTTCAAAATATCTAAATGCAAACGAAGTGTTGGAGGATTATACAGTGGAAAAGTAATTCTGCAGTAATTTGTTTGTATTTTGAAACTTTTAAAACATTTTTTCAACATTTGAAACTTCATCTTTTACTCTAGGTTTACCTGAACTGACTTTTCTCTCTAATTTAAATGTTTAATTACCACCAATGACGGTGAAACCGTTTTTACCATTAAAAAGTTTCTTCTGTGATATAGCATCCTCTAAAGTTTTTTTAAAGCTTGCTTATATGTTTCTTATCTATGTTCTCTAGAAGTGATGAGTGCTGGAAATATTTGAATATGCTTAGTTCACTACTTGATGATGATAGAAATTATGATATTTTTGCTCAATATTATTGTGGACTTTCAGCAGCTATTCTCATGGATAATACTGGTATGCTGTAAGATTTTTAATTTTTCAAAACATTTGAAAATTGTTTTATTTATTAATTTTTTTTAACATATGCAATTATCGGAAGTCAATCCATATAATACAGCAACATACAGTCAAACCTGTCTATCTTGAATCTCACAAATTTGAGATAAAGAGGTTTCGAGTTATACAGGTACTTTAAAAAATTAAATTTAATTAAGAAATTTTAATAAAGATGCAATTGTTTTTTAGTAGAAAAAATAGGCATTTCTTTAAATTAATTATACTACATACATTTGTTTCCATAACATTTTTTTAACATACATTTAACACTGAAAATAATTTTTCAAAGATTTTTGATGTATAACTTTATTTGTTTCTAGTATTCTTGTAAGGTTTGAAGGAGTGCAAATCCCTCATAGCCAAAATTTTCCTGCTATTAAGGAATAGTTCATAAGAATTCTACAACTTTTTCTAACCCTTTTGCATTCACTTTTGGTTCATCAATATGATCTTCGGCTTCTTCATCTGATATTCCTTTGACATTATATATGATTTCCACATCTGTCCACTTATGAAAATCTTCAAAATCAATGTCAACATTAAATCCAGATTTTATTGCATTCCATTCTATCACTGCATTTTCAGTCTCAACATTTTTTTTCTTCTTTACCGATGCCTTCAACCTCTTGTTCATCATCTTCACAGCTATCCTTAAAACCAGCTTTTTAAAACCATTTTGGATAGCTTTTCTCCAGGCTAAACAGTAAGTCTGATAGCATCTAACATTTTTATATTTTTGGAAGAGAACTTTTTTCACCGATGGCATCTGTAAGTTTGCGCACCATCGGTTTAATATAGTTCACTTTGAAACTCTTAATTATCCTTTGATCCATTGGTTGCAATTTTGAGGTGAAAATGAATTTCTATCCTTAGCTTTCTTATCTATGTTGAAAAGCTAACCCCTGGTGGTCACTACTCATTTACCCCTCACCTACTGCCAGAATCATTGTATTCCTTTCTAGTTAGAAGTGCAGAGATAGTGATTGAAATTCCAAGAAACACCCCCAACCTGTTCATCCCTACTTCCTGTGGGTTCACGAAATTCATCTCTGTGTGCAAGTTCAACTAATAAAGAAAGTTTTGACATTTGGACTCTATTATTAGAAATTCGAGAAACTGAGGTTTTGAAGAAAAAAAATCGACATAAACGTGGAAAATACGTTGATTTTAATGATGAATTATGACATGAATTTTAGAAATTTTGAAATATAGAGGTTTTCGAGATAAACATGTTCAACTGTATATAAAGAACTATCAATATGTGTACAATAAGAATATACAACAATTAAAATATGAGAACAGTGAATATTAAGGATAACAAAATTAAAGTGAGCTTGAGTGAAAAATGTCTGACAAATAGAGAAACGAAAATTTTACAAAGAATTCATTATGCTTCTAGCATCCCAATGTAAATTGAGAATATTTACACTTCTTTGAGATTCTTTATCGAGTCCTCAGCATGAAAGTAAGTGTTCAGCATTCATTTTAACTGCTCTGCAGATTTGACATTTACTTGTTGGAAGGATGATAATGATGTTTAGATGTTCTGGTAAATGACTAACTTTTAATCTGAAATTAGCAACGGATTCCATATGGAAGTAGTATTTCCATTTCTCTTGGATATTTTCCCAGCGTTTTCCCTTGGATAGTAATTCTTGCTCTGTTTTATGTGCTGTATTCATTTTATGACAAATGTGCTTCTTTAAGGAACTTGTAGAGAGTGGCTAAGTTAGCTGTTCTTCCTGTATACCCATCTTTGCTAAAGAGTAAGCTTTCTTGTTACCATCTATACCTATGTGTAATGGGATCCATTGAAATATTACTTTATTATTTTTAAGGAATTTGATTGATTGTTTAATATGTGAGATGATACGAGATTCAGGTTAGTGGTTCGTCATAACTGTTTCGTTTTTAAATTGATTTGTAAAATATTGCTAAACTATCTTTCTCATTTTTTCAGTTTAATTTTTTATTTGGAGCATACTGTCTCAATGCATTGTTTTTTCTTTTTAGCTTATTTTCAAGTTAAAAAATTTGTTCTTTATAGTTTATATTTTCTCGTAGTTTATTTATCAAAAATGACTTGTTGGAAGTTGTGTATTGTCTTGAATGCATTTTTCACCTATTATGTATTAATTTAAATCATACTTATTCATTAAATATTTATGTCTTAAATTTTACTGAGTTTCAACTCTACCTAGAAAAATCAGGAAATTCGGAATTGTTCAAAAAGTCAGGGAATTTAGCATTTTTGAACCGAAATCTGGAAAAGCTGAAGAGTTTCATTCGGCGAGCTCCAAGCGATCTATGTAGGTACCACCATTTCCTGTGCAAGAGTTTATTTTTCACCCATTTTTCATGGAGCCAAATTTCACAGAAACATAGTTTGCTATGGTTTTGTGACTTAGAAAACTTTCAACTGGATAAGGAATATTGGTTGCTAGAATTCATAACAGATAAAAGGGTGGATGGACTTCAAACTGTCTATTCTTATATTTGATTAAAAAATTTATTTGGATAAATAGTATTTTATAATCTCTAATAAATTATTTATGCTTTTTATTGTTAATTACCATAATACTTTATCACCAAGGCAGTAGAGTTAGAGAGCATTGATATCTGAAAAAAGTTTGTTTCATTGTGTGATTGACTATAAAATTATAAATGTAATACTTGTTTTGTTTTTTTAAAGTTGGTAATGAAGGAAATCTAAGGATAGAAAAAGACATAAAGAAATGCAATGAGTTTGCTTCTAAGTGGAATATGAATATTACACAAACAATGCCTAAAGATTTAGCTTTTTTTGTGTCTGCAAAAATGTCAGTTTGGTAAGATTTTTATTATTCAATCATATTATTAACTAGTTGTAACCTGTGTGCATTACAATGTCTTCGTTTTGAATTGTATTTAAATTAAACTTCATATTTTAAAATCAAAATAATTGTATGATTAAAACTTTGATTTTGATGATATTTGCGTTTTGGAGTATTTTTTAAGTTTTTTGGGATATTCTTTTCCCCATTTTTTATTATTTCTCTTTGCTTTATGTAAGTTTTATTACATTCAATGTAAGATATTTTTTTATAGATTTACATTTTATATTGGCATCTCACATACCACCTGCAACCATGTTTTCTAGTAGCAATTGATGCAAAATGTTTAGTAGTAATATTTTTACCAGCTTTCCCTTTTTCTCTGATTAGTAATATTTAACATTACAGTTTTCTAAGAAAGAACTTACTATTTTGTCTATGAATGAAATAAATTGTGTGATTTTATAATCTAATGAAATTCTAATATCTACTAACATTGCTTATTCTATATCAAGTGTATTTTCTGTTCGTTAAAATACATATACCAAAACATTTTCGTGAATATTCCTTTTTTTTGTTGTTATTTTAGCATATAACATTTATTTCAACTTTAATGAATCATGCATTATATTGCTTTATTATATTTTGACATTAATGAAGATAATTCTTAAGTGAACTTTTTTTTAATTCAATGTTTTTACTAAATTACTAGCGATTTTTTAATGACATTTGCGTTTTTAAGGTCATTTTTATAGGGTATATTTTGGGATTTAATTCATTAAAATCCAGGCTTTACAGGGATGAATAAGTAAATGAGAACTTGTTACAGTGTGGGGAAAATGTCTCATTCAATAATCACACATGTTTATGTAACAGTTGATGAAAATTTTGAAACTTGTATTGACTGAAGAAATTGTTGCAAAAGCTAAAAAAAAATAAAACCTTTGAAAACTGCAAAACAGAAGCCCAACCAGTGCTAACATTTGCAAAAGGCCTAAAAGCACTTGAAACAACAAGGAACTTGCTGTAATCACACGAACTTAAAGAAAGTTAACTTTAAACTGTTACAAATGTCCAAAATTAACTGTTAGCGTTAAGAAGAGAAAGAAAGTGTTAATTTAACATGAAAAAATTCAAGTACTTTAAGCAAGAGTAGCGAGAGAAAAAATTTTATTTTAAAAATTAATTTTCAAGTACATTTTGAGGAAATCGAAAATTCATATTAATCGTAAATTTCATTAAGAAAAGTTTTTAAAATGTATTAAATTTTATTTTAATGGTATAAAACTTTGAAATGCAGGAAAATGTTACAAAATTCTATTCAAATAGTGAACGGGAAATGAAAATTCAATGTTTGCGTATTACAAGGAATTTTGAATTATGCTCATTTTTAAGCTATTAAATCTTTGGAAACTTGTTTACTTTCAGAATTTTTTAGTAACAAATTAGTTTGATTCAACAAAATAATTAGGTGAACAAATTTGATAACATAATTTTTGTTTAAATAAATAAGTAAAAAATTTTTTTTTCATATTCAGGTAAATTCCATTAAAGAATTCACGTTCCCTTCTACCACGCTCTTTCCCTTTCAGCAAATAGCAATTCGTAAAAATGTTTGGAAAGAGAAGTTAGCTGTTAAAGAATATATAATACATTAAGTTAAATAATGAATATATAATACATCTTTCGACATTCTCGTTACATATACTTGTACTTTTCCCTCATAAAAAGTAATGAAAAAACAAGTAAAGTACTAAATTTAAAAGGTAATGAAGTACAAGTAAAAATGCATACTTTTTAAAATTCTACATACGTTACTAGAACCGAAAGTAAAAGTATTGCCATGTATGGTTCCATGCGTTGTTCTACTGTATAATGTTTTTATGTTGAGACCATTGCTAGTCAGTCAAAAAAACAAAACAAAAAACTTGTTTCTAATTATATATCATGTATTGAAATCAAATCAAATTTGAAATTTATGTGACTTCATTACTAAAAGTTAGTTATTTAACTTTTTTTGTGTATATACTCCTCAAAATTTTTTCAATATTTTGCAAAAAATTATTTTTATTATGATTCCTTAAATATATTTTTTTAGGTGCCATAAAGGTGCAGATATTTTTAATTGGCAAGAAACAAAAACTGTCTTCAACCGATGCTATGAAATGACTTTTAATTTATTTAAAGACCAAACAGAAAACAGCTACTGGAGTATTGGAGGAAGCTTGGCTTATTTAAAATTAAGACTTGTGAGTGGAGGCTCTGAAGATATAAAGGAAAATCTAAATTTTGTTACAGAAGTGAGTTGTATTCACATAACGCTTTTTAAATTCTATGAGTGTATGTTTTCAGAGTATAACTTCTTTTTAATAAAGAGAAATTATACCTTATCAAGGAAAATCATTTACTGTTTTATATAATCATATGGTGATAGCTATCTTTTACTGTATGTTGAAAAATTGCTTTCATAAATAAATATTTTAATTATATATGAAATTATGTGTTTTTATTGAAACTAAGTCTTATTGCTTGTTGAACTGTTTTTCTTCTTTAGTGGCTTAACAGTACTGATTTTTAAGTGGCTTAATTGCCCTTTCTAACTGAACCTTGCTCAAAGATTTACCAAGAAAAAAAGTTTTAATGTTATCTTCTTTTATAAATTAGATGTTCATATTTCATTATTGAATTTTAGTGGAATTTTATATAATCTGGTTTCTTTTGTAAGTATAATAATTTCTAAGTCAACCATAATGCTGTAACATAAATTTTCGTCATACAACGGACACACAACATACAACGAATGTTCCAAAATAAGCTTCAACGACTTATTCTGTCAACCTATTTTCACTAAAATTACTTCTTTGCATTTTTCTCCAAATAGACTTCTCTCATATTTTTAACCATTGTTTTAGTACAACAGCAACAATATATGCTCTTCTTGCCATGACACGAGGATAGCATTATTTATTTTTCTGTACAATCCTGCTTCAGTAAATATAATAGCATAATATACAAATCAAAGTATCTTGTTTATGCTCGTATCAAACATAAACTTTAAGCATTGTATATACAGTGTGCAAAAAAGAAACGGGGCAACCAGCCCAAATGATCGTATTTATCGGAATTTCGAGTTTTTTGTATCATTCTTCCTGGTCTAAGAACTTGAAGCAAGGCATGTGATTTATTCGCGGATGTTGCAAAATTCCGCTGATCTCAAGACCATTGGTTTGCAAACTTCCGCAAATCAAAAACTTATAATTTGGCGAAATTTTGAAACTTTTGCTGAAACCCATTTAGGAGACATTTACATACAAGTTATTCTTCCGCCATTTTGATTCGGTGGATTTTGAATCTTTGGAACTGCACTGGAATCTGCTCTTCTTATTCACACGATTTTAATCTCAAGCATTGATTTTTGTATTTACCTGATTTAAAAACTATGCATTGCGATTTGTATTTTTGCATTTTTAAATTCCAGTATTACGATTCATATTCATACAATTTTAAAATCCACTATCGCAATTTATATTCATGCAATTTAAAAACCCAATATCGCGATTCTTGTAAGAAGTAAGTTTTTTCTTGAATTGGATAAAGGTGTAATATTCTTTATTAGGTTATTCTTTATTAGGTAATTATGAATGCTAGTTCAAAAAATTATGTTAACTATGAAACATGTATGGTGCATAAATTGACATCTTGATATTTATATTTTGATATTGATTTTTTGCACAAAAAATTTTCAGGGTTCTTCACTTTGTGTCCTGAACCAGAATAACTTTTGATCAGATTTTCACATAGTAAGACTAAATTTTAATAGTTATGAAATGTTCTTAATAATTCCATATTTATTAAACAATAATAATAATAATAATATGAGCATAATGATATTTTCAACGAAAAGGTGGTGTTTGGATGGCAAAGAATTTTTTTTATTTCCATTCGTTATATGGACTGGGAAACCTATGGCCTTTTTTTTTTATACTTTTTTTTGTTGAACTATACATGACTAAAAATCAATGTTTTCTATTAAATAATTGTTCATTCCTTCCATTTATTCTTTATTGCAGTTTTTTTGCACATTTCCTTATGAATGCTTTATTTAAATATATTCTATTAGATATTGTTCGAAAATTTTTGATAACTAATTTAAAACCTATTGTATTTTGCAGCAACTGAAAATCATTAAAGAAGAAATTATGTTGCATTTTCCTGTGTATAAGGAAGAATACAATCAACTTTTAAATGATGTGAAGACATTTGAAACTGTACATTTAGATAGTTCTTCATTATAAATGGAATAAGTTTTTGCTTATGATATGGCAGCGATTAGGAAATGATTGCTAAATTTTTTTCTTGTATTTCATATAAATATATATTTTATGGTTTGTTATTATTATGCTTGTATTTTTATTTGTTAATTTTGAAATAAGGTCATAATGCATAAAGTATATGAAACTTTTAATAAATGTTGATTTAACCCCTTTAGGGCAGTAAACACATATATATGTGATCGTGTGATTCTCCCTTCAAGTCTCACATATCATATAAAATGAACTTTCTCACTCCACTGGCCCCAGATCACATACACATGAACTGTGTATGGTATTATCGTATTACATCTGATATTAGTATGTATTCATACTCTTTAGTGCATATACTCTCGGACTATGCTGGCCTCAGAAAGCGCTTTTTTCTCATTCTGTCTGTCCTAAAGGTGTTAATTGTATTATACAAATTCATTGTTCAGACTTATTAAACATTTATCGCTGTGGTCGCAGAAGGCTCTAAAAGTCGTTATAAATCCCTTTTTTCGAGATAAGGTCACCATTTTATTAGAAATGCTGCTTTTTAATCGCGACAATTTTTTCTGAGTACTGAAAGATTGTGAAATGTGGTGCAATTGATGCAGTTAGCTGTCAAAAACTGATTTTTAATTTTTTTTATTGGAAGAATTTCCCTCAATGTGCTGGAGCTGTTTTTGCGGTCGGCGGTAAATTACCGCGCCCCTGACTGCCCCAATAAAACCAAAAGAAACCAACAGCAGGTCAGACGAAGACTATATACCGTAATCTTGAAAATCGGAAGTGGAAGTGCGTAAATTACCAGATAGAAAATGGGATTTTTCGGATGAATTTACAAAATATGAGTAGCAAATTAGTATGTGGGTTCGAGTAAGTACTGATCTAGTATGTGTATAAAGATGGAGAACGAAAATCCATCTATGAATGAGAAAATTTTTTAAGGACACAGATGAGAAAAAATAAGCATTAACCCCTTGGGGACGGGTGATTCAGAAAAGCATTCGTATAAAATCAGAATCAGGATGTAATTAAATAAAAAACGGTAACTTAAATGTAGTCGTTGCTAATTTGACAGACTTACTTTGCTTTTACTTTAATTATTGTTAGTTTAATCATATATATAATCAATGTTTATTCGAAGTATAACTAAATAGTTTTATTTTGAACAAAGTAATGGTGAATTAAATAAATCAAACAATTATAACTCCGCCCACAAATAAACTGCTAAAAAATACTTTGATTACCAGTTTTATCTTTTTACCCTGGTTGATACGGTTTTATGCTGTCACGTATTTGTGACAGTCGGCACGAAAGGGTTAAACTTGTGTTGCCGTCGATATACACGTCATAGACTTCGGAAGGTCACCAAACCTGCAATTTTATTCTAAAAGGTCAACGTTTCCATTGGATAATGAGAAGCTAAATTAAACCCATTTGTAATGCATTTTAGCCGACTCTGACCTACGCTGTAGAAATTAAATTTAGAGCTCCCAGATCATTGTAGCCTCTTGCTGGTCACGGGAATCAAGAAAAGGAAATAATTATTTTACCAGTTATCTAGTGTAAAGTTCTTTTAAATGATTGGATAATATCAAGATTCAAGGGTTGAAGTTTGCTGGAAAAAATTCCACTCGCAAATTTTACAATTTAAACTCCCATACTTCGCCCATCCATTTGACTGATTTTGACCGAAGGCTGACTTTGTTGATTTTGTCTGATTTTGTTTGAGAAAATAGGCACAGCTCAAAATGGGTGTTTAAAAAAATTCCACCCTACCCAAATATGTGCGTTTACAAAAATTGATGCAGCAGAAAATGCGTCTTTTCAATTTGTAATTAAACTAGGAATTACATGTTTACATTTCCTAACGTAATCATTACATGGTAAAATTCTACACTTCGATTAAGCTGTAACTTTTCTGGCGATGTCTTTGTATTCAGAACTCTAAACGCTGAAGTGTGTTTTAAAACCTTTAATTTATACAGCATAAAATTAATATCATTATTATGAATGTTTAACAACCTTGTAAAAAGCAGCTATCAATTTGTAAAGGCTTGCTTTTTTTTATTTTCAAAGACATTATAATATTTCCATAAAGCATTGAAACGGTACAAAATATCGCACCGAGACTTGTTTGTACCTGTAATATAACTTTCCAATTATCATTACCAATTGGTAGCAGGCGATTAATTGAAGCTGAACATAGCCATGAAAATATTTAGTTGATATTAAGTTCGAAGCGACCATTTTATGATCAGTTTTTGTTCCTCAACTTTCTATCTCGATCAATTTTACATAAGTCTTTCGTATTTTTTTTTAAATGTTTTATGTTTAAATGTTTCTGTTTTGCAACTAATTATTAAACAAAATATTAATGTTTAGCTTTAATAAAAATTTTATAATGAGTTAATCTTTTCTTGGGACTTTAAAGTCCCGACATGTTTTACATTATACTCCGTTGCAAGCTAAGAAAAGACCATTGCGGTATAGGATGTAAGTTATCATTCGCTACTGCAAACAGTTCCGTTTAATTTCGTTATCAAACTCTGCAAATATGATTTCAAAGCAACATAAAAGCTTTTAAAAGTTAAACAAGTCAAAGAGAAATTTAATCCGTACTATTTTTACGATTTCTATCATTAAATTACTAAAAAAAAAAAAGTTTATCGCTTCATTGTCTTACTTGAATCCTAGTCTTGGTGACGCATTTCGGTAAATAAAGAGAATATTCGTTCCTGAACAAGAAACAGCTATATAACGGTGCAAGACCATTAATTTTGATTGGACCACTAAAATTGGCGCATCCTATTTGGACTTGCTCTTAACAAATCAAATGCGAGATAAGGAATTTTGATTTAATACAAAATATAGACTAGCAAATTTTTGCGAATAATAATTTTAAAAAAAATCTAATTTCATAATAAATATGGTTTACATTTTTAATATTTCTAATCGACTAGCAATACAAAATATAGACTAGCAAATTTTTGCGAATAATAATTTTAAAAAAAATCTAATTTCATAATAAATATGGTTTACATTTTTAATATTTCTAATCGATATTAAGAAATGAAAAATATAAGCTCAGGTATTTTATTACTCTTTATGTTCTTATGGTATAATATCTGCTGTCAAAGTATTATCAGTTGTGTAATAAATCCTGATGTGGCTTTCAAGTCCCAAATTAAATTTAAGAAGAAAAAAATTTTAGAAAAATACTGCTAATGCTTAAAAAAGACATTACTTAATAATAGTTTAACGCATTTTTGATATTTATTTAAAAAAATTGGTAAATAAAGGGTTAAAAATCGCATTATTTTCTTGAGAGAAATTTAAGAAACGGAATTATAAGCTATGTCCATTTTCTTAAACACACATTTCACGCTGTGTCCAAATTTAAAATCTCACCGGCGACCTTTATCTATCAAAAGTTTTTCTGTCAAATCAAGCCCAATTTCATTATTTTGTGTATTGAAAACTAAACTTAATGGCACGGCAACCAAAGGAAAGCAAAGGCTTACTCTGCTCATCTCAATTTCTTTTTATCTTTATCTCTAGAGCAGTGTTTCCCAACCTTTTTTGTGCCATGCCCCACCTAAGCCTTTCTAAAATTCTTATGCCCCCTATGTAACATATACATAATTTTTAATATTAAAAAATTGAATTGTTCTCCTAAGAAACTTAAATGATAGGTTTTAGGAAAAAATCACCAGGAAATTTTTAACGATCACAGTAAGTAAATTTTCAAAACATATAATGAGAAACTAAAATTCAAATTCGAAATAATTTTAGTATAATTTTTAATATAATCAAATTCGAAATAATTTTAAGATTTTTCGATAATAATTTTTTTTAATTTATTGAGATCCTTGCCCTGGATGCTTGCGGCACAGAGGTTTTAAGCTTCAGTCTCAAGTCTCCCTGTTGTATTACATCCAGGCGATTTCTTTTTTTTACCAGTAAATCATTTACAGAACTAAATTCACATTCAGCTGAATATGAAGATGGAAACTGTAACAATAGTTTTCTTGCACATTTGGTTGAATTTGGGTATTTGATTTCTGTTTCCTCACAAAGCCATGCCACCACTCCTTTTATATTAAATAAAATTTTAAGTGACTCACCATTTTGCATTTCTGCGAGTTCTTCTTGATACTGCATATTTGATATATCAGACAAATCCACTAACATTGACTGCATCATCCGTGTTGGAAAATCAACTTGTTTTAAATCAGAAAAAGTTTCTTGCAAATCAGCCGAAAGAATTTTCAGATGATCGACAATAACAAGTAAAGCGGTATCATTTACTTCACATTTTTGGAGCCAATGAAACTGTTCAAAGTTTTTGTTGTTAATATATTTCTGGCATAACGGTAATGAAACCAAATATCTTCGCTTTTGCATCAGAGTTCCATTTGTTCCTTGAAGTTGCTTATTTAATATACAGGGTGTCGATAAAAGAACTCCGGGGTTTTGAGGCAAAATATTTTAATGAAATAAAAAACATACATACATGTTTTATACATGACTGAAAAGCTTACATTTTCAAGTTTTTTTTAACACTTAGTAAAGTTCGATACGACCGCCGTTAGTGGCACGGCAGGCGTCTAAACGGTATTCTACCTCTTCCCATGTCCTGGCGAGCATGTCTGGGGGGACGGTTGCCACACAATTGTTCCCTGAGATGTTGCACATCACGAATTTTCTCTGCATACACAAGATTCTTGATATGCCCCCAGAAGAAAAAATCCAACGGAATCCAAAAGAAAAAATCCAAATCCATTTCAAGGTCAACGCCCTGCAGCGCCGCCAACTGTTGATACAAACATTCCCAATTGGTATGAGTAAAACTTTTTGAGCTACTCTTTGCAGAGAAATCGACTAAATTTTGCTATCTTTTATAGTTAGTGAGATATGAATTTTTAAAACCCCGGAGTTCCTTTATAGACACCCTGTATTTAGTTTTTCGAAGATACCGACTAAATAACTCACAAATTCCTTACCATCGACCGTTAACAGATACTTCATTTCAGGTTTGTTGTCTAAAAAATCGTTAAGTCGCGTAATATTTATTGGTCTCAATTATTTAAGAATTTGCTTTTTTCCTTCAATTTTGTCACCGAAACCTAGCATTGCATTGAAATGGCCCAGAGTAAAAGGGTTAAACTCGTGTAGAGTCAATTTTCGAATCGCCCCCCTTAACAATCAAATTGCCCCCTAGTGGGGCGTGGACCCCACGTTGGGAAACACTGCTCTAGAGTGTAGGAGCATATGTTCCAGTTTTGATGGCCAGGTGGACACCGAACCCCAGTGCTTAACCCACTGAAAAGATGAAAAACTGAGCCAATCTTGACCGGTCGGAGGATAGAACCCAGGACCTGTGGCACGGAAGCGTGAGTCTCTACCACTCAGCTATCGGGCCTTATTTTGTGTGTTAAGCCTTCACAAATATATCTAAAACATAGAGATTCCGAGCCAGTTCTATTGGCTCAATTTATCTAAAATGTCGAATGATAATGGGATACCTACGAGTGACGTAGTGTGGATATCACGATATCGGTTGGTTGTTGAAGCGTGACATTTGTTTACTTTAGCAACTGGTCTTTCCATTCCATTTCGTGTAAGCCAAGCCTGCCAAGTATCAATTCTCTAAAGTGATACATTTCTAACACTAAGATTCTTTCACTATACATTTCTTACTTAACACAAAGACAGACATGAAGCCTTGTAGAACACAAACTAACAGAGATACCGATTGCTCCGGAGAAGACAGAATATTTTAAAAAGCGGTAGAGAACTAAAAACTGCAGATTTTTGGTTAATTTTGCCGACTTTTTAAAAAAGCTCAACTGCTACAAAGGGGCAGATTACTTAAACCTTTGAATTTTTTAGAAGTAGTGGTACGCAAAAAATCTATAAATTGAATTTATTAAACCAAGAAATCATGCATTAAATGACTACCATTCGAAAATATTTATCTGTTGTCCGGAGCAAGTTATGCATGTCTAAATTAATTATGCCTCGAAGTTGTCAGGTACACTGAACAAAAATATATCACGGTTAAAATAAAATACATAAGAAAATAATAAATCAAAATTAAGTAAGAGTCATAGATGAGAAAGAATTATATTTTAATAAATTCGATGTGTGACACGGTTCTGTATTTAATTAATATTCTAACTTTTGTGGAGAAACTTAGTTCAACGTTAACGATCAGTTTGCTCTGACGCCATAGGTCACATGTGTGGGTATCTGTGATCTTCTTGAAGTGCAAGTACCCAATTGCAATGTCTATATTGGTTATGTCCTTAATTTCTGTAGATTTCAGAAATAAATTCTAGCTATTTTAAAAGCTTTGCTTAATTATCTACCTTTGAAAAATATTTTTGAAATTTTTAATTGTTGAAAAGGTGTGTTTATTAATATTACTTTAACACTTTACTGACCGGCCGTCGATTAATCGACGTTTTGTTCTCAGCGCATACCGACCGGCCGTCGATTATTCGACGTTTGCTCCCCAGCGCTTACCGACCGGTCGTCGATTAATCGACGTTTTGTTCTCATCGTATACCGACCGGCCGTCGATTATTCGACGTTTGCTCCCCAGCGCTTACCGACCGGTCGTCGATTAATCGACGTTTTGTTCTCATCGTATACCGACCGGCCGTAGATTATTCAGCGTTTGCTCCCCAGCGCTTACCGACCGGTCGTCGATTAATCGACTTTTGACCGATCTGTGGTGACTACGTTTTCCACCAATTCAGCATGCCCTGAAAAAAATTCAGCTGTCGTTTTCTCGAGTGCAGCTGGGTGCGACCAGATTTTCCTGCGAAAAGAGTCGGGATTTTTCATCGTGTAGCTGGGTGCGACTAGATTTTCCTGCGAGGAAAGTCGGGATTTTTTCATCGATATGAAGGCAGGGATGCCAACTGCTCCTCTTTCTGGAAAAGTTCTAATAAAGTGGTAGCAAAATATTTTGTAAGATTAGTTAAAGAAAGATAGTTACGCCTACTTTTTAATACAGTAACCAGTATATTGATGATTTAACGTTGCATTTTATATCAAATTTGTAATTTTTGATATTTAGTGGTGAAGTCCGCGCGTCAGTCTAGGCCGAAACCGAGCCGGTGTCTCGGACGATCTGCAGCTGAACGGGCGGTGAAAGGGCATAGTATGTTCGAACCGCTACCGGTCGGTAAAGTGTTAATACTCTTACTTAAATCTAATCATATGCTCGCAATATGCGGCATGTTATTTATTAACAAGAAGACTGCGTGCCAACTAAGGAGCATAGTAATAAATAAATTAGATCTTTTTTTATTGTTATTTAAAGTGGTAGTATAATAACTTTAATTTATTTGTGGTATATTTATAAATTTTTATAAAAATGAAAATTGTTATTGTAAAATTGCGGAAGTAATGCTTTATAATAAACTTAAATTTTCTTAAAAACAACTTTTAAAATCACAAGAGTTAAAAATCTATATGCACCGTTACGCTATTACAATGATACACCTTTATCAGTAGGATAAAATAACCACCGTCTGATATGATCTAACCACCTTCATTAGTAGTTCCTACTGATTAATTTACCCTACAGATGAAGGTATACCATTCGTTAGTAGGACCTGCTGATGAAGGTGGTTATATCAGAGATGTCAACTTGCTCCCGACAGCGAATCAATATTTTCGAGTGGTTGTCTTAACCAAGTAAATTGCATTTACAGATTTTTTTTCTCACCACTACTTCTAAATAATTCAAAGTCTTATGTGGTACCCCACTTTGTTACAGTTAAACGCCTCAAAAAGTGGGCAAAATTAAATGAAAATCTGCTAATTTTAGTTTTACTACCGATTTTTAAAATATTTTGTCGAAGTCAGAGCATCTTAGTTATTTTATCCTACAGATGAAGGTATACCATTCAAGAGTAATACCTGTTGATGAAGATATACGATGTGATACTAAAACGAGTATGGGATTTTAATTAATTTTACCACTTGTAATTTTAAGCTTTTTTTATTAAATTAAATGATAGTTGGTTAAAAATTTTTTTCTTTTTATTGATCAAAATTTTCAACTTTTGAGATTCAAAAGGTATCCGCCCTGATTTATCGGCTTCTACTTTAACCTTAACACACACGATGTGTGTGTTACGGTTAAAAAAAAAAAAATTCTCCTTTTCTTCCCATCATTATTATAATGCGCATAAATGTGATTTATGCACATTTTTCCTTAAAACCGGTTATCTATACATAATAATAAAAGCGGCTGTGTGTGTGTGTGTGTGTGTGTGTGTGTGTGTGTGTGTGTCTGTAATCACAATATATCGCCCCAGAAGCCTCGCCCAGGCACGAAACTCGGCACATAATTGTGTTTTGACATAATGAAGAAGTATTTTTTTTCTTTTTCAAAAATTTGGATTAGTTATTTAGTTATCAGTCATTTTGTAAGTCTATGCTTTTCGTCTGCTTTTTCGTCTTCAAAGAGCCATATTCAAAAAACTATTAAAAAATGCATATACTTTTCCCCACTCTTATAAATGTATGCTAATGCGAACCTTACAATTGAAATATTAGTTTTCGACAACTTAAACCAATAATATACGAAGGAATTAATAATTTAATTGTAAAGTTCGCATTAGTTTACATTTATTAAAGTGGAGAAAAGTTTAACTTTTGTATTAAAAATGTGGCAACATATTCGATACGTAAATAGAACGCTTCGCTTTGATATATTTGTCGCTGTTCATAATTGTTATAATAAGTTTTTCTTCTTCTTTCCACGCTCTATTTTTTTTCTTAACCGAAGACGATAATTTTTGTAGCGATATTGTAGTACTTTGTACAACTAAAAATTCTTTTCACAACACTTTAAAAATATTTACTTTATTTTCTTTATATATACAGAGAACAGTCGGCAAAGAATTCGATTAGGTTGAAAAACATTTCGCTAAAAAGGAACGAATTCCAAAAGAAAAAATAAACAACTTAAAGAATAAAAATGCTGATGCCAGCCAATTTTTTGAAAGTTAACTTAGAAATAACAAACCAAACTATGTTAAATAACAAACCAAACGATGTTAACAAAATGACGTAGAAAGCGCAACTAGATCAAAATTATACAAGCACAACTAGATCAAATTATAATACCTGAGTGCTTGACGTAACAGATATAGAAACAGAATTTGATACCATAAAAAATTATATAGAAATAAAAATTAATACCATAAAAAATTTATTCGTTTTCGTGTTCTTTTCATGTATTTGGCATTTTAGTTTTTTTTTTCTTAAGCGTTGTAGCTATATAATTTCAAACATCCTCAAGAGCTATAACACATCTGCAGCAGAACTGGATATGAAGACAAAATTGCAGGACAGGAACACTTTAATTGTCCACTAATCTTCAGATTTCCTGCTATGTTTTAAAAAACTTTATTTGTGAAAACCTTCAACGTGGCGGACAGCTGGCCGCCTTAGGCGGCTAGTATTAAATAATTGCAGGTAAAGTTTGGTTAATGTGATTAATTAGGCATAATTTATAAAATTTATGGGTAAATGTAATAATTTATTTATACTACAGCTTGAGATTTCTAATAATCTCAAGTCGCAATATAAATAAATTATTACATTAACCAATAAAATTATATAAATTATTGCATTTAAAATTTTTTAAACTTTATTGGTAATTATTAGTAATAACCGGTTAATGCGATAAATTCTAAAAGATTAAATCACTATAACCAACTTACTTATATTATTTTAATAAATTTACTATATTAATCACATTCGCTGATTTATTCTTAGTAATTACAAGCAATTTTCTAAGTATTTTCCGTATTTCTTAAAAGAAAGCTTAAAATGATAAGGTTTTTTCTATAATAATAAATAACTTGAATTAATGAAATAAATTGAATTTCAAGAAAGTCAGATACTTAAAATTTGATTTCTTAGGAACTATTCCAGTGGTTTTGCTCAAACTTTGTATTTTACCATGTAAAATTACATTCTATAAAATGATGTAAAAATCTTTGCAATTCAAATATTTTCAATAATTACTAACTAAGAGAATCAAAAATTATAAATATTTACTGGAAGTTATTTTTGTATGGAATTATATTTGAATAAACGAATTTCATAATTGTGTGCAAAAAATTTTCAATTCGCTTGAAAAGTTCTCGAGATATGGCGAAATACGCAAAAAATAAAATTTGCTTTATCCGGTTCAATACTTGGATCACTTACCTGACCAATCTATGGGGACTGTATTTTTCAAATTGCGGCAACTTCTTACTTTGCTTTGGGGGTCAGAAATCTGAATACGTTGCTAAAAAGGTATGTTTATTCAGAAAATGTACGTTTTTGTGCCCGATTTTGTAACTTAAAACATTGTCTGCACTTATTAATTAGTGTATTTGAGGTCACCTCTTCGAGCCATTATGATTGAGTCCTAGAACGTGAAGATCCGATCATTAGATCGAAAGTTATTCAGGACGGTCCACATTTTTTTCGCACTGTACATCAATAGAGAAAATAATACAACTGCTGAGACGTTATCAAGAATAAAAACTATTTCTTTTTCGAACGCAATTAGTTATGGAAAGATCGCCCAAGAACAAAATATAGACGATGAATTAAAAAGACTTAAAGAAAATCCTGGCACATTAATTTTCAAAATATTCCTAATTTTAAACAATGTATTTACTGCGATATCTTAAACGAAGTAATGAGACCTTACATTCCATTGATGTTTGAAGTGAAATGTTTAGTTCGAGTCCATCAATTATGATCTTATTAGGAATATCACCGATACGAAAACTACTACAAATATAAACAAAGATTGCAGACAGTTGGTTCAAGCCTCTACGCCATGTCAAAGAACAAAAATACAACGTCACATTTCAACCAATCAAGAAAAATTCATTTTACCATCAAGAAGATTTTTTTTATTTTATTTTATAACCGCCTTTCAACAGCCAACCCAATTTTTTAGTTTACGACTGCTAATGTTTAACTCCGTAGCCGTAATTTTGAAACTAATCCAGCAGACAAGAGAACTCCTAGTACAAGTATTGGTAGAAATTTGCTTCTGTGGAGACTTTTTTGATTGAACTAACCTTCACATTCATTGAATGATGAGAAAAACCACGGAAATTTCCCACGGTTAGCCTAATGCAAGGGAACTTTACCCCATGATCCGTCTACCACTAAGGATATTTTACATCAGCACTGTGGTCAACGCGAGCCGGGTGTAGAATTCGAATTAACCAGTCATTGCTGAGATTCGAACCCGAATAACCTCACTGGAAAGCGAATGCTCTATTCCCTAAACCACCACGGCTCTATTATGTTCACATGGATTTTATAGCGTTACTTCCCAGGTCTAGAGGAAGCACATTCTCTCTGATTATGTTCGACCGATTCACTCACTAGCCAGAAGCAGTATTTTTAGAGCATAGAACTGTCAAACTGTTGCGAGATACTTCTACAGTACGTGATTGGAAAGATTTGGTGTGCCTTTCCCAATTACAAGTGACCAAGGTCGCCGATTCGAATCGACTCTGTTCAAAGCACTGTCTGAACTTTTAAGATTTCACTAGAGTCATATTGCACCGTACCACCAAGGATCGATTGGATTGATTGAAAATCTTTACAGATAAGACAACAAGCCGCTAAAATAAGACAACAAGTTGAACGCTGGACAGAAGTCTTACAGTCAATATTTTAAGGAATTTGGTCAAGTTTCAAGAAAGATTTGAAATCCACTGCAACAATACCACTTGTATGTGGTATTGCTCTGAGACTCCCAGGAGAATTTGTTGTCCGCCTAGAGCAAAAACACACACTGGAATTTATTTTGAACATAAAAAAAATTTCCATGGAAAAATTAAGGCAATACCAGCATCAAATCATTCACAACGTGCAATATTTATTCACAAATATTTGGAAATTTTCAGTCACGAATTTGATTGTGTCGACAAAATTAAGGCAGCTAGGATTCTCCATCTGAAGGACCATACGTTATCAAAGAACCATTTCCAAAATTTAATAAATAATCCATTAAAGGTCAAGATGTGAGCCCGTATATGGAAAGGTTAAAGCCTATTTTTATGGTAGGTAGGTAATTTATTTACGTCGCACTAGAGCTGCTGAATGGGCTGTTGGCGACGGTCTGGGAAACACCACATAGGAGGATCCGAAGATATGCCATCATAAGTGTGATCTTTAGCGAAGGGGATGTCTCTTTCGTTCTGGTGACGCGACAAACTCTGCGAGAAGTCGAGCACTTTACGAAAGAACAGTTGAATAAAGATCGATATCGCACACCTGCGGTCCCTACGCAGGCTGATCAAAGTGGTCACCCACCCACTTATTGACCACTGAAAATCCGATCATTAGGTCACAAGTTACTTAGGCGGTTCACTTTTTTGCTCACTGTTCTGTTTATTTAGCTAGCTAGATGTATACAGGGTTATTCATAATTCCCTCCGCCTATAAACGCCATTTATCTTTACTACAACTGGCTTCAGTGGTACATGTTACTGCCATCTACCGACAACTGCTTAAATTAAAACTTGAATACTTTCGGAATAATTTCATATGTTATTTTTTGCCATATCTGTGTTCGTTTTTTTACTATATCGCAATGACTTTACTTATAACTAATTACAAAAAATATATAAAAGATGATTTAACATTTTCTCGTTATTAATCAAATATAGTTTTAAGTAATAACTTTTTCTGAAATTGTTTTACTACCACTTGCATACCTGCCAACTTTTGATCCGTTCCATTATGGTTTTTCCAGTGGCAGAGATGCCAACTGCTCCGGTCACGACTAAATAATTAAAAATAACGGTAAATAACTACTAAGTAAATTCTGCTAATATTTGACTATATATGCTTGCTTTGTAAAGGGTTATGCATTACATTAATGTTATAAATTGGTGAATTATATAAGCCTACGAATTACTTAGAAGTAGTGGTGGGTAAAAATCTACTAAATTGAATTTATTGAACCAAGAATCACAATTGATAAACTACCACTTTAAAATATATATTTGCTGTCCGGAGCAAATTGGTTTAAAATTTCAATTGTAAGTAAAAAAATACGTTATATTTTAAAGAACTTCTTAATTTTTTTAAGAATAGCGGTGATCAAAGTCATTTAAAAGATAAATTTATAAAAGAAAAAATAGTATATATTTACTACCACTTTAAATATAAAAATAAAATTTTACGCCAAATGCGTAAAAGTTGGTAGGTATACACTTGGAAAATCCATTCTAGGAAAGAGTTAAAGTTGAAAGGTATGTAGTTGTATTATTAAGTCATTATATCTGTTATTCATTGCACAAAACGAAGCAAACACAAAGAATGATTATTTCTTAAAAGAGCAGGAACACATAGTTTTAAAAAATTTTCACGGTTTAAGTGGTAAATATCAATGCCTTAAGTTTTAAAATTAGAGCAAACTTAAAATTTAGAGCCGTGGTGGACGGCGAATCTTCATTAGATCTAGTTGGACGAATCTAGATTCGTCTCAGTTGTAAAACTTCAGTAGTTTCGATTTTCTCATATATCCGGTAATTATCTTTCGAATTATCGTTTTTGAAGTTTTACGCATTTTTCTGAATGAGAGTGTCCTTTAGGTCGCTATCATTTGTTTCAATCACATCACGGACAGTCTAGTGCCACCTGTGTTTTACTTGCGATTTCGTTGCAGTAGGGACGAAGTACTTGCCTTCTTGAACGGTGGGTCTAAAGAGAAATGGAGAAACTTTTTGTCGCAAATTACCTTGACTCTCCATTTCTAATTTAGAAGAAAGAAAAAGTAAGTTCATTCAAACCTTGATGTTTCAATTGCTGAAAAAGAAATTTCAAGCCACAAAAATGCATAACTAAATTGTTGGAATAGAACTTCTTCAATGCGTTATCCTAAGTTATCTTCTCATAATCTGTTTTCATTTGAATATTTTAAAAACATTGCGGCGTATCTACCACTACCAAAATTAAACATTAATTCACTGGTATATAAAACATGCTAACTTGAATCAATCACGAGGTACCTTTAGATAAATAAGGGTTGAGATTGTCGATAACTCTGCCCCACATTGGTTAATAGGACGAGATATGATCACACCTATCTTGACAGTAACGCCTACTTCATTGTATGATTCACATTCAACTGTTGACTTGCTACTTGTGACTGCGACATAATCAACCTCCTCACGCTGTTGCTACTCAGTTTAGTCTTGATTAATCACAACGTCTGCATGCAAATACTCGACTGCTAATGGTAACAAAGGAAGTGAAATTAATACACCTCTCACTTTCAGCACTCAAAATCCCGATGACGTAAAAACCAGATTTCCCGGTTTTTCACAAGTACAGCAACTAGTGGAATCCGTTCATCGAAGTCTATCCCCGATAACATCTTTTCAGCAATAGAAACTCCATGGCTTACTCCAGATTTGTCTGAAATCACCTTCTCCATACTTTAAATTTGTTACAGAGGGGAAGGTGAAATAGAAACGAAAAGTTTTTTTTCCATTGTATGACGTTTTCTTACGCAATGGATGATCAATTCTAAGGCGGTACTGGTAAAAAATCACCAATAAAACTTTTAGTGTCTGTTCGTCTAAAAAAATGTCAATTACGCTTTGGCTTTAACCTGTGATTGAACTGCTTTTATTTCTCAATTTTATCACTATTTATTTTATCATTTAGTTGTTGTCTATTTGACAGTTTTACTTGGTAGGATTGTGCTCCCACGCCCGCTGCCCTCGTTAGCCGGATTAACCGTTGCCCGGGCGATACCACGTGGAGGTGAGGGTCAGTACAGGTGTCGTTTTGTGGGAGCTTTACGAGTGTCTTCCAGCGGAATAGCTACCAGAAAACTGTTCCGCTAGGAATAGTGAAAAATATAATAATACACTCGATGGGCATCGCCCTGTTTTTTTTTTTTTTATTTATTTATTTTTTTTTATTTTTTTTTTTTTTATACCAAAATTGTTTTTGACAACAAAGTCATTTTTAATGTCAATAATTTTTAACGTCAATGTTTGTTTTTTCTTTTCAAAATCATATTTGATGTCCAAGTCATTTTTTGTCATAGTCATTTTTAATGTCAAAGTCATCTTTTGTCATAGTCATTTTTAATGTCAAAGTCATTTCTAATGTCCATCATTTTAAACGTCAATGTTTTTTATTTCAAAATCATATCAGATGTCAAAGTCATTTTTGATGTCATAGTCTTTTCTTATGTCAAAGTCATTTTTTGTCATAGTCATTTTTAATGTCAAAGTCATTTTTAATATCAGTCATTTTTTTTTCTCAATGTCACACACTTGAACAATACATCTTTGAAGGAGCTATGCGAGCACTCCCAATTCCATTAAAAAGATTGGGCTCCTCCACTTTGCCAAAGTCACTATCTTTGGCTCCATTAAAGTGCTTTTCGCCATCCATATTCAAGCAATACATTTTAGAAGGAGCTATGCGCGCACTTCCAATTCTAAAAAAAAGCTTTGGCTCCTCCTGATCACCAAAATCACAATCTTTGGCTCCATCAAAGTTTTTTTCACTATCCATATTCAAACAATACATTTCGGAAGGAGCTATGCGCGCACTTCCAATTCTGTAAAAAATCTTTGGCTCCTCCTGTTCACCAAACTCACTGTGTTTGGCTGCATCAAAATTTTTCTCACCATCCATGTCAATGTCATGCAATGCAGAAGGAACCATCAGCGCACTTCCAATTCTACAACAAATTTCTGGTTCCTCCTCTCCGTCAAACTCACTGTGTTTGGCTACATTAAAATTTTTCTCACCTTTCATATCAATGCAATACAATGCCGAAGGAACCATCTGAGCACTTCCAATTCTACAACAAATATCCGGTTCCTCCTCTCCACCAAAATCATTTTTTCTGGCTCCCTTTCTAGGAACACCATTGCATTTCCTGTAACGTAACAAGAATTCAGTTATAGTCTTAAAATAATTTCTTTTTACAATCATTTATTCATGTTGAAGTCATAATAGCAATAGATATTTGAATGATTCTAGAGGTCTGCATTCATTTTTAGCATTTGAGGCATGTTTTAATGAAAAATGATGGAACAATGAGTACAATTTGTTACAAAAAACATGACACATTGCAAGAAAAGGATTTTTTTAAAAATCATATTTATTATTACTTATTACGCAGTACTGACATATATATATTTAAAAAAAACCTATTGATTTATCAAATATAAAAGGAATAATATTTTATACTAAATTTCTACCAAAATCAGAAAGTTTGAACTAGTTTTCAAAAATGCTTAGTGCTGTGCTGATGATTAATAATAGCAGGAGTTGCTATTACTAATGCTTTATATTTAATTTTCCAGAGAAAGTATGAAAGCATAAGTCAATTTGTCGAACAGATCAAAGTGGATTAACTCCGACTCAAATTATATATATATATTAAAAAATGTTGCATGACACGTTTGTAATTTTAAAATATAGTGTTTTTTTAAGCAAAGGTATTGTTCATGTGAAACAAATAACCATAAAATATTAATAGAAAAACATTTTCTAAAAGTTACATAAAATTAAAGACTATGTTGCTTTAATTTTATTTCTAATTATGTATTTTATTTATATTTAAAAATTTAATATGCCTTGAAACAAGGATATGCCAATCATAAAATACAATTTTCTTCACAAAACTGAAATATATTATTAAGTTTTTTTTTTATGAAAAATTAAACCTGAGAGCTTTAAACTGATGTATTGAATTGGCAGCGTCATGCAGATTTATACACAAAATAAAATATCTTTATATTTGGTTGTGATTTTTTAGATGAACTAAATGAAATGAACAAAGGAATGCTACTTACAGTTTATTACGAATATACCTGAAAAATCTCGAGAAAATTCTCGCCATAACCAATTAAATTGAATCGCAAAAGAGCAGTTGAATATATATATCGCCCAACTCACTCAAAAGCTTTTAAGAAAGTGAATTATGTTCATTGTTACGTGACTTTATATATTTCTTGCATTGTTTAGTTTCTTTTAATTTTTATTCATTGTTAAGTGTTTGAAACAACAAAGAAAATTTAATTGTTTGGATGTTTGTGAAACATATTCGCAAAACACTCTGTTGAAATTGGAAAGAAATTTTAACAATAAATGGACAGTTCAAAATTTTTTTTATAAGTACATTTTTCTTTCAAAATACAATAGTGCATACATTATATTCCAAAATAAATAATACATTTATGAAAATACATATTGAATATTAAAAAAAAACTTTATTATTCATTATTAGTATTACATCACAGTACCCTTAAGACAATTTTTAAAAATAAAAGTGTAACAAACAAATTTTGGTTACTTTACATGCAAATTTCTTACTTTACATGCAAATCCGTAATAAATTTTCAAAAATCAGTAGTATCGCTCAAATTTTTAAAAAGTTGAAAAAAAATTCGTTACTGTAGTTACTTGAGTATAATACGGAAAAAAATGTAAAAAATATCGAAGACACTGATATAACATGTCATTAAAATTTTAATAACGTTTTAAACGTTTATTCAGAGCACATATGCATATTATGCTGCTTCCTTTTTTTTTTAAAGAGGCTACTTAAAAGTTTTAAATTTAATATAAAAAATCCTTAAGTATTCAAATGACTTTTAATCACAAATCAAGATCATCTTTATCGAAAAGAGTTCAGTTTAGTGATTCAGTTTTAGCTATGACTCAAACTTAATAGCTCGAGGGCCTAACTTCAAATATGTTAATCAATTAGTACCGGTCATATTTTAAGTTATGAAATCAGTCACAAAAACGTATACCTTATTTGAAAAACATATTTTCAGTTTTTTCTTCGTATTCAGTTTTCTGACTTTCGAAATAATATTCAGAAATCCAGAATTTGTGAAATAGACTTCCGATAATTTGGTCAAAAGTATGGTTAAAAATTTGGCCGACTTCACATTAATTTCACATCATAGTATCCTTCACATTCACTTCATTGATCCGACTTCACACTAATTTGTGTTTTTCGCATTTCAAGCAAGTCGTAATTTCAAAATTTTATTTCTGACGAATTAATCGATTTTCAATTCCAGCTTTTCGAATATGTAACTAACCATCACCTCCTACATCAAAAAGCCTCCACGCGGTCTTTTATAAGTAGTCCGCGCAGACTGCTTAAAAAGTGAACCAGTTGTGCGCATGAACCCAAAACCTTTTATAAAAGTAATTGAGAGAAATTTATCATATATATTTGAGAATTGAATCTGTAGTGGGTGACAAGTGAATAAGGCAAACCAATAATATTCATAAATAAAATAATTTTTTAGTCATATATTTGCTACCACTTTCTTATTTTAACTAAATTTTGTATTAAATGACTCGTTCAGAAAGAGGATATCCTTTATAGTGGTCTGATCGAACTACCTATAAAAAACCGTGTGGAGGCGTTGAACTAACTCGAGGAACTGCTCACTGCGCTATGCCAGTAAAATTACCTACAGGAGGAGTTTCATACTCAGATTTAGCAGTACATCATGTACTAAGATCCAGTCCAAGCTCATAAAAAGCAAATTGACAGCCAGGAAGTACGTCACCTCTCTGTGAACTGGTTGTTGGTCTTGGACAACTCTGCAAGCATGGTTGGATAAGCAGCCTTGCACCAACCGCCATTTTATTCTTTCTTTTTTCGTCAAAATGCGTTAGCAGATTTGATCAACGTGGATGATGTAAATATATTCTCTAACAAATATCTCAATAGTGCAGTATTGTTTAATAGCGTATAAATGCAGAAAAAACTAACCTTAAAAAGAGAAAACTCTTCTCCTCTCCGTAGTAAGTTCGAGGCAAGGAAGGTGCAAATCCGTTTCAAGAACCTCAGTTGCTGTGCCACTAACCGTTGTTTTTACCTTTATACTCAGGGACCACACCAAGTCGTGAAGAATCGTTTATATTATGTGTATGGAAGCTAGCCTTCCTCCCCTATGAATTTTCTTTGTTTCAAGTATTAGATTTTGAAATTTAAAATTACGTAGATTGAATTGTTTTTAAGCTTCGTATAAGTAGAAATTCAAATTTCGTTTTACTCATTATAAAGTAAATAATAAAAAAATCACAATAAATTATTTTATCACGGAGAAATATGTTTTAATAAGTATTTTTTATGATCATGAGTAAAAAATTACTTTTAAACACAAAAAAGTACTTTTAGTAAATGTTTATTATTTTTTTTTTATGTAATGGTTGAAAAAAAAGTGAATTGTGAGGTATACGATTTCTCGCCTCATTTTAAAGAATACATGGCAAAATACACAATTTCAGTAAAATCGGCTGAAAAGTTCCTGAGAATTTTATTTAAAAAAAAAAAAAGTCGGATATTTAAAATTATGAATAAAGAAACATGTAAAGAAGAAAGTTGAAGTCCACACTGTCAATCAAAAACTGTATTTAAGTGACAAATTCAATTTTCCATCATTAAAATTGAGTAGAACATTTCTGGGACGCCCGGTGGCTGAGTGGTAGCGCTTCGCGCTGGCGTGCCACAGGTCCTTTGTTCGATCCTTGGGCCGGGCAAGGCCGACTCAGCCTTTCATCCCTTCAGTGGGTCGATAAAATGAGTACCAAGCATGCTTGGGAACTAACACTGGGGGTTCCGCGTTCGGCTGACCACCTGACCGGAACATATGCTCTTGCACACCAGAGCCCAAGGTCAAGAAAACTGAGATGGGCACAGTCGGCCTTGGCCCTCTTAATGGGCTGTCGCGCCACTGAGTTAGTTAGTTAGTTAGAACATTTCTGAACAACAGAACGATACTAAACTTAGAATGTGAAGGGAATTAATCTAGGATAATTGTGTGGACAACTAGGAAATATTTTTGTCATCACGCCAAAATCACAAAACTTCGGCTTGGCAGATTCTCAGCTTTGGCGTGGTGCTTAAGAATGCATCATCTTCTTCAGGAGATAAAAAGCATTTTTAAAATGATTTTACTAGTTGTGTTTTAAAGGGAATAAAGTTAAACAACTGGGTATTAAATGAAGAAAAGTTAATTCGAAATAATTGTATCAGATCTTTTGAAGCTAGTTAATCATTCCTGAATTAGCCTAATACATTGTATTTTATTTGAAACAGTTGATAAGTCTTATATGAGATTTAATGTTTGATAAGAGGATTTCTTTTTATAATGTAACTGCAAAAAAAAATATATTGGCAAATTATTGAAAAACTGTTTACTATTGTGTTGTAATTGCTACATATTGTGTTGTAATTGTACTGCTAATTATTAAGCAAGAAATTTTCTCAAAAACACCAAAACCCTTTTGAGGTATATGTATCTAAAATTAAGGAAATTTCACTTGAGTAAACAATTCAATCAGGTGACATGTATTCAGAATGGCTGTATTTCTTGTTGTAATCTAACTTATGGGTGTATTACATATCAACGTCCACCAAGGAGGGAGCAATTTTTAATTTTTTTTAATTTTATAACTAGCGTTGAGCAGCCGACCTGATTCTGATTTTACGATTAACAATATTCAACTCCGTCGCATGTTAATTTTGAATCCAACCCAGAAGACAAGGGAACTCCTGGATCAAGCATTGCACAAACTAGTGTTTGAAAAAGACGTTTTGATGGAAGTAACACACACTTGGAGTTACATAGGGAGGAAAACCACGAACACTCTCCACGGTTAGGATGATGGTTAGGGGATTTTAACCCACGATTCTTTTACCACTGTTGTTATGCATGGGTTGATGGCGCAGACATGGAAATCATATCGAGACTGATGTTTTACTACTTTTTTGGGTTGTAAAATAAAGTGCCGTTTCATCTGGTTTATTAAAAAAAAACCCACATAAAGTGCCATTAAATATATAGCTAGTTGAGGATCGAGTTTATTGCTTCTAGATGGACACTTACTTGTTTTAATGAGTTTTTGAATACATTAAAACTAAGGTTTGTGTTGGTTTAAAACCAGTGTTTCGTATTTACAAACCATGCGCATAATATGTTAAACATTTCACAGCTTTATTTAGTTGAACTGTATTAAAAAAATGAAACAGCTACTTGCTTATTCATAGAAATTCTCTAGTTCAACGAAGACTTCCTTCATTGGAAAACTGACACTTGTTTTTCCAATATTTACTATTATATCGTGATTGTAATGTCTATTTCTAAGTATGCGTTGTATGAAAAGTGAAAATTACATTGAAAGGTACTGACTATTTAATAGCCAAATCTAGCGATCTATTTGGCTGACATCATTTTACTCAACTGTATTAATGAAAGAGCTTAAAAAACGCAAATAAATAATTAAATAATTTTACCCTTTCCACTCGAGAGGTGACTGTCAGTCAACTCTAAATTACCCACCACTCTAATTGTGATTTTTTTTCACCTTAATGTTTAGTTACCACTTCATTCAGTGATCCTCGGATTTTATAAGGTAAGATTGCAAAAAATCTTTCAAAATGTTAGTGGTTGCGTCCATTTTTTTAACAGTTGAAAAGACTTCGATTGCAAAGGGTTAACATGTGTTTTTAGATATTATATCTATCTGCTTCTTCAAAGTTGGATTCCTGTTGTACCATCCAAGGAAACAGACATCATTTCGTGAAAAACAAAATAGAAGCACGACGTGTGATTCGCGAAAATGAAATGCATCTGTACAAAATCAAAACTCTGAAAGAGTTTAAAGAGCACTTTCAAGAACTTGATCTGCATACGCCATCAAAAAGTAAACCTTAAACAGTAATTTAAAAAATTTTTTTTCCCCACTATTATATTGTGTTTAACTGTAGATTTTAGCTATTTTGATCTTTGTTTTCAGTTTAACACTAGGTTTTTGGACGTTTCTTACATACCTATCTCTACGAACAGCAAATATCTATATATATATTTGATAAGAGTTTGGTGCCGTGCAGTTGGCATCTCTGCATACCGGATTTGTGAATCAGGGTTCCCACGGTGTGGAATTTTTTTAAAAGTGGTAGCAAAAGTGAGATAAATCTACATGGTTTAAGCATGCAATAAATTTAAAAAAATAAAATATAATGAAATACGATTCACTACAAAATGAAGAAAATTTATCAAAGATTTACCATAGGTATAATGGTTGTTGTCTAATTTTTTTTGACAAAGAAGCTTTATTGTATTTTCATCTTAGACATCTTTAATTGTTAATGCTGAACTGCTCGGTATACAATTTCGCAGACATATTTAACACTAGGTTTACGAACATTTTTTATATACCAATCACTACGAACACGCGTCAATTTGTCTGCAAGGCCACTTGATTTGCTTCAGAGGACGACAGACGACGGGCAACACTTTTCCTCCATAATTATCTTCCACATCCACTAGTAATTTAAAGTTTTGAAAAATTGAGTTCTGTCAAACCTGGGGTAAGCCATGAAATTTCAAATACTGAAAAAAAAATTTCGAAACATAAACAAATTGAAAGAGGAAACTTAGGATTACTCATCATGGAAGATCTTTTCCAATATTTTATTCGCCTTTTGATAACTTGAAATTTCGTTTGATGCAATTGATACTTCATAGCTTACTCTAGGTTTGCCCGGATTCATTTTATACTTTAACACTTTGAGCGCCGCGTCAGCCACCGGTGGCTGACCCTGAAATTACATTCAGACGCGTCAGCCACCGGTGGCTGACCCTGAAATTACATTTAGACGCGTCAGCCACCGGTGGCTGACCCTGAAAATACATTTAGGCTGCGTCTGCCACCGCTTGCTGACACTGACCTTTCACATAGGCCGCGAAAAACAGCTGGCTGACAGCGTGTAACATGGTATAGAACTATGAAATTTGCACTCTTTTACGGAATCGCAGAAAATTTATTCAAAATTTACTTAATTATTGTGATTCTTGGTTTAATAAATTCAATTTAGTAGATTTTTATCCACCACTATTTTTAAACAATTCGTAGGCTTATAAAATTCACCTTTTTCATTCAGATATGTCATGAGAAACCTTCTAAAAAAATAGCAAAATCTGTCTAATGTTTGCAAATTTAGTTTGTACTTATTTACTGTTGCCAGATGGGTAAGTTATGTAAAATTAGCGTGGCGCTCAACGTGTTAATCTGGTTAAATGTATTTCTCACGAATTTCCGCGCTACGAACTATGAAAAAACATAACGACAACAGTAGTTTTGCTACTTGTAGACCACTGATCAGAGCTACAGTTTTTTACAAATGGGACCCTAAATTAAAAGTGATAAATAATTTACCATGAACATTAAAACTTGTGGTAAGAATTCTGACCACGGCCTTAGAATGGGTTAAACACACTTGTTTACTTATGTTTATTTTTTTAATGCCGATTATTGAACGATATCGGTTTTTTTCGAACACGCATTTCAAGATATACAGCATTAATAGAGAGCTTAAACCGAATGAATGTAGAAGAGTGGCATCATGAATAAAACAAAATTGATCAAACTTATTTGTTGCAATTTAATGGAAAAATATAATAAAACTAAGTTTAACCTTCCTTCTGTGTAAACTAAACGATTTAATGTTTCGCTGTGAATAGCAAACTCAGGAAATAAATAAACATTTACCCTTAGTAACTGTTGCAATTCCCCAGTTCAGGATAATTTAATTTTGCTTGACATAAAATTAATAGTTCCATATACTCTTCAGTGTTTTTATTATAAAAACTGAAGGCGTCAAAAGCATGTTTAGATACGTCATAATATGGTACCATTATATTCCTTAACTGCAGCTTTCTCTGTTTTGAAAGTTTATTATAAATTCGACTGGAAAATGGACTACAGATTAGCCTTCGCGTTTTGTTTTTTAATACTTCAGTTTCGAAGTAAGTTGAATTATTTAAATGGTATTATTACACAATTTTTTTTTTCTGCATTGCAAATGTGGATTACTGTTTTGGATGTTACTAATTTTTTCGCCAATATTTCGTGAGATTTGTGAAGAGCACAGTAAAATACTTAAGAAGAAAAATTTTAATAATAACCTTTCGTTTTTAAAATTTTTAATATTAATCTAATATTAATCATTATAAATGTCGGTTGCCCTCTTGGATGTTTACTAATTGTTTCGTTAATCATTTATTTTTAGTGATTCGAAATGGACGAAGTGAAACACATAAGAAGGAAATTTTAGCCATTCGGAAGCTGTTTTAAACTTGCTTTTAGCATTTTTTAAACTTGCGTTCTAAGTTATATCCATTTTTTTTTTTGAAAACGATTTTAATATTTTCACTTATTCCATTTCAGCAAACATCTTTAAAAATCTTTCATACGTATAAAGAAAAAGATTTTAAATTTTGCCTTCAAGTTTATTCATTTATACAAAATTTAGAAGAAACCCAATGATCGAATTATTTGTATTTGCATTTTTATCATCAGGTGTAGCAAACCTATCTGTGCCAAGCATATGCTTGGACGTCATCAGTAACCAATATTAAAGTATTTGTATGAAAAATTTCTATCTTCTTTATTAGCAGTAACGAGCGAAAATGAGCCAGTTATGTTAAAAAATTATTTTCAATTTCAAACTTGTATATAAAATGTTTGTGTGATCGATATATGCTGTTGATTAGGTGTCCCAGGTCATTCTGAGCCAGGTATGTTCAAGCATTATCTTGTGGTAAACCACTATTTTTTTCCTCAGGTGTTTCATGCAGCAGAGATTATTTTCAGTGACATTTTATTAAATTAGTATAAAAATTGTTTGTGTGATCGAGTTATTTTCTTTTATTAGCTGTCCCAAGCCATTCTGAGCCAGGTATGCTTAAATATTATTGTCAGTAGTCAATTAATATCAAAATATTTGTGTGATAGAGTAATTTTTTTTTATTTAGGTGTCTCAAGCCAATCTGAGCCAGGTATGTTAAATCATTAACACTGAAAAACCAGAATTAAAATACTTCTGAAGGAGATTTTTCTTATTTATTTCATTTTTCTTAGGTATCATAAAACAATATGATATGGGTAAGTCCAGAAATTAGCTTCGGTTTTGAATTAGTAACTAAAATATTTCAATAACTGAGCAATTTTTTCTAATTAGGTGACCCAAGCAAAACTAACGAAATAGGTATGTTCAAACATTATCATTAGAGGCAAACCAAAATATATATATATATATATATATATATATATATATATATATATATATATATATATATATATATATATATATATATATATATATATATATATATATATATATATATATATATATATATATATATATATATATATATATATATACTCACTAATATAAATACATACCTGCCAACTTTTAATCCCTTCCATTATTATTTTTCCCAGTGGTGATCAAAATCATTTAAAAATTAAGTTTATAAAAGAAAAAAAATAGTATATATTTACTACCACTTTAAATATGAAAATAAAATCTTGCGGAAAATCCGGAAGGGTTGGCAGGTATGAGATATGTTATGATAAACCTTCTAAAAAAATAACGAAATCCATCTAATAATTACAAATTTAGTTTGTAGTTATTTACCGTGGCTTAATGGATAAGCCATGTAAAATTAGCGTGGCGTTCAACTTGTTAATGTAACTCTTTATACTCTATACTTTAAATCAGTTATGGAGGAGAAAAAAAAAATGCGATTAAAAATTCCTCCAGTGGTATAGCGTTCTCTTAACATTTTAATAACATCATGCCAATCAGTGTATTGGGTTCAGTCTTTGCTTACAACTGATTTAAACTGGGCTCGATTACACGAGCAAAAGACTGGGAGTCTGATTGGATTTTACTTTCTCCGATCAGGCCTTACCGATTTAAAATAATTCTAATGTAATATCTCCTGTAGATGTGAAGACGGTAAGGCTCATACATGGTTCGGCAGTTAGCCAGTCATTCTAAAGTTTGGTAGTGTAGTGTGCGCATGGGCCAGTATGATCTTTAGATTGGTCGGTAAGGATAAATCCCATACTATCATTGATAGCCCATGAGTGCAATTCCATAGATGTTAATAACCAAATCTGATTGAAACATGAAACAATGTGTTAAGAACCAGAATTTTCCAAGAACCATTTAAATAAGAAATTTTATAATAACGCAAAATTTAGTTTAAATCCCAATCGGATTAACTCGTTCAGCTTTGCAACCTCTTTTAAAGCATGAATTAAAAGTGAGACCCTCTCTTCCGAAGAAGATATTAATGTTTTCAGGCACCCGTTATTCTCTTGTCAAGACTATGAAAAGCATGTGTATTCGTTAAAGCCTTCTGTTTAGTTTGCATGTTGAGAAATCTCTGGTCGGGAATCTCTTGTGCTTGTCTGCAGATAGTCCGTTTGCATCTATGTATCGATTAAGCATACCAGTTGTAGTCTGACAGAAACTCACATAGGACTAAGTGACCCGGAGAGTAATGTTCGGCATGTGACTGGCTGACTGAGCATGGATTTTTAAAATCTCAATGAACAGTTCTGCTGCCACCACTAACGCCTGAGGAATTATAGAGACCCTGAGTGATTTAAACTAACAAGAACTTGCGATTTTCAGAGTTCTACTGCTTCGTTTATTTAAATCTTTCGGCCTGCCACTTTTTGCAACATCGACGTTTCCACTTCACCAATGTATCACTTACATGGGAATTCTGCTTCTGTAAAATGTCCGAAATTTTGCAAACTGATTTCCTACGATAAAACCTCAGCTCTCCTAATACCATTAGAGCTACCCATTGTCCCACAAACGCATAAATATGATCTCACAAATCATTGCTAATACTTTTATAGCATTAGTCACTCGCTGTCAGATCCATTTATTCAAGTAATCAATCAGATGCCACTAAAAATTACTGCTTACCTAGATAGGCAAAAAGGGGCCGGGCCTTCTTAGCTCTTTGAATGTAGACCTTAAATTTGTTTCTAAAATCTAAGATATAGATAAGTAATTGCATACTTTTTATAAAAGATAATAGTTAAAGGGATTTCTAAAAAAACTTTAGTGACCCTTTCAATGCATGGAACTTAAGATGTGTGACAATATTTTTGTTCCAAGTATGACTTCTTTCTCACTACCTTGCATTTTATTCTCACATTTAGAGTGTTGTTTTTACAGTTTACACGTTGTTCTGCTAATTTCAATGTTTAGGTTCCATTTTTTGACATCATGGGACATGAATTTTTTGACAGCGTGGGAGTAAAACTAACCTCTGGGCAAGAGGAAGGGTTATTTTCTCAAAGATGAATCGGCTTTCATTGTTGTTAGTGTAACAGATAGGACACCCTATTCAAAGTTGTAGAAAGAATGTCTATCTAGAAACAGCAAAAAGGAGAAAATCGCAGGGGGTAGAAAAGTGAACTTCCCCCTGCGAATTCAATAGGATCTGACAACATATTTATCTGCTACAAGGATTGTTTATTTGCTTCAATTTTTAATCTAAAACCTTTTTATTTAAAAAAAAAAATGAAAAATACTTAAAGAAAAAAAATTAAAATGTTAGCCTAAAATTTCAGTGCATAATTGAAAAATTTATTTTTAGAGCGACGCATAAACGAAGGATGATTAACATTATTTTCCCACCTAATGTACTGGGACCTATAAAAATCGTTGTATAAATAAAAAAGGTGCGTAAAAGAGGTGGTGCATAAGTGAGAGGTCATTGTATTTTAATTATTTTTATCTTCCCAAATATTTTTAAATAGAGCTCTTTAAAGTCAGTATATTTAATTAAATTTTGTCTCATATTTATATTAATTTTATTGTTGAATGAACTTTTTATTGTCGTGGATTATTTACAATATGATTTTTTTTAAAATACATAACTTTTATATATATATATATATAATAAAATAGAAATTAATATAAAGAGAAACTAAAAATGGGAAAACCAATAGTCGTTATCAAGACACATCTATTGGTATAAATTAATGCGATATTTCTGAATAAAGAATAATTATCCTAAGATATATATATATATATATATATATATATATATATATATATATATATATATATATATATATATATCCCGACAAATGTCATCCGATAAGAATAAGGAAATCAACCGACGCAGCAGATAAATAAGAGAATCAGATGCGTGATTAATGTTCTTTCTTTTCATGTCATAGTTCGGAATCACTTTCCAATTAAAATGTTTGCGTGGGAAATAATATCGTTTGGTGTTTCCAATTTGACTCAGATCACTCTTCTCCTTAAAAAAATAAAGGTTGTTAGTCTTGCATGCATAAAGCTCTCTTTTCCCTCCCGTTAGAGAAAAATGGAGGGGGGGGGGGGGGAGGACAAAATGCTTTATGAGAATTACCATGCAAAGTGCGGCTCAAGTACCAAAGCAGCTCACTAAAACGTTTATAGACGCTCGGGTAGAAAAGAACGTTTTCCTTCGTCTCTCTCTCTCTCAAATTATAGCAATCATAATGACATGAAGAGCGAATTGCGTGTTATACTGGCATACCTGACAAACTCTAGGCTAATTAAATTGATTCTTGGTGGAAGAATCGCCATATTTTGGAGAATTCTCTCCTTTGGGGTTCCTTGTTTTTCTCGCCAAATACAATTTTTTTTTTTTTTTTTGAATTAATATTTTTAATGTCTATAACCAAGGTTAAGCTGCTGTGACCGAAAAATTTTTAAAAAAATGCATAAAAAAAGGTTCTAAGACCCATTTAAAATGACCTTAAAATGAAAAATAATGCCCTTAAACATGTTCAGCATTAACTTAAAAACAAAACAATTAAAAATCGTAGTTTTTATCTCTAAATTAAGAAAAAAAGGTAACAATTAAATTTGCAATTTATGAAGTAAAAAATAAATGTAAAGGAATACTTGATAAAGATTAATAAGAATTAATTAATTATTAATTACTGTCTTCAAGAATATCATATAAATCTTCAAGAATATCATTTCAATCTTCAAGAATATCATATCAATCTTGAAAAATATATCAATCTTCAGGAATATAGAAGGTCATATCAATCTTAAAAAATATCATATCAGTCTTCAAGAATTACATTGACATCAAATTTGAATTGCATAAAATGTGTTGGATGTTCTTGAAACGGAGAGATTGCCTGTTCACCAAAAGAAAATTCTTATACATTGAGAAACTCTGCTGAACACCAGCGCTCGGTTTGGACGACATTTAAAATAACAAATTTCAATGCAAATATTACACTTAATTTTTAAAAATCAAAAAATTATTTCGCAAGCAAAATTAGCTTATTAAATATATCATTCGCAATTCATATAAAATAATTGAAAAAGAAAAAAATCTGAATAAAGAAAAAGCAGTAATAAGTAGTTGGGAGCCGTGGTGGCTCAGGGGATAGAGCGTTGGAATTCCAATGAGGCGACCCGGAATCGAATACCCGCGATGGCAGATCACTGCGAATTCTACATCCAGCTTACAACGATCACAGTGCTGACGTAGAATATCCTCAGTGGTAGACGGATCATGGGTAGACTCTCCTTCACGTCGGGCTAAACGAGGGAGTTTTTCGTGGTTTTCCTATCCATGTAGCGAAAATGTGGTTAGTTCCATCAAAAAAAGTCTTCGATGAAGTCAAATTTCTCCCAATGCTTGATCCAGGAGTTCCCTTGTCTTCTGGATTGTGTTCAAAATTACACGGCAACAGAGTTGAACATTGGGTCGGCTATTCAACGACGGTTATAAAACAAAAATAAATAGTTGGAGTTTCCGCAGATACAATAACCCGAAAGTTTTGATGAAGGAAAGGAGTACAGCCAATATCTCCCAGACGAAACAAGAAATTCGACCCTGTAATAGTCCAAACGTAATGACATCTTTCTTATTTTTCATCCACTGCGCAGTTTATGTTCGTTTTATCAGACTGCTAAATTGATCCATGCTGAAGTTTTCTCTCTTTTAGGAGGTGTTGGTAGATCACCCTTTCTGCTGCAGAAATCCCCATCGATACTTGGTGTGACTGCTAAAGTCAGAATGAAAACAATTACAAACTTCCTAAAATCAAAACAGAATTAGAAAACCTTATAGTTAAGGAAATCGAGGAATTTAAGCGGAATAATTGGGGAGATTTTTAATTTTTTGAAAACTCATTATTTTTTTTTTTAGGGTGCTGAACACGAACCCGTATTTGGTAACCAATTTTTATTCCGCGAAATATGTTTTTTCTTTCAGGAAAAAACCAGCTTTTGCATACAACTTTTTTTTTGCAAAAAATTTCTGATGGCATATTTGAACACGAAAAGAGAAATTTTTTTCATTCAGAAATGCTACAATTATATACCTACAGGGTAATAGCTAGGGTAATTAATCAAAGTATAATATGAGAGTGGAAATAATGACTATAGCATATGAATAATGTTTTAGTATTTTGAAGAGAAAAAAATAGAGAAGAGTAATTAATAGACGTTTGAAATTTGTAGAAAAATTTTCCTGTGGGATTTAGTAATATGTAAGAAAAATGTTTCCATTCCCTTTGGGGAGAACCGTACCACCCTCCCAATAACTATAATTTTTAATAAACCTTTCTTAAAATCATAATTTTACGGTCTTTTCCATTCTTTGATTTTTCGCATACTTTCTTAAATTTATTCTCAATTTAGAATTCATATGTGAGTTTTCCTTCTCTTCATCAATTTATCTGCACCCCCTGAGAAGAGGCTTCACCCTTTGACCTCCTCATCTTCCGAACGGCCGTAGTTTTAAATCCTTGATTTTTGAACACTCTTTTTTATGTTTCATGCAAATGAAGTTTGGATTGTGAGTTTTTCCCCCTAATTTTATATTTGTTCCAGATAACAAAAATAGTCCCCTCCCCCTTGGAGTGCCCAATTGCCAAGATCTTAATTTTCAAAGGTATTTAACCTTTTTTATATAAAGTTTTTAGTTTAATTTTAGGCAATAGAAATTTTGTTGTTGTTGTTCATTTACGTCACACTAGAGCTGCACAATAGGCTATTGGCGATGGTCTGGGAAACATCCCTGAGGATGATCCGAAGACATGCCATCGCAATTTCGATCCTCTGCAGAGGGGATGGCACCCCCGCCTCGGTAGCCCGACGACCTGAACGCGAAGTCGAGCACTTTACGGTAGAGCAGTTTAACGAGAACCAATACCGCACACCCTCGGTCCCTACGCAGACCAATCCAAGTGACCACCCACCGGCACGCTAACCGCAGCCGGTGATGCTTGACTTCGGTGATCTGCTGGGAACCGTGTCTTAACCATCAGCCCACTGCGGGACAATAGAAATTTAGAATATGACTCTTAATGTTTTGAAGCCGATGAAAAAAAATTTATGTGAAAAAAATTCTAATCGATCAGAGAAGAAAAAAAAAAGAAAATGGAACCAAATCAATAGTTTTATTTAGCAAGTTAAGTTTAAAATTTCTTAAAATAATGATATTCAAGGTATCCTAGGTTGGTTATAATCAAACCCAAATCCAAAATTTTACTAAAAAATAAAAAATTCGCCTCTTCAAAAAAATTTTGTCTTTTTGGAATTCCTGAAAAAAAAACTTTCATTTTTACAGCGCACATCTCCTGCAAATGCAAACGCAATTTATAATTACATATTTAAAACCACACAGCACGATTCCTATTTACGTGATTTATGAACGCGCATAGTGTTTCATATATTCATCATTTTATATCTAATATCACGTTTCGTATTCACGCTATTTAAAATCCACTATTATGATTCGTGCTCAAGTGACTTAAAAATTATATATCAAAATTCCTATTCACGCGATTTTAAAATAAAAAATCTAGATTCGATTAAACGCGATTTTAAAATCAGACATTAAGATCCGTATTAACGCGATTTTAAAATAAAACATCGAGCTTCGTATTCATGCGATTTTAAAACAAACATCAAGATTCGTATTAAGGGGAATTTAAAACCAAACATCGATATTCACATTAACGCGATTTTAAAATCAAACATAAAGATTCGCGTTAACGCTTTTTTAAAATTAAATGTCGAGATTTGTATTCGCATGTTTTAAAAATCACGCATTGAGATTAATATTCACAAATTTAAAATAAATAAATGAATAAAATCTCTCATCGATATTTTGATTAAATCGTTAATAACATTCTGTAGATAAATGCTTCCAACAAACACTTTTCCTTTGGTCAAATTTAAGGTATTTTTTCAATTATTTAAAAAGTGCTTTTGCACATAACATTTTTGGATTTCTATTTTCATCTTTTTTAAAATACTAATTCTTATGGTATAAATCTTATGTGATTCCATATTGAGTTCTATAGAAATGAAAATTTTTTAATAAAATCCATGATTTTCAAACAAATTTCGCCAAAATGAGATGGAGACGAAAAGAGTTAAGCAATGCGTGCTGCTGAAATTTTTTTTTAAATTGAGATTTTATGTTAGCGTTTTATTTTTATTTTTTCTAAGTTCGGTTACAACAAATATCAATATGTTGCTTTCCGTTACGAAATTTTCGAAGACATTCAATTTTAAACCATTGCACAAATAAATGCATAAAAGAAATGACTGAAATCTTTTTTTAATTCTTACATATTCCTTGAATACGAATCAATGATTTATGGGATTGTCATTTTTTAAAGCAACTATTCATCCCTGCTCTAACATTAATTTTATTTGAAATCAATGACCAAATGAAATATTTCAAATTAAGTCTCTCTTTTTCTCTCCTTATCTTTTATGCAATTGTTTCTTTTTTTTTTTGTTTTTTTTTTTGTCGTATGCGCCTGTTTAGCCAGTGGTGGTGGGATTGTTCCTGTTTTTCAGTGGCGCCATCTATGGCCAGGAATTCGACTTCTGCCACGCCATTCACACAACCACAACCCGTTTATAGGGCGGGTCACATTCACACACAAAGGAGAAAGGACATAGAACAAACAGAGAGAGATAGAAACATCCATGCCTTACCTGGGATTCGAACCCAAGTCCTTTCTGATGCAAGGACAGTTCCCTGCCCCCCTACACAGACCGGTCGGCAATTGTTTTTATTGCTGTACAGAAAATTTTTAATAATATGGAAAGCAGTGAGAAAGGTAAATCGTAAAAATAAAATATTATAATCTTAATAAACTTTATGAACAACATATGAAATTTAACTAATTTATAGATCTATTGCTTAGCAACAGAAAGTTCTTAAAATTTTAATTTAGTGAATCAAAAAGTACTGTTTTTTTTTCATAAGAAAGCCTGGGTTATGAAATTTTTTTATTGTTAAGAAAATTTTTAATTAACATATTTTTTTTGAGCTTAAAAATTATAGAAATTCCCGCTAGGAAATACAATTCTAAATGCGTAATTATTACAGATGAAACTTTAAATATAAGTTTTAAAAAAAGGTCAACTTTGTACTAAACATGCTAAATAAAACTATTGACTTAGTTATATGTATTTCTATATGTATTTCCTAGCTATATGCATTTCTACAATTTTTTTTAATATGTTAGATTATAATTGCGTCACTTACACAGTAATATTCTTAAAAATTACTGAGTTTTTATAGCTTTAAAAGTCCACGAGTTTCTATTGCTTAAAAACTTTTCAAAAAATAGAAAAGAACTTAAAACACAAAAGGAAAAGTGCCCTTAAAAATTATGATTTCATGGGATTATACACTCAGGGATGGGAAGCTATTTTTGTTATTTAGAACAAATATAAAACTCACATCGCAAACTTTAATTGAATGAAAATTGAAAAAAAGTGACGAAAAATCATAATTTTTGAAAATTTTTCGAGAAATTTATAGTTATTCGGAAGGGGGTTAAAGGTTATACCCTCTTCTCAGAAGCTGGAAATAAATTGAGGAAGGGAATGGAAAATTTCACTTTAGTGTTATTAGAAGTAAATATTGAGTAAAAATTGGAAAGGATAGATAAAAAATCAAAAGTGGAAAAGACCCTGTAATTATGATTTTTGGGAAGGTTTAAGAAAAATTATAGTTATTTGGGTTATAGAATAGAATTCGAGGCTAAATTTTTTCGAGTTTTTAAATACCCCATCAAAGATTTTCCATCTAACCAAAAAATAAGGAAAAAAAAACGTTCTTTGGAAAAAAGAATAAAAAACTGGATTCTCCTAAATATTTTTAGGTAACTTCCATTTTTGAGCCCTATTGCTTAGACTATTTGACTATTTAGTGAAATGGTGAGCACATGAGTTGAAAACACAACAATTATTTTTATTTTATTATTTTATTACCCTCGTTGAACAACTTAACCCAATTTTGAGCTTACGACTACCAATTACTCAGTTGTCTCGTAATTTTGAACAGAATCCAGAAGACAAGGGAATTCCTGGATCAAGCATCGGGAGATATTTGCCTTCTTGGAGGAGATTTTAAAGGAACTAACCTGCATTACATAGGGAGGAAAACCGCGAAAACCTCCTTTTGTTAGCCTGAGGTCTAGCCCATGATCCATCTATCCCTGAGGATATTCTACGTCAGCAGTGTTGTCGGTGCAAGCCGGTTCCGGAGCTCTTATGAAACGGCCATCGCTGGGATTCAAACCCAGCTCACGTCGCTGGGAGGCGAGTGATCCATACCCTGAGCCACCACTACTCAGAGGCAATGATTAGAGGAAAGAAGGTATTTATTTTCCTTAAAGATTATGGTTTATCGGTATAAGGTGATTGCCTCTACAACGTCGGTCAGCTTATGTCATCATCAACATTTATAATTTACTGAAGGAGAGGAATTCAAGAAGGCTGAAACATACACATAAGTTGGGGAATCAGCCACAAAAACGTACTATCTTGGAACAAACATACCTTTTTTCGACGGATTTAGATTCCTGACCTTTTAGAATGGCCGCAATCTGGGAAATATGGTACCTATAGTTTTGTCAGAAGAACGATCATAATTTTGGACACCTTTATAGTAATTTTACTTTTTGTGTATTTCGTCATAACTAAAGAGCTTTTCAAACGAATTGAAATTTTTTTTCTTCACGCAATTATAAAATTTGTTTATCTAAAGATAATTTCCTACAAAAAGTAAATTCTAATATATATTTTTTATCTTTTATTCCTTTATTAAATAATAGTCAAAAAGTTTTGAATTGTTTGCAATTTTTATCATCATTTAAAAGTATGCAATTTTACATGGCAGAATACAAAATTTGAACGAAATCGATTGAATAGTTCCTGAGGAATCGAGTTATGAAGAAGTCGTATATTTAAAATTCGATTTCGCCGAAACTATTCAAACGATTTTTCTCAAATTTTGTATTTTGTCATGTAAGTACATACTTTAAAATTATATACTTTACAATTCAAAACTGCATTTTTTTACCAAAATTATTTTTTTGCCTGGAAATATCTTTGGATAAACGAATTTTATAATTGTGTGTAAAAATTTTTAAATTTCTCGATGCATGGGGAAATACATAAAAACTAAAATTAACATTAAGGAGTATAATTTTATACATGTGTGTAAAACGAATTTTATAATTGTGTGTAAAAATTCTAATATTTGCTTATAAAGTGCTCGATGCATGGGGAAATACACAAAAACTAAAATTAACATTAAGGAGTATAATTTTTCGATCCCTCTCCAGATCAAACTATGGGGACCATATTTCTCAAATTGCGGCTACCTCCTACATTATGGAGGTCAGGAATTCAAATTAGTTGGAAAAAAAGGCATGTTTATTCAGAGAAATACTTTTTGTTTTGTTTTAATAAATTGATAGCTAAGTAAATAGTAAATCTTCTGGTATAAGAGTAATTACGGCCCTCTTTTAAAAGTGTACACCATGAGATAATTACAATAAAGTTGCATTTCATATGATAATTCAAATTTTGAAACGTAGTGGTTGAAAAATTACTTACATTAAAAATGCTGAACTATCAATAATTTACGTTAGCGCTGGAAAATACTTCTTTACAAAGCGGAGCAAGTTAGCATCTCTGCACTCGCTACTACTAAGGAAAATATTTTCTGTAACTACGGAAATTCCGCAGTAGTTGGAGAGTAAAAGTTGATAGATTAACCCTTTGAGAAGCAAAAAAAATTGGACCAAAATTTTAGTCGAGATCAGCCACAAAAAATTTTGATCATTGTATGAACATTCTCCTGATCCTAGTATTGTACTTTAGCTGGACACATGGGATGTGAATTTGAGTTCAGTTTGAATTAAATCTTTGTGGTTAGCAGGAAGTGGGGTTACTGCATATTCTTTTCAAGCAGTTTGCTTGAATAACTAAAGACAAATGAAAATAATAAAAGCAGCTTGCTCTAAATTATGTCGGCTTCAAAGTTGTAGGTTTGTAAAAATGTGTCAGCAGTCAGCACTATGAACATTCTGAACTGAACTTATTTTATGAGCTGGGTGCCTGGGCCGCGCAGCGACCCCTATCCCAGCTATCGTTTATTATTTATCGTTGTACACGCTGTTTGAGATTAACAGGCTATGTGGTAGCTGTTTTTTCAAGCACTTTGCTTGAATAAATAAAAATGATGAAATAAAACGAAGCAGCTTGCTTTAAATTATGAACATTCTCAGTTAAGCATTTCCTATATCTCTAAATTTTTCAAAATTCAAATAGGTTGATAAAAAAAACCGCACTGTTCAAACACTATAACCTTGATAGTGGTTATATATTTGTCAAAAATAAGTGGTTTCACCGTGAAACCACTGTGAAGCTCGAGTTTAACAGCAGCGCATAACACGTTACTTAATTTAGAATACTTATTTAACCAACTTAAAATTTGGCGACATTTAATGACGCGGCAGCCCTAAAGAAAGAAGGGGTTGGTCTCTCACTGATAGCGTTGGAAGGCCAACATTAAAGGCTGAAATTCCCTAAACATTATCCTAAAAGGGAAATTCGTAATAAATACTTACAAACACAAAAGTTCACTCTCGATATTCTTCCCTTTCATCCAAGGGAGTATTTTGCGTGCTTCGTTTCTGATGTTGCGTGTAGATGCATCGTGGTTACACGCATTATTTTACTCAAGATTTCCTTAACCTTCTGCCACAGGCATGCATACCATTACACTAAGGCAGAATTACAATAAATGGTCTTCAGAACTTTTATTTGGGTCTTTTCGATAGCCTCGCTGAAGTAGGAGATTCTTCTCCTAAAGAGCATATTTAATTTGCTCACACGCAAACGAGAACTCGGTCATAATTTTCTGAGCTTCTTTTAATGGCGCCAATTATTGTTGATCCCGCCGCTGTGAGTCGTAAAGCGATGGGATCATAGCTGAATCATAGATATGTGTCCCTGAAATTTTCGGAAAGCTGAGTGATTAAAGGTTCTTGGTAACATTTCAGTGATTTAAGCAAATTAGTTTTATAATTTGTACCTTGCCAAAAAGAAATAATAACTCGTCATTTTTTCTTGTCCACGATTTCGCGATTGATGAAAACTAGAAATCACGACCAGTTTAATGGTGTCAATTGCTTTTGATCCCAAAGATTGAGTCGTAAAGCGATTTAAAGCTGAATTATATTAATGTCAATATTTTGAAAGCTAAGTGAATAAAAGTTCTAGGTGAAATTTTAGTGAATTTAAGTAAATTAGCTTTAAAATTTGTACCTTGTCAAATAGAAATAATGCCTCGCCTTTATTTAAAGTATGTACCTTGTCAAAATAAATAAGGAATAATACCAAGCCTTTTCTTTCTTTTCTTTAATCTAGCAATGTGTGAAATCTAGAAATCAGGACTATTTTAATGGTGTCAATTACTATTGATCCTGCGGAGTGAGTTTTAAAGTAATGGGATCATAGCTAAATCAGAGATTTATGTCACTGAAACATTTGGAAAGCTGAGTGGATGAAGGTTCTTTTTGACATTTTAGTGAATTTAAGTAAATTAGCTTTAAAGTACATACCTTGTCAAAACAAATAAGGAATAATACCAAGCCTTTCCCTTTCTTTTCTTTAATTTAGCAATGTGTGAAATCTAGAAATCAGGACTATTTTAATGGTGTCAATTACTATTGATCCTGCGGAGTGAGTTTTAAAGTAATGGGATCATAGCTAAATCAGAGATTTATGTCACTGAAACATTTGGAAAGCTGAGTGGATGAAGGTTCTTTTTGACATTTTAGTGAATTTAAGTAAATTAGCTTTAAAGTACATACCTTGTCAAAACAAATAAGGAATAATACCAAGCCTTTCCCTTTCTTTTCTTTAATTTAGCAATGTGTGAAATCTAGAAATCAGGACTATTTTAATGGTGTCAATTACTATTGATCCTGCGGAGTGAGTTTTAAAGTAATGGGATCATAGCTAAATCAGAGATTTATGTCACTGAAACATTTGGAAAGCTGAGTGGATGAAGGTTCTTTTTGACATTTTAGTGAATTTAAGTAAATTAGCTTTAAAGTACATACCTTGTCAAAACAAATAAGGAATAATACCAAGCCTTTCCCTTTCTTTTCTTTAATTTAGCAATGTGTGAAATCTAGAAATCAGGACTATTTTAATGGTGTCAATTACTATTGATCCTGCGGAGTGAGTTTTAAAGTAATGGGATCATAGCTAAATCAGAGATTTATGTCACTGAAACATTTGGAAAGCTGAGTGGATGAAGGTTCTTTTTGACATTTTAGTGAATTTAAGTAAATTAGCTTTAAAGTACATACCTTGTCAAAACAAATAAGGAATAATACCAAGCCTTTCCCTTTCTTTTCTTTAATTTAGCAATGTGTGAAATCTAGAAATCAGGACTATTTTAATGGTGTCAATTACTATTGATCCTGCGGAGTGAGTTTTAAAGTAATGGGATCATAGCTAAATCAGAGATTTATGTCACTGAAACATTTGGAAAGCTGAGTGGATGAAGGTTCTTTTTGACATTTTAGTGAATTTAAGTAAATTAGCTTTAAAGTACATACCTTGTCAAAACAAATAAGGAATAATACCAAGCCTTTCCCTTTCTTTTCTTTAATTTAGCAATGTGTGAAATCTAGAAATCAGGACTATTTTAATGGTGTCAATTACTATTGATCCTGCGGAGTGAGTTTTAAAGTAATGGGATCATAGCTAAATCAGAGATTTATGTCACTGAAACATTTGGAAAGCTGAGTGGATGAAGGTTCTTTTTGACATTTTAGTGAATTTAAGTAAATTAGCTTTAAAGTACATACCTTGTCAAAACAAATAAGGAATAATACCAAGCCTTTCCTTTTCTTTTCTTTAATTTAGCAATGTGTGAAATCTAGAAATCGCGACTATTTTATGATGCCAATTAATTTTGTTCCCACGGAGTGAGCTTTAAAGTAATGGGATCATAGCTAAATCAAAGATTTATGTCACTGAAACATTTGGAAAGCTGAGTGGATGAAGGTTTCTTTTGACATTTTAGTGAATTTAAGTAAATTAGCTTCAAAATTTGTATCATAAAAAAAATAAATAATGAATGATATACCTCACCTTTATTTCTTGTCCTCAATCTAGCAATTCGTGAAATCTACAAATCATTAGCTTATCACTAAACCTTGCAATAATTAAAATATTGCTTTAATTATTGAAAAGTATGAAAGTGGTGTGAAACTCATCAATAGTTATTAAGACTTCCTAAGACGCCAGAAAGAACGAACTTTCTTTCGTCATGTAGATAAAAGTACCTGATGAAGAAAATTGCCGTTGCGAATTCTCTGGTGCTATTTTTATGCGTATAATGTCTTAAGGAGTCTTAACCGCTTTCGTTACTAATTTTTTTGCTATTTTACAAGGAACTAAACAACTTGACAAGGAACTAAAGCAAAATATAATACACAAATTTTAAGTTGAAATTGCAAAAAAAAAAAAAAAAAAAAAAAAAAAAAAAAACATTTAATTTACTATCACGAGTTATCTGGTATAAATGAGAAAAGTTAAATATCAGTCTTTGAATGATAGTTTTTAAAACAAGGAACAACATAAAGTGATACTTTCCGAACGCCAGTGAAGTAATATCTCATTTTTTAAATCTTTTTTCTATGTAAATTCAGCAATTGCCGTATATACACTCGCGCAAAACGCGTGGGCAATCCCACAATCCAACAGCAAGACTCCCAAGCAAAACGAGGCAAACTTCCAACCACAGTTGATTTTTTTGTTGATTCAGACCAAGTAAAAACGAGATAAAAACAAAACGTACTGACAAATTCTGCTATGCCCGAGTTTTCTCGGGATAATAAATATTTGCATTATATACATAGCCGAGTTTTCTCGGGATAATCAATATTTGCAATATATACATAGCCGATTTTTCTCGGGATAAGCAATATTTGCAATATATACATAGCCGAGTTAACTCGGGATAATCAATATTTGCAATATATACATAGCCGAGTTTTCTCGGGATAATTAATATTTGCAATATATACATAACCGAGTTTTCTCGGGATAATCAATATTTGCAATATATACATAGCCGAATTAACATCGGGATAATTAGTATTTGCAATATATGCATAACCGAGTTAACTCGGGATAATTAATATTTACAATATATACATAACCGAGTTAACTCGGCATAATCAGAGAAACAGTTAATAAATACTTATATTGCTTTCATTATTAATTTTAATTTTACCGTATTTTTTTATATTTTGTGGACTTTACTAGCCATGATTTCATTTATTAACTTGGATGCGTTATAGCAGCGATATATCCAAGATCCGCCTTCATTAACTAAAGGGGAATGGTATCAAATACAATTACTAATTCTCTAACAGAAACGTTTGTGGTTCCCCATACCAGAATTGGCGATAATAATTACCAGCTCTATTCATAATCGAGTCGCGACCGATAACTCATCAGAATAAGTCGATTAGCAAAACGCGCCAAACGACCGAAATTACATTGGTATTCATTGATTTCCATCGACAATGATTAAAGCTTTCTATCGCCAGCAACTATAGCAGTTCACCGTTATGTCTCTCTAGGCTGGATACGGTATGACTATATTATATAATGCATTTGTGGGGATATAGGGTCGCTAAGCCCATCTGCGGAAATGGATAACGGTGCCGTAGCAAAAACGGATCGGGGGGTCTTACCATGACAAGTTGAATGTTGTGGGGTATTGTATTGACTTTAGTATACGTCACCACGTGACATTTCGATAGTGTGGATGGGTTTTGTGATGTATATTTTGTTCGATTGTTTGAACGATAACGGATATTATTCGGAAGCTTCGAATTCCTTAATCCAAATATATATTTACTGATTGATTTGCTTACATACAGGGAATAATTTTAGTTCAATTTAAAGTTTACCATGTTTCCCTCGCATGCGATGGGAGTCAATTCTATTCAATATGTGTGACTCTGGTGTTCAATTTATTAATATTTATTCCATATGAAAATTAAACTAAGGGACAATTAAACTCAGTAGAGAATTAAACTAAGGGACAAAAATTTTTTCTGATGAATAGTGAAAGTTTAAAAAGGCTCAGAGAGAGTATGGTATACATTTCGAATAAGTATAGCATTTAATTAAACTCGGACTCCGCTGTCTTGTACCATTGGTCCTATGTCCACAATAAACGATGGCTCTTTGTATCCAAAATCTTTAAAAAAAATATTTTTTTAGCATATTGCAGTTGTATTGATAGAAATATTCGTTGCTGTAGCACTTGATTTGTCTTATGAATATAAGAAGATCTAACTAAATATAGGAAGTCTTGTTACAACATAGTTTCCAAGCAGCGAATTTCTTCTTATAACGAAACTTTTAATCAGAACTTAAAAAACAAAAAACAAAAAAACAAAAACAAAAAAAAAAAACACTTAAATACTTTTATTCTAATGAAGTGGTTTTTTCTCATTAATAAATTGTTTAGAGGTTTATCTTTTAAATTTTCGTTATTTTCGAAATTATTTAGACGTTTATCTTTTCAATTATCGTCGTTTTCGAAACTTTTTAAACGTTTATCCTCAATTTCCGTTATTTTCAAATTTTTTAGACATTTATCTATTGAATTTTCGTCATTTTCGAAATTTTTCAGGCGCCTATCTTTTTACTTTTCATTGTTTTAAAAAATTTTTAGACGCTTATCTTTTTACTTTTTCTTATTTTCAATTTTTTTAGATGTGTATCTTCCTAATTTATATCATTTTCGAAGAAAGTTGCAATCAAATGTTGAAATTTCTGTGTAACAAATGTGCTCTCCCTGTGATGTTTGTTTCTGGAACCACTCACTCATTTACTCATTTTAGCGAAAATAACTGATTTTAAAACACTACTTAATAACGTGTATTATTTAATTCTTAATTAAAAATCATTATTATTTACTCTTGAACTATTGTGTAGTCTAAAAATTTCGTAACAATCATTTGAAAATATGCAAAAATGAAATTTAAGCCCACTATAAAAATCTACCAACTTCTCAGTTGTTCAGTTTTTACTCTAAACACATTAAAACAACATTAGTTAAATAGTAGAGACCAAAAAAAGTTCAGTTCAACTGACTGTTCACTATTTCATTATAGCGAGGTTAGACTATACAATGAATATTTAAAGAGCGGAGTTGAAGAGCTAGGTAAGTGACATTTTCGAAGCGGCTACAATCAGGATAAGAAGACGAAAAATGATATCCGTACTATTTTATTGTAGATTTATAAGAGTCGCAGGGGCGCAAAGGATAAAGCGTTCGTCTCCCAACGAGGTAGCCCAGGTTCGAATTCCAGCTGTGAATGGTTGATGCGAATACTGCTCCCGGCTAGCACCGACCACACACATTATCCTCAGTAGTTGACGAATCATGGGTTAAAAAAACCCTCGTTCCATCGGGCTAATGGTGTAAGGTTTTCGTGGATTACCTCTCTGTGTAAAGTAAATGAGTGCTAGTTACATCAAAAAGTCCTCCACGAAGGCTAGTTTGTCCTTATACTTGATACAGGAGTTCCCTTGTCTTCTGGAATGGATTTGAAATTACACGGCAACGAAGTTAAACATTGATTATCGTAAACTCAGAATTGGTTCGGCCGTTTAGCGCCGGTTATAAAATAAAATATAGATTTATTAGTGGGAGGGGCTAATAATTATTTGCCCTATTTTTATTTTTCACTACCTAATTTGAAATAAAAATCATGCAAGCATATTCAAAACAAAAAAATATAGATTATAGTTACGTGAAAATTTATAAAGAAAGCAAAAACAATTCTCTTACATAAAACATATCCACATTGATGTGACTAATTTTTATTATTTCCTTGATTAATAAATACCCCTGAAAATGTTGATACCCCTTGAAATGTGATTTTAGAGACGGGGAACAGAAGTGACATTTTACACATTGTAATTGAGCTGTTAGTTTTATTTAAGAAGTAATATATTTAATGTTTTTTTAAAGTGTTATTAGGCAGTTTTAATAGTTTTTTTAAAAATGAAATATTAGTAAGAAAATTTAATGATGGCAGCGAACGTAAATACCACAATTTTCAGTGAATGACGCATGTATAAATAATTTGAACTGATGTATAAAAGATTATACTTACAATCAGTGTTGTATTTAAATGTAATAAAAAAGAATGTTATTCTTTTTGTTTTGAAATTTATTTATTTACTTTTAAAAAATGTTTCGCAAAAAGCTAAATGGTTGTAGATAGGATGAAAAACTACACTGCTCAAAAAAATTAGGGGAGCCATGTGCTCCCCTACTTTTTTTGAGCAGTGTATATATATAGATAGATACATACACTGCTCAAAAAAATTAGGGGAGTGTATTATTAGATATTTTGTGTGCACGCTTAAAGTATTTAAATGTTAAGGTGAATGAAACTATTTTAAAGCACATTATTAAAATAAAAACAAATAAATTTTATATAACTTTTACTACCACTTTAAATATTTAAAAAAAATTATAACTTTTTTCAAAAACTCATAATATAATGAGTTACTCGAATGTAATCTAAATTTTGTAATTAAATTAATTTTAATGAGAGTGGATGTTTACATTTGAAATTTCTTTTCTTTTAATCACTCAAAATGATAAATTATTAAAATAATAAATGTAATATTATTATACTATCCCTTTCCAGGACAGCAAATTACGAGAGAAATTTTTAGTCAAACAGAGGACATTAGCAAGTGCTACCTTAAACACCAAATTCTAGGGAAAGCGACATACTTTGACGTTTTTTTGTTAACTGCGGAAACTAATAATTGGTGCATCGGAGTACCTGGCCAAAAAGGCCACCTCCGTTAATTATAAGATTACAAACTGAATCAAAGGCCATTGATATTAAAATTATTTGGGTTAATAAGCTTAATGTTAGTAGTTAAATAATATTGTGGAAAAGAAGATAGAACAGGGATAACACAGACAGGTAATAACATAAACAATGAAAAAAAAAATTAAATTATTTGTTATAAATCATTATTTATTTTTTATTTAAAATTATTGACAAATAAGCAGTTAGTGATTAGCACTGTTAGTAGTTGAACTTGTAAATTGAATCAAAATGAGCAGCAGTAATTCCGCGAATGATTGGCAGTCGTATTGCTGATATCTCCTTTATTATTATTACCCTTTTCCACGTTTTCTTGTTAAAGAATGGTTGTCAAATATTTATAAGTTATTTATTTACATTTCTAGTGGTTTGTAACATTTATCGAATTAGTGCTGCTAGGCTGAGAATACTGAATCGTAAATGCAAAATTTTCAAAGCTACTGAAAAATACTTACAATTTATCTTTTATTTGAGAATTACGAAGTTATTCCAAAGTTATTTTCGCACCCATATGTATTTCCTTTAAATTAAAAATTTATTGGTAACGTAAAATATTTAGATTTATCTCACTGTTTCTACCACTTAAAAAAAACGTCCAGAGAGTGGAACGTCTGAAAATTTTTTAAAAGAATCATGTCATTAAGTAATTATTGTTAAATTTTAATGGGAATACATATTGATGTTTGAAATAATTAAACTCAAATTTTATTACTCAAAATAATAAATTATTGATATCTGAGTAAGAAACATAAAAGTTTTATACATTATTAAGTATACGTAAAAATGCGAATATTATTTAAATAAGCTTAAACTAGTACATCAATAAGGGTATTAAGACATGCGAAAAATATGTCTTACTAAAATAGTTTCAACTAATAAAAAATAATGAAATGTTTATTTTCGTCTGATATCGGCATACAAATAATGTATATATATATATAATATAAAAATATACTATTGAAAATTTTGAAAACTTAAGCTTGCATTACATAGAATAAAACTTTTAAGAACACCTGCTTGTGAAGTTCTTAAAGCTTTCGATGATGATATAACGTTTGAAACAGGTAGTCCATCACCATTCAGTAATCCATCCAAAAGCAACCTGTGGAATTTTTAGAAAACATTCCCTCCCGCCCTCCCGAAGAACAAAACTTGTAACTTGGGAACTCTACAGTTTTTTGACAAGTTTCAAGTTATTCTTCGCCAAAAATTTCTCATCCCGCGTCAAATTTCACACACGAGTTCACTTCGGACCTTTTCTCTAAAACGGAATTCATCCTTCTCAGATCGGGGGAATATTGCAGCAATAACAGCAAAAGTGGTATGGTTGATATCTCAATAGAACAACAAATCGATTAGCATTGCCATACACACACAATTATATTTGATTTTTTTTCTAATTCAACACATTAGAAATGTTTAAATGTAAGGATTTATACATCGATATTTTTTATTTCATTTTATGACCGTCGTTGAACAGCCGACCTAATTGTTTGGGTCAAAGTTAGCCAAGATTCTGAAAGCTTTGGTTTCTAAATGTCTACCACTCTTTAAAATATTTAGTAAAAAGTGCAGTAGTTGGCATGCTTGCTTTTGGGTTTTGATATTGTATCTATAACATATTTGTGTGTTACCAATGACCATTGGTCAGAGAGGTCAATTGTTCGCTTTCTGCAAAAGTTTTAAGATTAATAGTAATTAAGGATAATTACGCCCACTTTTAAAAGTGCCCCCACGAGGTAACTGATAAAGTTACATTTCATATACCTTGAATTTTGATATGTAATGGTGGAAAAATTACTTACTGGAATATATTTTACTAAAAATTACTGGAATATATTTTTTTTATAAAGGGGAGCAAGTTAGCATCTCATTACAAATGGAAATATTTTCCCCGGCCCGCTCTTATTTAGGGCATACGGGTAAATGTTTATTAAAATCAAAAAAATCCAGAAAACAGTACAAACATAAAATACATATCTGACATGGCAAACAACGCATAAACATGGCGGGGGCAGAGCAGCAAAAAACATGTAAGGTTATAAAACATTAAAACAGCAATAGATTAAAAGTGTCAGTTAACACGTTCACGCCGGGAAAAGTGAAAATACTGGTAGAAGAACTATTTCAATATTAGATAATATTCGGGAGGAGTTAATCTATTCTCAACAATAACAATTCACTGTAAGGAAATTTATCACGGCGAAGAAGCAATTCAATATAAAAATTGCATCCGTTAAAAACAATAGGTAGTTATGGATTTTTATTATTCCCGGAAAAAAACTAAAAAAGGAAATTTATTGTTACCAGTTTTTACTCCGGTGTGCTGCCAAGATGAGACAATCTAGCGTGACCCACCGGTGGGTCACCCCGGCGTGAACGTGTTAAAAGAACAATTTAAAAGATAAACATGCAAAATTTACAAAGGAACAACAGAGTATAACATATTAAAACAGTTCTTTTAAAACCAATGGAGCAAGTAGAAGTAGAAGAGTTTATAACAGACATAGTAAAATATGACAAATATGATCTCATACTGATCATAATCAATTTTGATGTAAAAATATTGGTAGATTAATGTTTAATCGAATTTTAAACAATTTTTTTACGTAAAAATATTTAGAGCTGCAAAAATAATATTTAAAACGGATACAAGTAAAAAATAATAATAAAAAAATTATATTTTCAACTTGTACTTATTTACACTAATTATCATATCAACTCAGTGTTTCAGCTTTAAAAAAAATACGCATTCGCAATAAACGATACTGCTCTTATCTAAATAACAACTAGATACCAAAGTTTCTCTTATGCATTAAATTAAAAATCAACCTCAAGAGTAGACAAAAAAAAAGCGAATTTTTCAGAATTTTTGTGAACATTTTGAAAATATTTCCACGATAGTTCTAGAATTTGAAGTAACATTTAATATAAACAACTAAATTATTTATATATAGAGGTGGAGAAAATAATTTTAAATCAAATTTACAAAACAAAGTATAGTACATTAAAACATACACTTAGCTATAGTACATATGAGAATTTTTACCAAAAGAGTAGAAAGTTTGCAGATCTAATTCGATTGAGATGGTAAGCAGAGAGTTCTGTTAAAACGTGTCTAACTCTTAAGAGCAACGTGTCTTCTCTTATAGCAATTTATATCATGATTTAATTATTGCTGGTACTGAAGCTAAAAATATGCGTTTAACTCTTCTTTTTGGTAGACCCGAATTTTAAATGAGAAAATTGACGTAATTTCTAAAAGCTTCAAGCATGATGTTTCAAATTGTAGCAAGATTAAGTAAAACATTCCTAGGAATTTTCTGCTGAAAGAACATTGAGTAGGAAAAGAAATATTTCCATATTTTTTTTTGTCCAACTTCTTCAAGTTTACATTTAATTCACATTAAAAGTTTTAGAGTTTATAAGTGATTGCGTTGACTGATAATTTAATTAACATATATTATTTTAAATGCTTTCTTTAAATACATACCGTCTTAAAAAATACGTTTTCCAACCAAAAAAGCGAATTTTGTACATTTATGTTGTTAACTGAATTTTGTACAGTTCTAAAGTTTCTTTTTCTCGTAAAGGAATTCTCACAACCTCAAAAGTTCTTTACATGTCAGTTTGTGATTAATTTTTCTGTAACTTCTCGAATATTCTCTTAAGTTTTTCGCTTAGTTTTAAATGCATTTAATTACCTCAATACTTTAATGCAGCTTTTTTAAATTTTTGAACAAACATAAATAAAGCGTGTTTTTTTTGCGGAACATTTTGGTCATAATATAAAATTTTCAATTTTGTGGGCGTTAAATTTATACAGAACAACCACTAATATTTGTTAAAATATTTATAAACAAGATAATTTGGTTTGAATTTAATAAAAAAATAATAAAACTTTATTATTAACAGGGATGCCACAGGCGATTAAAAATATAAGAAGTGGTAGAAAAAAATCAATTCATTTTTTATTTATTTAATTTATATAATTATGCAATCGTAAATCCACCATGACATACTATGTACATTATTCATATTTTAATCGAAAGAATTCAATTCTTGCACCTTCCATTAAACTGAAAGAAATAAGCTAAGAAAAGTTACTAATTTTCATCTCTCTTAGATTGATTTTTATTAATCACCACTATACACTTATTCGCCTACACATCTCTGTATTAAGAATTAAAAAAAGGTAAATTTAGGTATAACTTTAAAATTAATTAATATTTTTCGTCAAAAACTTTATACTGGTTATTCCAAAGGAATTTTATTAAAAAAAACTCCAGTGATTTAAAAAAAAAAATTCTGGCTAGGAATACATTATTCAATTGCATAAAAATGGGCAAAGAGTTAGAAGAAAAACCTCATGAAATAGAATAATAATAATATTTTTTTTTGCTTTAATTTATCCCCGGATAAACAAGTTTCAAAATTGTGTGCATAAAAATTTTCGTTTCACATAAAATATTAATGAGATATGATGAACTCTGCAGACATGAAATTAACAATTAAGGAGTCCAAACTTTCTTCTGTTCACCTAATTGAACTATTGTGGGAGCATCAGGATTGTCAGGGTAGACCATAATTGCAAAAAGTGCAAACTATTGAAATTAAAAAATTTAATTAACAGGACTTCTTTATCGAAATTTTTTCGGCATGATTATGTCAATTTACTCAGAAATATTTATACTTAAATAATATGAAATGTAAATTATAGTGGTAGTACAATTGAATAATTATGGAGATAATCAATAAATAAAAGTGAGTTGAGTTTCTATTACTTTTTTTACATAATTAGTGACATGTGCCATCCCTGGAGCATATTATCCACAAATATGGCTAACCCACCTAGTTTGTTACCAAATTGGCCGGAAATATTATATGCTTATTCAAAAAAAGTACGTTTTGTGTTTAATTTCGTAATTTAACTGACCAGCAATAATAAGCATCTTTGAAATCAATTCTTTGAACCAGTAAAATTGGTTTTAAGTACGCAAAAATCCGATCATTAGAACAAAAGTATTCTAGGAAATCTTTCGCTTACTGTACGCCACCTATCTTTTCCATGTTTATGCTGAGAGCTGGCAACTTTTTTCAGTCCTATTAACTGGTATAATGAAATTTAAAATTTGCCCATTGTGCAGCTCTAGTGCGACGTAAATGAACTACAACAACAACAACAACTAAAATCAGCACAAAAACAAATTGATGGATAAGACTTCCTGAATTCTTTACTACTCTATCAATCCTTTTCTCAATCTTCATTGAGCCTACGAGCGATTATCACACGGTCCAATTCCCCATCTTGTTGCTCTCACAATATAAAAAAAGGGCAAATAAAATCGATTTGTACCCTCAGATTTTATGGTGTTATAACTTTCATTGATTGAATCAGTAGGACTCAAATTTCCTTTCGAAAACCCTTAATTAGATGATGCTCCCTTCGTCCGAAATTAGTTTCTATATCTGAACACCTTGGTACTAATTATTGATCTTGTTGATTTTATTGAAACATTTTCCAGAGGTTTCAGAGTGCTATGCTTTCAATTAACAACATTTACTTCCCTAGTAATCGCTTCTTAAATCAGTACCAAATTAGTTTCAAAAATTCAGGGTTCTCGCACTCTTAAGCCTCTCCCCCATTTTGTAAGGACTCCTCATCCAGTAATCACATACAACTACTTTCTAGCTAATGAAGCGCGAATTCATTAGCAGTATAATTGTACTGGTGTTGGCTTACCGGTAGGTGAAGTCATTAATAACTTCATCGGAAGTTATTTATGACTTCACCTACTTGAAATTTAACAACTAATTTTGGACAAAAGTTTTCACCTAAATGTTGTAACTAACTTGGGACGGAGGGAGTATTAGTTAAAGTTATCGGTGGTGTGGTCAAGTGAAGCTCTCCCGCCCCCCTTTTTTTAGCATGGTGGAAGCTTGAGTTCGAGATCATACTGTGGATGAAAGAACGGAAGAGGGCGACGATTGCAAGTAACAAAAGATCCATATTATCCTGTCAACATATTATTTATATACCTCTTTTAAATACCGCAAGAGCAAACTGAAAGAATTAGCTTCTAATGAATTAGCTAGATTCTAAATGGACATAAATGACTCTATCTTTTTCTCCTTGCCCGTTCACTTTCGGAACTGTCACGTATCATCTAGCACACGTCTACCGTGCTAAAAAGGGGTCGACAAGACCAATTTGTACTTACCATGACTAATCACACTTTATTGATGTAAAGTAAAATTTACTTGCGGCAGCAATTATAAGTCGCACGACCGAAAAAGCGTTTTTTGATGACTTTTTCTTAAAACTTTTGAGCAGCCTATTTCTATATCAGAAAACTCGGACCATTGTAATTCATCTGTAACTACGTTTACCAACACGTATAAGTCAAACGCACACAGAATATTTTGGCATTTTCATTTGTAACTCTTTTTAAGTAAATATGCACAGATATTTTTTTTTACAGATTATTATTGTATTAACGTTTCTTGACAAGAACAAGGCAATTTTAAATGCATATGTGCCCAGCATTTCCTAATTCTACAATGTTTATAAAAAATCGGAAAATAAATTATATATTCTTAAAGAGTATATACGAGCAAGTAAAATACAATTCTTATTTATTCTACTCACATGTTAGCTTTATTAATGAAATATTTAAATATGGTATTAATTTTTTTTTCCAAAATTTATTTTGTTGTTGAGTTTTATTTTCTTAGCTTGCGAGCAAAAAAAATTAAATTTAACCGGTTATGTAAGTATAAGAAAGCCTTTACATAATTGTTTCTCTGGGATTACATATTTAAATGGACATTTACGACCAACTAAAAAAAATGGATAGCTATTTTTTAGATTTCGGCAAGTTTTTTCCAATTCAGATCACTATGCGACGTGGCTGTCAGATAACCATGGACTGTACCAGCGTACCATGTACCACTGTTCCATGGAGGAAGTGTTGAAAATTGGCCAACTCCTCCACTCTCAAAAACCAGTTATAAATTAAAGCGCAGGCCGAATGTAGCGCTTTTCTTTCGAAAAACTATCGATCACTGACAGGGATCCGGAGAGATGGATGAGGAAGATGAAGATAACTCAGAGAGGATGCCCTGGAGCATGAAGAGAGTGTTCTTCTCGAAACTTCCAGAAAAGAGGGACTGTCAGACGCAGCAGTCATAAAAGCCGGCATCTCTTCTTCCTTCTCATTGTGTCTTCCTTTAAGGATTTTCCCCTCTTTCATTTTGTGCTTTTCAGTGATCACTTTTCACCTCTTTTATTTGTTTGGAAGGGGGGGGAGGAAGGTGCTGAAAAGAAGGTGGTCTTTCTTTTGAATGGGAAAAAGGGGGTCAACAATGAGTTGAAGTGATTCGATTCGTAGATCACTCCCCCTAAAGAATTCAATTGTTTAGATGATACGGCTGAAAGAAATATTTTATAATTTTATAACCGTCGTTGACCAGCCGACCCAATTTTGGATTTACGACTACCAATGTTCAGCTTCGTAGTCTTTTAATTTTGAACCCAATCCAGATGAGAAGAGAACTCCTGGATCAAGTATCTTATATTTTATTTTATTACCATGAATAAATGTTAAGTAGATTGGAGTGAATCAGCAAAGGGCAGGCAGACATAACTTTTCTTTAAAGATCCCGCACTAACTCACCTGCAGTCAACCTTCTAATTAAATTAATTCTTAACTGGCTTCTGGGTTTTCGGAATACATCAACAGAAATTCTTCAATAAGCGAGCAACTTGTAAATTTTGTGGGAAAGTACAAGACATTGACCATCTTATTAAATTTTGTCCCGAATTCCGGACGCTCCTTGGACCAATATACTCAACATCAACTTTATGCTGATATTGACAGCAGGGGAAAAATCATAGAAATTCTTAACTATACCTTAGAAGATCTGCTTGCCCCTGAGAGTACACCTGACAAATTTTATCTGCTTTTTTTTAACGTTCGGCTTTTAGATTTCCTGGTTTTAATATTTGCTTTTAGTATTTTGCCTCGGCACTTATCGCGTTCTGGTGACTTTGTCCTCCTCTTGGACTAACATCCTCATAATATATAGGACATTCGAAATGAATTTTTGGATCTTACAAGGGAAACTAAGGAAGTGTGACTCGCCAATTTTGAAATAAACTAGTGGGATGTATGCCTTATGAGGAATAATTTTAGGGGGCAACATTCGTTTCGGCCCATAGAAGGTCCTGTGAGAGATAAAAAATAAATCAATATATAGAAAAATCGGTATTTTATTACTTCAATGCAGACTATTAGTTATTGTAATTGTCTCATACTCCAATTAATTTGTAATTAATTGGATAATTAATTAATTTGCTAATTAATAAATCAATCAGAAAATTAATTATTAATTAATCGTTAATTAATTATTATTTAATTGGTAATTAATTATTAATTGATTTGCAATTACATACTCCAACTAATTTGGAAAGTTTTTTGAAAAAAAAATTTAAAAAATTCGATGTAAATTTTTTTTTTAAATTAACCTAACAGGTTTTTCTGAAAAACTACAGATATATAAAATTTTCAAAATCAATTTCGACAATCAATATGCATTATATAGTACATGAAAGTACCACAAAATTAATTAGAGTATGAGACAATTACAATAACTAATAGTCTGTATTGAAGTAATAAAATACCGATTTTTCTATATATTGAACTATTTTTTTATCTCTTACAGGACCTTCTATGGGCCGAAACGAATGTTTCCCCCTAAAATTATTCCTCATAAGGCATACATCCCACTAGTTTATTTCAAAATTGGCGAGTCACACTTCCCTAGTTTCCCCTGTTAGTGAACTTCAGCATCCTCAGTCTTACCTGGTGTCATCTTTGAATATTTATCCTTTTTAGAGAAACTTAGGTTTACCTTAGAACATTTTTAATCCTAGAGGCACTTAGCCTTGAAAGGGGGACACTTGAACTTTTAGTCGACTATTTTAATTATTCTATTAATTTTATTTCAGTCTTATATATTTTTAATGTGATTTTTCGTATTTTAACCATTTGATGTTAAACCTTACTTTTTATGTGTTTTTACCTGTATTTTTGACACTTTTATTTTTGGTTAATTTGACTCATTTAAGTGTTATAAGCGCTTTTAACTTTTTTGAGAATTCTGCTTTATTTTATCTGCTTGATCTTTTCGATATTGTGATTTTTTCTTATGCGTATCAATCTTTTTAGTTTTGATTTTACTTTACTGTAATTTTGTAGTGTTTAGTTCACGTGACAACGGGGGAAACCCTTACCCGAAAACTCCTTCGGGGGTAGGTCGGTTACTATTAGTCTTATTTTATAACCTTCGTTGAACAGTAGACCCAATTTTTAGGTTTACGACTTCTAGTGTTCAACTTCGTTGTCTTGTAATTTTGAACCCCTTCCAAAAGGCAAGAAAACTCCTGGATCAAGTATTGGGAGAAATTTGCCATCTTGGAGGACTTTTCTGATCGAACTAACCCACATTTGCGTTACACGGAGAAAAAGAAAACGAGAACCTCCCATGGTTAGCCTGGCGGCAAAGGTACTCTAACCCATGATCCGTCTACCACTGAGGATATTTTACGTCAGCAATGTGGTCGGTATAAGCCGGATACAAATTGGCATCGGCTAGCCTTCACCGGGATTCGAACCCGGTTCACCTCATTGGAAGATGAGCTACCACGGCTTGGTTAACAGAAATAAGTCCGGTTGTTATGAACTAGCTCAAGGGTTCCAAAACTTTTCTAAGTTACAGCAGTCTTACAAGATTTAAAACTGTGTCTCTTGCCGATGAGGTGTGCATGTTCTACCATATAAAAATACAATCTCATATGATGTTACAGAGCTGCCAACTATTGCGTTCTTTGCTAATTTTTTATAGAGTGGTAGATAATTAAAAAAGTAAATCTTTTAAAATTTTTGATAACTTTGTTAACATTTTAAATGCCTTACCACGAGAGAGCTGGAGCATTTCGTAAAAACTTTCGAATCCTGCAGTGACGTGGCAAAAAATATCAGACCGAATCTTCAAAGCAAAGAATCATACATTAAAACATAAATCTAGTTACAACTAGAAAATTTTTCCCCAAGAGCGTAGAGCATAGGCAGACATGGCTGTTATAAGGATTAATCTAATCAATCTTCTCAAAAATAAAGCTGTATAGAAATGATCTTTGATATTCGTTTTTGCTCGTTTCTGTCTTAATATCTATAATTTTTCAGCCCTGACCTTAAATGCTGAAAACTAATTTGCGTAGATCTTGTAAGTAGTCCGAGTTCCCCTTCTTAAAACGGTTTACGAACCTCGGTGATTTTTGTTTGGATTGATTATACCTCGGAGTGTTTTTTGATTTTTCAACCACTGTATGCAAAGTTAAAATATTACTTTGTAGCTATAAATAAATTTATCAGTTGGAAGAAGTAGATTATTTTTTTATTTTTATTTCTTGTACTTGATTTTAAAAAACCAGGACGGATAAAGGTTCATTTTTATTTCTGAAACTAAAGAGCTATTTTATAATTCGTATAAAAATTTATGAAATTTTATTCACTGAGCTTTGGAGGAGAAAAAAAAGAAACCATAAGGATCTAGTTTTGCCCGGATATCCCCAACAGATAGATATACTTCGTTAAAACATTTATGATTATCTTAGTTTTTTTAAGAGCTATTATCGAGTAAGTGTTACATTTGTATCCTTTGCTTTTATTCAATTTGTTTTTCTTACAAAGTTTATTTTTCTCTTTAAAAAAAAAACAAAAAAAACTTGAACACGTTGAATGCGTCACCGGTGACCGGCGAAGCCAAGATTATTAGTAACACACAATCCGAGTAAATTTTTAATTTTTTTATATTATTATCGTTACTAAAATGGCTTGTAGAAATTAATGCAATATAGAACACACAAAAATAGTTTTATTTATATACACAGAGATGTCAACTTGCTCCGCACAGCGAATAAATATTTTCAAGTGGTAGTTTATTAATTGTGATTTCTGGTTTAATAAATTCAATTTAGTAGATTTTTATCCACCACTATTTCTAAGCAATTCGTAGGCTAATAAAATTCACCCCTTTCATCAGGACTGTCTTGCTAAACCTTTTAAAAACTAGAAAATCTGTAGATTTTATCTCATTTTATATTTGCAAAATTAGTTTGTAGTAATTTACCATTGTGGTCAGACGGGCAAGCCATGTAAAATTAGCGTGGCATTCAACGTGTTAAAGACTATCAATTACACTTTTAAAAAGCAATTAATTTTATCATAAAGATTTTAACGAACAGTTAAATTCTTTATGATAACATGTACAATGTACAATGATCATTTATATTGAACAATGATAATTTATATTGAATATTCATTTAAATGTACAATTTCAATGTATTTCATTTTTGTCCCTTTGTTACTTGAACTATGTATATTTTCACCATTCATCAGAGAAAAATTTCCCTTTGATTACTTCGCACTATTATCCCTTAATATATAAATAGTATTAAATTTGTCCGTGGTAAGTCACTTTTTGAATGAAATAGTAATGAAGGGTCAGAATAAATGGTTTGAATGCTATTTATTATTTTACTTTCATAAAGTAGTTTAATTCATTTTTTAAAACACAATTCATTTTTATTTATTTAAAATCTCTTTAATTAATCAATCGTAACTATCAGTATGATTCCCAATTCAAATGATTCATATCTAAAAAAAACATCACAAACAATTCCATGAATTTTCTTTGAATTTAATTCCATGAATTTCATGAATTTACAAGATGATAAGATAGCACCATTGCTGTATATGATTTAAGCAATCATCCGTGCATATAGTTCCGTTTTATTTCGTTATTAAATTATACAATTATGCTTTCAAAACAATATAAAATCTATTAAAAGTTAAACGCGTCAGACAGAAATTTAATTTGTGCTATCTTTTACAGTGTATATCATAGAATTATTAAAAAAAAAAAGTTTAGTTTCGCTAGACTTGGCGACATATTTCGATAAATAAAGAGAACATTCGTACTTGAAAAAGAAAAAACTATATAACGTTGCTAGAACATTGGATATGATTGGGTCACTAAAAATGGCACGTCTTATGCTGACATACCCTAACAAACCAAATGCGAGATAAAGAATTTTTTACTTTAGTTTCGCTGTAGAAGAAAATCGCTTACAAGAAACAATATTTATTATTCTATCATCAGTTTCTTTAAATGCGAAGATATATGCTTATATCTGTTACGAAATCATTTAGATATCATTTTTACTAATTTTAATTATTTGTTAATTAATTATCCAATTTCTTCATTTCACACGATTTAAGAAAGCAAGCGAAAAAGGAAAGAAAAAAGGCTGTGCAACGTCGTTTCAAGAGTTGGCGCCACTCGACCTCCATTTGGCGAGCACTTCAATGCGAACAGGCTGTCTCCAAAAGGATAATGGTTTTTTCTTAACTTGCCTGAGAGTAATATAGTTTTATCTCTTTTAATAAAATTTTGAATTTTATTAGCCACCACTGTTTGAATTTTTAGTGACATGGCAACCAATTTTAGTTGGATAAGCAGGTACCGAAAGGCCAATGCCTAGTTCAGAACTTACACATCAAAGTAATGTCACATTTCTGAAGAGTCGCTTAAACTTTTAATAAGATTTTTGCTATATCCTAGCTATTTTATAACACTCTTAAATAATTAGTACATAAACCATACAGAGAATGAGAAAGTAAGGTACTCATAAATTACGTATCACTTGTCTTATTCTTGTGCTTGTTTAGTGGCTTAAGCGCTGTTTCTAAAACGTATTCACGGACTAAAGGGCTTTACTTGAAAGCTTAATCAGTAACTAAGTGATAACATATTAGCATATTTAGTTTGCGCCCCTAAATTTAGATCTATCCCTATTCAGATCCCCCCACATCTGTCCCTGCGACACGGGACATTCTCTCCAGGATAAAGCATATTTCTCAGCATTCATTTTCAAAGCCGGGGCGCTAGGAGAGAGGGGCGGAAGGAGTGATGCAGGGGCTACAAAGTTGTAGAGAATCATTAATTTGTAGGATCATAGTGTAGTTTTGTTGAGAGCGGTGGAGGTAGGGGTTAACTGTAACCGTTTGGGCTTTTGATGTCAGCGCAGCGGACGCTGTAATATATAGTTATGGGGATCTACCTTTTGTGAGCCACTTGCCTTGTTTTCAGCTCAGAAAGGTATGAGGGGGCATATCCATATTGCAAATTTAATATTCGGTTTTAGAATTTTTTTAATAATCGATTTTTTTTTACATTGAAATTTGAAAAAGTTGTATTTTTGGTGAAAAAGGGAAATAGGTAGTAAAAAATGCCTCAGTTTAGTTCATTACCTAGTTTTAAAATGTATATCACATGACATATTTTAAAAATAAAATTGATCTAATATTCTATAATTTTCTGTTTGTTTCTTGCCAAAAGTTAAATTTGTATCTAGCTCAATTCTTTTAAATCAGAAATATTTGTAAAGGAATAATTTGTGAAACATTTTTTAAGACATGGAAAACTTCCCTGGCGGGTGGTTCTGTAGTGTGAAGGTCGCGGGTTCGAATCCAGTCTTAACCTTGAATGTATGTTTGTTATGTCCTTCTTTAATTTGGGTTATCTTCTCTATTAGTTGATATGGACTTATAAGCCGTACTTTGCAGCGAGAACACAAACCTTCATCTGCACATGAATACTAAAGTAAATTTATTTATTTATTTATCTGTACAAAATGCATTTGAAGGCTTGCATGCTCAATGCTTATAAGCCTTTGTGAAGTAGAATGACAGATAGAACAATACACAGAAGGACATCACAATACTACCAGAATACGTCCAGAGTTAAGGCGGGATTCGAAACAGGCACCTAAACGTTATGGTATCGCACTCCGTTTTGCGGGAGATACCCGATAAAATAAATAAATAAAAAAAAAAGGAAAGATAAAGTAAACTTGTTACCAATAACCAGGTTCAAATCCCAGCAACGGCTCGTCGATACGAATTCTACATTCAGCTTGTATCGACCACAGTGCTGACGTGAAATTATCCTCAGTGGAAGACGGATCATGGGTTAGAGTCCCCTTACCGTCAGGCTAACCATTGGAGGTTCTTGTGGTCTTCCTCACCATGTAACGAAAATGCGGGCTAGTTCCATGAAAAAAAGTCCTCCACAAAGGCAAATTTCTCCCAATACTTGATCCAGGAGTTCCCTTGTCTTCTGGATTGGGTTCAAAATTACAAGGCTGCGGGGAACATTAGTAGTCGTTAGCAAAAATTTTTTAGGTCGGCTGTTCAACGACGGATATAAAATATGAAATATCTTTTAATCTAACGAAATGTTCAAATTTAATTATTACCTAATAATAAAATTATTTAATGAGTCTCATTTAAAACTAATTATACTGCGGCGTATAAAAAAGAAGGAGAGAGAAAACCTAACTAACTTTTGATCCAATGATCAGATTTCCAGCAGCTACAAAATAACCACTATAGTTTGAGGGCATAACCTTAAATTTGCTAATTAATTAGTGCAAATGTTAATTTTAAGTTACAAAATCAAGCACAAAAAAAGGAATTTCTATTGATAAACTTACATTTTTTGACATATTTTAATTCCTGGTTCGCAAAGTAAGTGAGGGGGGGGGGAAGGATCTGGAAAAATATGGTTCTAAATAGTTTCGGCAGGACAGCGGTAAGTTTGGATAACTTAAATTTAGTTTCATTCTTTGCATTTATCGCTATTTTCCGGAAGGTTTTATTTTTACATTTAATGTGGCGATACAATTTATATATCTTTAAATAATTATTTAATATCTTTAAATAAATACGGTTTAAATTGATTTTTATTAAAACTACATTTAAATAATTTAAATACATATATAATTGGCATTACCAGATCTTTTTAAGTGAATTTAAATGTTATTTGAATTTGAGAGAAGCTCCAGATTTCAATACTGGTAGAAAAGGCATTTTCTGACCACAATAAAATTTATTTTTAAAAAAAGTGTTTAAAAAATGTAAAAGTTGCCAGGTATGGTAAACGATTTTTTCAGGTATATAATCAGAGAAAATAACATAAAGTGGTAGCATTAATATGGGCATTTGTCTTTGTTTTCGTATTCCCCACAGTTTTGAGTATGGTTGCATGGTTTCTATTTCAAAATAAGTAATAATTGGTAAAGTAATAATGGCAATTAAAATAAGGCATATAATTATTAACCTTCTAATTAATGCAGAATAAAATAGTTCAGGTACGGATATTTTTCTTGTCGCATCGTGGTTATAACCACACTGAAAATGTCACATACCTGATTTATCCATTCCGTTCTTCATGTAGCGAAATACTCAAAAAATGAAAACTAATATTTAGGGGGTCATAACTTTTACCATACTATTGGGACCATATTGTCAGTAAAAGAAAATCCTTCGAAAAAAGGCAAATTCATTCAACAAAAAAATAAAGTAGATTTTTGTGACTGACTTCGAAAGTAAAAATATATTGTGTGCTATAGTAAAATTATGGTATTTAAGGTTAGGCATCGAATCATTAAAATTGAGTCTTAGTACGGAAAAATTTAGAAATTAGGTAAGTCGAGAAGAACTAGAAAAGCTGGCTACTCTTGTTATGTTGGAGTGAAAGCCAACGAAATAAACGTGGAAGGCCCGCCGATTCTCTGGGATCACGTGCTCTTGCAGTACGGACGTCCAGTGACAGTATCTACATTACGAGAGACCAGGTTTCTTGCGTTAAGTAAGAAACCATGTCGCTGCTTCATTTATAATTATTTTGTTATTTAAATGCTTTATTTGCTAATGCAGAAAATAATTTCTATTTTCAATCTTATTAATATTGAATAAATTTTCAATGAAAAATAAATATTTATAATTAGTATATTACACTTTTTTTTAAACATTAACATGCATGCATAGGTAATTTATCAAAGGCATAGTGTAAAAAGGTATTGTAATTTTTAAGATATTTGACAAAAAATGCATGTAAATGACTGTTTTAAACCATTAATGATTTTTTTTTATTTTCACAGTTATATGTAATCTAAAAATAACTACTAACTTCTGCAATTATTAATTATTTTTAGAATATTATAACATTTTGAAAATTATAAAGGTATTTTCAAAAAAGTGATACTCTAATTAAAAAAAATTAATTAATAATTGATAATAATTAATTATAATTAATAATAGTTATTTAATAATAATAATTTAATAATAATTATTATTTAATAATAATAATTAAATAATTATAACTAATAATAAAATAATTAATAAAGGAAAAATGAATAGGTTATGTATTTAGTAGCATGTATTTATAGGTTATTTAAACTTTTTTTTAAAAGTACTTGAGTACTTTTTTCTAATGAAATATGAATTTAGAATTAAATATTTATACGTGCTCAAGTATGAGTAGGTAAAGAGAATATATGCTCTGAGTTGAATACTTATGCATACTCAAGAAAAAGTTCTTAAATCAGAAAAAAGGGTACTATTCACATAATTAAAGTTTTTGTGTACTCAAAAGTGCTTACCTAAATCAGAAATTAATTAATAGTTCGCAAAATTGATCTTTAATATGCTCAAAAGGGAGTAATTAAACTGAAAATAAGTTGAACTGTTCACATAATCGAAAATTCTTATGCACTCAATAATGGGTATTTTTATCTTAATAGTTAGTATAAATGTTACCGTAATTGAAAATGTATGAGTGTTCAAAATTGAGAACACACTTCTCTCAAAAATAAGTATATGCTACTATTGCTAACACACGGTTAATTTTTTCAAAGAGGTAAAAGTGGTAGCACACATTTTTCATAACTAGGATTTTTTTCTAAAAACGAGATAGTTTTTCTACCATAATACATTAATAGTATAAATATTTACAGTATTTAGTTTTAAAATCTAAGCTCGGTGCTCTTTTAAAGCAAAAAAAGTAGGTATCAAAAAGAAATGAAATACAATTTTTTTTCTTCATGAAGATGTTTTTTATAGATCGAATACTTTTAGTTGAAGGACGATAACGAGTTACATTTTGAAACTAGCATTTTGGTATCAATGCCATTTTCTTTGACAAAGGAAGATTTTTTTTCCCTTTTTTTTCTTCTTTTTTTTAAGGCTATACTTTGGTTTTTCGCGTTGATAAAATGTAGGATCTTTTCTTAGATTTCTTTTTTAATTTTTATGAGATTATAAGCAATAATTTTAATATATCTTATTTTTTTAAATATAAAAATATGTTTTTTGTTAAACTTTTAATGCAGATGGGGTACCGGTATATAAATAGTGAATAAAAAAAATCTCTTAGATTATCGGAATCATATTTGTACTATAATATAAAATCAGAATTATGTATTTTTAAATTTTTTTCACTCACGATCAAAAATTCATTGATGATTAATTTTGTAAATAAAATAAATTTCAATGATGAATAACTCTTTCTCTTAGATCTAAATACCGGTAAATAAGAGCAAATTTGTAGTATTATTGTCTGGAAGTGAGACGTGATTGGAAGATTTTACCTTTACCGCAGAAAAAGACACCGGTGTTTCATGCTGTATTTCATAACCATAAATTGTTAAAATGTTAACTATAATATTTTTCACTTATTTTGACCGAAATTAATACAAAATAATGAAAAAAGTAGGAAAAATACGTTAAATAAAAATTCTCAGTCAGAGGGTTAAGTGCAAGACATTAAAAACAAGATTCGGTATTTTGGTTCGTAAACAGTACCTCATAACTAAAGCTCTACAAATGCAACTCTAAAATTTCTAAAGATGCTCCCTCGTTGACAAATAAATTATAAGCTGAATAGCGAACGCCTTCGAATCAGCGAGTTCAATTCATAATAAATATCATCATCTCACAAATTAATGATGGAACTAGTTGCTATTGTGACTGGGTAGGGAAGTTTCTCCACACTTTGATAAAAGAGGCCATGAAACATGATTCAGCTTATTCTGTTGCCACAATCGCCTTTCCAAGTATAAACAGCGTGGGAAGGTCTTTGTGAGAAATGTGATGCACCTCCATGGGAAGATGTCAGTTTTGTAGTTCGTTGATACATTAAGCGTTATTGTTACGCGATTTTAATTTAGAACTGAATTGCTCTGTATCTCCTATAATTTTGAAGATACGGTGGCATCGTTTATTATCTTATAAGACATTAACATCAAATTTAAAGAGAGCAATTAATCTAGCTTTTATTTTCAATGGGAAGCATAGTTCATTTTTGGAAGTAAAATTTTTTAAATTATTAGCTGAATGGAGAATCCCCATTTTATAATCTCCAGATCATATCATAGTAATCTCCATGAGAAGAGCTGTCAATGTTTTTAAATAATTTCAATAGCGAACCTTTTTGTGATGATCTCCAGATCATCTCATGGTATCTCTATGAGAAGAGCTATAAATGTCTTTAAATAAGCTTAATAGAGAACCTCCATGTGATAATGTCCAGATCAAGTAACAGTAACCTCCATGGGAAGAGTTGTAAATGTTTTCAAATAAGCTCAATAGCGAACCTCTTTGTGATGATCTCCAGATCATGTAACCTCCATGGGAAGAGTTGTCAATATTTTTAAATGAGCTCAATAGTGAATCTCCATGTGATGATCTCCAGATCGTGTAACAGTAACTTCAAATGGGAGAGTTGAAAATGATTTTGAATCATAAGCTCAATAGCAATTCACCATGTAACGAGCTCAAGGTGTAACAAGCGTAACACAGCATGGGGAATGGGAGATGGGGGGTTACTAAAAATAAAATGAAACAAATAAAATAAATATGTAAATAAATAAATAAAATAAAATAAAATAAATAAATATGTAAGTAAACAAATAAAACAAAATAAAATATATAAATATGTAAATAAATAAATAAAATAAAATAAATAAATATGTAAATAAATAAATAAAACAAAATAAAATAAATAAATATGTAAATAAATAAATAAAATAAAATAAATGATTAAAATAAATAACAAATAAATATTTTGACTAAGACAATATCTGCTTAAAGTGGAATTTCATCTTAAGATTTACAATGAAAGGTAATTTTTAAACAAATTAGAAATAAAATTTTGTTATTAAATACGTTAACTAATACGCCCTATTAATAAAAATGGCTTCGTTGTATTTTTTATACCTCATCCAAAAAGAGCCAAAATGTTATCCTTTCCAGGTAGCTAAAGGATTTCCAAAACTAACCAAGTTGACAAGAATAAGCCTAAAGTAACCGCAAGAGGTAAGCGGCTAAACTGTCACCTCAGCTTGTTCTTCCCACAGATTAATCACCACCGAATTTAAAAAGAAAAGTTAACGAAAAAAAAATCTACTATTCTCTCTTAGTCATAACATAATCTCCAACAGATTATTTGCTAAGTTCCACAGCCCGCCCTACCTCCAATACACTGTTTTGTTTTGCGTGACATCGCTGTTGTCAGGCAAACCACTTTCTAGCTCTCAGCTCTTTTTATCCCTTTTCCTCAAGGAAACTTTTATTTTATCGTCTGCCAAAAAAGAGAAGCAAAAAACTGAGGTCGAGCTAGAAGCGTGGAATGAAACGAAGTCCCCGGATGTTTACGATAATCAAGGGTTACGACCTGATACGGTGAATGCGATCGAGCGAAGTAAAGTGAAGTGGGGGAGGGTGTCCATTAATTCTGTCCGAAGAAGAGGGGTGGCATGGGAGAGAACACTCTGTTCTCTATTTTAACATGTCATCAAACAAACGATGAGGTTGAAGCTGTTCGGCTACTACATCGTTTTCAGCGTTTCCTATTTTTTTTATTTACCATCAATAGATTTGTAGAAACGAACCAGAGAGTTATTTGTTTGGAATGAATTTAAATTGAAATTAACTCCGTTATATTATACATAATTGTTTTTTTTATTTAAATATTTTCTTGCTGATGGATTATTGAATAAATGTTTAATAAAATTTGATCGCACATTAATTAAATATCTTTAACTAAGCATCTCTCAATATTCCACAAATTAATTACGAAGAGATTTATTAAATTATTTGAATATTTTGTATATTTCACCAATAGCATGGGGGAAAAAAACTAATCAAGCTTATTTGTTTTACAATGGTTTTCAAATTTTGCCTAGTAACCCTTCCCATTATAAGAAGGTGGGAAGAATGCTTATCATGAACTTCATTGATTTTTAAATGTCAACGGGAAGCTATTTTCTCACCTACGATTTGTACGGCCATTAACTGAAAATACAAAATGAACAAAACAATTTTAAACAATGAAGGCCTTTGTTTACATGAATGTGGATATGTTGCCGTTGGAGTATGGAATTTTTCATCTTTTATATACTTTGAGTGACGCGTAGTGTTTTCATGAAATACTTAGTTATTCTATGAAATAACTGAATAATATACTTTAGTGGTAACAGATGCAAAAATAAGGGTTAGTGTGGGGTTATCTATGGTCATTTCCTTACAGTAGGTAAAATTTTGAAGTCTCACCCACAATTCCCACTCAAAAAAGGGTATATATATATTTTTTTAAATATTTTTTATAAATCAATATCTATCCTTAAGTTATTTCAGCATAACATTACCGGAAAAAAGGGACTTATGAAGGGCTTAATTAAATTAAAATAAAAATAAAAGCATCAGAATTAAATTCAATTAAAATAAAGACTGCTATATAATTTATAACATTTAATTAACGGTCAGAAAAGTCTCGAAAAAACCATTATTTTCATTAGCAATGTTTTTTAAATATTCATCATTGCGTGAAATACAATACGAGTTTCAGTTTTCGGAATGAAATTTTTTAAATGTGTTTGAGTGGCATCCTCTTTCAGAAAGTGAACTGAAATAGCTTCCAAAGAAGTCTATTCTTCTTTATCTTCTTTCTTGCACCTCCTATTTTTCTTCATCTTCTTTCTTGCACCGCCTATTCTTAACAATCGTCTTGAACTATCTATTCTTCTTTATCTTCTTTCTTGCACCCCCTATTCTTCTTTATCTTCTTGACCCATCTATTCTTCTTTATCTTCACGAACCATCAATTCTCCTTTATCTTTCCTTCTTTCTTGTACCGCATATTCTTCTTCATCTGCTTTCTTATGTCGCCTATTCTCTTTTAACCTCTTTCTTGCACTGCCTATTATTCCTCATTTTCCTTCTTGCACCTCCTATTCTTCTTTATTTCCTTTCTTGCATGGATTACATTCTCTGACTGGACCACGGTCGCTTATAACACTTTTGGTTCAGCTTAAGGGTAGGGAAATTTCCGGTCGAGGCGTTTTGCACTGGTTTAGATGAACGGATATAATCTATTTGTTGTACTATATTGATTAATTGATAAACAGGTGGTTAAGCAAACACATCGAAAATTGAGCAAAACGTTGACCCGTTGTTATCGGTTTAACCACCATTTGGCGTAAATTATCTGCAGCTTTAACATGGTTCTAAATTGAACCATGGATGTAAGTATAGTTGGTGCTCTTTACGGCCTGCTAAAAACATTTGGAAGCAGGTGTAGTTGTCTTTTACGTCCTGACAGGAACATAAAAGATACAATCATCCTTCGCAGCCTGATCAAAACATTCTGTGCTACTTAAATGTGAGTGCTATGACGTTTATAATATTGTGTATATATATATATATATATCAGAGTTGGCCAAAAATGTAATCGATTACATTTTTTGATTACAGTAATCAATTACTTGTAATCATGATTACAATTTTCAAAAATTTTGATTACAGCTGTAATCATGATTACAATATTGATTACAGTAATCAATTACTTGTAATCGTGATTACAAAGTTTGATTACAGCTGTAATCATGATTACATAGTCGATTACAGTAATCAATTACTTGTCATCATGATTACAATTTTCAAAAAATTTTGATTACAGCTGTAATCATGATTACAATTTTGATTACAGTAATCAATTACTTGTAATCATGATTACAAGTAATCACAGCAAAAATGATTACAAGTAATTATGATTACAAGTAATTATGATTACAAGTAATCAAAATATATGATTACATGTAATTTGATTACATGTAATTTGATTACATGTAATTTGATTACATGTAATTTGATTACATGTAATTTGATTACATGTAATCATGATTACATGTAATCTAATTACACGATTACAAGACTATTGTATTCTTATAAATGATTATATTTTGCAGTAGATAGTAGAATGTATTTTATAATGATACATTTTGCACGTATTAACATGTACTGCATTTTGTACGTATTTGTATACGTACAAATGAATGTAACTGAAATGTATGTACATATGATTTTATCTAGTGCATATGTTCAGACATTTTAGTATCACACACATGTACATACACTGTACATGTATACATGTACATTTATACACAATGAATATATGCATTTTATGCAAACATTTGTGTATGTAAAATGTATATCTATGTTCATGTACGCATGTATATACAAGTACTTGTGTTTGTACGAACATACATACATTGTCTGTACAATGCATGTCCCATGCATGTATGTGCAATTTATTTATGAACAGTACAATATATGTATGCATGTACAATATAGGTATATCTGTAGGATGTACAATATATGTATGTATACATGTACATGATATGCATGTCCAGTGTATTTATGTACATGTACATAATATGTTCATGCTCAATGTAAGTATCAAAATATGCATAATACATTTGTGAACTATTGTACGTACATTGGGCGTATTTATATTTCACATATATTCATACATACATTCGACATGCATAACGTACGTACACACATTTGAGATGCATATATTGTACAGATGTATATACATATAGAGTACAGATGTATATTCATATAATGTACATATGATGAAATGAACATATAATGTTCATATAATGTACATATGTGTGTACATATACAGTACGTATGTGCATAAATATATTGGGCATAATTCTTTCGTACAAATTATACATGTGTACATACATGCTATCCCTATCTATGCATATGGTGCAATGTATATATGTACAATGAATGTATCCACACATGTACAATACACGTATGTTCCATGTATGCATATCCATATGTACTATATATGCACGTACAATACATGAATGTATGTACATACATTGTACATGCGTACATACATTACACGTATACATATGTACATTACATTTATGTCTAAATATGTGTACAATGCAATAAATAAAATGCATTTAAGTTAACTTTTAATGACTCAAGCAAGTTAAATGACAAAATCAAACGATATTTAAATTTAGTTTTCAGCTTTAATTGTTCTATATCATTTTGAAATTCTCTGAATAAAAATTTTTTTTCAGTTATTTTCATGAAATGTTTGACAATACAGATTTATTTTTTTTTATAACATAATGCATGATTCATAGAAATTTTTTAAATGGTAAGAAAAACGGTAAATTTTATGTGTGGAATTAATATTTAGAAATTCCAAATAAAATTATCGTTTGCTTTCTAAAAAATATGAGGTCGAGTTTCATATACCTTAGAATAATTTTAAAACAAATTTTAATAACTTTACTCATATAAATTTTTTTAATGTATGCACAATGTATGTGTATATTGTAATTACATATATTTAAATGTACGCACGTATTTGTACATTACTTGTAATTATGTACATGTATACGTTGTATGCACATGCATACATTGTGCATATAACTATTTTTTTGTACATCCATGCATTACATGCGCATAAGTATTAACAAAGTATGTAGTTAAACAAGTACATACGTAAGTTGTACATAAGTACATACTTTGCGTGCGCATATATTGATGTACATATAAATATGCATGTATACATGTACGCATTTTATTTACGCAACTATGTGCATATATTGTACCTTTAAATAACATTTTTACATATTGTACACAAATACGTACAATTTTATATACAAAAGTACATTGTATATACGTGCTATTATCGTAAATTTATACAATATATGCACTTAAGTGCATAAAAGCATGCAAACGCATAAACATTATTTTCATATACGTTCATACATACATTGTCTATGTATACAAAGATACAAAACATTGCCTTTTTGTACAAACTAACATACATGCGTACATGTATCATAAATGAATAATTATATGTACTAAGCATATGCGCATTGCATTAAGTATATTACAATATAATTATGAATATTGTACGTACAAACAACGTTTGTGATACATTGTATGTATAGGAATCGCAAATTGTACGTTCATGCGTGCGTACATTCTATGTACATAAAAATATGTAAACACATGAATACTTACATAAAAAATTTGACTATAGTATACAATCGTAATAACTTGTAATCGTATAGTTTGATTACAAGTAATCACAATTACATGTAATCAAATTACATGTAATCATGATTACATGTAATCATATATTTTGATTACTTGTAATCATAATTACTTGTAATCGTTTTTGTTGTGATTACTTGTAATCGCAATTACTTGTAATCATGATTACAAGTAATTGATTACTGTAATCAAAATTGTAATCATGATTACAGCTGTAATCAAAATTTTTTGAAAGTTGTAATCACGATTACAAGTAATTGATTACTTGTAATCGTGATTACAAGTAATTGATTACTGTAATCAAAATTGTAATCATGATTACAGCTGTAATCAAAATTTTTTGAAAGTTGTAATCATGATTACAAGTAATTGATTACTTGTAATCGTGATTACAAGTAATTGATTACATAGCTGTAATTATCTGTAATCAATTACAGTTGTAATCGATTACTGTAATCAACGGCCAACTCTGATATATATATATATATATATATATATATATATATATATATATATATATATATATATATATATATATATATATATATATATATATATATATATATATACAGTCAAACCCCGCTATAGTGAACCTTCAAGGGACCGAAATTTCGGTTCACTATAACCGGGAGTTCACTATATCCGTTACGCAGGCAATTTCACTAATGGTTCCCAAACTCCTCCCTTTTATTACATTATATTCAAATAAATGACGGAAAAATATTATGTAGTAGCAAAAAATGTGTTATTTTTCATCACTCTTCGTCTTACGTACAAATAAAAATTAGTAATCTTTAGCTGATGAGCAATCCTCAACATCAGATATGGAAACACTTCCTGACTCTCAGATAATTTTTCCTGAATTTCTGTTATTCGCTTTTTAAACCTGTCTAACATGCTATTCGAGCACATAAAAGTAGTTTCTACAGATGGTTTTAAAAATCGGTATATGTATTTATTTTAAAGTAGAAATTTCAAAATTATTACAAAGAAAATGGGGGGGGGAATCAGTCGAAGACAGAAAAAAAGTTCATTATATCAAACTTCCTCACTTTTTTGGTTCACTATATCCACTAAAAATAACATTATACGTGTATAGCATGGCACGGGACCGAGCATTTCGTTCACTATATCCGGGAGTTCACTATAAACCGTGTATATATATAAATAATATATATATATATATATATATATATATATATATATATATATATATATATATATATATATATATATATATATATATATATATATATATATATATATATATATATATATATATATATATATATATATATATATATATATATATTATGTTTACATATGTTAGAATTTTTAATGTTATAATCCTTCGTGATCTAAATACTCCTGACAATTAAAGCCTTATTTTATTTTTTTATTGTTGCTTATACATATACAGGCATGTGTGATAATTACAAATAAGACATTGATCTGAAGCCTTTGTCAAGTTGAAGAACAGATACACAATTTAAAGAAGGGCTTCACAACCGAAGGTCACAACGAGATTTGAACTCACAACTGAGAATTTGATGGAAAGGTGGGACAGCGAGGCCCAGGGCTAAAGAAGAAGAAGCTCCTTTGAAGTATCTCTTGCCGCGCCGATCCTCCGACGTCACTCTAGTGACGTCACTTTGGCGCAAAGCTCGCACTTTTACTTCAAGAACGGAGCGTTTGGCCTTACTAGCTCTAACTAATATTGGATCATTTCTTTTTGCGAGATATTCTAAGACATTTGTTATTTTCTATAATGACTTTCCTCAGTTTTTACAGTGAATTTACAAGAATTTAAAACTATTATCGAAATGTCAGTTTGCGCGATTGCAACTTGCAAAAATTCTGATATAAAAACAAAAGGAAAAAGTATAATTTTTCGCGTGTTCCCTAAAGTAAATGAACAACTATGTAAAGAATGGATTCCGAAATGACACAGTTAATATAAAACCGCAATACGTTTATTCTGTCGTAAAGAACTTTTGCAAAAATTCATTATCTTAATAGAAACCGCCTCGCTATTTCATAAAGAAAGGCAGGTGAAAAAAATAAAAAAATAGATAAAGTCAAAGAAAATTAAAATGTAAGTAAAAAGTATAAATAAAATATATAGTACATATATAGTTGAAATTCTCCTAATTTCATAACATATTTTTCAATGTAGTTATTCTAAATATTTATGATTTTTTTTAAAAATTATATTCTCTTCAATTTAAATATCTATATATTATATCATCGTAAATTTAAATGTCTATAAACAATTGTAAAATTTCTGATGTCATTATGAACCTAAATTATTATTTTGTTTCAGTAATTAGCGTTTAAGGTTGATGTTTTCTAATGATTAAGTATGAACAAATTGCTATTAACGACATATTTTAAAATCAGGGATTCTAAATTTAACTTAACTTATCCTTATAAAAGAATATGTAGATAAAAAAAGTGTCGATATATGCCTTCATTTTTCTTAATAGTTAAAGTTAAAACTGAACTTTTTAAAATAAAGTATTTATCGTGTCATTTTCACCAACTAGCAAAACATTTTTATAAGTTTAAAATGGTATTTTTTTAATATAATAACCAAGAAAGTTTTTTTTTAACTATGTTTATGAACGGAAATAATGTGTTAATTACGTAAAGTTTGAAGGCTAATAACCAGAAAAAGTCTAACTTATTTTTACAAGAGAAAGATGCAAAGTTATCATATCTTTGCTTGCGATCTCCGAGATCTGTAGACACAGTGACGTCATGAGGAGGGAAATCGTAGCTTCAGTTCTAAGAGCGGAGTGAACTAGCCCTTGTATTCTCTTTAGCCCTGAGCGAGGCCAGGATGGGCCCTTATTTTTGTATACTTTCATCTTTTCCTTTTGTGGCGTAGCGAAGTTAACTTTTAACCGAGTTCAGACTCAAAACGTAATTATTTGCCAAAACTTTGTTCCAAATCAAAGCAAATACTGATTATGAAGAACGCTTGTACTTCTCGCACAAACAAACAATCAGGGATCGTTAACGCAACAATACCAGTTGCACCTCTTTCCTAACTCCGAATGTCAACAAAAATTGAGGCAAATATTTACAGACAAAACGAAACAGTTAAGAGGCTCCTCCAATCACTTGTCCTCCATTATCGAAGGTTTGCGCAGTAAAGAGATTTTTAGTTTCTTATACATGTAGAGTCTTGTATGCTCCTTACAAAGACGCCTTATGATCGCTTGAAAGAATAGATAGCACAATTTAGAGAAGAATAATCCAAAAATAAGTCACAGTTACGGCGATATTCTAACCGCTACACAGCCTTACTACGGAGCATTAGGTGAACGGTGAGACCTATCGTCTAGACCAGTGGTGCGCAAACTAGGGGTCGCGACCCCTGTGGGGGTCGCCAGAAGTCTTTTGGGGGTCGCCAAATTTTTATGAAATGCATTATCCCTGCATGCTGCATACCATACAGTGTACATATAAAGAGTGAAGCGCCAACACTCACTGTTTAATTGCAATTGGATTTCCGAAATGTCACGAAATATCGAGTCAGAAGTCATAAAACACATACAAAATTCATCTGTATTTGCTTTACAACTGGACGAGACTACCGATATTTGTGACATTAGGTCACAGCCTAATTTTCTAAATATCCTTTTTTTTAATCAAAATACTAATTCTTGTGACTTAATTTATAATTTTATAATACATTTTTTTTATTTCATCTTTTTTCTTCTCACCCCTTAACGCGTTAGCGCAATTTGGACATTCTCCCCCTAAAATTCCTCACCAGCTCCTTGCAGAACCCCTTTTTTCTAGAACATTCCACCCTTTTCGTTTCTGAGAATTCGCACTGGTTGTCGGCATCTTTCATCTCCGCGTGTATGTTGTGTTTCTTAACCGTAACGTTCGAAGATTAATTGTCAGTACATCTCAACTTTCTAAAAATAAAGAATTTAACTTTAACTTGCACAACATGTACTACAACTTCAACTTTTCCCCCCTTCCTCTTTTTTATAGAGGAAGAGAACATCTTTTTTGGGATGGCGTCACGTCTACCGCCATGTTGGCAAGTCAATCTGCTGTCCTTTTCTTTTTTCTCGGATTAATGTCTACTAAGTAAATTTCCTGATGAATCTCCTGCTTTTAATATGATATTGATGGGACGCCTTCGCTATCCAGACACCGCCATTGACGGACTTCTTCACAGTCATTTATAGCTTTGTGCTTGGGATATCTCCTGCCTTTAATATGATATTGATGGGACGCCTTCGCTACCCAGACACCACCATTGATGGACTTCTTCACCGTCATTTCTAGCTTGTCGTAATGCTGCTTTTAACTTTTTCAAAAAAATCAAAGCCGAGAAGAATCCGAAATTCTGGGAAATGCTCCAACCGATTTTTTGTGCGGAAAGACCGGTGTTTCCAGTAAACTACTAAAATGATCCATCACCAACCAACAGTCGTCTAAATCTCATCTAAAAATTTCCTTTGCACTGAATCTCCTGCCCTTCACCCACTACTCCACCATTGGACACTATTTTCCTGTCTCTCAACATGGATCCACCTAATAAAAAGAACTATTGGTTTTTTTATAAAGTGACTATCTTTCTTTGAGTGATTTATTCATATAGATTTTCTAGAAGATAACTCCAGGTAAATACTTGTTTTTTTTCCTGTTTTCTCTTTTAGATATGGGCTATTCGGACACTATGCGTAATTGTATTAATTGTCTTTTTATAATTCGGCCATATTTTCTTCTAAGATCAGTTGTTATTTTTATATATGCTACTTTTTCATTTTTTATACCCAACCGTAACAGGGCATGTGGTGCCGTTCCGCTTTCGGTTGGTGTATATAGTTTTTAACTATATTTATTTTGACCAGTGAACGAGTAATATTTCAAATTAAATTTTTACTATGAGTAAAGTAAGATATTATTATTCAATGTTTAATACAATTAATTTAAAAATTTCTTTAAGTTTGGAGTAGGAAATGAACTGTTTATTTCAATAGTTGTTGATATAATAGCCAAGTAAACAATAATAAATTATGCAATGTAATCAAATTTTTTAATAGACTTTATGTTTTGATTAGTTAATTAATATCTTGTTTTGGTTATTTACTAATTTGTTTCATACAATAACCAAATAGATAATTTTTTAAGTTGAGTAAATAATAATTATGTGTCATAATTTCTGTAATTGAATATTACAGTTGTCTTATAATAGTGATTAAAAATAACGATTTTGATTAGGATGATTAATATAAATATTTTTGATTAAATAATAAGTAGTAATTGGATAAGATTTGGTAAATAATTTTTCATATAACAATTTAAAAAATAAGATTCCTTTTATTTTATAAAATTGATGTTTACATAAATAGTTTAGTTACAAATTTTCACAGCAATTGGTTAAAATAATAATTATTATTTAATATTTGGTAAATTTTATGTGAACTAAAATTTTGCTTCTTATGCTTTTGAATCAGGTCATGTTTGATAATTTAATTGATGAATTTTGTTGAAAGGTTATTGAATTGATTTTTAATATGAATTGCCAATGTCTTACTCTCCTATATTGATAAATTATTAGTGTTCTAATCTATTATACTACAATTACATATCTATGATTGGTTTGTTTTTAAAATTTTTTGGGTGTTTATTTGCACTTTGAAATAATTAATAGCAATATTGTTTTTTCTAATGGTTGATATTTCTTGTTTTATGCAAGTATATCGTTATATGATTCACAGTAATTTGTAGGGTAAAATAATAATTTTTAATTGTGTTTTTCTTGATACTTACGTTTATTATGTTTCAATGTTTACATTATTTTCATGAGGTTATCAAAAGGTTACGATTAGTAATAATACTTGTGTAATTGATACTATCATTACTTAATATTTTCATTAGATGACCCCAATTCAAAGCCACAGTAGGACAAATTTTAATTTGGCAATTATGCCTGATAATTTTAACAATATTACTATCCCTAAGGTTTATCCTTATAGTTTAACAAATAATTTTTTTGACAATAATTTTTGTTATTAACTTATTGATATATGTGTGACGAGTGTTATTTGGGCATCGTTGTGTGTGATGCTGGTCATTACATATCCGTGGAACAGCGGGGTCTTGTGGCAGTTGTTATACAATATCAATGACTTTTACATTTTATAAATTTATTTCGTGTAACCTTTTAATGTTTCTAATTTTTACTAATTTGCTTTTAATTGAATGATGTATTCAAAAAATGAAGGGTTTTTCTAATGTTGAGGATGAGCAGTTTCCTTTTGGATTTTCTTTTGGTCAATTTTTATCATTTTTTTCAAAAAAAAATTCTCTTTCCAAATTTTTTATTATCTAATGTTCTCCAATTTGGCTCTCTCCCAATTTTTTTATTATGTCATGTTCTCAATTTTAGTGAATCAATGTTTTGATGTAAGATTTGCCAGGCTTATATGTTTGAATGTGTTCGATTTTCTTACTGGAGTATTTGATAATTCAATATTTACTTGAATTATTACACAAAAAAAATAAGAATATTTGGGATAAATCTATTTTCCTGAATCGTGTCTGGTAATACAGATGCATCAAATTTTTTGGGATTAATTTATTAAACTAATTGGGATAAAATATGTCCTGATTGCTCTGGGTAATACCTGAGCTCAAAAATTTTTGCTGGTAAATTAAACCAGAATTTTTGTTCTTTTACTTTTCCCTGGCCATAATAGAGCCAGACGTTAATTATTAATTTTAGTTTCCTGATCAAAAATGAATCAGAAGGTATTCCTGGTCAAAGAAACCAGAAGATCAATTATGATACCCTGGTCAAAGAACCAGATGATATATATGACATATATATATATAATAATAATTTAAAATAAATACAAAAAATAATTCGGGTCAATTATTAAATAATTGAATTGTTTTGATGCTCTTTGAGAAAAATCTTTTGCGTAACCTTTGAATATCCATATGTTAATAATTACTAAAGTACATAACTTTCACAATGTTACCTTCACTGTTAATGTTAAACTAATAATTAAATGTCTTTTGAGGTTAAACATTTTTTTGCTTTGTTTGAGAACATTCTTTCATTTGTGTTGTAATAATATGAAATAATCATCAAAATCTTTCATAATCAATAATACATTGATTAAGTAATCACTAATTTTATAAACGAACAAAATACGTTGTTCATGTCTAACTGTTTGCAATTTTTTTAACAAATATTGCATGCTAATATTTGTATTTTTAAATTACTTAAACACATAATTGTAATTAATTAATGATGCCTGATTTCGAATGCCAATTTTTTTTGTTTTTCGACCCTGTAGTTCTGTACAGTATAATTTTTTTTCCTTTTCTAGTATGTCATAAGTCACTCTTATTACATACAAATTTTTTTTGGATTTTTGCAGAGTGTGAATTCTCTTTGCACTTGTAAGGTATAAAAGTACACCTCATTGTACATCTCAAGGTGTCACAACGTTTGTTATGATTTTTTATTGTTTTGTGTTATGTTGTTTTATACAAATTGTTGATGCTGAGTTTGTTAATTGTATATTGTTCAGCAATTTTTTTTAGGTAATGCTGTTTGTAAGCAATGTGTCAAGGCCTTGTTTTTGTTTTGTTTTTGCAGTTTTTTTTGGTCAAAGTTCTGTGAGTCAATTTGTTGTTTTTTTAAGTGTTAAAATTCCTTGCAGTTTTTGTAAGTTTAATGTTTTGCCTAGGCTTTTCCTGTTACAACTAGTAAGTTTAATTGCAATTTTTTTTAACTTCCTTCAAGTCTTAAATTAATAATTTTTGTGCACTTATTGCTCTCACTAATGACTTTGATTTGTTTCAGGTATACATTTTGATGTGTACTAAATTTTTTTGTCGTTTTAACTCGGATTACTACTTATCAATCTTGTTCGATTGGTTTCAATTTTTTTCTCAAAATTCACTTAATGGATTGATGTACAAAATGTTGTACAAAGTTTTTTTCGTTTAAGCTCGGAGTATTGTCAGTCTACAATGGTAGCCTGATTTTTTTTCGTTTGTTTGCAATTTTTCAATTTTTTTTTCATAATAAATTCCAGCAAACAAATCAATTTTTTTTCAATTCCTTCTTACAAGGAATAATTTGAGTTAATGTCCTTTACCTCAAAAATTGTTTTTCCACTATTACTAAGTGAGATTTTTTTTGAATAATCAATTATCCATTTTACCTCCTTAATGTTATTTTCTTTGGAGAAGATTTTCTCAGTCTACTTCATGTAGCCTGAATTTTTTTATACGGGTGTTATTGCACTTATAGGCATTCACATGCATCAAGGCATATGTTGTTTAATTTATATTACATGTGTTGACGATTCATTGTCAAAATGTTTGTTTTCATGTAGCAAACAATTAAGATTGTTTTGTGTTTTTCGTCCATTTATCAAACAATTAACATTGTTTTGCCATTTCACTAATCAAGATGCAGCCATGTAAAGCTGCTTATATGTATGTGTCGTTATGTGTTACTAGTTTTTTGTATGTCTTATGTTTGAGGCACAGCTTTTCTCTTTTCAGACTCTTACTATCAAAAGTTTTGATATATAGATTGTTATGTAAACATCTGACTATTTGTAAGTTGAGTAGTGGTGAACTGGAGTTGCAGGCTGTTAGAACTTAATTTCATTTATAAAAATGTTTTTGGATTAATATCTCTTTTTTGGCAAAAAAAAAAAAAAAAAAAAAAATTTCTTCAAAATTTTTTTCTGCAGTGTGACATTATAATGTTGTAATGCAGTGTGACATTATAATTATAATATATAATGTGACATTAGGTCACAGCCTAATTTTCTAAATATCCTTTTTTTTAATCAAAATACTAATTCTTGTGACTTAATTTATAATTTTATAATACATTTTTTTTATTTCATCTTTTTTCTTCTCACCCCTTAACGCGTTAGCGCAATTTGGACATTCTCCCCCTAAAATTCCTCACCAGCTCCTTGCAGAACCCCTTTTTTCTAGAACATTCCACCCTTTTCGTTTCTGAGAATTCGCACTGGTTGTCGGCATCTTTCATCTCCGCGTGTATGTTGTGTTTCTTAACCGTAACGTTCGAAGATTAATTGTCAGTACATCTCAACTTTCTAAAAATAAAGAATTTAACTTTAACTTGCACAACATGTACTACAACTTCAACTTTTAAGTTTTTGTCTCTTATAAAAAGAGCGCGCGAAAAATGACCGGTGCATTCGAAATTCTTCATCACCCCAACGTCACGCTGCTCCCTGGCAGTACGTTTTTTCCCCCCTTCCTCTTTTTTATAGAGGAAGAGAACATCTTTTTTGGGATGGCGTCACGTCTACCGCCATGTTGGCAAGTCAATCTGCTGTCCTTTTCTTTTTTCTCGGATTAATGTCTACTAAGTAAATTTCCTGATGAATCTCCTGCTTTTAATATGATATTGATGGGACGCCTTCGCTATCCAGACACCGCCATTGACGGACTTCTTCACAGTCATTTATAGCTTTGTGCTTGGGATATCTCCTGCCTTTAATATGATATTGATGGGACGCCTTCGCTACCCAGACACCACCATTGATGGACTTCTTCACCGTCATTTCTAGCTTGTCGTAATGCTGCTTTTAACTTTTTCAAAAAAAATCAAAGCCGAGAAGAATCCGAAATTCTGGGAAATGCTCCAACCGATTTTTTGTGCGGAAAGACCGGTGTTTCCAGTAAACTACTAAAATGATCCATCACCAACCAACAGTCGTCTAAATCTCATCTAAAAATTTCCTTTGCACTGAATCTCCTGCCCTTCACCCACTACTCCACCATTGGACACTATTTTCCTGTCTCTCAACATGGATCCACCTAATAAAAAGAACTATTGGTTTTTTTATAAAGTGACTATCTTTCTTTGAGTGATTTATTCATATAGATTTTCTAGAAGATAACTCCAGGTAAATACTTGTTTTTTTTCCTGTTTTCTCTTTTAGATATGGGTTATTCGGACACTATGCGTAATTGTATTAATTGTCTTTTTATAATTCGGCCATATTTTCTTCTAAGTTGTTATTTTTATATATGCTACTTTTTCATTTTTTATACCCAACCGTAACAGGGCAATATTACTAAAATGTCACAACTAATTACTTACGTTAGGTTTATTTTTAATGAAGATATAACAGAAACGTTTTTATGTTGCAAAAATTTGGAAGGAAAAACAACTGGAGAAAAAATATTCGAAGTAATAAATGAATATTTTGAAACAAAGTCCCTTACCTGGGCAAACTGTGTTGCGGTTTGTACTGATGGTGCTGCAGCATTAACAGGTTCGAATAAAGGGCTCAGAGGCTTAATTCAGAAGGTGGCACCTCATATGGTATTTAATCACTGTATGATTCATCGGCAAGCTCTTGTTGCAAAAGATATGGATGAAGAGTTGCACAACGTATTACAAGACGCTGTTAGTTCAATTAACTACATTAAATGCAACAGCCACAACAGCCGTCTCTTTTTAATACTTTGCAATGAGATGGGCTCAACGTATGAGAAATTACTGTTACACATCGTAGTCAGATGGCTTTCACGTGGGAAAATACTACGACGGATATTTGATTTGAGAAATGAAGTGTACATGTTCTAAATCGAAACATAGATTGGCAAGTTATTATATCAATGAAGTTTGGCTAGGGAAGCTGAGCTATTTAGTTGATATTTTCGAAAAACTTAACGACTTAAATTTGAGCTTGCAGAGTGAGAATTCAACTATCATAACTACAGCCAGTAAAATTCAAGCTTTTAAGAATAAGTTTAGTCTCTGGCAAACTGAATTGAATAAAAACAACACCAACATGTTCCCTTGCTTTAACGATTTTATCAAGGAAAATAATATAGATATATTTACATTTAAAAACATCATTTCCAATCACATTGAAAAGTTAAAGAAAAATTTTCCGAGAAGATTCGAGGATTTTCCTGAAAACGATCTTGGTTGGATTCGTGATCCATTTTTCTTTGACATATGCAGTTCAACGCTTCAAATTAGTGAGAAAGAGCAATTGATAGATCTGATTAGTGATTATACTCTTCGAAATCAATTTAAGACTCAGCCTTGCTAAACATTTTGGCTATCCGTGGAAAAACAATATCCCGTTTTATGCAAGAATGCCATCAGAGTGTTAATACAATTTGCATCAACGTATTTATGTGAAACTGGATTTAGCAAACTAGTTTCAATAAAAACTAAATACCACTCGCGTTTAAAACCTGAAGATGATATGCGAATTGCAATTAGCAACATACATCCAAACATCGATGAGATAATTAGAAACTTGCAGTCACATACATCTCATTAAAGGGCAATTTACTGATTTTTGTGTTATACAAAAAGTATCTTCTTAAAATTATAAATAAAATTAATATGAGTCAAATATGATGATGTTTTTATACGATGAAACGAAGGAAATGCTCGAAATATACATCGTATTTGTGAACATTTATCTCTAGGGGTCGCCAAAAATTTTCTCTCTACAAAAGGGGTCGCGGTCGAAAAAAGTTTGCGCACCACTGGTCTAGACGATTGAGCAAATAAGTGATGAGAAAATATTTCAACTTTGACTGCCATGCGTCTTTCAAAGGCAAGGCACATTTCTGTCCTATTGATACGAGACATATAATGTAGTATTACCACGAAAATAAGCTGCAAGATTAGGCTTCCTACATTCTAATTCGGCTTAAATCGGTCAATTTTTATCTTCTTCCACGTTGACCCAACGGGTGGTCACGTCACCATTTTGGCCCCCAGTCTCTTAGCTTCAAAAAGTAAGGCAATCACAACCTTGAAAAAGTATGGCAATCACAACCGATTCATACTTATAAACCAAAACTAATCCTCCCCTAATTTATTCAGAGAAAACTTCCTTGCGAGAGATCACGCAGTGGCATGTGACCTTTTAGAGTTAATGCACATATGTTGACGATTTTGGTGTACGAATTATTCAGTGACCCAGATTTGCTTAATTCTGTTTTCTTTTTTAATTCTTTTAAAAGTACTTTTTTCGTAACTACAGCTTATTAGAAAGTATTTTAGTTGATTGTGACCTGAATAAATTTAACATTGCTACAATATATGTGTTTGACTTGAAAAGAATAAAAATCATGCTCGGTTCTTTTCTGCTTAGCAAAACAAAGAGGCTAAAAGAGTGGGGAGACGTTATTGGCGAAAGGCGAGTGAGGTAACCACAGAAAAGCGAAGAGTACCCTTTTCCTTCTCAAACTGAGAATAAACAGAGAGTGGAGATGGATAAAATGAGCAAAAAGCAGACGTAAGCATAAAGGGGGCGACAAGTCGAAAATGATAGTTCCCTCGAAAGCGATCGACCAAAAGGTACTGTGGGCGTAATAAGGGTGGAGGGCAGAGAGTAAAGCTTCACGTAACGGTTGCGGTTACGTCTGGGTCTTGACCGTAATGACCGGCTCGGGCCGTTCGTTTTTCCCCTCATGTGTTTGAAGTCTGGACTTCGCCTTTGTAGATTTCGAAAAGCACACCTTGAACTTTCCCAGGAGTTCCAATTTCCCTGTCATTTCCCTTTTCTCTTTTACCGCCTTCCTCACCCCTCCTCAATGAAAGGAGGGTGAGTTGAGTTGAGTAGTAATTGGGATGCTGAGTCAATGAAGTTTAGCGATGGCTTAAATTTTTTTTTATTTCGTTTGAAGGAAGCTCGAAAGAGAGAGAGAGAGTACTAAATGCTGAAAGATATCGAACGCTAAAAGCTTTTGAAATGAAACAAAATTTGCTTTTATAACTTTGCAAAAATTTGTTTCCAATTAAGTTGAAGTATTACTTTTTGTTACAACTTTTCGGATTTGGATTGCTTAAGAAAACCTAATCACAAATCGATTTTTCTAAAAAAAGAGACAATTATGATTTTCAAACACAAAAATCATGTTTGATTTTCTTAGGCCAAAGAACAAGATAAATTAATTTCAAATTATTATTATTATTAACTGCAGCAAAGCATAGCTAAGCCTAATTCTCTATCAGGGAAACCTGTGTAAGTTAATTGTATGAGGTGCATTGTTTTCCGTTGCGGTCAATTGGTGCAGCTTCTATGAAAGTGAAACCCGTGTAAGTTGACCACTTTCGATGCATTGTTTTCTACTGTGGTTAATTGATGCTGCTTTTAAGTCAAAATCTTTATCAGTGAAACTTGTGTAAGTTGTACTTGTTGATCTGTATGCAAAGATGCCATGCAGAACATAAATAAACTTAGTATGCATCAAAGTTGTCAGGTACACGAAACAAAAATATATCGCGGTTACAATGAAATACATAAACAATTAGCAAATCTAAGTTAAGTAAAAGCGTAGAAGAGAAAAAATTATATTTCAACAAATTCGATGCACAATATGACACTGTATTTAATTAATTTCACTTTAATTAACATTCTAACTTTAGCTCAACTTCAACACGTCATTTTGCTTATAAACGGTCAGCAGGCGCTGACGTCATAGGTCACATGTATGGATATCCGTGATTTTCTTCTTCTTCATATGCAAGTACCCAATTGAATAAAAATTAGTGCCGATAATTTCATAAAAAAAATTTTTCTTTCCAAATTTAAAATTCAGACAAGATAACGATTAAAAATTACTACATTCTTATGCATAAAAATACAACAGTTGCCTTTAAATAATGCGCGACTGTCTGTTACAATTTTTTCTAATTGCTACTCTTGAGACATTGCAAGCTATAAGCTACGCATTACAGTATTAAAACTCAGAAATCACTTGAGACGGAACTTAACATAAAGACACAATGTTTCGCAAGAAAGAAATCATTTCGCTTTCACGAGTAGGTATTGATGTTTGGGAATGTTATTAGCTTGGATCAACTGCTAATGGAAATCAGTACTTACAAAATTAATTTGATGGCGGAAATCCTCGCCAAAAGAGCGAACGTGATACTTGATGATGGCGGTGGATCAGCACTAGATGGCGAGATATCCCTTGTCTTGAATTAATTAAACGTTTCGAAAAAATTTCGTTACCAAGTTTGTTTCAGGGCGTTGAATATTATTATTTCTGAGCGATATATGGGATTTTTAACATAGCTATATATTTTCAGGATATATCGTGACTCAGAGGATAGAGCATCCGCCTAGAATGTAATTCCGGGTTCGATTACTAGTGATAACTGGTCGATATGAACTCCTCATCCTGCTCCCACTGACAACAGTGCTGACGTAAAAATATCTACAGTGGAAGATCGATCATGAATTAGAGTCCTCTTGCTGTGAGGATAACCATGGAAGCTTTTCGTTGTTTTCCTCTCCATGTAACGCAAATGCGGACCGATTTTGGATTTATGACTACCGATGTCCAACTCCGTAGCCTTGTAATTTTGAACTTAATACAGAAGCCAAGGGAACTCCTGGATCAAATATTGGGAGAAATTTGCCTTCGTGGAGGACTTTTTAATGGAACTTAACCGCATTAGCGTTACATGGAGAGGAAAAGCACGAAAACCTCCCAAGGTTAGCGTGACGACAAGGGGACTCTAGCCCATGATCCGTCTATCACGAGGATATTTTACGTCAGCACTGAGGTCGGTGCAAGCCGTATGCGGAATTCGCATCAACCAGATATCGAGTCGGATGCTGAATTCGAACCCGATTTACATCACTGGAAGGCGAGTGCTCTTTCCCCTGAACTACCAAAATTCAAAGGTCAGGGTGCACCTGGATTTGAACCGGAGACCTTGGATGGGACCTTGTCACAGAAACTTGGAACTCTCGAACACGAGTTTAACACTCTACCAACCAAGCTATCCTGACCCAAACGATGCGTTTTGTGGTTTTGAGTAAGTTATTTAAACTACACTTTTCTCAGTTTTTAGATTTTTTAAAATCTAATTTCATTGCAGTTCTGCAGCTGTCAACTTGTACAGTTGTTGGGAAATAATTTTCTGAGCGGTAGTAACATTAGCGTTTTGGCGTATTAAATCTTGAAGTTTACGGTTTCAATTTTTTTTTTAAAAACTGTCAATAATTTAACTACCACCGACAATTATAAACTACCAACAATATTATATTATATAATAAACTACCAGCATTAATAATTTTAAAAAAAAATGCTGATAAGATCTATTTGCAGGGAAATTATGGATATAGATGTTATAATAGTTTTATTTTTAGAAAATTCTTCCAGACGTAATTGTTGTTTTACTAGCACTTTGTAAAATCTTTCAACGACCATACAAGTTGGCAGGTATGCAGTTTTAACTGATGAAAAGCGATTTGGTTGACACTAACAATTTCTTTTAACATTAATTGCATGAAAGTAAAGGCATTTAGCAAAAATCTAAAAACTAACAACTGTTTATAATTTGAATATCTCTCGATAACTGCTGATTATCTCTCAATAATTGCTGATTGGCATGATTTTGTGAGAAAAAAATTTACAGACTATCTAATATCGTGCGCAATTTTTTAGATCAAATTTTGATTGAGTAAAGGACTTTAAATTTCTTATCCATCGTAAGATACGATCCAATAGAATAAATATCCATCATCAGGTCGTTAGCGAAAATTAAATGACAACGATTAAAAGCATATTTAGAATTTTTCTTCCCCATCCCCACCCCTTCTACAATTGAGTTCGGTCGGGAGAGGAACTTAAGAAAAGTGTTTCTAGGATCGTTTTTAGTGAAGAAAAACACTACGAAACTCGTAAAATATCTGTTTGGAAACAATACTAAGGAACGGCATGAGGCAAAAATTTTAATATTAGAAAAAGTAACGCTAATCAGACTATTTCCACAAGCACTTTTTATTAAACTTTGCATCCGTTATAAACGATGAAATTTATAAAATTTTTAAGCGCAAAACTGAATAATATTCCTTATAAAAAATTAAAACCGTGTTTTTAAGTATAGTGCCACTAAAAAATAAGCTACATTATTAAACTACATTTAAATTAAACGAAGTAATGGAAAATTTAATCAGCGTAGACATCATAAATGTCTTTTCGTACAAAATCGAAAATAATATTTAAACTATCTTGAAAAATTGTGATTACATTTTATCTTTTTGTACCTACCTTTTCTCTGGTAGAAAATTACGCTCTCTACACCTGAATGTTTAAATTCTTTCTACTTAAATGAATAAATCAAAATATCACCGAAAAAGACGACAAAAACCAACGGGGAAAAAAAATCATAAATTCATAATCCCCGATGGGTTTTTGAGATCTGGCATAATTGAAAAATAACTCCGCGGGAACTGGCGCCTTCAATTTATGTCCTTCATTTCTTCATTATCGAAATAAGTGCAAAAACGCGGTGAAGCGCGGTATAAAAATGAATTTAAAATGATGAAGGAGAAAAAAAAATGGTCTGAGGGGATGAGGTGGAAAGAAATCATAATGATAACAAAATAAAATTACAATGAAAAAAAAAAGTTCTCTGTACCTTTCCTAATTTTTTTCATCTTTAACAACAGGGAAACTTAAAAACTAAACGAAGTTTTTGGGGTGACAATTTACATAAAAAGCGGATATGATGATTATTGAAAAGTGTAAGCTCCTCTATGAAGAAACGCTGTCATTTATTCTTTGTTTTTAGTCTTTAAGCTTTTTGAATAGAAGGGGATGGGGAGTTTTGTTTGCTTAAATATTTATTGCTTAATGCCAAACTATAATCGAATTCAAACGACGTTTTGATGTGGATAGGTAAAGGGAAAAGGTAAAAAATTAAAATAAATAAGTTCAGGTACAATTGGCATTGCCGTACTTTAAAATTTTATAAAACGCAGCTCTACTCTAATGAGCTAATGGCGACGCATGCGCCCACTGCACTACGATAATTTATATCGGAAGGCAAATGGTAGAATCACCCTGCTGACAAAAATTTGCAATATTTGTTTATTCTAAAAAAACATAAGAGTAATTTTAATCCGAAAAAATGCTTTTTTGGTAATAATCACCCAATCTCCTCACCACGCTCCCTAACCATGCGGTTTGGGAATCTGCCGTATATTTTTACCCTGAAAATGCAATAAGAGCCTTTTTTTAATCCTAAAATATGCAATGGTGGTAGAATCATTACGACCTACGCACAAAGCTCCCTTACCGTGATGTACGGAAATGTGTAATATTTATTGATCCTAAAAATTGTTATGAGGCTTAAAACCTTTGAGGAGAAAATTAAGTATTAATTTAAAATTGATATTTATTGATCCTAAAAATTGTTATGAGGCTTAAGACCTTTGAGGAGAAAATGAAGTATTAATTTAAAATGAATACTTATTGATCCTAAAAATTGTTATGCGGCTTAAAATCTTTGAGGAGAAAATTAGGTATTAATTTATAATTAATATTTATTGATCTTAAAAATTGTTATGCGGCTTAAAACCTTTGAGGAGAAACTTAGGTATTAATTTATAATTAATATTTATTGATACTAAAAATTGTTATGAGGCTTAAGACCTTTCAGGCGAAAATTAGGTATTAATTTTGAATAAATTATTCTTCTAAGGTAGAAGTCATCACCAAGTACCACGTGATATACATTTTTGATACATATTTTTTTATTCTAAGACATGTAATGTTTTTTCACACGCTTCCTACCCAGGTAGGTTGAAATGCTAAATAAATTAAATAAATAAAAAATACACGGTATTTAAGCCATTCATTGGTAATTTTTCCTCTCATATGATAGCGGTTTACCGTATATTTTGAGTTTCAAAATTATAGTTCTTTTTTACCACACATTTCTACAAAACTGAAAAGTAAATTTTATCGGTTAAATAATTTTTGTGATATATTCTAAAGTATCATAATAAAATTTCCAAATTTTGCCACATTAATCAAATTTTTTAAAATCTTATTTCATTGTAATTTTAGTAACAATTACCCAATCGTTTTGGGGTTCCCATAGAGCCAGAAACAGGATATATTTTACTCTTATCTGGCAGTTTTGACCATTTTTGTTCTAGGCGATGTATACTGAGTACTGCATGTACGGTGTAGAGAGCGTACTGTCAGGTGTAGAGAACGTACAGATCAAATTTCAAAAATGAAAAATTTGTTTTTTTCACTCTTACGTTTCGTCGTTTCCTTGATTATATCTCGAGTTTTCTCGATATCGTATACATTGGAATTAATTATTAACGGAGAAAATTTGGGTCAAGTACGATTTGTTTTTATCTTATTTTTATTTAGCAGAGACATGATTAAAAAATAATATTGACATTATAAACGCTATAAAAGCTTAGAAAAAAAATGTATTAAGAATTTTTTTCAAAATTATACTTGTAATTAGTATGTCATAAAAAAAGACTTAAAACATAAAGCATTAAATTAAAATGACAATAAATTATGGCAGTTTTATTAGCATTACATTAATATTTTGAAAATATTGCACTTCATAATAAACGAAAAACTGCTAAAAAAAAGTTACTTACCTATGAAAAAGATTTTAGCCTATCTTTAAAAGAATGTCATAAAAAGGTCATTTCAAGAGTATATTAAAAATTTGCGATGTAATAGTAATGACGTAAATTGCATTTTGCTTGAGATTGCTGACGATGAAATAAAGTAAAAACTTGCACCTCTTTTGTGTAAATAACGTTTTTTTATGTTTTATTTTTTATGTATAAATATAATGACTGCTGCTTGGGATATAATTATCACAGTTACAAAAATTTTTTCACTAATCTAAAGATAAGATTTCAAATATTTCTTATTAGAGAAAAACTTCATATTTTAAAATGTAGTAGTAATCTAGTAGTAGTAATGATGTAAATTGCATCATACTTGCAATTTTATATTTTATTTAATATCCGGCGAAGAACTTATTATTATTATTATTATAATTTTTAAACCAAGTTAATAACCTGCATGTAACTATCTTTACAAAATTGAAGAACATTTCATTATAATACACAGTTTTTTTTTCTTCAAAAAATTCACTTGTTGTAGAAATCTTATTTTTATCTGATTATCATATCACAATTCGATAAGAATAATTATTGATATTAGAAATTTCCTAAAGCTCATATAAAAATATTAAAAAGCATGAAATGTGATATATTTCTTTCAGCAAGCTTCAAACTAACCCTTGCGTATTAATTTTAAAGTATTAAATTGCTTAAAAATATTTAACTAATTAATTATATTTATTCTATTAAAAAGATTTAATTAGATCATTAATATTATTTTATTAATTCATAATATTTCATTAATTTAGGCTGAATTTTGTGTCGTAACGTTTTTTTCCTGTGATTTTTCTGATGCCTTAATTTCCGTTCCTCTTTTTTTTTCTTCCGGTCTGATTTTCTGGAGCTGTTTTCCGTTTAACTGTGAGAAATCCTTATTACAATTTGAATAAAATTTTCCAAAAAGAGTCTTCCCCCCCCCCCCCACTCTCAAGGAAAATTATTCCAACTTATCCCCCTTTGTACTTCCCTGCGTACACCACTGTTGCAATCCTATGAGTTCTTTATAAACTTGTACATTCAAACAAAAAAAGTACAAATTAAATTAAAAAAGCCATTTTGGGGAAAATAATCTGTAGCTTTCGAAACAAAGCTAATCTTCGGGCTTGAAGTCTCCGTCCGCAACTGAAATAGATAAGATCAAGTACTTGCATATATGCAACGAAAATGTTGCTCCCCAAAAATACGATTGCAATAAACAATAAATAAATATGTAATAAGTAATTGTTTATCATACTTTCAGCTTCTTTTTTTTATTGCTTCACTACTTTATTCATTTCTATATTTGTGGTCCCTCTTCAGAAATGTTCACCTCGAAGTTCTGGAAAGCATTGAGAAAATGAAACATTAAACAAAACTAAAAGTAAATGGATACTTTTTCAAATTCAATTTTATTTCCCATCATTTATTACATATTCAGTGATTCGGAAGAACATTTCATTTCCTTTTAGGAAGAGAAAAAAAAAAGGGAAATAAGTGAAGTTTCTTACCCCCTTTTTGACGAAAAGATATTTATCTTGAGTGAGAAAATTAATTTTGAAAATTTTCAACGGCGGTGGATTTTCGCTTTGACACTTTTAAGTGACACATCTCTTAGTTGGAATGCAAACGTTGAAAAAGAAAGGGGAAAAAAAGGGGAAAAAAGGAAAGATGACGATTCGTAGATGAGGGATTATGTCGTTTCTGCAACGTTGCGGGATGAATTTTACTCTGTCAAAAAGGATTTTTTATCCCTTTTCATGTCATTAAAATTCACTCTTCTGGAAAAATTATTAATGTAAAAACTGTTTCGAAAATGAGTGGTGACTGTAATTATATGCTTATCTTGAACACAACGCAAAGTAATAGCCATAAACAGAATTAACTGCATTGTTGAAAGCAAGCGTGATAAACAGTAGCAAGACAACTTACAGAATACTACAACACTAATATTACAGAATATACAGAATGATAACAGTTATATTACAAATTGTACGATAGAGTTTGCAGAATATACAACACACATATTATTACGAGAGTAATATTACCGATTATCACAACAGTACGATTTTCAACAATAAGTTTTGTTTATTCTAGAGAATAAAAATATTATTCTGCAGAAAAAATCACAGAATTAAATTATCATCATTTTAAATTATTTTATTGCATGAAATTATTCAATGAAATAAGAAATTTATAGAATAAAATTATTATTATTTTAATATATTTCATTGAATAAAATTAATTAATGGAATAAACAATTTACAGAATAAAAATTTTTTATCTATAAAATTATCTACAGATTTTCTGAGTCTATATAGAATTATCTGAATCCATGATATTATTATCTGAAATCCATTGAATTACACTATAGATTAAAAATACTTTGTGCAGAAAGTTCAAATTGCAGTAGAAAAAATTGCTTGTAATTTCTGATAGTCTGAATTTTCGATTTTTTATTTTTGTAAATTTTAAATTTTGCTTGCTTCACGACATTTTTCAATATCTAAAATTTGTAATACAATGTTAATACAGCGTGAATTTCAAATTAGAGTTCTCACTTCTTGACGTGATTTGTGCGCGACTATTCGACCGTTAATTTTTTCGGCAATTACCTTTCGTTTCTATAGTCTTCTTCTCATAGTTTTTCAAATAGGGATATTCTTAATATGATGTTATTACGACATGAGAATTTGAAATTTGACAGAGCACTTTTTGACTTGCTCAATACGCGACTATGTCGTAAATCAACGCCATTTTCAAATCATTTTCTCGGCAGTTATTACAGATGGCAGTATTACTTCCGGCCTAGCAACGTTTTTGAATTCTCGAAATTTTAAATACGATATTCATATTATTACTACTGAAGTATTCGGAATCGAGTATTTGGGTATTTAAACTTACAACTTTCATAATATTTACCTTTCAGATGTCTTTTTTTTTTTTTTTTTTTTTTTTTTTTTTTTTTTTTTTTACAATATGTTACAAGACAATGATAACGCCGAATTTTCTGCATTACAAAATGTATTGCTTTACCGCCTTAAAAATTAATCCATTTTACAAGTAGTAATTTTCAGAACCAGCAAAATTTGTTACTGATTTTGAAAAATAGAATCACGCCCCGGATCTGTCACATGAAATTTCTCTCTCTTTTTTTTTTTTTTTACGAATAATATGCTATTTTCATAACTGTTGTGAGTTTGCAACAGTTAAGCGTGACTGTTCGGTCAAGTTAAGCGTATCTTTAGTCAGCGCTCTGTATTCTGTTAATTCTGAAAATGCCCCAAAACGGGAAAAGAATAGTCACAATTTTGCGGTCAGAAAAAGTTTGTTCGCTATTTTTTTAATATTTAAAAAGCTACTCGAACGCTGCTTATCGCTCCTATCATTCTCAAAAATTTAAAATTATTTATTAATTTTAGTAATTTTTGTCTAGATGGAAAATTCTCGCCAAATTGGCAATTTTTGAAAAAAGTTTAATAACTTTTAACATATTTAAGCTGTTTGTCTGCTTTAAAGGTCAGATAATTTTTTTAGGCAAGATGGTATCGATACATAGTTTAAAATTATATTTTTGCATCAGGAGTAAGTGTATAAACTATGACTTTTTATTTTTTTAAATTTGTTTTTCACAATAAGAAAGTTTTTTTTTTTTAAATTTTATTTATTTATTTATTTTTTAAATAAAAAAAAACACTGTCTTACAGCAAAAAAGTTAAAATCAAAGTTTTTTCTTTTTTTCTCTCTAAAAAAAATTAAGTAGTACTTTCTTAACATTAAAACACAATATTTATTATTATATGAGGCATACGATTAATGCGAAAACAGCTTAAGAGGTGAAGAGGGATTTCTTATTTTGCAGACTTGGTCAGAAAGAATCTAATTCATGTTTGTGTAAAATGCTGAATTCCCGTTATTATCAAAAACTTTTAATAAGCTGCATTTTAAAAAGAAATGATGTTCTAAGAAAATTAAATTTAAAAAAAATAATAATGAAAAGTATACTTCACGCATATTATTTACCTTATGTGAACTTTAGAAAAAAAATGGAATTAATAAAAAATATAAAATAGAACAGTTAAATAGGATAGAAATTAAAAAAAATCAGGTAGACTAGAAGTAATTTGAAAAGTGAATTTTATTTCAAATTTTTTTTTAGTACTATGTTCAATCATAAGAATATCATAAAATTTTGTAAGTATTATTTAAACACAAAATTTTGCATAAGTATATGTGCGTAGTTATTTGCTTACAAGAGGAGAGGTTAAAAATCGACAAAATTAATTAATTATTTACTTAACATTTAAGTGGGCTGTATTAAAATTTAAATCAATAATTTTTTTAAAGATTTTAAATTTCATTTTATTAATTTTTTATGCCTGAGATTGAAGTTATGAATAAGTTTGATTTACTAATGAACATCACAAGAAAATTTTAAATAAAGGACAATCATTTAAAAAAAAAACATTTATATTAATTTCATCTGAAGCACTAAACAAAATTTATAAATAATAAAATTGAGTCACGCAATAACTAAATATTAATAATATAACTTCACATCAAGTTATTAATATTTCATTTATCTCTACTAAAACATTTAACTACATCATAAAAGCAGGCATCATGTGAGAACTCAAGAGCCATTCACAGAGCGAATCCTAACAAAAGATCTTTTACACGTGGTCCAAATTGACTCCGCCTTAGGTTGATTCATCAACCAATAAACTTCCTCCTCATTTGCCAAGAAGGCGGGAAATATGCGCAGAGCATTGGAAAGTTTTCACCTATGGGTCCCATGTTCACGAACTCTTTTAATTCGCGGCATGGCATTGTGGCGGTTGTACATAAAATAACATCTCAATGTGTTGCATCATTTTAAAGTGTATTAGCCACTCGGCCAGAGCTGTTTTTCACACGAGGGAAATATAAAAATGAAGAACTTGTAGAATGGGACATATAAAATACTTCGTTTGTTCTCAAATTGTTACATTTTTGCAATGATATCAGTTGAAGTTTTTGTTATTTTGATAAATTATTAAAGAACAGAGTTATATATTGCAGTAAAAACCAATTATTCATTGCCAGTCTGTTAATAATTCGAATCTGTAATTAATATAGGCCAAATATTTGTAGCCCTTAATTACATATTTCATAATCCACAAACAAGTATTCTTAGAAAATCTGGAATAATTTTCTTAGCTATTGAAAAATATTTTACAGAATAAAATCAGGAAGAATAAACTTTGTTTTAATTCTAGGTGTAAAAAAAACTTGTCTAATGAACATTTGAAAAATGAATTTCAAACGATTTGAAATTTCAAACGATTTGTGAAAGATAAAACGATATTATAAAGAGCTAAAACTGTTGTATATCTTTGCAAAGTTTATATTTTTAGAAAGATAGTTTATCAGACGATAATTAAACATTGATATGACATATGAACTGAATTGAAAACATTTCTAACTTCAAAGCAATCACTTTTGTTTACTGTGAATTTCAAAAGCTCCAAGCTGTTCTCGACCGGTGAAACGACTTGTTTGCTAGTAAGGTAAGCATAACATTTTATCATTCTAAATTCAGTTCGTTGTATATAAGATGTTCGAGTCATTTTTAAAAAGCTTATACTCCTTTGATTATACTTGTTTAAATAAAATTAATGCAATATAAATAATTTGGGGAAAAAAATAATTTTATGAATAATAGCCTGAAATATATTCTATTCTTTCTTATGAAATATCTTTTTTCTTTCTTTTTTTTAAATAATAAATTTATGTTACAAATTAGTAATTTTATCAGATAATGTAGTATAAAACATAATGTTAACAATTAAAAAGTAGAACCAATAGAATTTTATTACATAATGTACAAATATTTAACTATAGTAATTAATGAGCAATTATTTAATTTTCATGCGTGTTGTCAGAAAAAACTTTAAGTTATTGATAATTTCAAAATAACAGCTAAAATTATCAGTATAATATAATACAAAATTTGGAGAAATTTTTCAATGAAGAATTCCTATAACTTCAGCTATCGCTTTTGACCGTGGAATTCTTTCTAATTTCATCCAGAGCAAAATTAGTCACGAAACCCAACAAACTCTCTAATTTGAACTTCAAAAATTTTATGGTTTTACCATATTATCTGAAAATCAGTTCTTAAGTTGCTAGGTTTTTAAATAAATTTGATATTAAAGTCGTTTTGTTCCCAGAAAACAAACTAAGTTTTACCATCCATAAAGACCCAATTGCTGATATTGATAAATAAATAGCGTATTTATCAAAACTTTTGTCAGTGTGGTCTTATGTTCACTGAAAATAACGCACTTATAAACTTCGATTTAACATGTAAGATGTGTCAAAAATCTGGATATTAAACCATCTTCCATTACCCCACATTGCTGGAATTATAATCATAGGTTTGAGTTTTTTTCTGATAATATCATCCAATAATGCTCCTCATCTATCGACTTTGATTTTTGGGAATAATTCATATTATTAAAAGATTTAATTATTTATCTAATGATCTTTCTAGTACCCCATTTTCCTCCAAAGTATGAAAACTTTTTGTAATATTTTTTCAAATCTTACACTGTGAGATTACCATCAAACCTCCTCACACATATTTCTTAGCTCCACTCTTTATTATCTCGTTCAAGCTTGTTCTTCTATCTTTACTGGTTAAACTACTTTTTTACAACGCGTTTGTCTCGTTATTATGTTCTGTCATTTTGTGTTTCGAAACTGAGGAAGATTTTTGCTTACAGAACTGAAACTATAGTACTATGTCCGGGTATAGTACTATGTTCTGTACACTTTTATTTGTGCTTGATTCACGTTCTGTTTTATTTATATGTAGCAAAAACTATACTCTATCCTGATTTGGGTATTTGACTTTTTATAATTTCTTATAAAATATTGGATATTTGATTAAATTAATTAAAAATTATTTTTTAATTAACACCTCCGGTTCTTCTATTTTTAAGCCTAATAAAATGGCAAATTTTGATTTACATTTTTCGGGGAAAATACTGAATAGAATTTCAAAAATATTCTTTTTTAGTTGGAAAATTCTACATTTCTAGAATACTATGACAAGGTGTACATACTTGATTTTTGGAATTTAAAAATTTTATTTCTAAAAATTGATTTTAGAAATAATTTAAAAAGTGCTAATAAATTACAAAAAAGATTTAATATTTTTGAAACGAAATTCAGTAAAAAAAAAATTTCATTCAAGTTATCCACTGTCATATCAGCTGAGAAAGATCAGAAGGAAGATAAAAATTTCTTCATTAAGAGAAAACCAACTGCTTACATTTTAGTGAATAAAATATTAATAATTAGTTCTTAAATTAAGTATTCTTACATTTTTCAGTCATAACAAATCAGATATTGTTAGAATTTATTAATCCAGTAAAAATTTAATTCAGATTAAAAAGAAGCATTCAAAATACAACTTTTCATAACTTTAATTTGATTGTGACTTTATGCTTAGTCTTTTTCCCATTTCAAAGTAGGAGGGAAAAATAGTACTCCTTGCATGAAATCAAGGCTTAATAAATGCCAATTTCAATGCTGGATTCCTGAAATGGTTCAAGAACAGTAATCTACGGTGTTCTTGCATTTTATTGCTTTCATTATTATTTATTCATGCATTATTTGTATACAATGTGTTCCGCAAATATAACCCTTAATATTTATTTTTAGACTTCTTATCAAAAATAAAAACAAAAAAAATGTATGCACTAGGATTCGTAAAGAGAGGTTAAAACAAAAAGGCTATCAAAATCTGACAAATAGCATCACAGGAATGTGGACGTAATAAACATCAAATCAGGTTTAATAGCTACTTTTCAAATCCCCTTTTAGATAAATCATGCTGAAATTTAGAAAGAGAAAGAGTTACTATAAACAAAATTACAGCTACAAATGTAATTTATTACAAACATATAGGTATTTATCATTGAAATCTTTACTAATCAAACTTTATTACTTTTTCTTCCATAATTAAATGATATTGATTTAGTTATATTATTATTCAATTTTAAAACTTCAGCAATTTGAACAGACTCTTGAATTAAATTGATTTTCGAAGAAAAAAATTTCAGTGGCGCATTTCTTCATATGGTTCTTCTTCTCTAAGAACTAGCCTATCCATCCCTATATATCGAATACGTGAATTAACAAATAAAACTTAAAAAAAAGTGAAAAAAATTTAAAGCTTGTCCAAATATCTCCGTTTATCTTAGTTTTAATTTTATGAATTTCTGGACTAAAAATGCGATAGCTTTTCAGTGAATAAAATGTTGTATTTCATTCCATTTTTCTTCCTTTTATTAAACAACCGCATTTACATAAATGTTTCGAACGGAAATCTACGAACTTTTTTCACGAACGTACACAGCTAAAACTTGTATCAGACAATCAACGTGATTCTTTCCCGTAAAAGTGTTTCACTGCCTATAGCTCGAGCAAGAGATGAAACTATAACAAGATAAGATTTTCTATCCATTCAATTCTAACTAGACTTTTTCTTGTAATATCTTATTTACAAATTGTAAATAACTGAAAATAAGTGGTAAATTACTTTAAGTTTAAAAATAACTGAAAATTACTCTAAGTATGAAAAGCGAAATATTTACAAAACTTATTCAAATACCTTTAATTGCTCGCTTAAATTATCTGAAATTCTAGATTGAAGATGCAATAGCTTTTCAGCATATAAAATCTGCTATTTCATACTTTTTTTCTTTTACAAAACAACTAATTTAACATAAATGTTTCTAACAGAATTCTACGAGAGTATTTCTTACACAGCTAAAACTTGTATCAGACAATCAACGCGATTCATTCCTGTGAAAGTGTTTCACTGCCTATAGCTCGTGCCAGCGGGAAAGCTATTACAAGATAAGATTTCTAATCCATTCATTTCTAACAAGACTTTTTTATGCAATATCTTGTTTACAAATAGTAAATAATTGAAAAAAAAGTGATAAATTACTTTAAGTAAAATAAGTGAAAGATTCACGAAACTTATTCAAATACCTTAAATTCTTCGTTTAAATTTTATGAAATTCTAGACTGAAAATGCAATAGCTCTTCATCATATAAAATCTGTCTTTTTTTTTCTTTACTAACACCATTTCCTGTACATAATTATTTAGAACTGAAATTCATGAGCTTAGTTCATGACTGCTGAAATTAGTTAGTGCTGAACATTGTCATGATTTAGTTAACAGAGATAAAGCTTGTAACAGAAAATTTATATGATTCTTTCCTGTAAAAGTGTTTCACTGTCTATACATCATGCAAACGGAAAAGCTATTAAAGGATCAGTTCTTGAATCCATTAATTCCCGCCTGGAATTTTCCCCGTAATATCCTGTTTATTTATACGAAGGTATCTAATTAGTGCAGAAATATGATTTTGGACAAAATTTTTGAAATTGAGTTTAATATAAATTTAGAATCCCTGTAGCTTTCTAAAAATTCTTTACTTTTGTTTGTCTTAAAATTATTCTCAAAGATAGTTTTCGTACAAGGTGATAACAGTGGATAGACTAGTGATTTTAAGTCTTTAAATGCGTTAATCTCAACATCAAGTTTTTCAACATTTCACACCACCTGAAATACGATATATCATATTTCTTTTAGAATAATTGTGTAAAATTTTTCATGAGTGTTCATCATTATAGTACGCATGTTTTGAACTACAGATTAAGGGAAAAAAGTAGTATTTCATTTTTTATGCATAAAACTATGCTTTTTAAAAAATTTGCTTTTTTAATAACATTGATACCTAACTCAGTAGTTTATGCTCTTGTATTTAAAATAATAGCTCAAAACAAAGTTGATAGACTTCTAAATAAAATTCTCAAGGAACTTTTGAAAGTTTTCTTTACAGTGCTTAGCTTAAATGCAAAAAACGCCTTATTTTTTTTATATATATATTTTTTCACCTGAAAATAGAATTTAAAAAAAAAATAAACTAATAATAATTTTTTGCTAGTTTTACAAGTTTTTAAACATAATAAAGATTATAAACTAGTTTTTTAAAATTTTATATTGATATTTAAAAAAATAGTCGAAATTAGTCGTATACTTTAAATGATAAGAACACTAATAAACCATTTTGAGGTGGTGTGGATCAATAAAATTTGGAAAATTTAGGGGCTGTTATATTATTTTAAAAAATGCTTTTTACATTCTTTTCAGCTTTAAAAGAAGTTAAATGCTTTTTATTTCAATGGCAAATGTTATATATTTTTCATTAGAACCTGAAAAACTAAAATTCATAATTTTGTGACATTTTAAATGTAAATAGTGTAAATATTTTATTTTAGTTTAAAAAAGTTTCTCCATAGAAATACAAAATTATTGTTATTCATATGTATTTAAATTTTTAAAAAAGGAAATGAAGAAATATGAAATTTTAAAATTAGAATTTTTACTTTTATTTTTTAATACTTGTAAAACAAATAAATCCTGTAGCAAATTAAATTATGGATAATTTTAGTAAATATAAATTTAAATTACTAATATTAAGTCATAAGATTATAGTTTTAAGAGTTCCTTCAAATTTTACTTAGACATTGAAAATCTAAAAGATTTGAAACTGTTAAACTGTTTATTTTTGTTGACAAGGACAAAGGAAGGGAATAAGCAATGATAATGTAACCCAATTTTTAGCAAAATTTTTTCGGTGCAAAAAATTTAATCAAAAATTTGAAGAAAAAAATTGCAATGAAAATATTTTTACTTTTGAAATTAAAGTTATCTTTGGTAAAATTTAAAATTTGAAAAAAACTTCTTCAAGGAGTAAAAAAAATTTAAAACTAAATTAAAATGGAAATTTTGTTTTGTGCAAGCATCTTTTATTTAAAATCCATCCAAAAATCTAAACATTTTTAAAATTAGATTGCTACAATAAAAACCAAAATCAAGGGATGAGTGATACGGATGCAAGGGAATGCATACGAATGCTAGGGAGGAGGTTTTGTAATTTACTCATATTAGCTGGCAGGGGGAAGTTCAAAATTTTCAAATACATAATATTTAAACGCCCCCATCCTATCAGAAAGTTAAAAAAAACTATTTTTAATGTTTTATATTCTCTTAAAATTCCTTTAAAATGTATCCTAAAATATTTATGAATAATAATTCTATATTTATTAAATACTAGCCGCAAAGGCGGCCAGCTGTCCGCCACGCTAAAGGTTTCCACAAATAAAGTTTTTTAAAACATAGCAGGAAATCTGAAGATTAGTGGACAATTAAAGTGTTTCTGTCCTGCAATTTTGTCTTCATGTCCAGTTCTGCTGCAGATGTGTTATAGCTCTTGAGGATGTTTGAAGATGTAACTTTGCTATGGTAACCTAACCTATAATATAACTATCAGGTGGAGACTTGTTTTTTTTTCTTAAAAAAAGGCCTCAGAAATTGTAAAAGCATACAAAAGTTGCTTTAAATACATGAAAAGAACACGAAAACGAATTAATTTTTTATGGTATCTATTTCTCTATAATTTTTTTATGGTATCAATTTCTATTTCTATATCGCTACAAAAATTAACGTCAGGTAGACTATATTTGAGGGTGCCCCTTGATTCTCGCCAAGTTGTGATCGCCAAGCTGGGCGATGTTGAAACCCAATCGTGATTCTCAACGGTTTAGATTTTAGCGTTATAATGTTCAACGGTATACGTAATTTCAGAGGTCCATTAGTTCTTCGTTAGATACCGGCTGGTAAGGTTACTTTTACTTCTGGTCAATAAGATCGAAGGTATGTGGGCAGTCATAAAAAGGGACTTTATAAAAAAATGTCATCACCAGTTCGGTACCACAAACGCCATTTTCGATTCATATTTCGCCGAATTTATGTGACGATGGAGGTACACAGATTCTATTCACGATAAATTTAGACAGTATCTAACTGTTATTAGATAATTCTGTGCACCTAAATCTGAGAATATTCAAGCTTAATGAAGAAGTGAGTTGTTGTTTTTTTCCTTTTCTTTCTGCACCTACTCCATTAATTTTTGCTTCGATTCAAAATCCTTTTTATTGGATTTATTAATTTTGCTTATATTGGGTTCATTGCAAGCTTTATCCGATGTTTTGTTGAAATTTTCTAATGTTTTTTGAAATATCATTATGTTTCGGCCGTTATTTCTGTTACCACGGTGTTCCGCGCAAACAGGAATAGCGCCAAACATAAGTCACCAATTTCGCCAAGGGGCATCCTCAAGTATAATTTTCCCTTATAGTCTTCGCTTAAGAAAAAAAAAGAGAGTGGAAAGAAGAAGAAAAACTTATTATAACAATTATGAACAGCGATAAATATATCAAAGAGTAGCGTTCTATTTACGTATCTAATATGTTGCCACATTTTTAGTACAAAAGTTAAAGTTTTATCCACTTTGATAAATGTAAACTAATGCGAACCTTACAATTAAATTATTAATTCCTTCGTATATTATTGGTTTAAGTTGTCGAAAATTAATGTTTCATTTGTAAGGTTCGCATTAGCATACATTTATAAGAGATATGCATTTTTTAATAGTTTTTTGAATATGGCTCTTTGAAGACGAAAAAGCATAGATTTTCTTACAAAATGACTGATAACTAAAAAACTAATCCAAATTTTTGAAAAAGAAAAAAAATACTTCTTCATTATGTCAAAACACAATTATGTGTCGAGTTTCGAGCCTGGGCGAGGCTTCTGGGGCGATATATTGTGATTACAGACACACACACACACACACAGCCGCTTTTATTATTATGTATAGATTACATCAACACAAAAAAATGAATAATTAAAACAAAATTGAAAAATGTGTCCCGAAAAGGATCCTCTGAAAAAATGTTTGAAATGTTTCATCCTCATCATAGTTAACCAGACAGCCCAATGTGGGTCAATTCCTCTGAAGATTTCTCAAATATGACTTCTGATTTGTCTTTGATCTCCAATTCTTTCATTAAGTGCAGGAAAATCAGACTCCGCCGAATCAACTATGGCCTTCCCCGCCTTCCTATTCCAGTGTGTCTAAAAAGCAATATCTTGTATATTGCTTTATAATATATATGCTGTACTATACATATACTGTATTGTCATCACTCATTTGAATCACGTGAGCCATCCAGTTTAATCTATTTATTTTTATGCATTTAATAATATGTTCTTCTGAAATAAGATCATGTCCCGAAGCCTTCTTAATCTTTAAGTTTTTAATTGCAGCTCTAATCTACTAAATAATTGGAGTCTCAACTTCTATGTTATTGCTGGATTCAGGCGCAATTATTTCGACATCCTCCTAATTTTCATTAAAAAGTTAATGAAAATGTTCATGCCATCGTTTTAAAATGCCCTGTTTATCAATAATGTTTTCACCAAATTTGTTTTTGTATAGACTAGCGGTCTGTTTAAAGTCCAATTGGCGGCGGTTAATTTTCCGATCGAATGCTCTGTATATATTAATGGATTTTAGATGTTCAACATCCTTCAACAATTATTCATCAAAGACCTTTAACTTTTGCCTAAAGGATTTGCTTGAAATATTTAACACTGTTGAAATGACAAAAAAAGCATTAAAAAAAGAAAAGAAAAAAACATTATTTCAACTTGAACGTAAAAAAATTTATTCTTAAAACCACATCTTCTTAAATTACTTTGTGATTAGTAATTTAATTAATTTTTAATTGAATTAATCTTTCAATTAATAATTTCAATTAATCGTTCAATTATTAATTAATCTTTCAATTAATAAATGATTGAACGATTCATTGGTGAGATTTATTTCCGGGCATGCTCAAAATACATTTTTTAAAAAAAGAATACAACGCAAAATGCTTGCTCAAGCACAGTAAAAAAGTGTATTTAAGAAATGTGATACGGCAAAAAAATACAATTGAATACTCTCCGAACAAGGGTAAACATTTTTTAACTCAAAATTAAAAGATACTTTTTTGCAGCATCATTATTTTATTTTTAACAGCTACCAATTCTTATACTTTCTTTGAAAACCACTTACTATTTCGCATAATACCTCCTATTTTTGAGCAATTTCCCATACTAATTCTCCAGATATAGTTTTGAACATTTTTTAATAAATAAGTACAAAACATTTAATAGTTTATAACTAATTGTAATTTTTTTATTTATATATTAATGGAAAAGCATTTTAACTCGCGTCTAAACCCTATAAAGTCTATTTAATGCATGTCATTTCATAAATAAATATCACTTTCAGTTTTTTTCTATTATAATTAAGAATTTCTTACTCTATATAAAAATTATTTCTTATATTTTATTTTTTTTCAAAATCATTTATTTAATTTTAGGAGTCCCGATGTGATTCGATGCTCCGGAAGGTGGGGATCTTCCCAGAGGATGGAAAAAAGTGAGTTTTTCTATAAATTATTTATTTATTTATCGACTTCTGTTAGAATTTCATTTAAAATAAAAATATTAATCTCAGTCATTTATTATTCATAATGAAATGCCACAAAGTAATTATTTTAAACTGACGCAGTTTTTTTGAATATTCTCGTTAAATTATTATAACGGAACAGTTATGCTCAAAACTATTTTGAGGAAAATGACGATACTCAGATATTAAGGTAATGTCGTTTAATTAATTGTAAATCAAATGCTGTCCTTCAATTATATATAAGAAATAATTTTTTATCTTTAAAATTAGTTTCCTGTATATATAGTTTGGATTAGATATCTATTAGTTTTCCGTAACTTTAACTTTTCGTCGTTCCTACCTTTTGTCCAAAACATCTACAATTACAGTGTAGAGCACAAAAAAAATAAATAAATAAAGAACTTTTTGAATAATTTTCGATCTAATGACCGGATCTTCACTCTCCAGGACTCAAAGTTAATGATTCGAGGTGGTTCACCTCAAATATGCTAATTAAATTGGGCAGCCAAAATATTAAGTTACAAAAAACAGATATAAAAATGTACTTTCTCTGAATAAAGATACCTATTTTCCGACGAATTTGGATTTTTGACTCCAAAATATAGGGGGTAGCAGCAATCTGGGAAATACGGTCCTACAGCTTGGTTAGGAGAGGGATTCAAAGTTTGAACTCCATGATGCTAATTACATTTTTTGCGTATTTCACCACTTCTCAGGAACTTCGTAAGCGAATTAAAAAAAAAATTGCATACAGTTTTAAATATCATTTATTCAAGGATAATTTCATACAAAAATAAATTTTAGTTAACATTTATTATTTTTTATTATTTTATTTAATAATAGTCAAAACAATTTTCAGTTGTAAGGTATAAAATTTTTTATATAATTTTAAATTATGTATTTTACAGTGCAAAATACAAAATTTGAGCAAAATCGGTTGAATAATTCCCGATAAATCAAATTTTACAAAAGTCGTATATTTAATGGTTGCACTGAAGAAGTACGTTTCTGTGTCTGACTTCGCAACCTAAAATATTGTCTGCACTAATTGATTAGCATGCTTGAGCTCACCCCTTCAAACCATTAAGTGCGAGCTCTAGAGGGTGAATATCAGATCATTAGATCAAAAGTTATTCAGGGTGGTCAGCGCTTTCCTTCGCTGTACACTCAAAATATTCGTTTCATCTGAATGAAAATTCAAATACAAAACTAATATAATTTTTATTTATATTTTTCTATTGAGATCAAAATCGTAATTAAGATAATATTTTGCTTATGTCGTTACTAAACCCTAATCTTAGGTCCAAAAAGATTGAGTATGCTGTGTGCTACGCATACCTAAAGTGAAAAAAAAGCCTGAATAAAGCACAAATCAAGTACAGAAACGGATAGTGTTATTAGTTCTCTAAAAGAAACCCTTCTTCAATGTTTAAACACCAAGTGACATAAAGAGATAAAAACATGCAAAATTGTATAATCGATCAGAAAAAGAGATGAACACGTGCAAAGCAGTTTAACCAATCTACACTGTGAACAAACTAAATTTCACCGACCTCAAAGATCCAATTGCTGATATTACTAGCTGGGGCATTTATCAAATTTCATATCAGTGTGATCTATCGTATATTGGACAAATTAAATGTGCCCTTAAAGAACATGAAAGATACTTCGAAAATCAGGATATTAAATGATCTTTCATCTTCTTGCATAATTAGAATTCTAATCATAGCTTTGAGTTTTCATTTGTTATAATCATTCAACACTTCTCTTCATCAACTGAACTTGATTTCTGGAAATCCCTCCATATTTTGAAAAATTGGAATAATTTAGTTAATGATCTTTCAAGCTTCTCACCCTATTCCAATGTATTGAAGTCTATTGTTCCCTAGGTTTCTCGCTGAATACCCTCATACCTGTTTTTTATAACCCAACTTTTCATCGTCTTGTTCAAACTCGTACATCTGTTCTGATTGATTTAACCAATTTGTGCGTGTTTATCTCTTTACTTCTCCAATAGACACTTGGTGTTTAGACACTGAAGAAGGTTCTTGTTAAGAGAACTTAAACTGTAGTATGCCCATTCTGCACTTTTTTGTGTGCTTTATTCGAAGTGTTTTTCCCTTTAATTTAGAATTAGGATTTTTTAGTTTAAAAAAAAAAGAAAAAAAAAGAAGAAAAAAAAAACGTTGAAGTTACATGCAATTAGTTTAGCTGAGTTTTTATATGTCTGAAAAAATTTTAAGAAGTGGTAGAAAAAGTTGGAAGGAAGAAACATTTTATTTAGTTCCCACTCTGCGAAAAATGTTTAAACATAACACAAAAAAAAATCCAGTTGTTCAGATGTTACTTAGCTAACTGAATTCCAAAAATTTTAAGTTAAATGTTATGAAATTTACAGCAGCCTCGTAAGATAATAGTCACCACTTATCCAGATAATGGTTTCAAAAACTTCAACTTACACAAGGTTATAAAAAGCAACATTTTGTACAATAAAAACAAAGTTTGTATTATTTTCATATCACCTAGTTCTGTATAATTTAAGACCAGTTTCACTTAATAACTGTTAGCGCTCGTTTTTTTGTGTGCTATCTCTGAAAAAACTCTTTAAAAAATTAAGACGTGTGTCGTGAATCTGTTTTTTTTTCGTTCGAATCTAGCTCAACAATTTTTAAATGTTGATTTTGTAGTGTTCTTTTAACACTTAAAATTGTTAAGTTAATGTGTGTTACAACAATGTAATTTTGTATGTTATAATTAGTGACTTGTTACCTGCACAATTAAATGAAGAATTTTAAAAAAAATTTTAACCATTGAAATTTTCTTTATTTCAAAGAGCTATACATTTCTAAAATTTCAGGTAAAATGATAAGTCACATTTTCACATTACTAAGACGATCATTAAAGGTAAGAGGAGACACAATTTCAAAGTCAGCAATAAAATTTATCTGATTATTGGGCAGTTATCAATTAGAAATTCCAGAAACTCATCAGATACTTATATGGAAACATTATCAAGGAACATCTAAATTTTAAAATATATCCTTTATCTGAAATGTAACTTATAATCTCAAACTTCACAGCTTTAAATTTCAAATTTGAAAAAAAAAAAGTATTTTAGGAGAATAGATTATTCAGACAAAGAAAAATGAAAATCTATTTTGTTTTTGTCAAGGAATAACGAACTCGCATTGACCGCGAGTATTAACCATCCTAACGTCCTACAATATATCTGTTAAATCTTACGATTTTTATGAAAGATATTTTCTAGTGGTAGCCCATTTCATACTTTAATACTACGGGTTTGAAAGTTTTTCTTTGTTGAAATTATATTAACCACCACAGAATAATAATATAGGCCGGGATAGCCTGGTAAAAAGGGAATTGGGCCCATATCTAAGAGGTTGTGGGTTCGATTCCCTCTGCCCGAAGATTCCCAGTGTACAAAATGGCGACTGGTGCAACCTAAATCTGACGGGGTCACAAAGTTTTCCAAGTTCCCATAAAAAATCAATACCCCTGATGGTGCAGGATCGGAGATTACGATCCCAAAAAAATTACCAAACAAAATTACGATCTGTGGATGGATAAATAGTGTGTGAATGTGCCCTTCCTGCATAACGGGCTGTAACGTATGTGTCTGGCAGAAGTCGCCATCGAATATTTTGCCATAGATGACGCCACTGGAAAACAAGAAGAAGATCTCCGCTATTGCCTTAAAATAGGTTAGTCAGTATTGACAAATGGCATAAGACAGCAACAAAAATATAATGAAATTTAAAAAAAGCATACATAAGTAGCCTAAAATTAATTCATACATCTGTAAGAACCTGATATAATCCAAAAAAATTGCTCATAACTTAAACGTTTTTACTCTGTTTTTCAACTATCACTACAAAAAATCTTTTCCAAAACTTGCTGTAGTTGGCACCTATGTATTGTCTGGATCTACGATCATAGAAAAATTGTTACAACCTTGTATAATATAATATCAATTATATTATACATAATATGTATCAATTTCTTGACCCAGAAAACATTGCAAATTTTCTGTAACTTTAATGAAGTTGTACTAAGTAGTCGTTTATGTTGAAACAGATTACCGTGTAATCAAGTTCAAGATTGTGCAGTTCAACTTAACGTCATAAAGTTATACCAAATTTGAACTATTCGACAGGCTACAAATTTTTTAATAGTACTGTCACTATTAAATTTTAGCATCTTCAACATGCATCAATATTTTAAACAAATTGCTCAAAAATTTTGCGTGCCATGAAACTGTTCAAATCAAAGATAGAATTGATAATTACATTTTTAAAAAAAAAATCTCATTTTTTTCAACTATTACGTTTTATACTGAAAATGCAAAACTAACTAAAAATTCATACTTATTTTATTTCTAATAGAAAACTGCTGAATACTTTAAACTTTCAGCGAAGAAAAAAAAATGACTTCATTTTGCAAAACAGTTTTTATACGAAAGTAAAGTCTTACTTTACCATCAAAAAATCGAAATTAATTCATAACTGATAAAATCCCTAGAATGTTCAAGAGTTAGGGGAAAAACTCCCATCGCATGAATTGCAAAGCAGTTTTTCCCCCAACTTTCTTAATTAGACAATTCATATTCATGGACTCTTCAGAAAAACAACAGCAGAGGGACTGCAACTCAACTTTATTTTTGAAGCACAAGCCAAAGTAATTAAAATGTTTTATATTTTGATTAAATGAATCATTAATGTGGAATATTCAAAAACCTTAACGACTTTGAGATGCGCCAAGCTAGAAAAAAAAATCATTTTTGCCAACAAAACTATAAGAAAAAAAATTGGTTTGGCTAAACCTGTTGGAGAAATTTTAATAAAAATTGTGCCGTTCTTGCACGCGATAGTTTAGCTTAGCGACGGAAAATGTCAATTTTTTTTCCTTGCATTTTCCCCATTTCATTAAAGAGAAATTAAAACAAGCAAAAAATAGATAAATTGCATTAATATATCCTTTTTAAAGAAGCAAAACTTTAAGAAACGCGAGCGAGGTTTTTAAGCCTTAAGCAAATTTAATGAGAAACTTTTCCCTTTTTGGCGATTTTTTTCCCCTTCTTAGAACTTAAGTATAATTTGACAACCACCGCTTTTACAGAAAATCTTTCTAAAAAAAGCGGTGTTTTGATAAAAAGGCTTCTTTGGACAAAGTTAAGCAAACATGACTTCTTTTTAAAGTTGGGTTTCCTAGCTTAAAAGGAAGAAGAAAGGCTCGTTAAAGTTCCCATTTAAAGAAATAATTTTATTACTGAGATTAAAAGAGCTTGTTTACGCTGCAAGAAAACATTTCTTGAAGAGGATTTTCAAGAAAGATTTTTAAGTCCCTTTTTTACTAATGTGTATATAAATTTTGAAAGTAGTTGTGTTTAAAAACTCAAAGAACTGAAATTGTTAAGTGTAGGATTACATTTTTATACATTTTGAAAGTAAACGTTGGTTTTTTTACGAACGTCAATTTAATAAAATTACTTTATTCTCCTAACATTTATGATGATCTTGCAAGGATTTAAAGCAATGTAAGTTTTTAAGTGTCTGAATTAGCTGGTAATCCGCAAAAGCCTTTAGCGATGCTAGGTTTTATATTTTTTCTTATCTATCGTAAAATATTTTTAAAATATGATTAGTGAGAAATACACCGATTTGAATTGTGTGAAGATTATTTTTAAACATCTTTTTTTTTTTTTTACTCTGCAATAGATTTTCTATTCAAAACCGTTTTATACATTATTTTTATAAAGTGATAAAAAAAATTACATCTTCAATACATTGTAGCAGTAGCAATAGAAAGTAACATAAACGTTTAAAAATCAAAAACTATCCACTAACCATATTTTTCTTAAGGTATATTAATCTTTACAATACATAATATAAATTATTTAAAATTTTAATAGAAGTTAAAAAAGCTTCAGTGGATAAAATTTAATTTTTTATGAGAGTAATTTATTCTGCGAAACTTATTGATATTTTTAGTAGTTTAAAAATGAAGCATCAAATTTAAAGATTACGTGTTTAGAATTTATATTCAACATAAAAAATGCTTTAAAATTTTTTTTGTGTTAAAAAAGGAAATTTGCGTGGTACCCAGATGTTTTATCATTTTAAAAATGGCTTAATTTGGTGTATATTTCTTCAGAAATACTTTTGAATCAGTTTCCAATTTATCTTATTACATTCGTTAACCAATATTTAAAATATTTCAATATTTAAAATAATTAAAAAATTTGAAATTTCAATATTCTATTTCAAAAACCTCATTTTCAGTTAGCAAAACCGTGTTAAAATGTTCTGCATAATAAACGGTTCTGTAACATCGATAATATTTGCAACTTTTTCTGCGCATAATGTTTGGAAGATAACATTCAAAGTGCGTAACTTTTGGGAAAAATCTTTTCAAGTGGGTATGAACTAAAGTGGAAGTTTTGAAAATAAATATAAATTTTATATAGTTTCCAATAGATATAAACACACAAACATCTGTTTACAAGACTTTCAACATATTTTTTAAAATTATTTAAGTGTAATATTGGTCAAAACTCTTTAATTCTAACTCTTAGAAATAAATGCAGAATCTCGGCTATTATTCGGAAATATATTCTGTTAAACTGTGAAAATATTCTAAATTAAGTGTATGTTTTGCGTTGCTACAAGTAGCATTTCTTATAGAATAATTTTCTATAGCGTTATTATTACAATGGGGAATTGAAGTTCTGTTAAATTTATTTTAACATCCGACAAATACATCAACGTCATGTTAAGCCTTATAGATTAAGTTATAAGACCTGAATATTTTAAATCGGATGAGAAAAATCATTTTAAATCGAATTTATAAATCAAAAAAGAAATAGGAAAACATAAATCTTGTTATTACTTCTAATGTTTCAAAAGACCTTTCTGGAAACCCGAAGAAATGGCAGCATTGAGTTTAGCCTTTTTAACATGCGTCATTTTATTATACAGTTTTCCGCAACGCCATTTTAACATAACTGCAAACTTTTCGGCTTTTTCCTTAAGATATTTTCCAGTGGTAATAAAAATGCAGATTAAAAAAAAATTAAAGAGTTATCATATTGAAAACTCGTTAATAATAATTATTTAATAAATTATCAAATGTGACATTTATTTAGGATAAATCAATTATGGTGATTAACCAAATTAATCAAACCATTATTTGTGTTAAAAAAATTAATTAAATGATTAATTGTGTTTAAAAAAAGTTGAGGAAATCATTGATTGGGGTGAAAAAAAACTAATCCAATCATTAATTGAATTTAAAAAGAAAAACTAATCTAATCAATTATTGTGTTTAAAGAGCTAATCGAATCATTGTGTTAAAAAATTAAAAAAATCCAAGAATAAAAGAAAAACTAATCTAATCAATTATTGTGTTTTAAAAGCTAATCCAATCATTGTGTTAAAAAATTAAAAGAATCATTAATTGTGTCTAAAAAAGACTAATAACGTCATCGATTGTGTTAAAAGAAACTGATCCAATCTTTTATTGGATTGAAAAAACTAATCTAATCATTTATTGTGTTGTGATCAAAAAACTAATTAAATCATTTATTGAGTCAAAAAAATTAATAAAATCATTAATTGTGCTTAAAGAAAACCAATACTACTTGTAATTGTGTTTAAAATTTCGATACAATAGGTAATTTAGCTCCAAAAGATAATCAAATAATTAGTTGTGTTTAAAAATCAATAAAAATAATTAATTGTCGTTAAAAACTAATCTAATAATTTATTGGGTATTAAAAAAATGAATTCATTCGCGTATTTAATTATGTCAAAAATTAATCCTAACACTAATTGCGTTTGAAATAAACTAATCCAATCATTAACCGTGCTTTAAAAAACAAATCAAATCATTAATTGTGTTATCATCATTTGTGTCATTTGTGCCAAAATCAGCATTTGTAATTAAAAAAACAAATTCTATCAATAATTGTTATTATTGAAAGTAATCAAATAATTTATTCAAACTAATCAAACAAATGTTTAAATCATCAATTCACTTTTTTTTGTGATGAATCGCTAAAAAATTCTTCCTTTCGTATATAGATAGGATAATTATTTCAGTAATATATAGAAAAAGGGATCTTCTTTATTAAAATTTGCATTATCATATTTGAAACTCGTTATTAATGATTTGCTATTATATATGATTCCTTGTTGTCAATGCTTTTTTCATGTTTCTTATTTACTATTTCTTATTTATAAACTATTATTTATTAAGCTTCAGTTATTAAAAACATTTTGTTACTTATTCAACTCTAAATTTGTATGGGTCAATAGCATTAAATATATTTTTCGTTTCTTCTTGTTCTTAGAAAATAAGGTATGTATTTTTTTCTTCTTTCTTCCCAAAAACTTTGCAGCATAGAATACATAATTTTTATTCAAGAAATCCAGAAAGTATTTTTTTTCTTATATAATTTAAAAAGTTTTTTTAAAATAAATTAGATTTAAAAAAATATCGATATAACTAGCAAAAATCGATAGCAGACGATAATCAAACACGATAGAGAAAAAAATGGCACTTACGTGGATAAGAATTATGTAACCCAAAAACCATCTTCCATAATTGTTAATCCGATAATATTTAGTCAATAATGAGAGCTTCTAATTTTTTTCTCCACAAATCGAATAAAAAAACTGCATTTGATACTCTTGTAGAACTTTTAAATATTTCTTGTTAATCGTTCTCATTTCAAGCTCCTGAGTGTTGCCATTTTTTTCTTGATAATCATCTTAATTTTTCACAGAGTGTAGTTTTAAGCTCCTCTAATCAAACGATTTTTTTTCCTTCCATAAGAAACTGAAATTAGGAGTCTAAGTTTTGTACGGAATAAAAAAATGTTAAGAAAAATTACGAAGCAGTTAAAGAAATGCAGTTAAAAAAACTTAGAAGTGAAATCAAGGAAGAAAAAAAGAATTTAACCTTATCGATAAAAAGGGAAAAAATATCTTTTTTTTTATCATTCGAAAAAAAAGTTTTTGTAAACGTTGCTCGTGCAGAGTTTAATATTGATTACTTTGCAGTTTGCAAACTTAACGGTAAACCGATTAAGGTGAATTCGAAAAAGAATTATCTTTTGTCAGGAAGGTAAAGTTATTTGTAAAAATGTTAGAATTGCAAATTCGTAATGAGTTTTGTTTAGTTGAAGTATTCAGCATTATGTCTTATTTCGAGTAAATAAAATCAAGTAAATTTTTAAGTAAAAAGTTTTTGGGTAAAAAGTAATTAAAATTATTAAAAAATTTTGCATTTATTTAATTAAATTTTTTTAATCAGATATAGAGGAGTTCGGAAATCCCTGATTCAGATAAATGCTTGAGATAAAGATAAAATTATGATGATGATGACACTAATTCTTTAGTTTCTAACATTACATTTATAAGCTAAGTAATTATTACAAAGATTTAATTAAGTATTTCCGAATTATTGTAACTAAGGTACTTGTAGCTTGGGAAGAAGGCGATCGCTGATACTTGACCTCATCCCCAGCTGATCGTTAATAAACAAGATGGCGTCTTAAAGTCGAATTAAAATACTCCATTTTAGATTGTTAATTAACGTAAAGTTAATTAAATAAAACGCCTTATCATGCATCGATTCTATTAAAATATTATTCTTTCTCGTCTATGTCTCTTACTTAACTTAGATTTCGACCACGGTGCTGACGTACAATATCTTCAATTGGTTAGAGTCATTGGTTAGAGTACCCTTGCTGCCAGGCTAACTGTGAGAGGTTGTCGTGGTACCGCTAACGTTTACACTTTTCGTGGTAGTTTGTGACCTCTAACGTTTACACTTCTTACATTTCATTTTTACAAAAATTCTAAAAATATGCACTGAGATAAGTTATTACGGAACCCCGTAAACAAAATAAAATGAACAATTCCAACGACGACTGTTTTTTTTTTCTTCCTGCATTTAAAAACGTAAGCCATAAACCAAAACTGATTGCAAAAGTTCTGCATTCAAATGCCCAATATTTTTCCTTTAAAAAAAATAAAGTAAGAATTTCACCCAAAAGTTCTTCACCACTCTCCAAAGAATTTCGATGGAACAAAATAAGCCCCCCTTCAGCCGGAAAATCGCTTTCTTTATGCTTCTTTTCATTCTGCCTTAGAAGTTGAAAAGCTATGCCTTGTCTAACAGAAGATATGTTCTGTTTTCTTTTTACTTCCCCCCCCCCTCTTTTTTTCAGTCAACTTCAAAATATTCCGGGAAAATTCGGTCAATTTTCCGGATGTTAAAGCGTTTGACTCGGTATGCAGCGCATATATTTACGTCTGAAATGTGGTTTCAAATGATGGGCCTTAAAGCTAAAATTCGTCGATTTAGCATAGACATGAACTATTTTGCTAAAGTCGTTTGCACGTTTCGGAGAAGAGTGGTGTATTGTACATGATACCAAAAAACAATGCTTTCCTCAATGTAGAGACTTTTGGAAAACATTATTTTATTTGTGTTTATCGTTTAAAGGCAGAAAATTTATTTCATGTTAACATTAAATATGAAATTGCATTCCAATATGTTTGATTTTAATGCATGTATAATTATTTTATTTTTTATTAAAACTAACAATGACAAAACTTCTACGTTGGTAATTATGTTACATTTTTAATGTGGGCATAAATAGTTTATTTCACATTACAGCTAACGATGATATAGCGCCAACACATTTATTTGCGTGTTATACGTTTAACAGGTATTTAAATTGTTAATTCCACATTAAAGCTAACAATGACATAACGTCTACGTTTGCATTTGTATTATATTTTATAGGGAGCATACATTGTTTATTTCACATTAAAGCTAACAATGACATAACGTCTACGTTCCCACTTGTGTTATATTTTAATGGGAGCATGCATTGTTTATTTCACATTAAAGCTAACTATGACTTAACGTCTACGTTTGCATCTGTATTATATTTCTAATGATAGCATAAATTGTTTTTTTTTTCAAACTGAAACTAACTATAATATAGCGTTAGCAACTTCGCATTTCTGCATAATATTTGACGGAGCAAATTACTTAATTTTTTTTATTAACCAGAGTTAGGTTTTTTTTTTACGAGAAATGTCATTACCATATAGTATGGTAATTTTACCATAAAATAAATTAAATTTAATTTGTGTTAATTTTTAAATTTTTTTTAAACTTAATAAAATTAAATAAGCGCGTAAAAGCTTATGAAATGAGTTTATTTTTTATGTTTTATACTTTTGACTTTGATATATCAAGATATGGATAAGTTTTAAGTATCGCGATAACGTATTTTAAAGTGTATTTTCACAATATATCGAAAATACCGTGTGTGATAATAAATATGGGCAACCATTATTTCGTGATTATTATCTCAACGATTAATATTAAGTACGACAATGACGCAAGCCTTATCGAACACGCCAATATTGCGATAATACGGAACAACAATAATTATCAAACTTTTTGAGGACAAAAATATGATCGATGGGGATAACTATCGAATAATATTTCTTATAGCAATTTCATTTAGGTAATGGAAACATTGATCAATGCAAAAATAATTTAAATTAGTTAATTTGAAAAAATAATAATGTCAACGTTTAAATATTTGCATTGTTGACAACATATTGTGATAACCAATTCTGATATCGCTTATCAAGCAAAATAAATCATTTTAGACCCAAATGCAAAATAAATGAAATTGAATTTTTGTAAAATTCTTATAATCACAGTTCAGTTATAAGATATCATATGAACATGATAATGTAAGTATTATCGATATGGTGGCAACGGCAACTAATATCACAATTATTATCGATTGAGATAATTATCAAATAATACTTTATTTTTGTTTGAAAATATTGACAGTTAAATTTAAAAAATATCTCAATTCAATGGGGCAAAGAACACGATTTCCTTGCGTTATTTTATGATATCAAATTTCTGATATTGTGCGAAACAGAGAACTTTAATTACAAAAATATGAATAAAATTTTTGACAACTATAAAAAGACTTGCAAAGCATTAGATTTGGCAACACGAATTTACTTTCAAATGCGAATTTTTTTTATATACAAAAAACTATCAATATAATGTTTGATATAAAATTTTTGGTCAAATCCCAATTGATGAAATTGGTTAAAAATCATTCTCACCAAAAGGCATTTTAAACCAGAAAAGAATCGAAAAATAAAAATCTGGAATATTGTCCAGAGCAGAGAATTTAGTTTCAAAAATATAAATAAAGTATTTGATAACTATTTTCTTTATCAGAATTACTGTTATTTTAATTTAAAAAAAATACCTGCTAAGCCTCAGCTTTCGAAACATTTATATTTACTATCGAATGGGTAATATTTTTTTATATACAAAAATCTATCAATATAATTTTTGTTTTACTAACCCCGATGGATGAAAATCGGTTAAAAATCACTCACTGAAAATCATTTTAAACTTGAAAAGAATCGAAAAATCAAATTCTTGGAATATATAAATCAAAAAATAAAATTCAGAAGCATTGTTCAGAACAAAAAATTGCAAAAATATAATAAAATTTCTGATAGCTATTTTTATCAGAGTTACTCTTACTTTAATAAAAAAAGACCAGGTAACCTCAGCTTTTGGATCATGAACTTACTTTCGAATATGAAATTTTTTTATATAAAAAATCTATTAATATAATATTTGATGCAAAAATCCTTGTTAAATTCCAATACATGAAAAAAATAGCTCATTAAAAAGCATTATAAACTTGAAAAGAATGGAAAAATAAAATTCTGGAATAATTAAAATGAAATTTATAGTTCTTCTTAAATTTTGCTATTAAAGTATTCGAATACAGTTATATGGATTTCATTCCACTATATAAAGTTATTTTCACACAATTTTTTGTTTTAGTCTGATTCTTTAAAAACAACATTTCTCATAATCAGAAAAATGAATTTTTAGGAACTAATATCCCTTAAGAGGTGGTTATTAAAAATAATCCACATGGTTTATTTGCAATTTTTGCAAAATTAAACAGTATAATGTAGTCTTTAATTTCCATTTTATGCTCAGTTTCTTTCAATGTTGACTTATACCACTTTTGTTTAGATTTCCTCGCATCTGGAAAAATGCCTCTAAACTGATGAATGCGCCATAAGATTACTGATTTATGCGCATTTAAGAAATCGGGGGAATGGGGGTATGAGGAACGACGTATGAATGCATAACATAAATGGTTTTCGAATTTCAAATTCCATAGATCATGAGAAACAGTAGTTTAGCTTTTATTTCCCACATCTTTTCGAAGCTTTTTTTTTTCATCTTTTATTTCACATACTTTGGCAGTTTCAGGAATTTGCGTTTTTTACTTTTTGTTAGTAATTTTTTCTTTGCAAATTTTGTGGTACAGTTGGTAAAGGCTTTACTTGGAGAACTTGGATTCGTGAGTTTGATCCTGGCTGCCGACTAAATAATCGGTTTTGATGTGCAGCTAGATGCACGTTAAATCTGTCGTTTCTGAAAGTCTTCTCGATGGTTGTGGTGTGAGAGTTTCGAAAGAGAATTACGAACTGCGGCATTGATCACGTTGTCGAAATTATACGGCATTCTTAATATTTCTTTCATAGGGTGGAGCCCTGAAAAACTGGGTTGAATGCTTGGCTATGGTTGGCTGATGTGCATGTATTAATAGGAACCGTAAAAAATTCTATATATTATTAAAATTAGTATGATTTTGAATTTTTGAAGAAATGAAACTAGATACAGGGATTGGACAAATGTGTGAAAACACTTCTAACTCTAGCAGCAAATGTTTTTGAAAGATTATATTTTATTTTATAACCGTTGTTGAACAGTCGACAAAATTTTCAGTTAGCGACTATCAATGTTCAACAGCCTTGTAATTTTAAACCCAACAGGTTCGTACAAGGAATGCGTACAGTGCAGTGGGGTTCAGGGAATAGAGCGTTCGCCTTCCATTGAGGTGAACCGAGTTCGAATCCCAGTGATGGCTGGTCGATACGAATTCCGCACCCACATGCATCGACTAGAGTGCTGATGTTAAATATCCTCAGTGGTAGGCGGTTCATGGGTCAGAGTTAGCACCATTACCACCAAGCTAACCATAGAAGGTTTTCGCGGTTTTCTTTTCCGTGTAATGCTAATGCGGGTTAGTTCCATCGAAAAGTACTCCACGAAAACAAATTCCTCCCAATACTTGATCCAGGAGTTCCTTTGTCTTCTAGATTTGATTCAAAATTATAAGGCTACAGAGTTGAGTATTAGTATTCGTAAATCCGAAATTGAGTCAGCTATTCAAAGATGGTCATTAAAGAGTGCTTACAAACAGTCTGTATTCTATATATATCTCCTACAAAATATTCGTCATTCAAACTTTGTTCGCCTTCTACATAAAAAAAAAATATATACTTATTTAAACGCTTAAGAACTAACGTTCCATTTTTGGAACAGTGTATCTTTCAATATGTTAAAGACTGGTAACTCAAATCTTTCATTCTAAATTCTTATAATTGGAGAAGCTGAATATTCGTGTCATCCAAAATATAATAATAATATAAAATGACATATTGCGATAGATTATATGCTCTAAAATATCAAGCAATTGCTATGTTTTAAAACCAAATTGGTTTTTCATTGATAAAATATTCATATTATTTACATGCAAGCCTTCTACCACATATTTCATGAAGGCATTTTTCCCAGTACGGCAAAATAGGAGCATGTGAACGTTTAAAAATAAGACATTTCATATCAATAAGGTATTTGAAATTTATTTTATTAATATAATTCAATTTTTCCTAGTATTATAGATAGGCCGCGTACAAACAAAATAATCTTTAATTCATTTAATTCTCTATAATGTTTTCTCATAAATTAAATGCTTTCTAATTCGTTGTAAAGTATAAGGTTTAGAATCGGTCAAATCAGCAACATATTTCGCAGAATGAAACCAATAATTTTAGAATTCATTTTGTTCTCTTCGCTCAACATACAACACCCATTGGCAGAAATCATGTTCCATTTATATTCCTTTCAGAAAACAGCTTTTGCACGTACGTCCCAAAGAAATCAGCTTTGAAAAGAGCTTTCAAAAGAAGAACAGTTGGCCATGTTTTGAAAGGAGAAGTTGAACATAAAAGGGAAGAAATGGATTCCGTGACTTATTCACGGATTACCAAAACATGAGATTTTGGTTGGAAAAGGCGTTGTAAATAGGAAAGAAATCAGTCGACTTTTTACTTTCGCCCACTCCTCAAATTCAGGTCGCCAACTGGAAATTTGCAGCCCCAGGACTGAAATTTTCCCACAGAATATGATTTTGGATTCCTAAAGAAAGGGACTTCTTACAAATGTTCGTTGGGACTCCAAAAATAGATGATCATTTTTGAATCTCTGCCAAGATTCTGTGAATAGAACTGCCTATTTGAAACTCACAATGTATCATAATTGACTTTATTTGTAAATTTTATGTTTGAAATACCGAAAACGAAATGCTTGACTAGATACGTATGATATAGCTAAAACGTGAAAGCAAGTATATATTCACATTACCTAGCAAATATGCAGATTAACTATCATGAAATATTGGCTAAATATATATGATACAGCTAAAGAGTGAAAACCGGTATATATGAGCATTATCTAGCTAATATGCAGATTGACTATGATGAAATATTGGCTAAATGTATATGATACAGCTGAAGTGTGAAAGCGAGTATATATTCACATTACCTAGCAAATATGCAGATTAACTATCATGAAATATTGGCTAAATGTATATGATACAGCTAAATGGTGAAAACCAGTATAGATGCTCATTACCCAGCTAATCTGCAGTTTAACTATGACGAAATCTTGGCTAAATATATTATGATGCAGCTAAAGCGTAAATGTCAGTATTTATGCACATTACTTGAAAAAAGTGAGATTAAAGTGAAGATTAAAATCCTTTAGAAATTCTCTAATAGAAATCCTTATAATAAAAGCGTCAATAAAAAGTTTTTTTAAAAAGAAAAGCTAGATAAAAAGAAATTAAAATCGTTCTTAATTTTTAACCCTAAAAATCTCTATTTTACTTTTTTACATTGCCGAATTTATAGAAAAAAAAGTGACTATAAAAAAAACGTCCATTAAAAATGCTCTTTAAAAAATGCTGTCATGAGAAAAAAGCTTTTAAAAAAAATTAATAAAAAAACAAAAGAGAAACAGAAAAAAAAAATTGTTCATAGTTAAAAATATAACTTTAACATAGTTAAAATATAACTTTAACATCGAGTATCACAATTTTCTATTTCTAGTTTCTGTCTTACCGTACAAGAAAAAGGTGATAATTAAGGAATGAAGTCCATTAGTAAAGCTTCTTTAAAATGATTCGCTATAGTTAAAACAGAACTACTAAAACAGAAAAGCAAGCTAAGAAAAAAAATACAAGTTCGTAATTTTTGAAACATGAAGTGCTGAAAAAACGACGAAATTTATTTTCTTGAATATAATTATAAAAAAAAAAAAAAAAAATCAGCATTACAAAAAGCTATGTTCAGCGTGAATTAATCAAGCTTCAATTCGTATTTAGGCTTAAAAATTCGCAAACGAAAATTACATTTATTTCAATACACAAATAATCAATCAGAGATCTTCTCAGAAAGAAAATGTTTAAAGCGTATACAAAATGCTTTGGCTCATTAAAAGTTCTAATGTCAGTTTACGATGCATCGTGCATAAATTTTTAAATATTATTAGGGCAGTTATAGAAGAAAATTCGCCTATCTTTAGTTTACATCACAGCAGTAAAAAAAAAAACTTATTTTTTAGAATTTTTTTTTATGAGTATCAGCTCCCTTAGAAGTTTTATTTTTCTTCACAAACTCCCGGAAGTCAAAGAACAAATTTTGGAGAATGACTTGAGAAAAAATGTTATTGAATAAAATACTTCCCCCCCCCTCGAAGAAAAGGGATTCCTTCCCCACATTTCATCAAACAATTTCTTAGACGTGCAAGTTTTTATTTATTTTTGTTCCACCTCCACCCCCCAATGCACCCTTTCCCTTAAAAAGAATATATTCTATCTCTTTAAGCTGTCTTTTTCACTTTCCGTCAAACTTATTTACTTTTGAAACATCATGTAGTTCCTTTCGTGGCTGATGAAACTCAGCCTCCTAAACCTATTCACGCTATTGTCCCATTCTTTGGGATAAAAAGTTCTTTATATATTTTAGATTGAAATATTTACTTTTTCGAAGATTTTTTTTTTTGTTTTCCTTTTTTGTGTTTTTTTTTACTCCTTTAATTCGTGTGATTTAAATTACACAAATTATCTACAAAATACAAACTTTCGCAATGTTTGTACTATCCTTAAAAATGTATAAAAAAAGGTTGGAAAATTTAGAAACTGAAATGTATTTTAATAAATTTGCTATCACCCCTAAGCCTAATAATGTGAAGTAAAAGTATCAGTGAATTCTGATGAAAAGATCTTTTAATCTTAAAGTGAAAATTAATAAAAATAAATTTTAATTAATGAAAAGAAAATTACAATAATAACAGTAATTTTTAGTTTTTTAAGTACCGTACTGAACTCTGCTTTTGATACATGTCTTGGGAGCTTGTTAGTTATTTATACACTTCTTATATATATTTTTTTAAATAAATTAATGACAACAGCGTAAGTGTTGAAAGTATATACTTTTTTTTTTAAAATAAAATTGATCAATATTTTACATTTTAGAATATTGCAGAAATATTCGTCTACACTCCAACTACAGCTAAATTTCTGTAGTTTTAGAAAAAAAAATTTGAAGAGGTAGAAAAGGCAATGAATTAAAATTTAAATAAATTTTAGTTAGCATTTACTTAGTTTCGCCAAAAAATACACACAAACAATTTTATTGTAATTCTAAATCAAAGAGTAATTGTAAATTGTAAGCATAGATTAAACTACGTGTAGCAGTTTTTAACAGCAGCAGAAATTAAGTTAAGAAAGCTCTTCCAGCACATTTATAAATTAAATTAAATTAGAGCTCTTTCAACACAAGTGGGAAATAATTTTAAAATAATATTTTAGCTCATAAATAAAAAATAACTCTTTTAGAACAAGAATAAATTTAATTAAATAATAGCTTCTTTTTTTAAAATTTTCAACAGAAGCTAAATCAAATCTGTTTTGGAACTAGCAGAAATTGTATTAAGAAAGGCTATTTTAGCGTACCCAGAAATCAAATTAAAAAGAGCTCCTTGAACACTATTAGGAAGTACGTTAAAAAGAATTTTTCTAGCACACACAGAAAATAAGTTAAAGAGATCTTAAGCCTGCAAATCAGAATGTTATCAGACTATCTAAAACCTTAGAGTATTCCAAATGCGTATTAAACCTCAATCCGTGACAAAACCGCAAACGATATTTCATTATCCCCATTAATTACTCAGAAAGCTTTATTTATCTTAGAAAATCATCATCTCAAGTCAAACGACTATGAAATCAAAAAATTACGTCAAAGTTCATTAAAAGACAAAGGGTAAAAGGAATGAAAAAAAAAAGTGAAAAGACACACAATATGACAGGAAGGGGTGGCAACAGAACAAAAGGGGGTCTTTGATTTAGAAAACGAAGAAAACTTCGAACTGGTGAGAATGTACACAGCAGGTACTCAGTGAGGAAATGTCATCAAAAGATTAAATTATTCGTTCGAAAATCGAAATAAAATTTTCGTCCCATTTATATTTGCTCATTCTGCAAGTTCTAAAGAGGAAGGATGAAAAGATGAATAGAAAAAAATTCTGATAAATCTGGAGCAAAAGAATAAATGTATGGAATGCAAATTGTTCCCATTTGATGTTATGGCATATTAGCGAAAGATCGCGTAGGGACGTAGGGAAAAGTACTTGATTTCTTTTATTGGGTCTTAGAAGTAAAAGGGGCTGCGCAAATATTGATTTAAATTTCTTTTAGGGCTGATTTCAGAATGCTTAATATTGTCATTTGCATACGCTTATTTGTTTCTTTTCTTGGAGGCAATTTATTTCCAAGGGAGAAAGAAAGGAAACGTTTCAAATTGGTTTTCGGCGTGTGTAAATTTAGTACTATTTTGATGAATTCTTTTTTTAGAGGGATTCATTTTTATAGCATTTATACTAATACTTATCTAATCTAATTCAGCGTCATCATTATATATATATATATATATATATATATATATATATATATATATATATATATATATATATATATATATATATACATATATATATATATATATATATATATATATATATATATATATATATATATATATATATATATATATATATATATATATATATATATATATATATATATATATATATATATATATATATATATATATATATATATATATATATATATATATATATATATATATATATATATATATATATATATATATATATATATATATATATATATATATATATATATATATATATATATATATATAAATAAATGAAATTTTATTTAAAAAAGCCGGAAAAAAAGATATAATCTTTTCTTCAGCCCTCACGATTATATCCGCAAAACAGAGTGCTTTCTGATATTGTATCAATAAAGCCAAAGCAAAATATATTAATACAATAGTGTGAGGAGCACTCAAAAATTTTTTTAATAAAAATAACAATAAATAAAATAGTTCACAAAAAGTAAAAATAAGTAAAAATAATATGTAAAAGCAGAAAATAAAATGAAATAAAAAGAAAAAACATTAAACGTGTTCGAGGAGCAGGAGAAAGTGTTGATGACAGTTATGAAAAACGCAAAATTAAAAGAATGCGTAGGAGACGTGCCTTCCTTCACAAGCACAAATGTTATTTTGATTCCTCAAGTTTTTCTATTGCATGTCATTTATTTCAATTTAAAATTTTTTCTTGAATTATTATTCTTTCAATGGCTTATTATTGTCTAAAAAATTTTATTTTTTAAATAGGAATTGATTCAATAAATTTTAATAGCTGGTTCTGGTTAAAGTTAAGATTTTTCTCTGGAACAGATTTCACATAGGGCAAGGAAGGGAGCATGGTTTGCAAAGCAAACCATATAAGATTGCATAGCGATTTTCGCAGATTAAGGAGCGTCAGTGATCAGAAGAATGAACGAATATATATATATATATATATATATATATATATATATATATATATATATATATATATATATATATATATATATATATATATATATATATATATATATATATATATATATATATATATATATATATATATATATATATATATATATATATATATATATATATAGTATAAAGAGAGTCGTTATAACTACTTACACCAGTATGTCATTACAAAGAGAAATTATTAATCAGGTTATAGTTAAACATATCTAAGTGTTCGAAAGAATTTGTAATCTTTCTCTTTCTCGAAGTTAATGAATACATAGCTGCAACTCGGAAGTCCTAGCTCCCTAAAATATTTTAAATACTTGCCGCATAACAATTAAAGTTAAACTTAATTTTTATTATTTTTACCGTACTTAAAAGCATCTCTGCACACTCAATAGGTTTTATGTTGCTTGTATGTATTGGTAGGAAAAAATCGTTCAAAATTTAACTTATTAAATAAATACTTGCGAAATCACAAAATTTGCTTCCACTTTAAATGTTCAAATAGAAATGTTCTGATAATTCGGAACAAGTTGGAATGTATGAGAAAGCTCTTATACATTCACATGCACAAATAAGAAAATATGAAAAAAAATCAAATAAAACATTCAACTTGTTAATTAAAAATAAAAAGAGCATCATCTTATAATGGGAATAATCATGTTTATTGTCTTTTTCAAGACGTAAAGCAAAATGTTATTTTCGAAAACAATTTTTTAAAAAAAAATCTTGTTTTTATTAATTATAGATAACATAAAACATAAAAATCGTGTTTTTATTAATCATAAGGAAATGTAGGCATCGTAAATATTCCAGCCATATTTTACTCAATAAAATAGAAGGGAGAGAAACCAGTAAGAAACGTTTGCGCTAAACGCAACAGCAACTTATTATTAAATAAACTTGCAATGTATAGGTTAAAAAATGCATCCACCATGTTAATATTTACTCTGTACTAATTTTACGAACGAAAGATATACATTCTTTCGAAATAATGTGTAACCCGCATCAACTCTTTCCCTATTAAATATCTTTTGCAAACACTAATGAATTACAAGGCTTTTGATTTGGCACCAAGTATGTATTATTTAAAACTTTCTACCCTAGTGAGCAAGCAATTTGCGAACCTACCCTCTTAACATTCGAAAAGATATTTTGAAAATCGTCTCATGAAAAGAGGGGGGAAGGTGGGAAATGAAAAAGGACAAAGGTACAAAACAAATAACTCTCGCTTAAAATTCGTCATTTGCAGAAACATCCAATAATTCTTTTCGTTCCCAATTTGTCTGTTTGTTCGAATGGAAAACGTCACAGCAGTTTGAGAGTAACTTTAAAAATCATTTCGTCGCCAAACTAAGAATCGTCTGAAAAGATTTTCATTTAAATAACCTAATTCTTGATGTAATAGCTTTTCCACATCGACACAAATTCTTTTCGAAAAAGGAATGAGTATTATTTTGGGAGGGGAAAACTTCGAATAATATATTTTTACAGATCGTCTGCAGCCGTTTCTTAATTGATCTTTCCACGCCAAAGCTATTACGTGAACCGTTTCTTAAACGACAAATGTTATCGTCTGCCCGTATGTTGAATAGAATTCTTTCGTTTCAGTTGTTGCCAGATGTTTTAAACAAATACTAGAAACTAGCGAACGTGAGGGGAAGAGATTAAAGGTTGGGTTGTTTCCAATTGTTAATCGGGATTAATTGTTATTTACTTACTGCTTTTCGAATACTGCGACGTAAATTATACGAATTTGCGTTAAAGAAATTACTTATAAATTGTTTTGTTGCAAGTATAATATAAACTAAAGAAGCTTGTTAAATAGTTAAAGCCCTACTTAATTCAATTTAACGTGGGTAAACTTATGCGTTTTGAGTGATAAGGGATAAATCTGTTTGATGACAATTATTTAAACTTTGTTTTTAATTTGTTTGTATCTTAAACTATATTCATCAGAAATGTAATTAAATTTAAATTTGTGCAAAATGAACTAATTACGACTATGTTAGGGTTAGGATTTAAAGCTTTCTGTTTACTTTTCTAATTGTATTAATTTTTACAAATAAAGAAATGTAATAAATCAGGATATTTGTGATTTAAAAAAAAAATTAAATAGGAACATTCGAGAATAATATACTTCTTTTTACATTTTGATAAAAAGTATATATTCAATTTGTAAGTACACAAATTGTTTGTGCTCGCAGCATTTAGAATTATTCTAATTAAGTCTTTAGCATTCATCTCTTTTTTTTTCTTCTTTTCCTTCCTTTTTGTAAATAAAACAATAAATAATGGATCATGTGCAAAAATATTAATATTTTCTTATTCTATTTTCTATATTCAGCTTATTGGGAGGAGATTGCTATATCACCTGAACGACCATGTCTCACTCTCTTCATTATAAAAAAATCTCTAAGGAAAATTATATAGATATATTTTAGAATCCTTATCAATTAAAGTAAAGAAAGAAAAAGCCCGCAAATTAGGAGACGCAAATTGATATTTGAGAAAGAAAAACTCGAAAACAATCTTGATCTTTGACGAATTACTATAGAGAAAAAAAAAGGACTGAAAGCCGCGGGTGATGAGGATTGAGTGGTCATGGGGTCAAAATTAATTTATGAAATCACTTAATATATGGATTCACTCGAAAATTCCCCGCTAACCTTAAAATATTTATTTGCATATTGACCTAAGCGGAAGTCGTAATTTCCAATGATATTTTGAATGCTAGTGCTATAACAATTACAATTAGTAAGGGCCCATATTCAAAAGGTCGTGAGTTCGATCCCCGCCGACTGACGACTCAGAGTGTAGTAAATGAGGACTAGTGCATGTTAAATCTGTAGAGTCATAAACTCCTCCATGTTTTCATAACAAGTCATACCTCTGGGGGGCAACTGAAATGGAGATTGATCGTTTTCTGGTTCAAGTCAAAATTACGATCTGTAGAAGAATGAATGGATGTTTGAATGGATCCCTATAAATGGATTTTGACGTGTGTGGGGCTGAAGTCATATTCTTGGCCATAGATGGCGGCACTGAAAAGAAAGAAATGCGCCCTCTGCCTTAAAATCGATTGTTAAACCAAGCAAGGTTACTGGCATTCGAAACAACAACAACACAACACCAGATAAGTAAATAAATAAATAAAAGTTTTGTATTTGCCATCTATTTTATTTAACTAATATTTATTAACTCTTTTTAATAGGTCTTATAAATTTGTTTTAATTTTTTATACATCGTGGTGGTCAAATCGCTGTAAATCAAATTTATCTTAATTGAAATAACTAAAAATAGCGCTTGCTACCACTTTAAATATTCTAGAAATTTTTTTTTTGCCGAAATGAGAGACGTTTCAATTTATATATTTATCAGGCTTTGACATTAACTGTTATTAAAATTTTTAAGATTACTTATTCAAAACTGTATTTTTAGATTAAAATTAATCACATTTTCATTTTACTTGCTTTTTTTTAATAAGCAACAACAGATTAAATAATAAGATTTAAATCGTATCCTGATTAGGCCCATGTCATGGAGTTTGTGTAGACAAAAACAACTTTAAAATAAGATTATATGAAACTATACATCCAAATTAGTTTGATTCTCATTCAAAATGATGATTGACTATACATCCAAATTAGTTATAATTTAATTATCATTCAAAGTTATGATAAACTATACATCCAAATTAGTTTAATAATCATTTAAAATGATGATAAACATTTAAATTTAACAAAAAAAATATGTGTTCAAAAATAATAATTAATAGTTTATTTATTTATTTATTTTTTTGTTGCAAATTTGCAAAAACTGACACTTTGACATTTTTTTTTGTCCTTTAAGAATACAAAAATTAAAAATTAAAGCAAAAACTTACTCACATTTTGAAAGTAAATGTAAAATCTTTCGAGAAATCTGAAAAAATTGCCAACTATGTTTCAAAACATATAAATTAGCGAGGGAGTACTATTGATATTTGTTTTTTACAATATTAACTTTCATTCTTTACTCTTAGAATTGTAAACTGGGCAACAACATTAAGCATTTTTTTTTTCAGAGGAAATTTTTGCGTAAAAAAAAACATGCTAATATGCATCGGAGGGGGAAGAAGTTTTCATTAAAAAAATAAAGCACGCTTTTCCATAATTAACATGGACGCCGCAAAAACTTATTTTTTTCTTCCATGGCGTTTTTAAATTGCTGTTATTTTGACTCTTAAAAGAACGTCGAGTCAGAACTTAAAAACCACTTGCTTTAGCTTTAGAACATAAAGAATGAGGGGAAAAAAACAAAAAAAAAACCCACTAATTTCGAGGTTATTGTTTGGGCGAGGAGAAAAAAAAAGTTTTAGTGATGTTTGCAGGGGGGGGGGGATGTAAACGCGAGAATTTTTACACATTAGTAATGATTTGTTCGTCTTTTAAAAGTGTTCTTATTTCTAGTAGAAATAACATTTGGAATAAGAGTTTTTTATTTCTTTTTTATACCGTGGTTACGACAATTGTTCAAAAAGTTCTAAAAGAAAAAAAAAATTGTATTGGCAGCGACATTTAATTGCAACTCGGATATTTTTTCGAAGTTATTAGTCATCACTTTTATAGATGCAAAATAAAATTAATTTATGATCATATTTTTTAATTAGCGAGTAATTAATGCAACATATTACGTTAATTAATCAAAAAAATAAACACTAATATTATGATCAGTGCTTTTCTATAACTTATCAATTCGACTCAAAAGAAAATAATATATTATTTTTAAACATATTTCTTAAGGCAATAACAAAGTTAGAAATGCTCTCATATTTTTAATAAAATATTGAAAAGTTGTAAATTTAAGTTTGAAACATTTAAAAATGTTAAAACCATGGCGGTAACAGTTAACAACTCAACTTCATGTATTAGGGTAGCGACATTTATTTCTAAAGTTACAAGAGGGGTGTCAATTAATTATTGTCGAAAATATATAACTATTGGCGTAGTGTTTGTAAAATGTTTAGTCTTGATTTTTTATGATACAAAATAAAATAAATTTGCAACTATCAACTAATTTGTTTTAATTTTTCCATAATTTCTTTTTAAATTCCTTATAAATTTTCAAAAATAAATTAAAACTTAACTCTAAAAAATTAAGTTTTAAATGAGTGTTACATTAATCATTAAAGACGTGCTTTACATTAATCATTAATGAGTGTTACATGCTCATTAAATGAGTGTTACACTGTAACAGAGTACTCGATTATTAGTTACTTGAGTTAGGACAGTTTTTTTTAACCAGTAAAGATTTTTGATACCTATTATGATGTTTATATCCAAATACTAAGTGAGAATTTGCTTAATATTTCTGTCATTTAGATGTAAGCAAAAAACTGATTCTAAAAGAAATAGCAGAAGTTAAAAAATTATTTTTTTCATTAACAATATATTGAATAAATTATGAAATAATAACATACTTATTAAAAAAAAAGTAATTTTTAATATAAGAAAAGCAAATATTTCTAAACTAAATTCTCAAATCTGAATTCCCAAATCTAAATACATTAACCAAATTCAGGAAACAAGAACTATATTTCTCTAATTAACATTCTCATTGTTATTATTATTATTATTATTTTGCTTATCATTTTCAAGATTTTTATTCTGGACGCAGTTCGAAATGCGTGTTTAAGAAAATGGACACAGCCTGAAATGTGTTTTTAAGAAAATGAACACTGCTCGAAATGTGTGTCCAATGCGTGTTTAAGAAAATAGATAGGGGAGAATGGTGTCAATTGTAACATTTTTTACTTAACCATTTTTAACTAACAAAAAATCCAATATATTATTAGTATTAATTGACAGACGAGTAAAGTAGACTATCCTCTACTAGAAAAAAATTAAATACCTGATTTTAAATATTATTATATTAGTTATCAACAATTTTTGACAGTCGTGCACTTGTTACAATTGTCCCCACTTACGGGGTCAATTGTAACAGTTCATAAATTCAACTAAAACGTAGTTAATTATACATATTATCATAGTTGTGATATATTTTTTTATTGATCAAAATAGTAGTGATATTTTAGGAGTAAAAATAATAATGAGCAGAGACCTAAAGGGTTAAACTTTTAACTTTAAGGGGTTAAAAATTTTAATTTATGCTGTGAAAGGTGACAAATAAAATAATGCACATGCAACGTAATATAAATGCTATAGGAAACTATTGGTGGTTCTTAAAGAGTTAAGTAATGGTTTGTAAACATAAAATTATTTATTTTCAGCTGTTACAATCGTCCCTTTACTTATAGTTACAATTGTCCCCAAGACGCCATTTCAGCTTCATTTGTTAAAAACAATGCTAGTTAATTAGCCAAACTAATGTTTTTTTAATTGAAATGTTAATTAAGGTGTCCACTTACATATTCAGTTACTAATTTTTATTTGTTTAAACAAAATTACTTTGATACAATAAAATATTCTAATACCAAAAAAAAAATACTTGCGTGACGTGAAAATATCTTTTGTGATGTAACTCTTTCAAAAGTACATAAAAATGGTTGCCATCAGGGGTGTACATGTAGATTTGTTAAATACACCTTGTGCACCACCTAGGAACCAAATCTAGAACCCGACACTCGAAATTTTTGCTCTGTTACAATCGTACCCTGTTACAATTGACCCCACTCTCCCCTACAGATCGAAATGCGTGTTTAAGAAAATGAACACAGCTTGAAATGCGTTTTTAAAAAAATGAACACAGCTCGAAATATGTGTCCAATGCGTATTTAAGAAAATAGATACATTTTCAATGCTCAACTTAAATTTAACAACTAATAGAGGAATTTCGCACTTACATTTACTCAGTTTTTCTAAACACTAAGCATAATCATTACGTGCAAAATCCCGGACTTCGAGGTCTTGTTGGCTGGGTATATTGCAGATGTAACTTTTCAGGCAACTCCTCAAATTCAGAACAACAAGTGATTACGTAGTTTTAAAAAATCTTAATTTGAACAACGACCTTTTAATATCATTATTTTAAATTTATAGGACGGTGGTAACCTTATAAAAAGAACTATTGTCTTTTAATACCTTTTCAAAAGCGACTCATTTGTGAAAATAAAATGAGTGGCTCAAGACGACATCACCTAAAGCATTTATTTCTATTTAGTAGAATTATAGAGACGTGTGAAAAATGTCATCAAATGCATTGTTCATTTTTCTAAATATGTATTTCGAGCTGTGCACAGAATAAAAACGAATGCATACGTTATGTATACACAAAGAACAAATTCAGATGTCACTTCAGAGACCTGCGATTTTAAATTTCACGCAAGAAACCTAATTTTAAAATGTTATTGATAATTTGATAAAAATATTTCATTCGTAATCTTCATATTCACCAGTTATGCGAGCTTGACACGTCGGATCAAATCTCAATTGGGGTGCATTTGATTTTTATACTTGTCGAGTAAAATAAAATAATTACCTTTGAATATCAAAACTCGAAATTTAAAATTCGATTGGAATTGGTGATATGTTTCCTCTTTTTTTTACCAACTAGCCTAAGACGGTGATTAGCCGGTCAACCTACATGTAATCACCGCTTTGCGCCGGTTTAGGCAAAAACGTGTTAGTTAGCATTACTGTATATAACGCTGATCACACCGGTAATTAGGTACAAATTAACTGAATGAATCTTTTTCTTCTTATTATTATCTCGTATAATTACCCCATAACGATAACGTGAACAAAATTTGAACACATGAACAAAACGTTTTGTTTAGCTCTGCTGTCGATTAGGCTAATTATACTACTATAATAACAAAATATCGAATAATAATGAATTTTGGTAGTCTGCTACTATAATAATGTTGATCATTCAGATAATATTGCATAACTATTAAAAAATAATTAAATATTACAAAAAGCGCAATAAATAATTTTTTGAATAGAGCTATAAGCTAGAGTAAACAACACTGGCATTTAAAATATTTGATAAAGCTGAATTGTCTGATTTAATTTAAAACAAGGGTTTCCGCTGAACTATGAGAAAATTCCATTTTTTAAAAAGATTCTGAATTAAAAAATTTAATTGAAAAATCGCAAATCGGACTTGGTCATTTGTTTATAATTTAACCCATTAGCTTGTTTTTTGAACCTACAACAGAAATGCACAATCTATGGTCCGCGAGCCGAAAGTGGCAATCAAAGCCTTTTTACTTGGCACCTGAATTATCTAAAATTTTCAGTTACTTGATTTAGATGTTTAATAATAATAAAAATATACTATGGAAAAAAGCTGAAGGAAATTTATCGTATAGATTCATTCGTTTTAATAGATGCATTAAAAAAAACTATTTTAATTTTCATTATTTTCCTTATAGCAAATAAAATAATTTTATTCTAAAATTCAATCAATTTTTATTTTATGTATTTAAGAAATATTGTTTAAAGTATATTATTTTAATAAATAAAATACATTATACTCATAATTTAACTAGTTACAAGAAATTTATGCAAATAGTAACGCTTCTTCAGAATCAGGTTCTTGATAATATAAAATTAAAGCATAACTTTTTTATTGGATGACCTGCAATCTACCATGAAACTACTAGCGTCCTAAACAACATATTCAAAATAGGTGTTTAAGCAAAAAGTTAAGCGATTAAATCTCAAGCGTTTAATAATTTGCATAAAAGCCTAAACGCTGTTCTCCTCTGGCAACCGAAACGATTTTCTCCCAAATAAACTTTTTGTACGCAATCTTCATCAAAAATAATGAAATGCCCGCAATGTTATGAAAATTACGTTCTCTTCCAAAGATAAATGAACTGTTTTAAAAATAACGGAAGGAACTATCCGTCCTGGAAATATTATTAAAAATTATTCGTATTGTTAATAACACAGTTTACTTTATAATTATGTGCTCCAGTTAGATCATTCCATGAATGTAAGCTCAGCATGTTGTTATCATTATTTATGACTTTTTTCTCCTCGTTCAAGTAGTTGCCGTTCTTTATTTGATTATTTCAGTGCGCCAAATTGCGCCATAAATTAAACCATCCCATCATGACTTTGGCGCAAGAAGTCTTCGAAGCTAAGACTAAGAAGTATATATATTACCAGGATCTTTATTCTTGTTTTTTGGGATGCATTCTGGAAAATTAGATACGATGAGGAGCATAATTAAGAACGAATTATTTTTTCTTTCATCTTTCGCAGGAACAGGAGTTATTTTTGGACTTTTCACCATTTTCTTAATCTAAAACGAAAGGTTGGATTTGAGTAAAAGTATTCATATTCTTCATTGAAAAATGCACTTTGTTTTTGAATAGGTGTATTTATTTTCGAATAAAATTAGTTTTTAAGAATTGCAAATTTATAGATAGTTAAAAATATTATCGATAATTAATATGGAGCGTAACAATACATTTGAATTAATGTTTTCATATACGTCCATTCAAAAAGGTATTTTCTTTTTGGATTGCTAGGTTTATTTTTGGGTTCAATTTTTTTTAAGAATTTAAAAATGACAAAATTAAAGACAGTTAATGTAAAACTTAAAGTTGGTACATTTGAGTTAAAGTTATATATGTCCATTGAAAAATGCATTTTATTTTTTATTGCTATATTTATTTTTAGAGTTTGTTATTTTTCAAAAATTTACAAAATTTTGCAGTTTGTCGGTAATTGTCTAAAATGGCAAAATTATGGAAAGATAATATAAAATGTAAAGTTAAGTACATTTGAGTGAAATTGTTCGTAAATGTCCATTAAATTGCATTTTATTTCTGAACTGCTATATTCATTTTACAAAAAATTATTTTTTAAGAATTTAAATGTCTCACAATTTTAATATAGAACTTAATTATAGTTAATATAGAATTTAAAGTTAGATGCATTGAGTTAAAGTATTCATAGAAAAATAAATTGAAATGAATGCTCATTGAGAAATGAAATTTGTTTTTGAATTGCCATATTTATTTTGGATGCATTATTTTTAAAGAATTTAAAAATGGCAAAATTATCTATAGTTATAAACAAAATTATAGAATACTTCTTTGGAACTTGAAAGAATTTTAAAGTGCAAAATTTTATTAAAAATATAAAATTATAGTACAGACATAAAAATAAAAGCTTAATTGCGAGATGGGAATGAGTTACAAAAATGTAAATTATAAAAAAATAAATAAATTTTTTTTAAATAATACAGAAAACTGGGGAAATGAAATGAATTATATATTTAAAAAAGAAAGGTTTATCATTTTCTCGTAATATATCTTACTATCTACTATCTTACTTTCTCGTAATCTATCTTATTAACTATATACTAATAGCATTTTATCAGGGTTGCCACGGGCAACTAAAAATTCAAAAAGTACTGACTAATAAAATTTGAAATTTTAATAAAACAAATTAAAATTAGCAAATTCTTATGGCATATTTTTTTCAGATTCAGAATGCAAAAAATTTTATATGAATAATTGTATATGAATGTAAGTCATAGAGGTAGATACGATTGAATAATTAAAGATATAGCAAATAATTAAAAGGGAATTGAGTTTCTACCACTTTTTACATAAATAGTCTCCTGTGGTATTCCTGTTTGTTGGATCATATATTTGCATTTACAGTGACTGCTGCGTCCTGTTAAAATAAAAAGTAAAAGTTGTAGGGAAAATTATGATGCATGTATTTTATGAACTTTTTTCACTTATTTAAACTAAAATATGTTAAACCACGATATGGTAATATTTTAAGTGATCATATGCAGTTCTAAAATTGTTAATGGTATTCTTTTCAAGATAAAGTGAAGTCTGAAACCTATATTTTAACATAAATTGGCTACTACTTATCACTTATTGTTGGGACGCAGCGATCACTGTATCTAATTTATGATATTTGAGGGTAAATTTTTTATCTAAGATGTTTTCTTCTTTTTCTTTCTAATTGTTTTCGACTAGAGGATCGACTCCTTGACATCCCCTGCAGAGTTTGTGGTGACAGAAGCTCAGGAAAACATTACGGAATCTACAGTTGCGACGGTATGTAAACATCTAGTTAATTCACCTGCTTTCTATTATATACATGCAAAAAAAGGGATTCTTTTATTTTACAAATGATTTGAAAGTATGCATCTATATAAAAAATTTATGACATAAATGGTGTGTCCAATGGAAGAAAATATATCGCTAATTTTAAGCAAACTTAAAAATAACATTTAAACTACGTTGGCTAACGTGATCTTTGCATTGCATCCAATCATGAATCTTCTTTTAATGAACAACCGCAAGTGGGTTTGCAACGGACCTTGTATGGAACTAAAGAGTTGCATATAATTTCTATTTCAATGTTAAAGCCTGCACTGTAAAAAATCGATGCTCAAATGTCAGGAAAATTTCTTCGTTTTTGACAAAACCGTGTCCAGGCACATGCTCCTAGCGAATTTTTCGTCAAATTGACGCAATAGCTATCGCCACTTCGGCAAGGAAATGAATTTCGTGAAAATTAAAGAAATATTTTGCAATTCCATTTCTTACCTTAAAAAAAAAAAAAAAAAACTTGTAGTGCCTGAAGAAGAATAGATTAAACCCACTCAATCTCACGATCTTCCTGATTCGAGGCCGACTCCTTGACCACCATGCCATGTTACTTTATTTTCGATCGTCTAGTTTTCCTTCTAGTTAACAATCTTTTACAGTACACAACGGTAAGGTAATCTTTTGAACAAATCTCTGTCATATATTTACGAGTTAATCTTCGCAAATCCCCTGATTTCCTGACGTAATTTTTATCAAAACTAACCGAAATGCAGCTCAAGGATTGCTATACCGTCAAAAGTGAAAGTTTTATTTCTGAGAGTGGGTAAAGGGGTCCACGCATTCTTTTAAAGCTTGAAAAAATGGCAACAATTTTCTAAACAAATGAGTACGTCCTGCTGCGGTAGTAAGTTTTTACGATTAATCCACGATTTTTTTTAAGGCATAGAGAAAAGAAATTACAAAATAATTATGTATATTTATATTATTGGTTTAACGTAACATCCATTCACTCAGATCTATTATGATTGAATAAAACTCTTAAATGTAGAAATACAGAAATAGTAGAAAATTTTAAAATAAGTCGAAACATTATTTTTAATTTATTAATTAAATAAGGAAAGCTAGTTTCACTACTATACTTATAATAAATTCTACACGCATTCTAGCTTTTCACTAAAAAGTGCGAAAAAATGTTTGATTATATTTTAAAATACAATGCATTGTTTCATTTCCATCACAAACGTTTTATATATTAGAATATTTATCTTTCTCACAACTAAAGGATTTAATTTAATCCTTTGTAGTTCGATTCGAAAACTCTTGGTTTTTCCAATATAATTAGTTACTTTTGTTGGTTAAAATATTATTGCATATAAATTCATTTCTTTCTTCATTAATCGAAGAAAATATGAACAACCACGAGCGTAAAATTATTGTACAGCAGTATCTGAGAATTTATGGCCAGAAAATTTAAATATTTCGGCTATCTTTTTTGATGAAAAGAATTCCAATTTCCCATTATCTAAACGTGGCAACTTCTTGCAAACGATTTTTCTACTACTCAGCCAAAAAATCAGTTTTGTAAGCTAGAAAAGAGCCTCTAATCAAAAATGATATTCAAACTACGTTAGCTCACGTGACCTTCGCATTCCATCCAATCATGAGTCTTCTTTTGATAAATAACTGCGAATGGGTGGCAATTTTTCATCGAAGTTAAGAGCAGCCGGCAGAGAGGGAAAATTTTCTATCTTGCGAGTATTATTACTGAAAACGCTTTTTGGCGCCTAGACGTTTCAACCAACCAATCATAAGGAGATAATGCAAGGTTGAAAAGAAGAGGGGAGGGTATGAATACCCACAACTTAAAGGGGTGAGAAGGGGTAGCGAAGAATTATTCAGATTAATTTTTCCCTGGTACCTCTTTTCATGTGATGGTAATTAGAAATTCAGATGCTGGGAAGTTGTTTCCTTTCAAAGACCGAAGAGGGACAAATAGGGATTTTTGAAGAAATGAAATATGTTATTTCCTGATATCGATTAGGGATATTTTTGCAAATGGTATTTCTCATTATTTCGTTTAAAAACCGAAAGTGTCATATAGAACATTTAAATGTTAAATAATTGTGACTTTAAGAATATTAATTGAGCGTGTTAATTTAAGAAATGTTCTATATTATAACAAATATACATTTAAAAAATGTTATTTTTGTTTTTGTCAAAAATGTTTTTTTTTAATTATTTATATTTATTATCCTTACATAACTTCCATATTTACTGCTAGTTGGGGGAAATATAAACTAAAATCGTCAGAACTTAAATACTTTGAGCAACGTCCTCCTGAAACCCGCGAACTTTAAATAATGGCATACAATGCAATTTCTGCCAAGAAATGTGCAGCTTAGAATAAAATGAACTATTTAATGTGATTAAATATTTATTTAAATTCATTTAATTAAACTTAATTAACTTCTTTTAATTATTACAAAAATAAAGATACAGTTTATTTTTAGCATTTTTTATATATTATAGGTCAGGTATGGCGAACCTATGGCACACTATCATTCATTAACAGTGAAAAAACATATCGAAAATTTAAAAGCAAAAATCATCTCAAATAGTACTAATATGAGGCGTGGTGAATCTGAGGATAAAGCGCTAGACCCCCCCCCCAATGAAGTGACCATTATTCTACCAATAGAGTTGATAAAAATTTATAGTTGATTTTAGGTTTTCTTTCACTGATTTAAAATATTTCTGAAATTCCAATTTTCATTATATTTCCGATAAAATTCGACAGAAAAAAAAAACGATTTTAGATAAAATTAAACATTTTCAAATTGTAAGCAGCTGTGCATCGAATGAATAAATGTTTTAGTAAAACTAAATATTAAATATTTTATTTTATAACCGTCGTTGAACAGCCAACCCAATTTCATGGGTTTACGACTACTTACGTTCAACTCCGTAGCCTTGTAATTTTGAACCAATCCAGAAGACAAGGAAACTCCTGGATCAGTACCCCCAGAGGTATTGATTTGTTGTGGGAACATAGAGGACTTTGAGACTCGACAGATTTAACGTGCATTACGGGGAGTCTTCGGCCGGCGAGGATCGAACCCACGACCTCTTGACTATGGGCCTAGCGCCCTACCGGCCAGGCTATCCCGGCCAAAATATTAAATATTGAAGTTATTGAGAGATTTTGCATGATTTTTCATACATTGTTCAGGCTGCTAATCCATACATAACATTTAAATCCAGGTGTCGCAGTTTCTTATTAAAAATAAAATAATGGTTGACGGATAAGACATTTTTGCCTATTTTTTGAGTCCCGCAGTGGACTGATCGTTAAGACACGGTTCCCAGCAGATCACGTATCACTGGCTGCGATCAGTGTGCGGGTAGGAGACCACTTGCATCCGTCTGCTTGAGGACCGAGAGTGTGCTGTATTGGTCCTTGTTAAACTGTTCTACCGTAAAGTGCACGACTTCGCGTGCAGGTCGTCGGGCTAGTGAAGCGGGGGTGACCTCCCCTCCGCAGAGGATCAAATTGTGATGGCATTTCTTCGGATCATCCTCAGGGTTGCTTTTCAGACCGTCGCCAATAGCCCATTGTGCAGCTCTAGTGCGGCCCAAATGAACTACAGCAACAAAAACTATTTTTGATGAAACAAAACGAGATGTTTTAACTAGAACGGCATAATAACAATTTAAGTAGCAATATTCAGTTACAAGACTTATCACTGTGTTATTGGGGTCATCTTGTCCGAGCGGTATCACCGGCCAAACGCCGTGCAAAAGATTGGAAGTAGTGGGTTCGAATCCAGTTCTACCCAAGTTGTATGTTCGTGATGTCCTTCTCTATATTGTGCTGTCGGTCCTTCTATGTGCAATGGCTTATAAGCCCTAATTGAGCAGACAAGCATACAAATGTACGTTGTAACAATAAATAAACAAAATCACGATATTTTTTTTAATGAATTCTGAAAGCTAAAGATTTTGCGAGCTTTAAATCAAATTAAAAACTTTTGTTTGTTAGTTTAAAATAAATTGCCTACCTCTTTCGAATTTTTGTAAGAACACTGCGACTGTTGTTAATTTGCTGCCTGGCAAAATGATTTGAACCAAAAGTAAGCCTTAGAACACTGAAAACTTTCCTAAAAACACTGAAATTCAAATGGTGAGCTTTATCCTTCTGATTTTAAGAATTAGGTTAAAAATCACAAAATTAAAAAGATAAAAACCTATTTCATATTTAGAATGTTACATTATTGGTAAAGATTAGAGGTTTCAGTGCAAAACCAGAAACAAGAGGTCTTAAAGTATCCTCTGTTTTATATCCTGAAATATACTTCAATAAAATTATTACTCTTTCGCTTTACGGACGGCCTTTTATAGCACTAAGTTTTGAAAAGCAGTTAAACTACTTGTTTCAGAAGAGAGATTTTTAACGAATTAAACTCACGCTGTTCTCTTTCCTTCAGGAAGAAGGGAAGGGAATACCGCTTAATAATTTTATTTAAAATTTGACTCAATTAAGGATCACGCGTTATGATGCCTGGGCACTTATTTGCAAAGCACACACACGGCAAAATCTTTTGAAAGACCCCGTCTCATTTAGTTAGGGGAGGGGGAGAAGTACGAATAGCGTGCCACATTGTGGAAAAGCAGACGATTGTTAGTGGAAATTTACTTTAATTGCATCCGAAAGGGGGAATGATTCCGGGGCATGAATGCCTGGTTTATGATACTCACCCCCTACGGCACGTGCCCGGGTATTTAAATACTTTATTCCTTCTTACAAACTTCACTTTACCCTGTGCATATGACTAAAAGAGTGAAGGAAGATTTGTTGCAACTTGTTCCATTTCTCCGCGTGTATGAGTTTGATCCTTAATTTACGTGCCTAATTTACTTTTCGAAATGGGAAATGTTAGAGAAAAATTTGTTCGCTTTCGAATCTCGCAATTCTAAAATGAATTGGAATCGGTTACGGAAAATGGAATCACGCGCTAAAAACTTGTTAGCTTTTTGTTGAACAGAAAAATAATTACTCGTTATAGCAGCAAGAAATTATTTTTAATTTCACGCACCTCTTGCTGAAATAGTTGTTAGAACCCTTTTACTGATATTGAGAAAAATAAAATGATTAGCAAGAAATAATTTTTAATTTCACGTATTTCTCACTAGAATATAGTTGTAAAAGTCACTTTACTGATATTGAAAGAATAAAATGAATAATAAGAAATTATTTTTAATTCTACGTATTTCTTACTTAAATGGTTGTTAGAATCTCTTCACTGATAATGAGAGAATAAAATGAGTAACAAGAAATTATTTTTAATTCTACGTATTTTTCACTAGAATAGTTGTTAGAATCTCTTTACTGATATTGAGAAAGTAAAATAAATAACACAAAATTATTTTTAATTCCACACCACGTATTTCTCACTAGAATAATTGTATAATAATCTCTTTACTGATATTGAGAGACTGAAATGAATAACAAAAAATTAATTTTAGTTCCACGAATTTCTCACTAGAATAGTTGTTAGAATCTCTTTACTGATATTGAGAGAATGAAATGAATAACAAGAAATTAATTTAAGTTCCACGTATTTCTCACTAGAATAATTGTTAGAATATCTTTACTGATATTGAAAGAATAAAATGAATAACAAGAAATTAATTTTAGTTCCACTTATTTCTCACTAGAATAATTGTTAGAATATCTTTACTGATATTGAGAAAATGAAATAAATAACACGAAATTATTTTTAATCCCACGTATTTCTCACTAGAATAATTGTTAAAGTCACTTTACTGATTTTGAGAGAATAAAATGAATAACAAGAAATTAATTTTAGTTTCACATATTTCTCACTAGAATAGTTGTTAGAATCTCGTTACTGATATTGAGAGAATAAAATAAATAACAAGAAATTATTTTTAATTCCACGAATTTCTCACTAGAATAGTTGTTAGAATCTCTTTACTGATATTGAGAAAATAAAATAAATAACACAAAATTATTTTTAATTCCACACCACGTATTTCTCACTAGAATAATTGTATAATAATCTCTTTACTGATATTGAGAGACTGAAATGAATAACAAAAAATTAATTTTAGTTCCACGTATTTCTCACTAGAATAGTTGTTAGAATCTCTTTACTGATATTGAGAGAATGAAATGAATAACAAGAAATTAATTTAAGTTCCACGTATTTCTCACTAGAATAATTGTTAGAATATCTTTACTGATATTGAGAGAATAAAATGAATAACAAGAAATTAATTTTAGTTCCACTTATTTCTCACTAGAATAATTGTTAGAATATCTTTACTGATATTGAGAGAATGAAATAAATAACACGAAATTATTTTTAATCCCACGTATTTCTCACTAGAATAATTGTTAAAGTCACTTTACTGATTTTGAGAGAATAAAATGAATAACAAGAAATTAATTTTAGTTTCACATATTTCTCACTAGAATAGTTGTTAGAATCTCGTTACTGATATTGAGAGAATAAAATAAATAACAAGAAATTATTTTTAATTCCACGTATTTCTCACTAGAATAGTTGTTAGAATCTCTTTACTGATATTGAGAAAATAAAATAAATAACACAAAATTATTTTTAATTCCACACCACGTATTTCTCACTAGAATAATTGTATAATAATCTCTTTACTGATATTGAGAGACTGAAATGAATAACAAAAAATTAATTTTAGTTCCACGTATTTCTCACTAGAATAGTTGTTAGAATCTCTTTACTGATATTGAGAGAATGAAATGAATAACAAGAAATTAATTTAAGTTCCACGTATTTCTCACTAGAATAATTGTTAGAATATCTTTACTGATATTGAGAGAATAAAATGAATAACAAGAAATTAATTTTAGTTCCACTTATTTCTCACTAGAATAATTGTTAGAATATCTTTACTGATATTGAGAGAATGAAATAAATAACACGAAATTATTTTTAATCCCACGTATTTCTCACTAGAATAATTGTTAAAGTCACTTTACTGATTTTGAGAGAATAAAATGAATAACAAGAAATTAATTTTAGTTTCACATATTTCTCACTAGAATAGTTGTTAGAATCTCGTTACTGATATTGAGAGAATAAAATAAATAACAAGAAATTATTTTTAATTCCACGTATTTCTCACTAGAATAGTTGTTAGAATCTCTTTACTGATATTGAGAAAATAAAATAAATAACACAAAATTATTTTTAATTCCACACCACGTATTTCTCACTAGAATAATTGTATAATAATCTCTTTACTGATATTGAGAGACTGAAATGAATAACAAAAAATTAATTTTAGTTCCACGTATTTCTCACTAGAATAGTTGTTAGAATCTCTTTACTGATATTGAGAGAATGAAATGAATAACAAGAAATTAATTTAAGTTCCACGTATTTCTCACTAGAATAATTGTTAGAATATCTTTACTGATATTGAGAGAATAAAATGAATAACAAGAAATTAATTTTAGTTCCACTTATTTCTCACTAGAATAATTGTTAGAATATCTTTACTGATATTGAGAGAATGAAATAAATAACACGAAATTATTTTTAATCCCACGTATTTCTCACTAGAATAATTGTTAAAGTCACTTTACTGATTTTGAGAGAATAAAATGAATAACAAGAAATTAATTTTAGTTTCACATATTTCTCACTAGAATAGTTGTTAGAATCTCGTTACTGATATTGAGAGAATAAAATAAATAACAAGAAATTATTTTTAATTCCACGTATTTCTCACTAGAATAGTTGTTAGAATCTCTTCACTGATATTGAAAGAATGAAATGCACAGTTTGGAGTTAAAGCTTTCGAAAAGTACATTTAAAGTAGATTTTTTTTATTTCGTGATACTTTAATCAGGATTGATCTTGATTACATCTAAACATTGCATAAAATCATATTGTTTTTTAGAGTGTTTATTAGATGGAAGAACACAAAACCTTTCAGAGCAGCAGTTTTCGTATGATACTTCACTTTAATATTTATTATACATTAATGATATTTAACCGTTGGATAAAGGATAAGATATTTAAATTTATAAAGCACCAGGCACTATCATATAAACTTTGTACTCTCATCACAAAATTTTTTATGAGACAAAAATAGAAGTTTTAACTTGATACTTAACATATATATTTATTATACACTAGAGATATTCAACCATTACATAAAAGTTAAGGCATTAAAAAAAATATTGGACACCTAACCCTCAAAATTATTCCGATTGTTGTTGTTTCTGATTATTGATGACGCATGACCATGCCGAGCTCGCCAGTCATAAGTCATGCAAATCAAGCCAGAAATGAGTGTCTTTCGTTTGACAAGAGAGCACCGCAAGGGTGAAAGGGCAACTCACCTCATCAAACTGAAGTTTTTAGAATTTTGGTAAAGTTTGTCACCATTTTAATACCCTCACCTAGAAATAACTGGAATAAACCGGATTTTATATGAACTCTTGAATCATGTGGTGTGAATCATCAAATCTTGAATGTTGTGGTGTGAAAAATAACTCTAAAAATCAAATTTATCAAACGAAGAATCAGATATTTAAAAATAAAGTATGCTATCAATAAAAGAAATTTACTCACAAAACGTAGACAGTTGGTCGCCCCATTTTTATGTGCGTCTTTAATTTTTTTTTTTAAAGTTGTGGTTGACAAAATAATTGAAATCGAAAGGTGAGCCACAAGTTTTCATACCACCTTTAATATCTGAGTAAAAATCTTAAACTAAAAACCGGGAAGTTGGTAAGTATGACAATATCTAATAAAATGTTTTAAGACCCACCAAATAAAGCACCAAAGAATACATCATTTTGATACCCAATTCACTCATTAAGCGGAAGATTTGTAAACTGAATGTTTAATTTCTTAAAATTTCCGTCGGATTAACTAATGTTACGATATTAAGATAAATTCTGATTGCAATCTAAAAATATTTGACCGAAAATTTGAAAAAATAAATAAATAAATAAAATGGTAACTAACGCTACAAAGTATCCGCTTAATTAAAGCGCAAGTATCTTATCACTTTTTCAAAAAGGTACTTTTTACATCTATACAAAGAGGTCAATATCCGCGTCTGTATTAAGGAATAGGTTAAATAAATTAATACCATTAGTTTATTTAGTTTATTTTTTTATACCAGTCGTTGAACAGCCGACCGAATTTTGGGTTTACGACTACCAATGCTCAACTCCGTAGCCTTGCAATTTTGAACCAATCCAGCACACAAGGAAACTCCTGGATCAATACCCTCAGAGTTATTGATTTGTGATGGGAACATGGAGGACATTGGGACTCGATAGATTTAACCTGCATCAGTCACCGTTTACGACAAAGGGAGTCTTCGGCTGACTAGGATCGAACCCACGAAATCTTGGTCATGGGCCCAGTCATCACCTCCTACATCAAAAAGCCTCCACACGGTCTTTTATAACCAGTTGTACGCATGAACCCAAAACCTTCTATGAAAGTAATTGAGAGGAATTTATCATGTCATACCTGCCAACTCTTCCGGATTTTCCGGAAGATTTTATTTTCATATTTAAAGTGGTAGTAAATATATACTATTTTTTCTTTTATAAACTTAATTTTTAAATGATTTTGATCACCACTATTCTTCCAAAAATTTAGCACATATATTAATATGCGTTACTATCATGGTTGTCAACTTAAGTTTTTTTCAAATGCAACGTATTTGTTTGCTTAAAATTGAAGTTTTAAATCCATTTTAATACCACTGGGAAAAATGATAATGGAAGGTATTAAAAGTTGGCAGGTATGTCATATATATTTGAGAATTGAATCTGTAGTGGTTAACAAGTGAATAAGGCAAACCATTAATATTCATATATAAAACAAATTTTTAGTCATATATTTGCTACCACTTTCTTATTTTAACTAGATTTTATATTAAATGACTCGTTCGGAAAGTGGATATCTTTAACAGTGGTCTGATCGGACTACCTATAAAAAAACCGTGTGGAGGCTTTCAGTTATAGGAGGCGTTGGCCCAGTGCCCTATCTACCAGGCTATTCCAGCCTAATATCATTAGCTAATCTCATAGAGACGGGCGAGTCATATATGCATACCTGCCAACTTTTACGCTTTTCGAAAATATGTTTTCCTAGTGGTAGGGTAATGCCAATGAAATTAAGAATTTATGTTGGTGTTTCTTAAAAATTAAGATAACAATTAAAAAAAAGTATGAGACAGTGAGCAAGCCTATCATATATATGTTTAAATTATTCAAATCTAATGGTATTCGAAATCATTTTAAACCGTGTTTAATTAATGAAAAACAAAATCTGATTCTATAAATTTTGACCCCACATTAACCCTTTCGCGCCGACTGTCACAAATACGTGACAGCAAAATACCGTATCAATCAGGTTAAGAAGATAAAACTGGTAATCAAAGTATTTCTTTAGCAGTTTATTTGTGGGCGGAGTTATAATTTTTTGATTTATTTAATTCACCATTACTTTGTTCAAAATAAAACTATTTAGTTATACTTTGAATTAACATTGATTATATATATGATTAAACTAACAATAATTAAAATAAAAGCAAAGTAAGTCTGTCAAATTAGTAACGACTACATTTAATTTACCGTTTTTTATTTAATTGCAACTTGATTCTGATTTTGTACGAATGCTTTTCTGAATCACCCGTCCCCAAGGGGTTAAATGTAGAAATAAAATCTTACGGGAAAACCGGAAAAATTAACAAGTATGTATATGCATTCTCATCTTGGGGACAATCGGGGTAAAAAAGATAAAACTGGTAACTATTTTTATAGCAGTTTATTTGTGGGTGGGGTAATAATAGTTTGCTTTATTTAATTCACCACTACTTAGTTCAAATTTAAAATTATATACTTACACTTTTAACAAGCAGGGAATGGATGTGTTAGATCAGGGGTTTCCAACTGGCAGCCCGCGGGCCGCATCCGGGCCTCGGAGCCTTTTTTTGTGGTCCGCGAACTAAAATTTATTAGTTTTCATAGCGGAGAATTCTCGTAAAAAATCTAAGGGCTTAAAATACTTTTCTCGTTAATAAAAATAAAAACTAATTTTTTTGTTATCCGTGAAACTTAACATAACAACGGTGCAAAAATTTTTTTTTCTCAGGTTTTGCATCCAGGAAAATATTTATTCAAATACAAAAATAATAGTGCTCTCTTTTTTAATTTCTTTCCTTTAATATTTTTTTATTTTGTGAATATAATTTAGCATGTGCGTATCAGAGATCCTCCAATTTAGATTTTTGAAGCCACTCATTTTGGACGAAATTATTTACATTTGTAAATTTTAAAGTGCATAAAAGAGGGAATGAATATCATGTTTTATCTAAATTCCTTGATTTGAATATCGCATGAGCGGAAAAAAAAAATTATTTTCAGATGCTCGAGAATTTTTTAGTTGTTGCTATAATTCCTAATAAGTCGAAAAAAATTTTAATCAAGCATTATTTGTAATGCTTGTTATTTTGTCTTTTTTTAAATATTAAAAAAACTTTTATAAAAATCTGACAGCAATGATTAATGTTCCTTCAAACATAAAAGAGTTCTGTATAAAATTTTGATAAAGTTGTGGCCCGCCATTTGACTGGTGTTTTTAATTGCGGCCCCCGACCTCATGTAAGTTGGAAACCCCTGTGTTAGATCTTCGGTTAAAGCGAAAATAAGTCTGTTAAATTGGCCATGCCCAAACTTAAGCTACCACTTTTTATTTTTTTCTATCCTGATTCTCATTCCATTCGATTCCATTTATGACTCACCAGTCTCGTAAAGGTTAATACCGTAAAAGTTGACAGCTTTTTCATATTTATGCAATTTTTCAATGTGAAAAAAATCAAGTATGATAGAAAAATATACAGTAAATAGGTGATCTAATACACATGCGTTTAAAATATGCGCAAAATGAAAATTGAAAAGTAATAAAACGCAAAAGACATAGTCAGTTAGTTTTGTTAATTATTGGTGGAAAATAATACTCAACAAACCCATTCCATAAGGATCATTAGCTTTCTTGCTTCAAACATTTTCGAACGATAAAATGGAACCATACATCTACATTTTTTTTTCCTTTTTCTTTTCTCTTAATTCTTTTCTGCATGTCGGGAACCAATTAAAATTTTCTATCATTTCTGAACAGAGAGTCCCGATACTTGATGACTGCAAGGCGCATACGCTGAGAAAGAAATTCGCCAAAACAGATGCCAAATGTGAAATTATAATTTTTTTTGTGTGCATATAATTGAACATTCTTTTTCAGATGAATGCAAAAAGTTTACCTAGTTTTTTCAGTCACTTTTTTCGAACGATCCCACGACGGTAGCAGAAATATTTAAAAAAAAAAAAGACATAATTTTATGGCCTTGCATTAATTTATTTATACGCTTCTACAGTGAGACCGAGATTAAAAACCTAATGGTTTGCAGTCGTTTTTGGGGCGATGTGTGGCGTATATTAAAGGTTAAAAAATACATAACATTTACTTTTTTTTCATTTAGAATTTTGTTTCATATGTATAACAAAACATTCCCTCGATTATATGAAGAAAAAAAAATTTAACGCAACTAAAGTAACTGTTCGGGTTATTAATTTAGTAATGAGCATTTTTGTCAAAGATTTGTTATGTTCGTAAGGTTTTTCAAGAATTGCCGATTATGCACCGAATATTATTTTTAAAATTACTTTCGATGAAAAAATAAATAATTTGATATAACAAACCGAGAAACTCTTATATTTCAAAGAATAGTTAAATATATGGATTTCATTAATATTGTCATTCGATTATTCTGTTTTAACTCTGTACGTTGAATGCTTATGCCTATGTACATGTTACCGAAAAGCGGTGTTTCCCAAAGTGTGATACGCGTACCCCCAGGGGTACGGGAACAGTTTAGCGAGGGTACTCGTTCTTATGCGAACGAAATTTTCAAATTTTTTTATTTAAAAACAATTCTAGCCGTAAATATTTAAGATTGCGTATTTTTCTATTGGCTATTTTTTTACTTAACAGTTAATAATGAGTGGTGTCAACAGCCAGTTGTGATTTTTAATTTTTGGGCAATTTTTTTATAGTAAAAAATACATTCATTTTTTTATGATGGTACACAGCGCTACAAAAAATTTAAAAAGGGTACACAAAAGTCATAAGTTTGGGAAACACTGTCATAAAGGAGCGAAATTTGGAGAATGTCAACTTTCACCGGTGAATGTCAATAATTGCATAGTCGCTTTGGTAAGTATCTGAATTATTTGTTATGTTTGATATTAAATTACTTATTGATATTTTAAAATTTATTCGATATTTTAAAATACAATTAGTACAGATTAGGAAAAAAATTAGTGTTGAGAAAGCAGGGCCAATGTACACCTGGCAGTAGCACTTAATTTTAAAAAAAATCACAGTAGGAAATACCGGACAAGTGTATATCACACAATGGAACAAAAAAAGAAGAAAAAGAGCATCAGTGAAGCGATTTCTGGGTATATGTATATCGGGCAAAGATTATTAATCTTTAAAAAATATATATAAGGGTGAAATAGAGAATATTGGCCATTATCCTCACACCTGCCAGGTATTCCAAAAACCTAGGCTTTCTCAAACATATCCTGATCGGATATTAAAATATCGAATAAATATTTATTGTAAATATTCATCAATAAATTAATATCAAAACAGATAGAGCATATATTTCAGACGTTGAAAAAAAAAAACTATGCCATTGTTGACATTCACCGGTGAAAGTTGACGTTCTTCAGATTTCGATCTTTCTTGGTAACATACATATCACATGCAAAAAAATGAATTCAATTATATTTTAATGAAAACACATAATATTTAGTGCCATTACTTGATAATTATATTAAATGTTGATTACTATACTTAACGCATAGTTAATGTTTGTTAACTATACTTCGTGTGTATTTGATGTTTGTTTAACATATTTAAGGCATATTTAATGTGTGTTAACTATAATTAATGTATATCAAATGCTTGTAACTATATTTAATGTACATTAATTGTTAATTAACTATATTTAGTGTTTATTTAATGATTGTTAATGATATTTAATATTTATTTATTGCTTGTTAACTATAAAGTTGTTAAATCAAATAGAAAAATTTATTTAAAAATTATTTTTTTCCTTAGTTAAATATAATGTTTAAATTTAATTGCAACAAAAATTGTTAAATTAAAAAATTACATCTAATTTAAGACATTAAATTAGATTTCATGCTTTACTTAAAGCTTAATCAGAATTCTAAAACAGTCAAATTGTACTAGAGTTTTAAATTTTTCTTTCCAAATTGTTTTGATTTCAAAATTTATTTATTAAATTTCAAGGCAGATGAGTTTACTCTCTTGATGAGCAAGAGAAGGAAACCATTTTAGAATATTGTGCTTTTTCATCATATTAATTGGATGATGCTTTTTTAAATGTATAGTTTATTCAGATTAGTATATATTGGTATTGGACTTTTTTTTTACATAATTGAATTTTTGTTAACAAACTTTGGAACGAATATTTTGCTGCATTTAAACATGTACTTGATCTTAACTGATTCGGGTGTGCGGTTTTCAAACCTAAATTTAGTTTTGTTCTACACATATTTTTCAAAATAGTATTTTTAGTTCAGTTTATTCTTTGCCTGTATGTACAAGTTTGTAAGGAAAGTATAAGATCATATTTACATATTTATACATTTGTCTTCTTATTTGAAAATAACATATAAGGCAAAGCACATATGATCATAACGTGTTGTACTATCAACTGAAATGTATTATCCCTATATCCTACCATGCCTTACGTTGTTGTTATCGTTAATTATGCAACCTGCCAATACCAGCAAACCTGCTTGAAGACAAGCGAATTTTTAAGACAAAGGGTGCTTTTCTTGGTTTTTCAGTGGCGATATCGATGGCCAAGAATCCGACTTAAGCCACACACAAGTCACAGCCCGTTTTATATGGTTGAACCAAGCATACTCCATTCATTCATTCGCCGATTATAATTTCGACCTGAACCAGAAAACAATCCATCTCCAATTCAATACCCCTCAAGGTATTGATTTGTTATGGGATTTTGTGACCCCGACAGATTTAACGTGCACCAGTCACCATTTAATACACGGATATTCTTCGGCCGTTGGGATGCGAACTCACGATGCTGTATTCACTTGCGTGAATTTAAAAAAAAATCCTGGTTAGAAGATGTTATTAGATTGCATAAAAGCTGTAGCTTGTAGAGAGAAACCACTAGCAAATTTGAAATCAACGGCGTTAAAATACCTAAGATCCGTTCAAAAATCTCATGCAGCAGAAAATTTATTAAAGTGGAAGAAAAAATCACGAGCACAGATTGAAACGTCATTTTAAAAAAATAGTTGTATATACTTACAAGAGATATAGTTATGTAGAAATCTTTTCCTGCATCGATCGAGGCATAGATGTCAAGTAATATTTCAAAATATGGAACATCAACAAAACTTATACTCTTTAGATAAGATAAATGAAAACAAATTTAAAAGCGATAAATCAGGTAAATGCTGGGGAAGTGCATACTCATACCATATTATCGGGAGAAACAATGGTATGAGTTAACTTATTGCTGCAACTTGAACCTGAAACAAGGTGAAAACAGAACTAATATTGCCACATAGACAGACATACGATCATTTTGGCACTATAGTAAAATTTCTTTTTCATAGTTTAAACACAGAACGAAAGAGAAAAACGGAAAGGTGCATATGAAATTACAAACAAGTTACATCAACAGGACTTTGGCACTATTAAGAACATGCTTTGTTATAGAGCCGAAACGTTTACATGTCTAGTTATATAACATTGTTTGTACTCCTTTTATTAATTTTTATTTACTTATTTTTTATAAATTAAATTTACTTATTTTGTTTTTATTAATTTAATTTTAAAAAAAAATAAATATAAATAAATAAAAATTAATAATGAAGTACAAATAATGGTACATAGCTTGCTTTTGATTTATTTACTCATTTACTGAATTTTTTTTTGCACTCTTCGTATGTGTATAAGTAAATTTCTGTAACATCTTAATGATTTTTAAAACAATTGATGCCTAATATTTTTTTCTCCTTTTTCATTTCTATTACAGGCTGTTCTGGGTTTTTCAAACGAAGTATTCATAGAAATCGTGTCTATACTTGTAAAGCTCAAGGCGATTTAAAAGGAAAGTGCCCCATAGATAAAACACATAGAAACCAGTGCAGGGCCTGCAGACTTAGGAAGTGTTTTGAAGCTTGTATGAACAAAGACGGTAAATTTATTTCCTTTTAAATATTTTTATACATTATAAATAATGTATCGCACTTGAGCCGTGATGGCTCCAGGGATAGAGCGTTCACCTTCCAATGAGGTGAACCGGGTTCGAATCCCAGCGATGGCTGATCGATACGAATTCCTCATCCGGCTTGCACCGACCACAGTGCTGATGTAAAATATTCTCAGTGGTAAGCGGAGAGTTCTTTAGAGTCCTTTTGCCATCGAGGTAACCGTGGGAGGTTTTCGTGATTTTCCTCTCCTGTAACGCAACAGGCGATTAGTTCCATCGAAAAGTCCTCCACGAAGGCAAATTTCTTCCAATACTTGATCCTTTGACTTCTGAATTTTGTTCAAAAGGCTATGGAGTTGAATATTAGGAGTAGTGAACCCAAATATTGGGTCGGCTTTTCAACGATGGTTATAAAATAAAATAAAATAAAATAAAATAAAATAAAATAAAATAAAATAAAATAAAATAAAATAAAATAAAATAAAATAAAATAAAATAAAGATATTAATTGATCCAAACCGGGGAATAACAACTAGTGAGATCAGTAAGACATTAAATTTTATATTTATCAAGTTCAACTACTTAGGATCATTTGAAAAGCCCAATGTTTAATTTTGAAGTAAAAAACGCTGAAATTCTTACGGAAAGAAATTTGTGACGTCACGTTGACGTCTGTGATTCGCTTCTCAAGAATATTATCTGTTTTTAAGGCGCATCATCACTGAGGATCAAAAATAGGTTGTCGACAATAATGGGTCGCTACAAAAAAATTTTAGGTAATAGAGCATTTACTTCAAATAAACAGGCCAAAAGTAATCTGGGTTAGCTTTTTGCCAATAAGAACAAAAGTTTAAGAGTTAAATTATGCGACAACCAGAAAGGATGCAAAAGGTATTGGGTATAAATGCGCAGTGTGCCAAAAAAAGGACCACCCTGAATAACTTTTGATCTAATGATCGGATCTTTACGTTCTAGGACCCAATCTTAATGGCTCTCGTATTTGACTTCAAATATACTAATTAATTTGTGCAGACGATATTCAAAGTTACGAAATCAGACTAAAAAACGTACTTTCTCTGAATAAACATATCTTTTTCTTCACGGATTCGGATTTCTGAGCCCTAAAGTATAGGGGTAACCGCAATCTGGGAAATATGGTCAGGTAGTTTGGTCAGGGGAGGGGTCTTAATGTAAACCCCTTAATGTAAATTTTACTTATAGTGTGTTTCGCTGTACCTCTGGAATATTTGTTAGCGAATTGAAAATTTTTTGCACCCAATTACAAAATTTGTTTAACCAAAGATAATTCTATGTAAAAAAATAGTTTTAAGCAAATACTTATTATTTTCTATTATTTTATGTAATAATGATAGAAAAGATTCTGAGTTGTAAGTTATATAATACCAATTTTTGCATCATTTTAAAGAATCAAATTTTTCATGGCGAAATACGAAAGATGAGCAAAATCAGTCGAATAGCTCTTTAGAAATCGAAATTTAAATTTAATTTCTGAGAGTTTCTCTTTTTTGAAATTCAACTTCTCTATTCGACCAATTTTGCTCAAATTTTGTATTTTGCCATGTAAAATTATATTCTTTAAAATGATTCAATAAATTGTATACCTTACAATTCACCATTTTTTCGTCCATTATTAAATAAATAATAAAAAATAATATATATTTACTAAAAAATGTTTTCTTGTATGACATTATCTTAGGATAAGCGAATTCTATATTTGTGTGCAAAAATTTTTCAACTAGCTTAAAAAGTTCTCGAAATATAGCGAAATACGCAAAAATTAACTATATTTTCCAGAAAGGGGCTACCACCTGTATTTTGAGGGTCCGAAATTCGAATACGCCGAAAAGAAGGTTCGTTTATTCAGAGAAAGTACGTTTTTGAATCTGATTTCGCAATTTAAAATATCGTCTGCACTCATTAATTTGCATATTTGAGTTCACCTCTTCCAGCCATTAAGATTGAGTCCGAGAACGTGATCATTAGATCAAAAGTTATTCTGTTTTCTTTTATTTTTTTTTATTGGTGCATTGTATAAAGTATAATTCATTAAACTGTTTGTTTACTTTAAAAAAACCTTTTATTTTCATTGAATAAAAAAACGAAATTCTTTTTTGAAAAACTTAATATGCTGCATTTATGATGTATTTTTTATTAGCTCAGTGCATCTATAATTTATAGAAACAAGAAGTTAAGTTAAATATTAATGGATATTTAAAACTTTATGCATAAAATATTTCCTGAAGTGCAATTTTGAAATTTCGGATGCATTTGTTGACTTTTTATACACACATTTCAAATATAAGCTCGAAAACTAATTTTTCTAAGTACTTTGAAAATAGTTTTCATAATTAGATGTGTTTAAGAAGAGTGAAAAATAGCTCTAAGACACTAAAGGAATTATTTTTATTAAAATCCAGATCTTCTATTAAATTTGAGTTATTTTTTTTTCTCTATTTTGAACAGTTTATTTTTTATTATGATAGATAAATGCGTAATAAAAGAAAGTGCAGGATTTTATAAATTAAATTAGTAAATGCGTTACCTATAAAAATATTTGAAAGACACTGTATTTTTAATTAATTTTTCAAGCTTATGATGATGGAATTGGCTCATTTTTAATTTTTCTTAATTAAAATAAAAGAATAAATCGGTGATCCAAGAATATTAATATTGTTATAACCTTTTGACGGAAAAATTCGATAGAAAATTGTCATTTTATCTGAAGTCTGCTAACCACAAAAATAAATCTAGAAACCATTACTTCAGCAAAGGAAAACAGATAGCCAAACGAAAACGACTAAAGAACCTAAGAAAAAAAAAGCTTCCCTTCTTATCATTCTTTTCTCACCCCTCTCTCCCTCCCCTTAAGCAAACGATGACATTTTGTTTCAACCCTTCTCATTGAAAGTCGTCAGAAGAGTTAAGAAAACAAACCCGCAAGGAAAATTACCTAATTTTTTTATTACTTTTCTGCAATAAAAGGTCGTTTTATCTTAACTGAGAGCGAAAAAAAAAAGTTTAACGCTTGAGAAGGAAAGTGTCAAAGCAATTCGTACTACTCTAGCGATACGTTTTTGTATTCGGAATAATTGGTTTTTGTTCTATGTTGCCAATTTCGAAAACTCTTTTCAATGCAATTTGTGTTGGGTGAAAGAGTTATTTAAATTTGCTTTAGTTTTTCCATTATACATCTGCATAGCGAGTATGCTTTTTGCCTGTTTAATGAGATCAGACGATTTTTTTACTGTCTTCTTTGCACTTCGTATAGATCATTTCTTGAAAGCTAAAAGAAAATATTATCGCTTGCAAATGTTTTCATTTTTCTGCTAGGCGTTTAGCGTCTTAAAATAAATTGATTATTTTTGTCGGATAAAACACTTTAACGGTTATTTCCTTATTATTTTGATTGAAAAACATTAAAAAGCATTCAAAACCCATTTTAAAATTTAAAAGTAAAACTTTAAATTAAGTTTCCCCTTTTAATTTAAAGCTATTCTTTCAGTCGAAATCGTTTGTGTAAGAACTATTCTTCCTTTCAGAGTGAAATGGAGATTTCGAACATTTATTATTTTAATAGAATTTTACGAATTTTGCACTTCTCAAAATTGAACTTCTAAACATTTAACTCTTTCTCACTCTCAAATTAAAAAATCTGAGAAAGGCAGTCATTTCGAAATTGATGTTTTAAATGGAAATAGGATTTTGGTCGACCAGTAAGCAAATCGTTTTCATATTCACTATTGCATGATGCATTCGAAATAAACACGTTGATGTAGTTTTGCGACGAAATTTAAAATACTTTTTAAGTAATCTGATAATAGCAATAAAGGGTTTCTTCCTTTCTTTCTTAAAAGCTTTTTTATCTTCGAATGTTCGATGCAATTTATGTAACCTAACATTACTCTAGATATTTGGAAGCTTTTGAATTTACGGCAGCAATTTAGGCGTATCAGTGAGGTGCATATATTTATATATATCTATATCAGGGTCGGCACTAAGCATTCTCCACATCGCCAAATGCGATAAAATCGTAAATTTGAAGAATAAAATTGCATTTTGGCAAAATTTTTCAATGAAAAGAAAAATATATACTTAACTCGATCCTCAAAATTATGTCAAAATGAATTTTTCTAAACAAATCAGTATTTTTGATTTGATTACAATAATTTTCTATGGATGCGCTACATAAAAAATTAGAATTGGGCTCAAATTACATGAACCTGAAACAAACTACCGTAAAATAGTTTTTTATGGGAAGAAAATAAATGATAACAAATTAAGATCTGCATTTGGAGAAGAGTTTCGAAAATTGGCGAATACTTTTGACATTTGGCTAATTCACCTGTATATATATACAGACATATATATATATATATGGCACAATTATATCAAAAGGAAGAAAAGAAAAAAATAGAAAAATGAAGAAAATTATTAAGTTTTATTTATTGCGCGTAAGCGGCAAGTATATATAACTCATAAAATAAGGTAAAAATATAGAGAATGCGTGGAACATAATGAAGATTAATGAAAAGAGAAAAAGAAAAAAAGCCTTAAAACAAAAAAGAATGAAAAAATATAATTTATTCATCAGCTTACACGATTATATTCGCTTAAAAGGAGTGCTTTCCAATATTGTATCAATATAGTTAAAGCAAAATATATCAATACAATAGTGCGAGGAGCACCAAAAAAGGAATTGAAACAAAATAAAACACATTAAGTAAAAAGTAAATCACGCAAAAACAGAATATAAAATATATTTTTAATCACATTTTTGTAACAAAAATATTTCATTTTAATATTTTTTTTCCTTCTTCTCTTTTCATTAATCTTTATTATTTTCCAAGTTTATCACTTCCTATTTTTGCACAGTTTTTATTTATTTATCTTTTTTTTTTTTTTTTTTTATGAAAAAGCTGTTGCATACCAGCTCTTCTGTTGACGATTTCGACAAAAATATAAAGGACAAACTGATTCGGAATTTTTTTTTTAAATTTATAACTCCAAACATTTCAACATTATGTAGATAATTTAAGAAAAGTTAACTTTTCATATTCCCCAGCATTTTCTTTTCGCAATGAAATCTATTGGAAATCTCAAAAAGACAGCAGCTGCAATCCAGACTTACCCCCCAAAACAAGACAAAAATTCCTGGCTTTAGCAAAAGATTTAATATCGAATTGATTTTTGCTTCCCTCACAAAACTCCTTCTTCTATTTTTTCATCTCTCATGGTGCTCAAAAGCTCAGAAAGCGTATTTTCTTTCTTGTCTTACAAGAAGTGCTGCACTCCCAAGCTCAGAAGTGATGTAAACAAGACCCTCAGTTTTCTTTAGAATGAGGAACATTAACGGAAAACGAACAAAAATAAGACTCTATCACGATTTTCACCCCTACCCCTAGATAAAAGATTTCCGATAGTCTGCCCTGCATCCTCTTCAATCGGACGTATCATGTTCCACCCTCCCACTTACAACAGTTGCAGTTGCAGTGTTAAGTACTCGTTCGCTTTGTCCATGTTTGCTCTGATAAAAGGCCCTGAAGTCCGTAACTCCTACGTCATAAGCCGGGGTATTTTCCTATTGGCTGAGAAGGGGAAAAGAGCAGACGTAATCCCGTTTCGCGTTAGGACGTGTTTACCTTGTCTTTATCCAGGATCGTCTGCTTGTCGGCACGGTTTTGACACAGCGTCAGCTCCGTGACCTCTCAACTTCACTCCGGTTTTAGGTTTCGTTTTCGACGCATCAGATAGAGTCGCACTTTATGAAATAAATTTATTTCGATTATTGAAAGGGTAGGCTGTAAAAGTCGACAATGACATTCTATCGTTAGAATCGAGTCAATGCTAAATTTAATGTTTTCAGTATATTTTCTGTTCTTATATCGAAGTCGCATTTAGATATATATACATATATATGTATATATAATAAAATTTGAAATATTTTTTTATTTATCTAAAAAAAAATCTTATTAAAAATTAGGAAGTCGAAATAAAGAAAATATATGATCTCCTCATCAGCTCACACTATTATATCCTCAAAAAGGAGTGCTTTCTATTATTGTATATAGATAGTCAAAGCAAAATATCAATACAATTGTGTGAGGAGCACTCAAAAAAGAAATTGAAACGAAAAAAGAACTCATTAACTCAGAAATATATACGAAACAAAACATGTCAAGCAAAAAACAATAAATAAATGTAAAAAAAAATTAAAAAATACAGAACAAAACAGGAAATAAAATCTATGGAGCGAGGAACGAATTCAAATGAACTTACGCGTACCGGAATCTTTCATGAATGGTTTAAAATATTTTCATAATAAGATTGCCAGATTACAAAATATGAAAACAGAAACGTAAATAAAGAAGTGATCTCGTATGGCACGTTTTTACTGCAATACTGAAGCGCGTTTAATTTGTTATATATGTAGGAAACCATTGCCGAAAGGTAGGATAAAAAAAAGGTCTTAAGAAGGTGGGGTCTTAAAAGGTAGAAAAAAGGGTAGGATAATAGGGCATCAATGTTTATTTTACCATTATCATCAAATAACGATCATCCAAGTGACACCAAGTCAAAGTGCATCTGAATAAAAATGAGAGAAATTCTTGCAAAATAATCTGCATGATATGTTACATCTTATGGAAAAATTGAAATCTGAGTAATTACAATTGGGCTATTAAATAAATCGAGGGAATAATGTGTCTCTCACAGTTAGTAAACGAAAAACTGTAAAATTTAAAAACTGTAAAATGCTTAACTTGAAACCAAAAATATAAATTAAAAGGCAAGATGTGAATAATAAAGTCTGAAAAAGCGTTTAGTTCTGAATAATAAATTAAGAAGATTTAAATAAAGAAATAACATAAGATTAGTTGAAGTATGTATATAGATATATATATTTGTAGGAAGTCTGAGCTATTTTTCTTTTGCTTTTTACGATACAAGCTATTTTATTTCAACAGTCAAACATTAAAAATCTTGGTAGAGCAAAAAGAAACCTACTTTGAAATCTTTGTCTTGAAATTCTGTAAAAAATTTCTGTAGTGATATTCTAGTATGAATAAAACTGCACCTATTCGTTTTTATTATTATTATTATTATTATTAACTTCGGTCTTAATTTCACAACAATAAATGATATACTCTTATGAATATTAATAAAACACATGTTTCTTTAATTCCTATTATTATTATTATTATTATTATTTTGAGAAATAGTGAACTCCGAATTTTATTTTGACATCAGCTTGAGGCAATCTTGTCTAGCTCGTTTTCTTTAATATGCTTCTGATTTTCAATAGTTAGCTTATAAAATATAACGTTTTGAACTTTTACGCAAAGGCAGATTGTGCTTTTTTTTCTTATGATTTTAACATTCCTAAATAAAATCACTTTCTTTAAGGCTATTTTAAAATTTTAAATTACCTTTTTACAAAAGTATAACTTTGATATTTTTATTCTGTCTGTTACTTTTAACCAAAGGTTTATTTATGATTGCATTAATCAATACTAATTTTTAACAAATAAGGAGTATGATTTAAAGTGTTTCTTACTGAAAATGTTAATAAACTTTAAAAAAAAAAATTTCTGAGGTGTTTTAAATATCATTCGTGGCAAGGCAGTGATAAAAAAAAGTTAAGTACCCTACAGGCAGCGCAGCAATATTTTTGTGAGACATGTAATTAAAGCTCAGTTTGGAATGAATTATATTTTCGAAACAAAGACAAAATCAGTTTGTCGAAGCTGAAAATTGCCATTAGGTCGTTCTTTTTTTGCAAGTGAAACAACTTTTCATTAGACGTTTTGTAAAAGTCGAGCTTTAAATAAATTAGATTATTTTTTTCCGTGACAGACCAGTACGTCGAGGCTGACACTGGTTCTGTTAGCTTCTGAAACAACTTTTCACGATATAATTTATGAAAACTCAGAATGAATTTGTTTTTCACCCCACTTGTTGTAATAAGTGTTGTAATAAGTCAGCTTGTTGTAATAAGTCAGCAACAATCATTAATCGACCCCTTTGGGCCAACAAGCGACTACAACAATTTTTTCTCCGACTTTTTTAAATGAAAGTTCAGACCTGAATAAATACAAATTTTATTCCCTAGTCTAAATCCTGTATATCGAGAGGAGCAGCTAAAATTCTCTGATTATAAGGCATAATTTGTTTTGAAACACAATTAAACTGATATCTTTATTTGAAGTTAAAATCATGGAGCATTAAAATCAATATTGTTACGACGCAACGTTCCAGCTAAAGAACAACTGATTTCCCATGTTTTTGTTCGGGGATTTTTCCCTAAGTATTTAAAGTTGTAGTAAAATTCATGTAGTAAAATTCTCAAATTATAACCCCAAACGACAAGCAAATATAATTTAAAGATGTGAATAAAAGTCGTCTTTAAGTACTTAAGTATTGTAAAAAAATTTGATTGGCCTTAATTATGATTAGTGCAGTTGCTGATATTGATATATTTCATCTTATAAATAGTACATAGAGGTGACCACTACTTCAGCAGCAAGGTCAATTTGTTCCGGACAAGTAAGTAGTCGTAAACCCATGAAATTGGGTCGGCTGTTCAACGACGGTTATAAAATAAAATAAAATTTATTTGTTAAATATTTTCGAGTGATAGTGTTTATATATATAATTGTTTTGATAAGTTCAATTTGCAGAAATTCAAATTTTTCTTACGACGAATTTGGATGTCTGACTCCAAAAATATGGGGGTAGCCGCAATATGGAAAGTATAATCCCCCATAGTTTGGGTCAGGGGAGCGATCCAAAATTTGGAGCCTTAATGCTAATTTTATTTTTTGCGTATTTCGCCATATTTCGAGAACTTTTCATGCGAATGAAAATTTTTGCACCTGAATTTGAAATTTGTTTATTCAGGAATAATTTCATGAAAAAAAAGCTTTTAATACTTATTTAATATTTGTAATTATTTTTTATTATTTTATTTAATAATAGTCAAAAACATTTTGAATTGTAAAATTTGCAACTTTTTATGTCATTTTGAAGAATGTAATTTTACATGGCAAAACAAAAAAAAATTAGCGAAATTGGTCAAATAGTTCCTGAGAAATAAAGAAGCAGCATTTTTAAAATTTGATTTCTCAGGAACTATTCGACCGATTTCGCTCATATTTAGAATTTTCTGTGTAAAAGTACATTCTTTAAAATGACGTAAAACTTGTGTGCCTTTAAATTCGACTATTTTTATACATAAGAATAAAATATAGTAAATAAGCATTAACTAAATGTGTTATTTTGCATTGAAATGATAAATCTTTGGATAAACAATTTTTATAAATGTGTCAACATTTTTAAATTCGCTTTAAAAGTTCTACAGATGTGGCTAAATACGCAAAAAATTAAATTAAAATTAAGGGCTCCGAACTTTGGACTGCTCTCTTGACCAAACTATGGGGATCATATCCTGCAGATTGCGGCTACTCGTTTTATTTTGGGGATCAAGAATCCAAATTCGTCAAGTTAAAAAAAAAAAGCATGTTTATTTAATGAAAGAACGTTTTTGTGTCTGATTTCATGATTTAAAATGTCGTCTATACTAATTAATTAGCATATTTCAGGTAATACCTTCAAACCTTTAAAATTGATTCCTAGAATGTAAAGATCAGATTATTAGATCAAAAGCTTTTCAGAGTGGTCTGTTTCTTATTTTTCGCACTGTATATAGTTGTAAATATAATGTAAAAACTACCTATAAATCTGGGTGGTTGGTTGGGTCGAGTGCAGGTGAAATTCGATTTGCAACCATCTTCCCGTTCTAGGTTTTTCCTGATCTCATAATGAACAAAAATAAAAATTACGAAAAATTCGAAAACTTGGGTGTTTTTCTAAAGCGTTGGGCGAACGTAAAAAATAAATTATTTATCAGAATTTAATTTATTTAGGTTATTCAAACCCTCAACGACGCATTAAAAACTGAACCATCTTTGCTTCAGAGGATATAGCCAACCTGAAGAAATTTTAAAAAGGCGCGATTTCCTCAAATTTTCCGCAATTTTAAGCAAACGGAAAATATTTATCGATTATAAAAATATTTTATTAAATTTTTATTTTCATTACAATTCGCAATTTTTCCAAATGAATTTTTGGAAAGTTGCCAATTGCCATATATCAAAATGAAATTTGGAAATTCAGATCGCTTTAGCGAGCCATTTGAATTTCCAAAATTCATTTTTTTTCCTATCCCCTCTACTGTGAAAGTCCAGAATTGGCAAAGAGATTATTCTGCAGTATTTGAACGGCGCATACGAAATATTTGAATTAGTTATATTACAAAGTATCGATGTTTGTCTTAATTTCATCACAATTTTTTATTTTATTTTAAGGCTCTCGGTAACCTTGTATAGAAATAAATACAAATGAATAATTAAAAATCAAAACAGTTAGAATTAAAATTGTACAAATTATACGTGACCGGAAAACTGATAGGTTACAGAACAATTCCATTTCTTTGTGCTAAAATAAAATAAAATAAGTAAATATTTTTTAAAAATTTTAAGCACATTTTCAAAAGAAAAAAAAAACCTTGTTGTTTTAGTTATTATTTTTTGACGAATTCCAGAAATTATCAATAATTTTAATAAACACACTAAGAACTACTAAATGGGAGTTTTAAATGCATCTCTAGCAATTTTTATATTTAATATTGAAGCAATGAAGACGTTGATGAATTAAAAAAAGAAACTCACTCAACGTAATGAAAGAACAGAATTTATTAAAGAAAATTGAATAAATTAATCTTCATTAAGCTTAGTTTCTTAAGTTTCAAATGGAAGTAAAGACATTGTATTTGTAAAATCTTTAGTAAATATAGAAAAAAAAAATTAAGATAATATTCTTCTTTAATTTACATAAATGATTTGTGGAATATTTAAATATTCTCTTAATAGCGTATGCACCATTTATAAATATTTAATCTTAATTAATTAGTGAATTCTAATTAATTTAATCACGTTTGACAGAAAATTTAAATTAATGCTATTCGAATTTTGATATTAAAAATATATAAGTATATATGTGAAATACTTTAACAAGAGCTTTCTGTACTTTTCTAACTAAACTAAGCAATATTTCTAGTCAAGATTTTTTTTTTAATTTTAAATTAAGAACTTAAAAAAAAAATTTTAGAAATATTTTTGATTTGTGAGTCATAATCGAATCATTTTGGATTTGATTTGTGAGTCATATAATTAACTATATTTAAATATATGATTATTATAATTTATTTAGATATCAGCTATTATTTAGCTATTATTTAGATTTTTTTGGAGCTGACTATCACTGTTATCAATGAAAAGTGTTAATCATTTTAAATTAAGAACTTTAAAATTTTTTGAAATATTTTTGATTTGTGAGTCATAATCGAATCATTTTTGATTTAATTTGTGAGTCATAAAATTAACTATATTTGAATATATGATTATTATCATTTATTTAGATATCAGCTATTATTTAGATTTTTTTTTGAGCTGACTATCACTGTTATCAATGAAAAGTGTCAATGATTTTAAATTAAGATCTTTAAAATTTTTTGAAATATTCTTGATTTGTGAGTCATAATGATAGTCATATATTCATGTATAAATAATTTTTTTGAGCGGGCTATCATTGTTATCAAGATTCAAAATTGAAGTTAGTGTTCTATTACTTACAAAATAAGTGTTAAAAAAGGAATTAATTTAATCTTCAGTATATGCTTAAAAATAACATGCACAGGAAAATGACTTTACATGGGAGACTTCCGAAATCTTACCACTCTTCACATTTAATTTTTAATGAGTCACAAATCACTGACTATTACATTTGAAATATTTTAATAACAATATACCGTTATTCAGATATTAATATTAATTTTTTTGGTAATAATATTTGTGTAGTATACTTGCCAACTTGCTCCGAATAGTGGACAAATATTTTCGAGTGGCAGTCTTTTAATGTCTTTTTCAAGTTTTTAGTAAATTCGATTTATGCGGTTTTTTACTCATCACTACTCTTAAGTAATTCAAAGGTTTAAGTGATATGCTACTTTGTAACAGTTAAGCCGTATTGAGCCTTGTGAAATGTGGGCAAAATTAAACGAAAATCTGAATATTTTTTTTCTTTTTGTTTTTTGGTAATATTTTGTTGAATCTGAAGCAGTTGGCATTCCGAGAAAGTACTGAAAACAAATCGTTATTGTTAGGTCTGCATGTGGTAAGATTTACAATACAAACGACACTAAACACACAAGACACACAAAACGACGCAAGACAAACAAAATATCTCATGGATGCCGGCTAAAAATGACGCAAGCCACGCAGAGTATCGCATGGATGTTGGCCAAATACGACGCTTGTGACACATTACTTCTCATGGGTGTTGGCTAAATACGATGCTAGTGTACACAAGGTGTCGCGTGGATACTGGTTAAATTCGGTGCTTTTAACAAAAGAGTTAAAATTTTGTTTAAAAATATCTCCTTTTGTTTACTACTACTGGAAAAATATTTCGTACAAACCACAGATGCAGGTTATGGAAATTGTAACATCAGAGCTTAATGTAGTGGTTACAGCGTCCTATAAATAATTAAAGAAAACTATGATAATTTTCACCAATTTGTAAAAGAAGAAATTTTGATTACTAAAGATATGTTAATCATTTAAAATATAGTTCAGAATTCCATGATTCACTGCAGTGCTATTTTTAAAATAAAGTGAAATTAATAAAAATTTTGATAGTTTTAAAGATTAGTTGACTACAAGTTTTAATTTTTTAGTGTGAAGCTACCACCAGAGTATTAAACTCCAATGCGTTTATAGTTGCTAACAAAATTAGTGGATTCCTCCCCTTTCAGATAGAAGAAAGACAATAAGCACACACTTTTGACAACTATACGTATTCAACTTAACCGGTTAACGCACAGCATCATATATTTAGGACAGTTCCTTTTTTCAAAGACATTCATTGTGATCGGAAACTTTTTTCAGAATTTTCATTGATCTGGGTGAATTAAAAGATTCTCAGATACCACAATGATTTAGTTATTTCTGACTAGATCTAGAATTAAAAGGAGCAAGTACTTTTTGATCTATCAAAGACTTTTTGAATGCCCTAACAGTAGAAAAACCAATTAATTTCGATAATATATTATACCACCTTTTCCATAAAACCACTTCTTGTATCATTTTAATATATAAAGTCGGGACAAAACGGGTTACATACCTGCCAACTTTTAATCCTTTCCATTATCATTTTTCCCAGTGGTAGTAAAATGGAATTAAAACTTCAATTTTAAGCAAACAAATACGTTGTATTTGGGAAAACTTAAGTTTACAACCATGATAGTAACGCATATTAATATATGTGCTTCATTTTTGTAAGAATAGTGGTGATCAAAATCATTTAAAAATTAAGTTTATAAAAGAAAAAATAGTGTATATTTACTACCACTTTAAATATAAAAATAAAATCTTGCGGAAAATCCGGAAGAGATGGCAGGTATGGGGTTAAGCAAATTAGTAAGACCTAAGAATTATGCAGGGAATTTTTCACTTGATGGCCAAATTAACTTATTTGAACTGTTGTTCGCTACCACTTTATAATTCGAATCGAAAATTTTAAGGAAGGAACATCTTGAGAATTGTAGTCATCGAATGAATGTCAGCACCGAGCCAATTTGAATTATTTTTAAAAAAATAAAACGTGGTTGATAAAAAGTTTAAAAGATAAAAACTATTAAAATTTTTGAAAGTTAGTTCAGAAAGAGTTAATAGTTCGTGACTACCAGATCTTATAACTTACAGAAGTCTGCTATAACGACAAATAGCCATAGCAGATTAACTGTGATTGTAGTGAACTTGTCATTTTAAGCAATAACATGTATTAAATGTTAAAAAAGCTATAAAAATGAAATGAAGTAGGTATAACTACAGGGATAGCACAGAACTAAACATATAAAAAGTGGTGATTAATGAACAGCAAAACTCTAGTAAGAGCGATTAAAATTTCAAACATATTTCCATCAGTTGACTGTTGAAGGTGTTTGTATCGGTTTATTAGAATTACATACATTTTCAAGCTTAAAACTCATTGTCAAATCGAAAGATAGATAGCCCAATATAGATAACAGCTGGATTTGAACCAGCTACCTCCATGCTTTGCACAGCGTTCAACGGAGGATTGAGGAAAGTGTTTTTAGTTTAAATATTAATAATTTGCAATGTAAGTCACAGTGGTAGTTACGATTGGATAATTAAATGGATTAAATAAATAAAACTGAATTGGTCTCTTCCACTTCTTACATTTTTTGTCGCTCGTAGCATATCTGACATTATCAGTAGACATGGCATGATTTAAATCAAGTGATTTAAATTACGCCAACTCTTCTTAGCATCCTGTTGAATTTGCCACAAATTTAGTTCATTTGGTATTGTTCTCCAAAATCAGTGAAATAATTTAATTTTTAAAAACGATTATTTTAAAATAAAATAATAATTTGAATCATTTCTTTACAGCGGTCCAGCACGAAAGAGGACCACGAAAACCTAAATTTAAAGACAATTCAGACGGACCTATCAAACCGAATCACCATCACCACCACCCGATACAACTAGGGCACCCGCTCACTCATCACCACCGACTCAGCGCCCCGGCACATCACCACCACCACCAGACCTACACAGCCAAACTGGCATTCGACATGTCGAAGCTGCCTTCTTCGCTGGCCGCAGCCGCTGTTGCAGCTGCAGCAGCCGGGGCTGACGGAGGCGGTTCCGGGTTATTCGGTTCGCCGCCCCCACCCAAGGATGCTGCCTCGTCTGCTGCGGCCGCCTTCCTTGGGGCGTCCTCCGCAGGGCTCCTCCAGATGCTACTCAACGCCGAAAAGTCTCAAGAACTGATATGGAACAGCGTGAAGCTCAGCGCCCTTGGAGGAGGGGTCCTCTCCAAATTGCCAGAACATCACATTTCGCTGGATTCCCTCCACCGCCGCCTCCCCATCCTCTGTGTCCCCAACTGATGTCTCCACCACCCTCTTCAGAATCGTCAGGAGGAAATGGTGGGAGGAGTAGTGGGGGACTTTTGGGATTTGGAGGGGGACAATTGTCCTCTAATAGGGAATCTGTTCAAGAGATTACGGCTAGACTACTATTTATGGTCATCAAATGGGTCAAATGCTTGCCTACATTTCAAACTTTGACAAAAACTGACCAGGTAAGAAATCCTTTTTTTTTAATAAATATTTTAAAAGAACTTAAAAAAAAAATATTAAACGATTTCAAAAAAATAATTTTTTTATAAAAAACATCAAAATATATTTTGATAGCCATTAGCTGCTTTTTAAAATACTAAAAATCATTCTTGTTATTTGAGAAAATTTAAGGAATTAATACTTTATCTATTAACATTCAACACAATTTAAATATTAGCAGAATTTTACCCTCTGCACTTGAGGGGCTTTTAAGAGTTAAAAATGATAGACACAATACTATAAGTTAGTTTGACAAATTTTCCTACTTGCACACTTTTCATAAAATGACCACTAAATAAAGTGGTTATTAAACATTGAGATGTGAAAATTATAGTAATTACCCATCTCCTCCTATATTAGAAAGCATCCACACAGTTTTTTATAAGTATTCTGCGCAGACTATTTAAAAAGTGAACCAGTTGTGTGCATTTATCCCAATTCTATTTTACAAATAATTTAGAGAATTTTTCATAGGTATTTGAGAAATGAATGTGTGGTGGCTGACAAGTGAATAAAGCAAACCAATCTTATTCATAAATTAAACAAATTTTTATACATAGATTTTCTATTGAATACTTCTTTCCTAAACTGGACTATCTAAAATTCTAAAAGAAACCGCGTGGAAGCTTTCAGTTATAGGAGGCCTCTCGCCAAGGCTTTAATTTATTATGCTTTTTACGAAATATTTTACACAGTGGTAAACAGTTTAAAGGCAAAGCTTCCAGAATTCTCAATAATTTTGTCAACATTTCAAGAACCATGGGTGAAAGCCCTTATATAGCAAGACGGAAAAGAGAAAAACCTGGTACGTAAAACATTTCATTCCAGCATTTTTTTCGAAAAAAAAATGAAATATCTGTAACTATCAAGATTTCTTTTATAATTCTGGCATATATATAAAACTGCTTCTTTTCAAAGATAAAGTAGATATTCTTGAAAAATGTAAAAAAAGAATAAGTAAACTCCTCCCCAAAACTAACTATAACTGAAATGGTTTTACTACCAGCCTTTCCTCTTTTCCGTCTCGCTTTCACCCCTGTCAAGAATCGTCACACTACAGAGCTTGAATAAAGAGACGATTCAGATGAACTTTTAAATCATTTACAAGTAGTTGTGAGTGGTGTGAAGAACAACTTTAACTCAAACTTATAAGACAAAGAATGATGCATTAAAACATAGACTTAGCACCACTAGAAAAAATTCTTCCAAAACGAGCACATAAGTTTGCATCTCTGGTTAAGCTAAGCTATGCTGGAATTTTTTAACTTTAACCCTTTCGCGCCGACTGTCACAAATACGTGACAGCAAAAAACCGTATCAATCAGGGTAAGAAGATAAAACTGGTAATCAAAGTATTTCTTTAGCAGTTTATTTGTAGGCGGAGTTATAATTGTTTGATTTATTTAATTCACCATTACTTTGTTAAAAATAAAACTATTTAGTTATACTTTGAATTAACATTGATTATATGTATGATTAAACAAACAATAATTAAAATAAAAGCAAAGTAAGTCTGTCAAATTAGTAACGACTACATTTAAGTTACCGTTTTTTATTTAATTGCAACTTGATTCTGATTTTGTACGAATGCTTTTCTGAATCACCCGTCCCCAAGGGGTTAAGTTAGTAGTTCATTACTGTGTAAATGTTCACAACAATTTTAAACTACAGATGACCAAATTAGTAAATTAAAGTTTAAATTTATATGCAGTTTCTCTTGCTTGTTAATACTTTATTTTGTTTTTACAAAAAAATAGCACTTTTTTCTAAACACTAAAAACCAGTTAGTTGGGATTTCCAATATATAGTTTGGTTTCTATATTGTTATGAATATTGTCAACGCTTTGTTATTTTTGGAGCATAAAGTTTCACTATTTACGCACCATTGAATTTTACTCAAATGGTCATCATTGCTCATAAGAAAAAACTTTATCCAATGATCCAAAAATCTTTTTCTGTCTTAAAGATTCAACATACATGCTTCTTTCCTTTGAGCACTCATAAAAAAAAAGACTTCAAATAGTAACCGAAATTTTTTTCTGACATTAACAATTTTACCGATTTTCTTTTTGTCACTCATAAAAAAAAACTTTCTCGAGTAACCCAAAAATTATTTTTTAACGTAACGATTCAAGCATTCAAGTCTCTTTCTTTTTGTCACTCATAAAAAATATTTTATTCAACAACACAAAAATCATTTATTGACTCATAAAAATGATTTTTGTCAGTAACCCCAAAATCCCTTTTAGGCGTTAAAATTCAAACATTCAAGCCTCTTTCTTTGTGTCGCTCATAAAAATGATTTTTGTGTAATCCAAAATTTCTTTTCCGACGTTAATGTTCAAGCATTCAAGAGTCATTCTTTTTGTCGCTCATAAAATTTTTTTTTGTCAGAAACCACAAAATCCTTTTCTGACGTTAATGTTTGAACATTCGAACCTCTATCTTTTGTCGCTCATAAGAAAGATTTTTGTCAGCAACCCAAATTTTTTTTTCTGACGTTAAAATTCAAGCATTAAAGCATCTTTCTTGTCGCTCATAAAAAAAGACTTTAGACAATAACCTGAAAAGCCTTCTCTGAAGCAATAATTCAAGCAAGTTGTTTCTAATTACAGTTACTACAGTCAAGACTCAGAATTAATAGTGTACTACCTAAATATTTCCAAGTTTCGCCAACTCTCCCAAAAATAGGCGTGTCTTGGCAGAAATCTCTTATAAAGCCTCGAAAGCAGACACCTAACTTACCGAGAAATTTCAACACCCTATTAACCAGGGAACGCTTTGTTCTTTGGCAACAACAAGTTACTGTAATTAAAGTTAAACCCACATTTCATTCTAGTTTCCGGGCTTCCTAATTTTAGAACAATTTGATTTTGAATTCATAGCACGCTCATGCTACCAGCATCAATTTTAAAACGTAGAAAAATAATCCTATGTTTGTTCCTACCTTATTTGAATATCAATTTCGCCAAGGCACCGCCATCAAGGTACACCACGTGACTTAATAACTCTTATCCTTAATAACACTTATCCTTAATTATTCTTACATTTTGTTTAAATTTCATGTTTTATTTGAATAGAGGGCTGTAACTCTGATGGTAAAATCATTTCATTTCTAGTTTGTTTTCGTGAGAAGTTAAATGTACATAACTTATTTGATATTTTCTACAGTTCAACTATAATTTTCTTTAAAGTATCGAATTCGCAAAACTTCATATCTATAAATTAAGTTCTGATTTTCAGCAAGCCAATTTTCGCAGCACCCTATAAAAAAGTGAATTGTGGTAGCTACTTTGCTTTAAACTAACAAATAAATATTCGATTTCTTCTGAAACTAACAAAATATTTGATTTGAGATGTCCTATAATTAAAAAAAAACAGCGTCCTCAGTTTTTATAACTTAATATAATTATTTAACTTCTAAATATGGCGTCGTAGTCACATTAATTCGTAGCATTCAAAAATAGGCGAAAAATATTACACCACTATTTATTTTTATAGGACCTTACGAATTATATATATTTTTACCAGTTAGATGGTAAATATTTCATAGAGTAATAAACGATTAAAAATATCAGAATTTATGCTGTTTTTTTTTGCCTAGATTACGAAAGCTTTCGAAAAATTTGCTCGTGATGGTGTGGAAAATAATTTAAATACAAATTTCAAAAACAAAGAATAATACACTGAAACATAAACTTAGTTACCACTAGAGGAAATTTTAACCCCAAAACGTGGAAAGTTTACAGCCCCACTAATGCAGGGCTCGTAGCGTGCTCAAAATTTTTTTAAAGTGATAGAAAAAGTTAGAAAATAAAATTTATTTTTATTAATTCAGGTTCAGCACTACTTTTACGAAGTATACTTATCTAGTAACAAAATCGATTTTTGTATCTTTTTTATTAAATTAGAAGCTGAGAAAAATAAGATTTTAACCTTTTAGCTAAAATATTTTCACCACTTTAAATGTAAAAATGAAGTCTTCGGGAAAATCCGGAAGAGTTGCCAACTAGTTAGATAACAGTTTCACTTTTAACAATTATTTTCTTTAAGACAACAACATAACTACAATGCTCACAATGGATAGATGAAATAATTTAAGTGATGTATCAAGAAATATATTTTGTTTTTTTAAGAAGTTTATGATAAAACATTCCACATTAATACTTAAAATCACATACGTGAACACCCAGTGAGTACACCTTAAACCGTACACTGCCTACTACTACGCTTTTTGTAAAATATTTCATAGACAATTAAAAACTAAAACAGAAATCTGACGTAAAATAGAGAAAAAATACTTAACCCTCTCGTTTACATAATGACCAGTGTGTACGAGAGCTGCATTGAGCCGGTATTTATATGATGACCAGTGTGTACGAGCTCTGTATTGAGCCGTAATTTAAATGATGACGTGTGTGAACGAATGTCGTATTTAGCCGGAGTCAGCATGATACTGTTTGATAACCAACCCAATTTACTTCTAACTGCCGATGGCTAATATTTAATTCAAAATATTAGATTAACCCTTTGCACTCGAAATCCTTTCAACTGTCAAAAAATGACTTAATAGGGAAAAGATATATAAATAAATAGAATAGGAAATAGCCAAAACAAATGTGAAAAAGGACCAAGAAATTATAAAAATGACCGAAAATTTTAAAAACTGACCAAAAAATTACGAAAAAAAAAATTTCCTTATAAAAGAAAACAAAGGCTACTAGAATGCTAAAAATATAAAATAATGCAATTAACATCCATATATTAGCCCTGATTATCAGAGAGTGTTATTTAATTTTTCAAAATATGAATGAAGTGCCGTGCTAAGCCTTGTTCATTCAAATGCATGCGCTTTTTGTATTTTTAAAAATGCACGAATCAGCTTTCGATGCCATTTCACCCCGTAGTCAAATATCGTGCTTGGCGTTAAGTACTTGGCGCTTATTTTTTATGCATTCAGTCATACATTTTTACCATTTTCTCGCTTTGAAAATGCAAATGGAATGTTGTTTCTTTTTATTACTTAAAACGAAGTGGACGATTGTTATAAGCATTTTCCTTAAGTGTGGAAAATATTCCGTAGCCAAGACGTAATTGAATATGAAACGAAAGCACTGAATATATTATGTTTTGGCGGTGGAAAGAATAACTTCTCTCCGCATGGCGAGGGGAATCGCTAATGGGTTCCGAATGGAAAAAGGTGACAGTTATGAAATATCATGAGATAATTCTTCTGTTGAAAAATATATTATGATAAGGTGATATGGCAAAAAATTTAATGCATCTTGTTTGAGTTAACGTTTTTATTTTTGAGATGCCCCAAGCGGAGCTGCATCGTTTTCTATTAAGATTTTTTTTTAATCGGCTTGTAATCAAAAATTTATGTTTTCAGAATTTTTTTCTAATTTTTCATCGTAGTAATGTTCATCTAAATGTTCATCGTAGTAATGGATATTCCCGAAAAGAAGCTAAAAATAAAATTTATTTGTTGCCAGTTTTTACTCTTTTCCGTCTTAATGTATATGGACTTTCAACCCTGAATGGTGAGCAAATTATGTTTAACACGTTGAATGCCACCTAATTTTACATGGCTTGCCCGTCTGGCCAAACTGCAAATAACTACTATCTAAATTTGCAAATATTAGGCAGATTTTGCACATGAATTGTTTAGAAATAGTGGTGGATAAAAATCTACTCAATTGAATTTAATAAACCAAGAAACACAATTAATAAACTACCACTTGAAAATATTTATTCGCTGTCGGGAGTAAGTTGGCACCTCTGTGTATATAAATAAAACTATTTTTGTGTGTTTTATATTGCATAATTTCTTCAAACAATTTTAGTAAGGGTATTAATATAAAAAAATAAAAATTTACTCGAATTATGTGTTTCTAATAATCTTGGCTTCATCGGTCACCGGTGATCACCGTGGTGCTACGAACAAACTCAGTGCCGGTAACAAGTGGCCCCCATGGCATTCAACGTGTTAAATCAAATGACACACAAATTTCGTTTATTGTATTGTGTATTGCCATATGTAAATTAAAATATTACACAGAGTTTGCAAGTTTTAATACTGATATAAATTTTCTTTTAAAAATAAATTGCAACTAAAAAAAAAAAAAATAATTCTGTTTTTTTTTTTTTTTTTTTTTTTTTTTTTTAAATTTTATTTTTAAGAAGATCATTTCTAGTTTTGAACCCTTGGTGAATGTTTCGCTTCCTCAACTCTTATGACAGTTATGAAATTTTTTTTAACGGAATACATCTGTAAAATGAAGTCTAGTACAAAATTCCTTTTACATTCCATATTTTTCTTATTTATTTATTTTCACAAATTCAATAATATGCTGAATAACAAATGAAAGCATTATTGCTGGAGAAAGCTGCATGATTTTGTTTTGCTAAAGGGTCGATCGGACTGTGTAAGGGTCAGGGAGCTGGCATTGCATCAGGAAGGTTCAGGGTTCGAATCCCGGGCATGACATGGATGTTGTTTCATTCTCCGTACTATCTCTCCTTTCACTGGGAGCATCGTTGGCTCCCCTAATAGGGTGCTTCTGAAAGAGTGGCCAACAAATCTGCCTTGTAAATGCCTGAATTGACGAAAGGTTTACACAGGTTGGCAGAGGGGGAAAAATGCTTTGCTAAATAAATCTGAAAGCTAAAGTTTTCTCTTTTTTTCCATCGGTTATATTATTGTGCTTAGTATAGCTGAGTTAGACTACCATGATTCCTATTCCTGCTAAACGGAAGCATGTAATATTGTACAAGTACAAATGCATACCTGCCAACTTTGAATCCTTTCTAAGAAGATTTTCCCCAGTGATAGTAAAATAGAATTCAAATTACAATTCTGTGCTGAAACATAGTTGTATTTAGCGGAGTACTACAGCAATATTGCATATTAATATATATGCTTCATTTTTATAAAAATAGTGGTGGTCAAAAAGATTTTCAATTAAGTTTATAAATGCAAGGAATATAGAGAAAGCATACATTTTACAACCACTTTAAATATAGAAATGAAATTTTACGCCAAATGCGTAAAAGTTGGCAGGTATGCAAATGGTTTATTCAAAAAATAAACAAAGATATAGCGATATTTAAGACATCTTCGTAAGTGAATATTAAAATACAATATCTTAATACTTCAACCAATATAATATATAAAATAGATTAAAACTCAGTAAAATTTAAATGCTATATTTTACTATGCTTTTTGAAAAAAAAATCAATTTTAAAATTTTTTTTGACGAAAATAAATTATAAAAGGATGTTACATTTAATAATATAATTTGAATTTAAAATAATTTGGCATAATTTGATTCAAATCTATATTTTTAAATCATACAATGTATTGACATTGAATAAAACCCATTTCATTTATTTACATAATGTTTATAAAACTAATTCTTTTGACAAAGTAGCGTTGCATACCCATATGTATATGTGAATCCCTTTATAAAGAATGCAATAGTTTCAGTGAAAGGGCTTTAGAATTTCTTTTAAATATATTTTAAAATCGTTATCAATTAAATTTGCAATAATAAATTTTCCCCAGACTTAACATTCTTTAAATTCCATTCGAACAACTAGGGAAGAAAAATAAAATTTTTTTAAAAAAAGGGAAGTAACTTTTTTTGACCCAACGTTACAAAGAAATTAATTAACTCTCTTTAAAAAACACTAATCTTAAAGTGAGTTTTTTTTTTGTTACAACACCTAACGAAAATTCTTGTAGAAATTGTTCAATCGGAAAAAAAAAAACGACATGTTGAAAGCCGGGCTGTAAAAAATTTAAGTAAAAAAAAAATTCCCTTGTCCCTCACTGATACATTTAAAAGAAGGAAAAAAAAAACACTTTTTGCTTCTGTGTCGAAAAACATACGATGGATTAAAGAATTTTCACTGCAACCGTACCGACTCTGTTTTGTCAGGATTAGTGTTTTTTATACCTCTTTTTTTATTTTTTTCTCCAGCTACTTTTACAATCCTTCTTAGAATTTCTTAGAACGTTTTTTATCGTCTCCCACGGTTCGGCTATCAATTCAATTTAAATTCATCGCCTTCAGCGTGTAAGTTTGCTCCTTTCAGTTAATTGTACAACATTTGTGAAAGATTAGCGTCTAAATTCGCCGTCTCGGCGTTTGTTGAGTGGGGGATTTCGAAACGATGCAAACTTTGTTTAATCATATTTGCCTATGCAGGTGTTTTTATTTTTAGCGTAGCCTTTTGTCTATCATATTTGATGGTTTTAAAATTAAAACCCTCCCCCCTTTTTTTATGTTATTTATGCGACAAAATGTTTTTCTTAGACAATCTCGACGAGTAAGTGATGCAAAATACATTCGACAGCGAGCTCAACGTTTTCTTTCTCTCCGAATATTTATATTATCAAACACTAAGGTTTAATTAAAATTTTTCAATTGTTAAGGGACGATTTGGAAATTAAAAACATTTGTTTTAAGTTTGCCATTTGGGCACTTATTATAACATAAAAGTATCTTTAAAAAAAAAAAAGGCAATTTCTGCTTGTCTGTTAAGACCCCATCTTTTAAATCCTAATTGTTAAACAAATTTCGTTTATTAATTAACAGTATTATCATACAATTTTTAATGTCGCATACTAGATTTAGCCTTGTTTGAATTTGCTTTTTTTTCAGCATTTCTTTTATATATATCAAAGCTATTTCGTATTTTTTATCTATAAATGTCAGCCAGTAAGGAAAAACGAGCGAAGTAACTAACACAGATGTTTCCCCATCTGCATTTGATTTAGAAAAAGAAAAAAAAAACATACGAATAAAAATTACAAATTACTTCTTTGGAATTTGATTTTAAGCGTATTAGTTCCCTGGTTTCAGATTTCGTTACCCTGGGTTCAGACTTCGTTACCCTGGGTTCAGACTTCGAAGAGTAATCCCGAAGTCACATGCAAGTGATTAAATTCAGTTTTTGAAGAGTAAGCTTAAACTCGCTGCCTTCATACACTTGTGCATCAGTGGATTCAGTTTCTGATAATTTAGTACAAAGTAGCTGTTTTTATGTACTTGTGCGTCATAGGATTCAGGTTTCGAAGTGTGACCTTGAAGTCGCTGTTAGCAGGCACTTGTACTTATGCGTCTTTGATTTCAGTTCCCGAAAAGCGATCGAAAAGTCGCCGCTTTCATGCACTTGCACTTGTGTGTCATTAGATTCCGTTTTGAAGAGTGATCTTAAAGTTTTAATTGCGCGTCATTGATTTCTGTCGCCGAAGAGTAATCTGAAAGTGGCTGCTATCATGCACTTGCACTTGTGTGTCATTTGATTCCGTTTTGAAGAGTGGTCTTAAAGTTTTAATTGCGCGTCATTGATTTCTGTCTCCGAAGAGTAATCTGAAAGTGGCCGCTATCATGCACTTGCACTTGTGTGTCATTTGATTCCGTTTTGAAGAGTGGTCTTAAAGTTTTAATTGCGCGTCATTGATTTCTGTCGCCGAAGAGTAATCTGAAAGTGGCCGCTATCATGCACTTGCACTTGTGTGTCATTTGATTCCGTTTTGAAGAGTGGTCTTAAAGTTTTAATTGCGCGTCATTGATTTCTGTCTCCGAAGAGTAATCTGAAAGTGGCCGCTATCATGCACTTGCACTTGTGTGTCATTTGATTCCGTTTTGAAGAGTGGTCTTAAAGTTTTAATTGCGCGTCATTGATTTCTGTCTCCGAAGAGTAATCTGAAAGTGGCCGGTATCATGCACTCGTGCGTCATTGGATTCCGTTTTGAAGAGTAAGCTTAAAATTGTTGCTTATGCATTTGTGTTGTATTCAGTTTTTGTAAAGTGATATCTAAGTCGCTGTTTCTATGCACCTGTTCTCGTATATTGTTGGAATCACTTTTCCATTAATGAACTCAAAGTCTTGAAGAGTGGACCTTAAGTTGTACTTGAGCGTCCTTTATTTAAGTTTCCGAAGAGTGATCGAAAAGTCGCCGCTATTATGCACTTGTACTCGTGCGCCATTGGATTTCGTTTTTGAAGAATGGTTCCAAAGTCTCCAGTGGCATGCATTTGTACTTGGAGCTCACTTGTAAACATAATCATGCTTACATATTTTCTTTAAAAAAAAAGACAGGAAGAAGAGAAAAAGAAAGAATAACTTAGTAGAATCTTTGTAAGAAAATCAGTCCTTAAAAATCATGGAGCTTTTATAAAGCATGTTTTGAGAAGTATTTTAAGAAGATTTATTATTCTGATTTTCTAATTTTCGCTACTAATTTAATTTAGTTCAACTTTCTTGTATACAGAAATATCGAATTGCTTGTAATGGTCACAAATGTACCAATCCTTTAAAAAAAATTATAATTAATAAAAATATAATATTTTTTCATTAATTATAATTCTTATTAAATCAGTGTTTTGATTTAACAGGAGAGCTACGACTTCTGTTGTATGCTTTTCAACATTGTCTTCTTGTGTCATTTTTCAGGTCATTCTCTTAGAAGAGTCCTGGAAGGACCTGTATCTTCTAAATATGGCCCAATGGTCAGTCACTCTAGACTTGTTGGGAACACTGCCCAGACCTCCTCTGGCACTGACCAGGGCTTCAGCGGAACAGAAGAGTGAGGAGACTGCGCATATGGTGGACATGCACTACGTTCAGGAGGTCATGCGGAGGTTTCGCCAGCTCTCTCCAGATGCAACAGAGTGCAGCTGCTTGAAGGCTATAGTCCTCTTCAGACCTGGTAAGTGGTCAGTACAAAATATAGTACATTCTAACTTGAAGTGGACGATAGGGCACACCATAAAGATTGCAGAATCATCCATAACGGAAACGTCATCATATCCCGTGACCTCCCAATTCTAAACTTGCTGTTCGTGCTCCTTTGAGCTAGTACTATTATTTTTTCTAACTTACTTTGTTTTAATGTTATTTCACATTTTTAATATTGTCCAAAATTGCATCAAAATGGGCTCACAAATAGCTGTTTTATGGTAATTTAGTCACACATTTTACCAGATTCCCAAGTTGGTCTACAAATTATTAAACTACGATTAAATAGTGGTTTTAGCTTAATTCATTGAAAGTTATATTCAATATATCTTAAGGTCCAGTCCGCGAATGTACATTTCTTTTATAATTATGCAAAAGGATCTTTTATAAAATAAAGTGGTTGGGTACTTATCCTTTGACTCAATGGCAATGTACTATCGTAAAGAGATACAGTATCTATAGCGTGAAAGAGCATGTGCATAGATATTCAAACTTGAAACGTACGTATCCGACAGAACCAAGCAGTACATCTTAAATATACATTTAAGAATAAATGCCTTGCCCCATTTATTTTTAGATAAAGGAACCTTTTTTTCTTGTATACTTGCATAATTGGGCGTGTCTTTTTTGCAAACAGAATTTTTCGATAGACTTAACGATAATATTACTTGCTATCACTTTCAATACTAAACTAAAAGAGATATACTTGGAAAAGTAGCTAATTTTTTTTAATCCCCATTAATAGATTTTTACTGTTTTAACTGTTCGATGTCTCCCCGGCAGAGTTCATATGGTTCTTAAGAGACTTAGAAAGTGGAAGCAACTGCAGTGCTGCCAAGTACTCGCTTTTTTGCAAAATGTTTAATAGAGGGGTACCCAATTAAAAGCTAAAGCTTTCAGCATTTTTATTAATTTTGTCTACATTTCTAAGCACTTGATTTAAAACACGATAGTGCCGAATTGAATGCACTGTGCAAAAAAAGCATCCTTTCATATTACGGCGGAGCCCTCAAAAAACAGCCTTTAAAAAACTTCTTTGATGAGAATAAAAGTTGACATTAAACCAATACGTAGAACATTAATAAAAATGCCATGTATGGTTTAAAAATTAATGTTCCTAAAATTTTTTAAATTTTCTTGATTGGAGATTTTTTGTTTTAGAAACTGTCGGCTTGTGTGATGTGCATCCTGTGGAAATGCTCCAGGACCAGGCTCAGTGCATTCTGGGAGATTATGTACGTCACAAATATCCTCGACAGCCAACTCGTTTCGGGAGACTTCTCCTGTTGATTCCATGCCTGAGGGCTGTGAGTTCTCAAGCAGTCGAGAAACTGTTCTTCAAGGATACCATCGGCGATATTCCCATTGAAAGACTCATTGGAGATATGTATCATATGGAAAGATTAGACTAAAAAGGTATGGGCCAATTGATAAAGTTTATGATGGACGCCTTTACAATGATAATGACGATAAGGCGCTTTTTTCTATTATTTTATGTACTATATAATAAAAAGTTTTGGCTACGTCATAAAATTTCTTAGTTTGTAATTAGTGTCTGTCAAAGTAAAGTAAGAACGAAATTGTAGTCTAAAGCTATTTGCTACATATTGTTCCAAAGTTTTTAACACCTATTTATTGATTCATGATTTATTTTATAAATTTTTAATGCGTCTTATTGTCTTTATATGGTTCCAAGTTCTTTCTACTATTTTATAACCGTCGTTGAACAACTGGTTTTATGACTAGTCATGTTCAGCTCCGGATATTCCCATTGAATTGAAATTTTGAACCCAATCCAGAAGTCAAGGAATTCCTAGATCAAACATTGGGAAAAATTTACCTTCGTTAAAGACTTTTTGAAGGAACTAACCTGCACTAGCGCTCCATAGAGAGAAAAACCAAGAAAACCTCCCAAGGTTAGCCTGACGGCAAGGGGACTCTAACCATGATCAGTTCACTGAGGTTATTTTACGTCAGCAAAATATTTTATACAGTGGTAGAAAATAAAAAAATAAAAAACTCTCAGAATTTTCAGTATTTTTGTCAACAACATTTTAAAAGCATCACCATGAAAGCGGTAGCGTTGCAACTGAGCTTTTAAATCACTAATATATACTGGTGCCGAAAATAAGTTCAACATGAATAAAAAATGCATTAAAAACATAAACTTGGAATAAATTTTTACAAAAACGGTAGGAAGTTGGCAGTCCTGCTTTTAACCTATTCGAGACTGGTGAGTTATACATGAATTCTCAGGGTGGCGATAATCTAGTTGGAAAAAAAAAACTGGTAGGCAAAATATTTCTATAGCAGTTAATTTGGGGGGGGGGGAGGTAATAATAGTTTGATTTACTTTAAACCCCTACTTAATTAAAAATAAAAATTATATAGTTACACTTTGAATTATCATTCATTAGATATGTTCAATTAAAGTGAAAGCAAAAATAAGATGGTCAAATTATAAAAAAGAAACCATGACCAAATTTAAACAACCAATTTATTTTTTTCCATCCTGATTCTGATTCCGTACGGATACATTTGACTCGCCTGTCCCGAAAAGGTTAACACTTTGCTCACTCGTTCCTTCCCAGCTTATAGCTCAGTTTATTTCATCTTGCTGTCGTCAGTGTGGGAAAAAAAAATGTCCTCGATTTCATGACAACATACATAGTATTTCATAGAATAAGATAAGAGTTTTGATTGATTTCTTAAAAAAAATGGAAGATTTTGTAATTAATATTTTGATTTTTCCTCTCTCCCATTGTTTATTTTTGGCACTTAAACATGATTCTAAACATGATCTGCAGTTTCTGACAACATCCGAGTCTTTTGTCCTCCCAGGAAGATATATATCATGTCACCTTGTTTAATGTAACTTTTGTCTTTCATCTAATCTATCATCAATCAAATTGGCTTTAAAGAAAAAGATATGAAAGCGAAAAGTCTATCCGTTTTAGTAACATCAATTTTCACGGTCCAATTATCAAGACATAAACCCCCCAATATCTTCGGCCTTCAATATTTCTAGTCCAGTAAATACGTCTTTTTTTAAAAAATTAATATCCAAGATTATTATTCATCGACAGTTTTGTTACGTACTTATAAATAATGACTCGGAAGTCTCTTCTGAACGCTACCATTTTAAGAGACAGAATAAAATTTCTCTTAGGTACTTGAGGTTGTGTTCCTAAAGTATATTTTCATGCTGAATTGAATACGGCCAATCCCTATAAACCATACAGCTAATAGTTTATAAGTCATGAGGGTTTTCTGTACCAAAAAATAATAATAAATAAATAAAAATACAGTTTTGAAGCTGGCATTGTGATTTAAAGAAGTGAGGTATTCTTAATTATCATTTTTTGAGGGCTTAATCGAATAAAACTATACAGGAGTTAATTTAACCAATAGTTTTAAAGTTATGAGGAGGTTTTGTGTATTAAAAAGTACTTTTGATGCGTATGAATGTACAATTTTGATCTAATGATCGCGCTCATTCTTAATGGTTCAAGAGGGCGACCACAAATATGCTAATTAATTAGTGCAGACAATATTTTAAGTTACAAAATCAGATACAAAAACATATTTTTTCTGGATTAACATACCTTTTTTTCCAGATGGATTCGAATTCGACCCCCAAACTATTGGGGTAGTCGCGATCTGGGAAATATGGTCCCCGTAGTTTGGACAGGAAAGCGATCCATAGTTTGGACTCCTTAATGTTAATTTTACTTTTAACATATTTTTCCCTATCTCGAGAACTTTTAAAGCGAATTGAAAATTCTTTGCAGACAATTAAAAATTCGTTTATTCAACGATAATTCCATGAAATAAATAAATAAATTTTAGTATATATTTATTTATTTTGTTTATTTTATTTAACAATAGTTGAAAAAAATTTGAATTTTTGGGTATACAATTTTTAACATTATTTTAAAGTATGTAATTTTACATTGTAGAGTACAAAATTTAAGCGAAATCGGTAAAGTATTTCCTAAGAAATCAACTTTTTAAAAGAATATGTTTAAAATTCGATTTTCAGAAATTATTCAATCGATTTTTCGCTCCAATTTTACATTATTATTATCATATTTTTATTATATTTTTATCGTATTATTGTTATATTTTTCGCAAAATTACGTACTTTAAGTGATGTAAAAAATTGTGTACCTGACTTCAAAATTTTATTCACTATTATTAAAGAAAATAATAAAAAATAATAAATATTTACTAAAACTTATTTTTTGCGTTGAATTATCTTAACTAAATGAATTTTCATAATTGTGGTGCAAAAATTTATAAATTCGCTTAAAAAGATCTAGACATATGACAAACTACGCAAGAGGTAAAATTAAATTAAGGAGTCCAAATTATGGGATAGTTCTCCTGATCAGACTACGGGGACTATATTTCCCAGTTTGCAGCTATCCCTTACATTTTGGGAGTCAGAAATCTGAATTTGTTGAAAAAAAGTATGCTCATTTAGATAAAGTATGTTTTTGTGTCTGATTTCGTAACTTAAAATATCATCTGCACTAATTAATTAGCATATTTGAGATCACCTACTCGAACCATTGATAATGAGTCCTAGAAAGTGAAAATCCGTTCATTAGATCAAAAGTTATTCAGTGAAGTCCGTTTTTTCTTCACTGTACAGGTCAAAAGTAGCACTTTTTATAGATAAAATCGCTTTCAACATATAAACTATTCGTTTTATAGTCACATTTGATTCAACGTAAAAAAAGGAAAAAAACTATATAGGGAACTAATATTATTTAATTCATATAGAAATTTCAGATAATTAAATAGGTACAAGAACAAAATTGTACATTAAACGATTATAACTTCTACACTAGATAACAGTTTGATTATCCCGAAATTGGTCTTTTTCAACTCAGCCACAAAAAATACACCGAAAACAATACCTAAAAAACGCATAGTTTACGTGGTTACATTAAATATACCTATACTCTGTCGCAAGTTAAAAAAAACCCCATTTGTTGGCATCTCAGTGCTCGCCAAATGGATGCTAAGCTCCCAGCCCGGAAGTATTTCAACATTGTAAGTCTTTAAACGTTGTTGCACAGTCTTCTTTTTAATTGCTTTCTTATTAACCCGTTTTGTCCCGAATTAATATATTGAAATGATATAAAAAGTGGTTTTATGGAAAAAGTGGTATAATATATTATCGAAATTAATCGTTTTTTCTACTTTTAGGGCATTTAAAAAGTCTATGATAGATATAAAAGTACTTGCTTCTTAGAATTCTAGATCTAAGAAGTAACTAAATCATTGTGGTATCTGTGAATCTTTTAATTCACACAGATAAATGAAAATGCTGAAAAAAGTTTCCCACCACAATGAATGTCTTTGAAAAAATGAATTGTCTTAAATATATGACGCTGGGGGTTAACCGGTTAACAACAGTAATCAATCAACAAGTAATAAGAATTAATAAAGATGATATCAAATTGTAACAAATATGCGTTTTTTGTTCGCATTTAATTCTAGACTTCTAGTCCTAGTGTTCTGATTTTATTGGGCACCTGGGCCGCGAAGCGGCCCCTATCCCATTCATCTGGAATTTTATAACAGTTTTGGTTGAGCAATGAGGTGAGCAGGCAATGGAGTTGCTTTTATTAATTCTAGACTTGCTCCTTATAATTCTAGATCTAATAAGAAATAACTAAATCATTGTGGTATCTGTGAATCTTTTAATTCACACAGATAAATGAAAATGCTGAAAAAAGTTTCCCACCACAATGAATGTCTTTGAAAAAATGAATTGTCTTAAATATATGACGCTGGGGGTTAACCGGTTAACAACAGTAATCAATCAACAAGTAATAAGAATTAATAAAGATGATATCAAATTGTAACAAATATGCGTTTTTTGTTCGCATTTAATTCTAGACTTGCTCCTTATAATTCTAGATCTAATAAGAAATAACTAAATCATTGTGGTATCTGTGAATCTTTTAATTCACCCAGATAAATGAAAATCCTGAAAAAAGTTTCCCACCACAATGAATGTCTTTGAAAAAAGGAACAGTCCTAAATATATGACACTGGGCGTTAACCGGTTAACAACAGTAATCAATCAACAAGTAATAAGAATTAATAAAGATGATATCAAATTGTAACAAATATGCGTTTTTTGTTCGCATTTAATTCTAGACTTGCTCCTTATAATTCTAGATCTAATAAGAAATAACTAAATCATTGTGGTATCTGTGAATATTTTAATTCACCCAGATAAATGAAAATCCTGAAAAAAGTTTCCCACCACAATGAATGTCTTTGAAAAAAGGAACAGTCCTAAATATATGACACTGGGCGTTAACCGGTTAACAACAGTAATCAATCAACAAGTAATAAGAATTAATAAAGATGATATCAAATTGTAACAAATATGCGTTTTTTGTTCGCATTTAATTCTAGACTTGCTCCTTATAATTCTAGATCTAATAAGAAATAACTAAATCATTGTGGTGTCTGTGAATCTTTTAATTCACACAGATAAATGAAAATCCTGAAAAAAGTTTCCCACCACAATGAATGTCTTTGAAAAAAGGAACTGTCCTAAATATATGACACTGGGCGTTAACCGGTTAACAACAGTAATCAATCAACAAGTAATAAGAATTAATAAAGATGATATCAAATTGTAACAAATATGCGTTTTTTGTTCACATTTAAGGAAACTGATGAAAGAATAATAAATATTGTTTCTATCCTGCGATTTTCTTCTATAGCAAAAAAAAAAAGTGAAAATTCCTAATCTCGCATTTGATTTGTAAAGAGCATGTCAGCATTAGACGCGCTATTTTTAATGGTCCAATCAAATACAATGCTCTTTCAACGTCATATAAATGTTTCCTTTTCAAGAACGAATTTTCTTCTTTGTTATCGAAATTTGTCGTCACGTCTAGAATTCCAATAAGACTACGAAACTATAACCTTTTTTTTTTTTTAATAATTCCATGATATATATCGTAAAAGGCATCACGAATTAAATTTATGACTAACGTGTTTAACTTTGAAAAGCTTTTATATTGTTTTAAAAGCATATTTTTTATAATTTGATTATGAAATAAAACTGAACTATATACAGTCACGGATGATTACTTAAATCATATGCAGCAATGGTCTTTCCTTAACTTGCAATGGAATATAGATTGATGCGACCAATTGATGTTATTTGTTTTGATTAATAATTCCTTTAGTTTAGTTGCAATATAAACATTTAAAATACTGCATCTGATGTAGTTTCATTTTATTTTTCAGATTTTCTCCTTACAAATGCTGTAATTATTCCTTTCAAAAAAAAAGTTTCTGCATAAATGTGAATCCTCAACCTTCTCCGATGCATCAGTTGGAGATGATCACAATCAGGCGTTGATACGCTCTAAGAACTGTTAAGCCAGCTTCTGTTGAATTCTGAAAATTAAATGTATTGAATAAGAAAGTCAATTTTTAAATAAATGTACAGTGTTCAGTGTTAATTGTATTTTATTATTTATACACTGTCAGCAACCAATTGGTTCGTCTCTCAAATGTACCTTTTGGTATTAAAACGTTATCCCAATATTTTTATTTCCCTTTTGTATTATTATTTCTTATTTTATTCCATCAATACTCCTACATTTAATTCAAATTTAAGTTCATCTTTTGACCTCCTAAACCCTTTGACCTTTTCAAAGGTGGTTGGATCAAAAAATATCTCGATTATTTTTTGACTCTGATATAAAAAAATTTATGTAGTTTTTAACTCTTAATTGGTCTCCCCGTATAACGTACATGCAACAGACATGCAAACTTTTTGCGAGGACGATTTTAACAAGTATATATATATATATATATATATATATATATATATATATATATATATATATATATATATATATATATATATATATATATATATATATATATATATATATATATATATATATATATATATATATATATATATATATATTAACATCATCTATTATTCTATTATTCTAATTTTATTTAGAAAAGAAGTAAAGAAATGTAAATATGCACAATCCATATAGGGGGGGGGGGGGAGCAAAGGCTCCATAAGAACTACGTTTCATTTTCAAAAAACACGTTTCTACGTTTTTATCTTCAAAAAAACAAGAGCCTTACTTTCACTATAACATATGATTTTTTTCTTTCAAGTCATGTGATCTATTATTTCCTGACGTTTCTTTGCTTGGAATGAAGACATAATTAATATCCCAAATATTTATTAAAATGAATTATATTTCAGTTTCAGAAAGAGATAACTTACTGAAATATCATTCATATCATTGAAATATCATTCATGATGATAAGGATTAATTTTATGAACAAATATTTTTTTTTTCTAACAAGTTAAAGATATTTTATCCGCGGAGATATTTGTTTTATATGAAAAATATTATTAGAAAGTTTTCTGGCTCATTAGCATATTTTATTAACATATCACATAAGTCATTAACAATTTTCAGGATCATTAACATATATATATAACTAAGAAAAATAACAAGTTTTATTTACTGCGTATAAGCTTCAAATATATACAACTTATAAAATAAGTTAAAAATATGGAGAAAACATAGAAAATATTATAATGAAGATTAATAAAAAAGGAAAAAAAAATTATTAAAATTAAATATTTTTAAAAAATTTAATTGAAAAATTATTAATAAGTTTGAAAACAAAATAAAGAAATGATATAACCTCGTCATCAGCTCACGCGATTATATTCGTCAAAAGGAGTGCTTTCTAATATTGTATTAATGTAGCCAAAGCAAAATATATCAATACAATAGTGTGAGGAGCACCCAAAAAAATTGAAGCGAAAATAGAACATATTAAGAAAAATCTACGGAACAAAATATATTAAGCAAAAAATATATAATAAAATGCAAGAAAAATACAGAATAAAATACAAAATGTAAGCGAGTAGCGAATTCAAATGAACTTACACGTTCCGGAATTTTTCAAAAATGATTTAATATATTTTCGTAATACGTTTGCCACATTGCAAAATACGAAAATAGAAGCGTAGATACATTGCGCACATTCATTTTCGGGACAATGCAATTTAACTAACGAATCAAACGCTCTTCAGTGCTGCAGTGAGAAAGCCCCATAAGAGGATCCCTCTATTTACGCTTCTATTATCATGTTTTGTAGTCTGAAACTTATCAAAAAATATTTTAAATCATTTTTGAGAGATTCCGAAACGGATCAAGAAAAATGACAAATCATTCTTAGAGCTTCAAGCATGATCATTCGAATTAGGTCAAATCAACCTGAAATTTTACATTTTGCAATGTAAAATTTTCCGAAACAAAGTTTTGCTGGCAAATGGAAGATTTTGAAGCATACCTGCCAACTTTTACTCTTTCTGAGAATGGATTTTCAGAGTGGTTGTAAAACAATAAACGAAAAACAATCTGACTCGAAAATATATTTATATTTTGATCCCGTAGGAATTCGCTTGTGCAAAGATTATTATGCTTTTACATATTTGTTATAATTATTTATATGTAGTGGTGGCCAAATTCATTTATAATTATCATTATAATTCAAGAAGTTATTTGGAATAACCTGAATATGGCTACCACTTTAAATATGAAAATAAAATCTTTGGGAAAATCCGGAAGAGTTGGCAAGTATATTGAAGTGGGCGCCTCAATAACCCCAGGCTAAGATAGCCACCGTGACTTCTGAAGTGTTTCCATATTTTTGTCCAACCCTTATGTCTTATAAGCAAATTGGTAGCTGACTGAAGATTTTCTGTTAGTTTATATGCAAACCTGCAGTCTCTTTTTTTATTAAAGCATTTAACCCCATACTGCAAAACATTAGTTGTGCAGATAAATGGTTAAGATCTAAGTTTACAGGGCACATATTTTTGTTGTAAATTTACGTGCAAACCTGCAACAACTTTTTTTTAATTAAAGCTCAATACTGCTAAATATGAGTTCGGTAGATGAATGATGAAGATCTAAGTTTACAGGGTACTTAACATTGTTTTTTATTTACATGCAAACCAACAACCACTTTTTTAAATTAAAGCTTAATACTGCAAAACATGAGTTCGACAGATAAATGGTTAAGATATAGGTTTACATGGTACTTAACATTGTTTTTAATTTACATGCAAACATACAACCACTTTTTTTTAAATTAATGCACTTTACCCTATACTGCAAAACACGAGTTCGACAGATAAACGGTTAAGATCTAAGTTTACAAGGTACTTATTTTTGTTGAAAGGAAATGCATTTCTTATTATTCAGATCTTGCTCTTATTCAATTTATACATATAAGTAGTTTCGTTTTTGTTATAAATTTAGTAGTTAGAGCGTATTCGTAATTGTGATTTTGCTATTACCATGGTACTCAATGCATAGAGTATATTACAATGTACAAGACATACATAAAGCCTTTATAATACTAATTAAATCTTTACATTTTGCACTTTGAGAACTCTAAAATACTATTTAAATTACAATAAGGGCTGATTGATTTAAGCTCATAGACATAGTCATATTATTGCTCAAGACGTTTACCTTTTTATCTTGATATTGTGACAACGTGAAGTAATTTTGCGTAAACTAATCATGATACAGAAAGAAGTAAAATTAATTTTTCACTATTTGCTACAATTGCAACGTCATTGGCTGAATCGCTGCAAAAATAAGAAATCAGAGTTATTAACAGTTAGAGAAAAGACTGCAGCGCCAATCTCTTGAAGTGTTATAATTTAAATTATACGTATCAATAAACGATTAAAAATAGAGACTAATTAATTGAATTTATCTGATAAAATAGCATCGCCGCTTGTGTAAAAGTGTGTTAGGGGTTTGATTTTGGAATCTTCAATTAGCATTTCGGTTTTAAAAATATTATAGTAGTTTACAGTTGAGCACTTTAGTGGTTTTTTATAAAGTTGTGTTTTAAGTGTCATCAAAGTTTCAGTAAGGTTCTTTAATTTAAAATCTCTATGTAAATCTTTTTTTCGAATAAAATATGAGACTCCACACATTTTTCTCAGTAATTTATTTTGAAAGTCATAAAGTTTTTTGGTTTTTCATTATATGCATAGTTTTTTCTTAAGTGACATTTTGGGGCAGTAAATTAAACTTAGATGCAATATTGATACATTTCAATTGATAATAATAGAATAATCTGTCAACGAAATATTTAGATACTTTACTTATAAAGTTTTTGACTTTTGATGTCACTGCATAGGTGTCAGTGGAATACAAAAGATTTAATTTTGTTTAAAATTGCTAATTCTACTAAATTGTATGAACCCAAAATTAAAATAAATTTTTAAGTATAGTTAAGCACATAGATAAATTTTTAAGTTATAGTATTCTATTTGAAATAACTTTAGTTTTTTAAAATAACAGCTTCAGGAAAGTTAGTTTTCCAATACCAATCAACCACTTCTTTCATAAAGTTAATTTTTGATTTTATTTAGTTGGAATAATTAGCAGGAATGTCAACTCGCTACGCTTTGTGAGCAAAGTGCTTCTAGTGGTAACAAAACTTATGTTTCAAAGAGTGATTTTTAGTTCTGTAAATTTGATTTAAAACTATTACACCTATCACTTTATAAATAATTCAAAGCTTATATGCAAAGCCACTTTGGACCTTTTAATTCGTGAGGAGACTTTCAAAATTCTTAAGATATTAACCAAGTTTGAGCAAATTTTAATTATTAACGCGTTGAACGCCGCGCTAATTTTACATGGCTTGCCCGTATAGGTAAACTGTAATTAACTACAAACTAAAACTGCAATATTAGACAGACTTTGCGAGTTTCAAAAGGTTTAGCATGACAAGATATATGTGACAAAAAAAAGAAAAAGGTTTAACATGACATATATCAGAGATGCCAACTGCTCCGGACACGCCAAAATAATTAAAAGAACGGTAAATAACTACAAAGTAAATTTTGAAAATATTTGACTATTTTTGCTTGCTTTTAAGAAGGCGTAGCATGACGTAAGTACAATAAAGTGGTGAATTATATAAGCCTACGAATTATTTAGAAATAGTGGTGGATAAAAATCTACTAAATTGAATTTATTAAACCAAGAATCACAATTGATAAACTACCACCTTAAGAAATATATTTGCTGTCCGGAGCAAGTTGGCATCTCTGCATATATGACAAAAGTGGTGAATGACATAAGACTACGAATTGTTTAAAAATAGTGGTGGATAAAAATCTAATAAATTGAATTTATTAAACCAAGAATCACAAAAATTAAGTAAATTTTGCATATATTTTCTGCATTTCCATAAAAGAGTGTAAATTTTATAGTTCTATATCATGTTATACGCTGTCAGCCAGCTGTTTTTCGCAGCCTATGTGGAAGGTCAGTGTCAGCAAGTGGTGGCAGACGCAGCCTGAATGTAATTTCATTGTCAGCCACCGGTGGTTGACGCGGTCTAAATGGAAAGTCCAGTGTAAGCCACCAATGGCTGACGCGGTGCTCAACGTGTTAAATTTCAACCACTTTATAGTACCTTCATCGGAAAGGCATACCTGATTCAGTTGCACTACAAATTTTCGCAATAAGGGATCTGACAGGATTGCTTTGTTTTCCTCAAAAGACATTATCAAGTGGTAAGGAATAAAAAAGAAAATTTTTCAAAAGTTTAGATAATTCAGACAACTCCTCCAAAACCTCCCCTCGAGGCAAGCCTGACAACTACTACGCTTTTTGTAGAATATTTCATAACGTGGTAGACATTTAAACACCAAAGCTTACAGAATTTTCGGTAATTTTGCCATCATTTTAACTGTCTCACCATGAAAGAGCTGGATGTATTTATTGGTTTATTAGATTTACATACTTGTGTGCTCAATTTAGGCTTATAAATCTTTTTTACGGATAATGTATGCGGCGGGCTGAGTATTTTCTTTTATGGAATAAAATAGTTGAAGACTAAAGAGAGAGCCAAAAACCCTTCGTAAAGGCTAGAAAGCTAAAAACTCTAACCCTTACTAAAATATTATATTAGTTAGTATTCTGAATCTCTATTGAAGAAATACGTCGATTTCTATAAAGAATTAATGCACTGTCGAAGTAATTATTAAATAATATATTATTAGAATTATTTATTAATCATAATAACATTTTAAATACTAATTCTCTATTTAAAAGTAGATTCTATATCTTCATTGCTTCAGCTAATTATTTCTTAATTCAAAATATCTAAATTAAATAATATCGTCATTAAATTCAAAACCGTATAAGAAAAGTAAACTATTTTTAGATTAGACTGAAAAACTAATAGAGGAAAATTAAATATAGCAAATTGTAAATATTTTTAATTAGAACGGTCAAGCTTAAGAGATGTTGTTCAAAAAGACGAGAAAGCTGCGACATAAATAAAAACTAAACTCAGTGGCACGACAGCCCGTAGAGGGCCAAGGCCTACTGTGCCCATCTCAGTTTTCTTAATCTTGGGCTCTAGGGTGTGAGAGCAGATGTTCCGGTCAGGTGGTAAGCCGAACGCGGAACCCCCAGTGTTTAGTTCCCAAGCATGCTTGGTACTCATTTATCGATCCACTGAAGGGATGAAAGGCTGAGTCAACCTTGCCCTCCCCGGGGATCAAACCAGAAACTACCTGTGGTACGACAGCGCGAAGCGCTACCGCTCAGCCTCCGGGTGTCGCAACATAAATAATATTATTAAATATTCTGAATCCTAAATGAAGAAATATATTCATTTCAATATAAAATTAATGCATAGTTCTTAAATAATTTGATATTTCAATTAATGGTAAGTTCTAATAATATTTTAAATATTATTTTTCTATTTTAAAACAGAAATTTGCTCATTTATTCGTTTAGTTAATTACTTCTTATTTCAAAATATCATATTTAAATGTCAATAACCTCCTTAAATTCAAAACCCTATAAGCATCGTCAACTATTTTAGGTTTGAAATGAAAAACTAATGAACAATAAATGTAACATGTTGTGCATATTTTTAATTGCAATGGTCAAACTTAACCCTTTAACGGGCCCTTTATTTCTATTATACTTAACATGACCTATTAGGAACTCACTGATTTTTATTTTTCTTTATTTATAAAATAAATACCTTAAATGCTACAAACTTCGAAAGGAATTATGTATTTTATAACTTTTATACGTTTTTTAAAAGTGACAAATGGTTACCAATTTTATTCAAACTCACTTCAAGAAAGCTGAAGTTATTGAAAAATGGAAACCTAAATTAAAAGTGGTAAAACGTGGTGGTAAGTATACTTACCACGGCCTTGAAAAGGGTTAAGAGATGCATAAAGTAAGATTCTGCATATTTACTCTAATTACTTCTTGTTTTAAAATATCTTAATTGTAATAACTTCATTAAATTCAAAACCATTAACGCAAGGTCAAATATTTTTAGATTATTATGATTAAAAATTAATGGATATTCTATTTAACATAATGTGCATATTTTTAAATGCAATGGTCAAACTCAAGAGATGATGTGCGAGCTCAGAGCACGAATAATTATCGTGATTATTTTGAATCTTAATTGAAGAAATACACATAATAATTATTGGCGGTAATATTTTAAACATCAATTTTCTAATTAAAAATAAGATTCTGCATATTTACTCTAATTACTTCTTGTTTTAAAATATCTTAATTGTAATAACTTCATTAAATTCAAAACCATTAACGCAAGGTCAAATATTTTTAGATTATTATGATTAAAAATGAATGGATATTCTATTTAACATAATGAGCATATTTTTAAATGCAATGGTCAAACTCAAGAGATTGTTCGCAAAGGCGATGAAGCTCAAAACACGAAGCCGAAAAGTTGTTAAGCGAGCGAAGCATTAATTCCTCCAACCAATCACACCTTAAATCTGCGTGGTTCCAACTTTCATCTACTTCAAAATGCAATTTATTATGCATGCGAGAAGCGGCTTACAAACAGTCTAAGCATTAATTCCTATTCCGTGAAAGATTTGAATGAATTGCATTACAATGCCCACCAAAATGCAATTGTTATCGCGCCAAGGATATATGAAGGGAGTTCACACTATATGTAAAGGACCATTCCGGCTTAGAAGTTGGAAAAGAGAATTATTGCAGAGGGCTTTACCTTAGTTACTTCAATTGCAGTTTGAAATGTCTGAGAAGGCATTAATCCATATAAATTTGTTTCCATCGCCGGCGTAATCGTTGTGAGATAAAATTTTAACAACCAGGTTGTTAAATCAAAGATACAATAAATTTTGCTAGAAAATAAACTTAATAAATGAATCATAATTTATTTATTTAGAGAAAAAAATTATAAATTTCTAATTTTGCTACACTGCTTTAAGAAATTTGTTGACTGAAATTAAGTTAATTTATAAATAAAAATTGAATTGAATAATAATGGTGTTGCTTTTGTTCTTTCTTTGGATTTCTCAATTGTTTAAAACGATATTTTAACAGCCAGGTTGCTAATTCAAAGATATAACAAATTTATTTTCAAAGTAAATTTAATAAATGAGTCTTCATTTATTTATTACTACTGAAAAAAAACTATAAGCAAAAAGCGATTTCTCAATATTTTACATATTCAATATCCTGCTTTTTGGAGAACTTTATAAATTCGAATAAAATTAATAATTGAATAATATCGTTGATGGTGCTTTTGTTTGCACTTACTCTCTATTTCTTTAGATTTTTCAAATGTTTAAAACATTTTAACAACCAGGTTGTTAAATCAAAGATATAACAAATTTAGTTAAAAAATAAATTTAATTAGTGAATCTTTATTTATTTTTCGGAAAAAAAGTATAAACAAATTCCCCATCATTTTCTGTGTTTGCTATGTTGCTTTCCGGGAAAAAAATTACAAAAGAGAAATTAATTTATAAATTAAAATTTATTGAATGATATCAGTTGTTGCTTTTATTGGTGTTTACTCTCTGTTTCTTTAGATTTTTCAAATATGCTTAATACGAGATGTAGGCAAGTAAGTTGTTAAATTACAGGTATAATGAATTTCGCTTCAAAATAAATTTAATAAATGAAACTTTATTTTTTTATTTTTAGGAAAAAACTAAACACAGTAAAAATATTTTTCTCACTATTTTCTTTGTTTGATATGCTTTTAGAAACATTTTGTAAACTTAAGTAAAATTATTTTATAAATTAAAATGCTATTGGAATTATCAGTTGTGCTCTTTCTTGCGTTTGCTCTGCCTTTCTTTAGATTTTTCAGGTGATTAAAACGAGATTTTAAAAACTAGGTTATCGAATCAGAAATACAATAAATTTTCAAAAATTTTCAAAATAAATTCATCAAATTTATCCGCATTAATATTTACTTTGTTAAAAGCCAAATATAATAAATGTTTTTTTAATTTTTTTCTGTTTCTATTTTAAAGGAAAGTAAAAGCTCTTATGTGCAATTCAGTTATTAAAATTTAAGTAAGTGTGTTCAATATAGTAAGTTCAAATTTTACATTTGTTAAAACAAAATTTTGACAACCAAATTATTCAATCAGAGTTAAATGTAGCAGTTTAATCATTATTATTTACTTTGCAAGAAACTATAAACAATAATTTTTTTTAAAAAAATAATTTCTTTCTGCGTTTCTACTATTTTAAGAAAAAAATTAATAAATTTAAGTAAAATAAATTTACTCAATAAAATTTAATCGAATGAAGATTCATTGATATAATTTAATGAATTGATTAATTGAATGGAAAAATGCAGCCTTCGTTTGCTTTTCTCTTTCTTTCATTAGATTTCTCACATGCTCAAACGAGATTTTAACAACCAAATTGTCCAATTACAGATAAATTTCTAAATTTAATTATTACTTATTACTTTTGCGAAAAGTTATAAACATTTTTCTGTTTATTTTTAGTATACTTTACTAATTTTGAGAAAAAATCTCTTACTTAGGTAACTTTAAAAGCCATTTAAAAAAAGGTGCAGACATTTTCTTTTAAAATAAAGATAATTTCATGAATGAATTCAAAACAGTTAGAATATAAAGTCCTAGAGTAAAAATCCTCGTAATATTCCTTGAAAATCTTACGTGATTCCTTCTCACAATTGTAAATTTATTGTAATGTTTTATCATTGTTTACCAGAAAGTATGAAAAACGGCAGCTAGGCTTAATAGCTAATTTCGGTAGAATTTGGCTGCATTTTTTTTAAGGCCGACGGCTTTTAAATATGACGTATTTAGTATAAATTGTTCTTATATAAGAATTTCTAAATTATTCGTACCTAGTTATACTATTAGAGCGTTGTAAAACTACTTCTCATGAAATTTAAGAAAGCAAGAATCGCACATTAAAATATAAATTTTGCTACCACAAAAAAAACTTTATTAATAATTAAATTCCATTAGATCTCAGCATTGGCTTCAGTTAAGTTAACAGTCCCGCAAATAGCACATATATTTAAAAAAAAATAGTAACCTTTTCCTTTATTTATAATAAATTGGGTGCCTAGGCCACACAGTGGCCTCTAACCCATCCATCATGAAAATAATACAGTGTATACACACATTTTGAGTTATGTGACAGTATGGTTACATAATAATATTGCCATGATTAGAAAGTACAAATAGATCGAAGGTTTACATGAATTGCAAAGAAAATTGAAAATATCCATGATTAGATATGAAAACATGATATACAAACTTAATCTGTGATATTTACATTGATGATCAGTAGAAATTTGAAATTGAGTATTTAATGTTGATGATAGCGTAAGTTAAAAATAAAAAAAAAAAATAGGAACCTTGAATTTTACAGTTTATTTGTGAAATTTCTTTAAAAAAAAAAGACATTCAATGATTAAAATGCGCTAAAAAAGATAAATAAATTTATGATCTTTTCAACTTTTTTCTAGTGCTAGTAAATTTAAAATTGAATTGCGGTAAAATGCAGAGATCCCACAGTTAACTAAAAATGTAAGAAGTGGCGAAAAACTCGATTTTTAATTTATTTAATTATTCAATCGTTACTGTCATCATGATATACATTGTAAATTATTGCAGAGGGATTTACTTAGTTACTTCAATTGCAGTTTGAAATTTTTGAGAAGGCATTAATCCATACGAATTTGCTTCCATCTCCGGTGCAATCGCTGTGAGATAAAATTTTAACAACCAGGTTGTTAAATCAAAGATGCCAAAGGCGACTAAAAATGTAAGAAGTAGAAAAAACTCAATTCTTTTATTAATTTTATTTAGTTATTTAATCGTAACTACCACTATGAAAAGCAGTGTAAATTATTCATATCTAAATCAAAAAGGCTCATATTACTCGTACCTCACTCATACCTGCCAACTCTTCCGGATTTTCCGCAAGATTTTATTTTCATATTTAAAGTGGTGGTAAATATATACTATTTTTTCTTTTATAAACTTAATTTTCAAATGATTTTGATCACCACTATTCTTACAAAAATGAAGCACATATATTAATATGCGTTACTATCATGGTTGTCAACTAAAGTTTTTTCAAATGCAATGTATTTGTTTGCTTAAAATGGAAGTTTTAATACCACTGGGAAAAATTATAATGGAAGGGTTATAATTACTGTTTGTAATTTAATGATGAATGGGATAGGGGCCACTTCGCGGCCCATGTGCCCTGTTTACTTAAATAAAGCAAGCATAATACTCCCTTTCAATAGTAAATTAAAAAACATACACTAGAAAAAGTTGCTAATTTTGATCTCTCTTAGTAAATATTTCTTTTAGTCGATTGTGGCCTTCCTGCAATTGCTAAAACGCTCCATCGTATGATTATCATACTCTTATATACGTGTTTAATCAATTTATTTGAGGCGGAGGGTCAAATAACATTTTGAAATAAATTTTTAAACTGAATTTTAAATCCAACAAATAAATAGAAAGCACTACTTTAAAAATAAAAGTATAATAGAGTGTGTTTATGAAAACCCGGACCCATTTTGATGCTTAATGGCTCATAAAATAATAAAGATACATAAAATTAATAACATAAATGGTTAGATAGACTCAAAAAGTTTCATGACCCTTGTCAATGAACTTTCACGTGTGCCCGCTTCTTCACAGGGAGAATATCAAGTCGATTGTCAATTTCACGCCAGGTAGGGGCAAGCATGTCGCAATCCACAGAGGCTATTGTGGTTGTAATTCTGACTTTTAGGTCATCACTGTTCGACACCATCCTCCTGTAAACATTGTCCTTTATAAATCCCCAAGGAAAAATTCCAGCGGCGTTCTATCAGGTGATCTGGGTGGCCAAGGAATTGGACCTCCTCGCCCAATCCATCTTCCTGGAAAATGGTCATTCAAAGAACTACGAACGATGATACCCCAAAGAGGTGGTGCACCATCTTGTTGCGAAAAGACATGTGGCTGAAGCTCATCTAGTTGTGGAAATACGAAGTTTTCCAACATGTCTAAGTATACGACTGATGAGACCGTCTTTTCTGTAAAAAAGAAAGGCCCAATGACTCGGTCGTGCATTAGTCCACAACACACATTAACCTTTGGGGAATCCCTTTGTGTCTCAAGGTAATCATGGGGATTTTCAGATCCCTATATGCGCACATTATGGCGATTAACAATGCCAGAAACATGAAAGGATGCTTCGTTGGAGAACATTATGCGCTTCAGAAAATCAGCAGCATCTTCTATCCTTCCTACCATATCTGTTGCAAACGCCATCCTCCTAGGCTTATTGTCCGGTTCCAAACCTTGAGCAATTTGAACTCCGTATGCATGCAGTCTTAATTATTTCTTAATAACTTTGTACACCGTCGAAATTGGCATATTCAATTCTCTTGCTGCTGATCTCACAGGTCTTCTAGGAGTGTCTAAAAATGTCTGTCTGACACGCTCAACGTCAAAATCACTTGCGCAGGGACGTCTGGGTCAAGGGTCATGAAACTTTTTGAGTCTATCTAACCATTTACGCTATTAATTTTAATTTATCTTTATTATTTTATGAGTTATTAAACATCAAAATGGATCCGGGACTTTATAAACACCCTGTATAGTATAAATAGTTCGCAACTATTCTAAACTCATTACATGAATTCTTAAGTGAACTAGTATTTCATAACTGCCCTCATGTATTAAACTATCAATGAACTAATCAACGAAAATATTCCTCATATTTATCTTTAATAATAAACTGAAATAAAATTAATGGAAAATGTTGCCTATTTTAATTTCTTTTAATATATGGTTAATTTTTATTCTTTATCACGTTATCGATGATGCGTGTACCACATTTTTAGGAACACGTATTATCACTGATATATCGATTGTCTTGCTACGACAAATAAACAAGGTCTTACTTTATTATTTTTTTTAAATCCAAATCTGATATCTCTTACTTACGCTCAAATGATTGATATTTTGAATTTCTTTATCAAAATCGCAACCAATCGCTCATCATACGTGGTATTGCGTGTCGCCTTGATTTGAACCGATGCTGTCAAAAGTGGCAAAAATTAAATGGGGAGGAGCTGAGGAGAATCGTAACACGCATGAATACATTTTTCTTTGTTTAGTTTTCAACAAAGATGTAAGCATTTCAAAACATCATTTTTCGTTCGGTGTTATATTCAGATATAGATACTCGAAAATATAAAGGTATTCATTTTTCGCAACGGCTGACATGTAAAAAAGAATTGTGTTGGAAAACCATATCACTGCCTTGTTTTCACTCGCCATTTTGTTTTCATTTCAACTCTCTGACAAATCATTTTTCAAGATTCTTCGTGATTTGTTATGTTCAGTTTCATGTAGCATTTGCAGGGCTGCCAACTTTCTACGCTTTTTGTAAAAATTTGTTCCAGCGGTAGCTATGTTTGCGCTTGAATGTATTATTTTTTATTTATTTAAATTATCCTTTTTTATTTTTTTCCCCACCACTACACATAAATGATTTAAAAGTTCATAATCAACGTCACCTTATTGTTGTGCTTTCGAGGCAATTAATGTAAATATCGCTGTTCAAGTTGTAATGTTTTCTAATCAAGGTCATATTTTCTGTACATTTTTTCATGGCAATTACTGTAAATATCTCTGTTCAAGTTTGTATTTTCTCTAATCATGGTAATATTATTGTAAAGCTACCACAACAACTGCTTATATTCAAAATGTTTTTAACTCATTTTTGTAGTTTCATGATGAATGGGATAGGGGCCGCTGCGTGGCCCAGGTGCCCAGCTGTTTTTAAATAAAGTAAAGTAAGTTGTGCTTTCGAGGAGGAAACTTTTAAAATGTTGGCAAAATCATCCGAAATTCGGAAAGTCTTAGTTATGAATAGTCTACCACTTTATTAAATATATCGCAAGAAGCAAAGTAGTTGGTAGGTCTGCATTTGAGTATGGGAACCGTTTGTTTTTAACTAAGAAATATACATCGTTTGGATCGATATTTATAATGTTCTGGATTTAAATTATGGATGTTGCGGAGATGCCAACTGTTCCGGACACGCCAAAATAATTTTTTAAAAAAAAACACTAAATAACTACAAACTGAACTTTGCAAATATTTGACTATTTTTGCTTGCTTTTAAAATGGCACATGACAAAGTACTATAAAGTGGTGAAATATATAAGCCTACGAATTATTTAGAAATAGTAGTGAATAAAAATTTACTAAATTGATTTTATTAAACCAAGAATCACAATTGATAAACTATCAGTTTAAAATATATATTTGCTGTCGGGAGCAAGTTGGCATCTCTGTACATAGTTTGGCTCGGTATTTATAAAGCGCTTAAATTATGAATGTTGCGCTAAACATTTTATTTCCAAAAAAAAAAAAGACTTGAAAAATAAAAACATATAAGACATTACATTATATCTTAGCCTCTTCGAGACGGGCGCTTCATATACGCATTCTCAAGATGTCGATAATCAGAGTAAAAAAAGATAAAATTTGTAGCCAAACTATTTTTTATAGCACTTTACTTGCGGAATAATAGTTTGCTTTATTTAATTCACCAATACTTTGTTCGAATTAAAAATTGTATAGTTACACTTTTAACGCTCAAGTGCTGGATTTACAGTTTATGACCAAAAGAATAAGATGAATCAGTTAGTGGCGCTTCGCGCCAAATACTGAGTTTTCATTCATATCCAAAGTCTCAAGTGTTGGATGCGTTAGATTTAAAATTAAAAAAAAATCTGTCAAATTAGATATGCCAAACTTAAGCTGATGTTTCTTATTTTTATATATATATATATATATATATATATATATATATATATATATATATATATATATATTTAATTATTCTATTGTAACTTTCACCTTAGCAAATTAAATAGAGATTAAGGAGAAAATATTCATTGCATTCACTTTTAATCTTAAACTGAAAAAGAATGCAAGAAAAATTGTTAATTCTCATATCTTTGAATAGATTTTTCTCATATGTTTATTATGATGTGGTAGACATTGACATGGCTGCCAACTCCTCCGGATTTTCCGGCGGATTTCATTTTTAGCAAAATTTATGTTCCTCTATTTCATTATCTGATCCTTAAATTTAATTTAAAATAATTTTGACATAAGATAAAAATATTTCTGTCTGTAATTGTGATATGGAGGTTAAATTACTACCACCTGCGAGAATAAAAGTTGGTAGGTATGTATTAATATTTAAATAAATTAGAATTAAAATAATTTTGTTCACCATTATGTATAATTAGTTTAGACATGTAATATGTTAGGCAATTAGAAGGTCATGTTCAAATTACTTCATTTGCATTTCACAACCTCATCGATGCACCACAGAGATCAAGCTGAAGATGAGTGGGAAAAGGGCCGCGAACGGCCTCAGGTGCCCAGATATTTTATACAGTTTAAGTTTTAAGGTCATGTTCAAAAGTTTGATTAAAAGATTTTAATGATGGTGGCTACTAATTTCAAACAAAAATATCTCTTAGTGGTTCTGTTGATTACCACTTATTCTTAAAACTACTTCCCATTTATGAATTTTAGATTCAATTTGTCTTTAATATTTTGCTCTAATTCACCGCCACTTAAAAAATGTTATGCACAAACCTCAAATGTTGAGAGGTATGCAGAAATTAACTTTAACATTTGAGTAATTTTTTTTTGTAACATTTAGTAATACATTAACTTTTGAGAACGTACTTTAACATTTGAGTAATTTCCGAACGAAATTAGACAATCTAAATATAGCTTATAAAATTTTAAAAAAGTGATATAGATAAGAATGTGTTCAATGGTGTGAACTATACAACCGGAAAGAAACATACGCCACTTTCCATCATCGCGAGAATCGACCATCCCCACACCATTACAGCCCACCACGCTCCCACACTTCATTATCAAAAATGTGGAAAAGTTGCCCTTTTATAAGTTCACAAACCAAAACACTTTGTCTCTCGTAGGGAGAGGGTGAGTCAGGGTATGGGGGATGATTATAGGGTGTCTGAATCGTTTGGCTGGGGACAGACGGACGTGAGTATGCATTCTTTTCGCTGTAACCGTCTCCCTTTTATGATTTGCATAAACTTAAGAGCAAACGCGTCGTCGCTTTCTAAGTTTGAAACATTAATAATCCGTTTATGAGCGTTTTCTATGCATTTACCTCTTTCAATTATCGTTTGGTGGAATGTCGAACGAGGTGAAGGAGGTGGTGATGTTTTCTGAGGCTTTGTTTTGAATTTTCGACAAACATACGACGTGGCTTGAGGCGTAGGGTAAAGGGAGAAAAAAAACATGGGATTTGTTACAAACTTGTTAAAATGTTGTCGTTGAGATATGATGTGAGAATGTACGAGGTTTTATTGTTTTGGCGCGTGTTCCAGAAACGTTATTTTTGAAGAAATTTAACAGCTTTTTAAGGGCTATGTTATTTAACTCACTTTTCTCACTGTCTTATTAAAATGATATTTCGACATATTTATTCATTTTCACTAAAAATATATTAATTAGTCACTTTCACTAAAAGTATATTAAATTTTTAATCGAACCATAACACTTTCCTATATTTACTTCAAATAAAACTTCACCCTTTTCCTTTATTTACTTGTCTATTTTTAACTCTTTCAGTAAATTATTTATTTTATATCTAGCGTTGAAGAGCTATCGATTTTTGGGTTTGCGACAATAAATTTTGTAGCCTTGTAGTTTTTAACCCAACCCAGATGACAAGGGATCAACATTGGCACAAAGAACCGTGGTGGCTTCGTCTCTCATTGATGTGATCCAGGTTCGAATCGCAGAAATTCCTGGTCGATAGGAATTCTGCACTGAGCTTGCACCGACCACAGCCATTACCTCCTACATCAACAAGCCTCTACACGGTCTTTTATAAGTAGTCCGCGCAGACTGTTTAAAAAGTGAACCTGCTGTGCGCATGAACCCAAAACACTTTATTAAAGTAATTGAGAGAAATTTATCTTATATGTTTGAGAATTGAATCTGTAGTGGTTGACAAGTGAATAAGGCAAACCAGTAATATTCATAAATAAAATAAATTTTTAGTGATATATTTACTCCCACTTTCTTATTGTAACCATATTCTGTATTAAATGACTCGTTCAGTAAGTGAATATCCTTCACAGTGCCTATGAATCGGGCTACCTATGAAAAACCGTGTGGAGGCTTTCAGTTATAGGAGGCCCTGTTTTAGATGAACCATGGTTCAGAATTTTTTCCCCGCCAGGTTAACCAGGGTGGTTTTCCGTGGGTTTCCTCTCAATGTAACACAAATACTGGTTAGTTCCATCCAAAGATCCTCCACGAAGGTTAATTTCTCCCAATGCTTGATTTAGGAGTTTCCTTGCCTTTTGAGTTGAATTCAAAATCGGAAGGCTACGGAGTTGAGCATTAGTAGTCGTAAGCTTAGAATTGGGTCGTCTGATCAACGCTTGCTATAAAACTAAATTTAAACAAAAATTTAGGTCAAACTAGCCTCTATGGAGGACTTTTTCGATTTAAACTAAACAGCATTTGCGTTAGATGGAGAGAAAACGCTCCGGAAACATTACGTAGTGAATCTGCAACACACTATCTTCGCAAATAAAAGTCAATCTGCTACTTCAATTCATTCAGACGGAGATTATTATTGTAAAAACCTATTGATTATTAATTGAACACAGATAATAACACAAAATGAAAAATATTGGGACAAACGAGCCTCTGTGGAGATCTTTTTGATAAAATAAAACTGCATTTACGTTACATGGAGAGGAAACACTTCAATAACATTGCTTGGTAAACCTGTAACACACTATCTTCTCAATTAAAAAATAAATCTACGACTTAACGCATTCAAATGGAGATTATTATAGTAAAAATTCAGCTTAATGTACACACATGAAGAAAATTTGCCTATTTGAAATCATCTGAATTTTATATTCTAAAAAAAAAAATTTAAAAAAATAAAAAAGACGTACGCAGTTATATCTGTAATTAAGCTACAGAAAAAATTCGTTACTTTATGTTCTTTTCTTCATTATATCAATTTATCTTTTAATTTTTATAGAAACAAGTACAGACGCTTTTTGAAAAGAAGTTTCAGCAATTTTTTTTCTATTAGTTTATTTGTTTCTTGTACTTGTTTGTTGTTTCTTGTACTTGGTTGGTTTACTTATTTTCTCTATGAGTTTACTTCTTTACTCTATTAGTTTACTTGTTTTCTCTATTAGTTAAATAAATAATGAATATACATTCATTGTTGTAGAAGGATTTCTTTATCTCTATCATTATCTTTATTTTAGAAGCCTGTAAGCAGCCAAAGATAATTACGAAAAGAAGATTGTATTATTTAAATGATTGAAAAATGATTGTATTATTTAAATCACTGGTTACCAGTTGGCCAAAATGTTTCTTTTTCTTCCTTAATAGACATTCATAAACAAAGAAGAAGAAAAATCTTTTTAATCATTGGTAGCAATAACTGTATCAATTGATTTGTTCTCTTATCTTTGCTCTTTGCTTTCCAATTCCGTTTCTTAAGACATCACAAAATCCTTCTTCAGTATTCATATTTATATCACATAAAATCACTACCAAGATAGTAATTATAACTAAGTAAATCACAAAAAGAATATAAAAACAATTTAAATTAACATTGCATAGAAACATTAAAAATAGTCTCTCGGCAAATAAAAAGAAAAAATTTAATGGTGTAAACAATCAACTCCAAGAAATTCCAAAATTAACGTCTGCTAACAAAATTGAAAGTGAAAAAAAGAATTCTAAATACATTATCAAACAGCAGCGGTCACCATAGCAACGCATGCAATGACGGCGCATGCGCACTATTTACTATTACTCTTGAACACAGTTCAAAAGTATGATGCCGTCCAAATACGGCGCACACGCCATCAAGCCCGAAACAACGCCCATTTTGCCAATGGGTAAAAAAAAAAATATATGTGATTACACTTGCATGCTAAGAAATTTACAGCATAGTTACCGATTTTTTTACACTTTCGGATAAAGATTTTTCGCTGTTTTAGCAATATAACAATTGAATTTGCAATTGTTAACAGGAATTTATTTATTTATAAATCCGTGTATCTGAAAAAAAAAAAAAAAGAGTCCAGTCTGTCTGAATAAAAATAAAATAAAATAAAGGTTCTTCGAGAATTCCTCTACCGAATTTGAAACACGCATGTTAACTTCATCACTCTTCCAGAAAAAAAAAGTAAATAAGTTTAATAAAAAAAGAAGAATGTCTTAATCAAGAAGATACCCTGAGGCCCAATTTATCAACCCCCTCCAAAAATCATTAAATTCCTTTCTATTGCATATCCTCAACACCGTCCTTCAATTGAAATAACTCAGAAATTGCGTGCACCAGGGCATAGCTTTACAACCTATACACTCAATCATGGATATATATCCAATATATATCCAAGTCTTAAACACACCAAGTCTTGCTTAAGGGTGGAAGACTTAATAACATCCGCTGGGGGGTAATGATGTTGTTTTCTCGTCCCTCTTAAACCCTTCCCCCAATGGTAATGATGTTGTTTCAGCCTTCCTTCAAATTATATCACGCAAGGGTTAAAATCCCTTTATCAATACCGGCTATACATAGATTGTGGACGGCTGGCAGCCAAAAGCCAATAATAAGAGAAAGGATTTTTTTTTCTCCCTTTTTTCACATTTTTTCCCCTTTTCTTTGATCGAAGCATTATATTTATTTATAAGAGGCGAAAAAGAATCATGTTAAGAAGAGAATTTTCTTTTCACTTTTTTTCTCCCACTCTTTTCAGGATTTATGATGCTATTTTTTTCCCCGACTGTCAAGACGTCACATTCGACGAAAAATCCAAATTATTTTTGCGATTTTTGTATTAAATATGTGTAATTGCTAAAAACGACCAAAATTCCTCTTATTTTGACATTTTCTAAAGATAAATGATTATTATTTTAATATTGTACCAAATAATTTTCTAAGGATAATATTATGATAATGTAACTTGCTATAAAATTTAACATTTGCTACCTTTAACAATTACAGTGAAAGTCCTGTACAACTCAAGTACTCATCAGTAGACTAAGAATTGACAATAAATGTCGTTTTTAGCAAATACGTATATTTAACACGTTCACGCCGGGGTGACCCACCGGTGGGTCATGCTAGATTGTCTCATCTTGGAATCGCACCAGAGTAAAAACTAGTAACAATAAATTTCATTTTTTTAGTTTTTTTTCCGGGAATAATAAAAATCCATAACTACCAATTGTTTTTAACGGTTGCAATTTTTATACTGAATTGCTTCTTCGCCGTGATAAATTTCCTTACAGTGAATTGTTATTGTTGAGAATAGATTAACTCCTCCCAAATATTATCTAATATTGAAATAGTTCTTCTACCAGTAATTTCTCTTTTCGCGTACCCGTATTTTCACTTTTATCGGCGTGAACGTGTTAAATACTCCGACGCCTCATATCATAACTATCAAAACAAATAATTTCATCAACTTTTCTGAAAATAACGTTTACTCATGCTGATACAATTCTGAACAACTCCAAAATCAAACAAACACAGTTTAGAGCAAGTTGCTCAATTTATTTTTGATTCTTTTTTAGTTATTCAAGCAAAGAGCTTGAAACATTCATAAAAGCAACTCCATTGCCTGCTCACCTCATTGCTCAACCAAAACTGTTATAAAATTCCAGATGAATGGGATAGGGGCCGCTTCGCGGCCCAGGTGCCCAATGAAATCAGAACACTAGGACTAGGAGCGTGTTAAATATGTGTAATTGCTATAAACAACCAAAGTTCCTATCATTTTGACATTTTCTAAAGATAATTGATTATTATTTTAATAATATATAAATAATTTACTAAAGATAATACTATGATAATATAACTTGCTATAAAATTTAATATTTGCTACCTTTAACAATTACAGTGAAAGTCCGTTACAACGCAAGTACACATCAGTAGACTAAGAATTGACAATAAATGTCGTTTTCAGCGAATACGTATATTTAATACAAAAATAGCAATTAAAAAGAGTATATAGATACATTTGCCTCTTATTTAGAACAAAAAGCTTGTTTACATAGCTTGAATACATAGCAAATACATAGCTTAAGTAGACAGGGTACGTATAGTCTTCAAAAAAATTTAAAAATAGTAACACTATTGTAATAAAAGAGTTATAAACGTCATTCCATTAGTTTCAACTTTAAAATTAAAAATGCTTACTATGTGACTGCCAACCTGGAAATTCTAGTTTAGCTGGATATTTAAAGTGGCAGCCCAATTAAGTTCAGACAATTTAAGTTAAAATTATTTTGTTTAATTCTGCCATCATTTAAAAACTTATCTCTTCAGTTAATAGTTTTATATATGTGTGTAAGATGTTTGTATATTGTACTTGCCAAATATTCCGAATTTGACGATAAGCGTTCATTTTTGCAAGTAATCTGACAACCACATTTTTACATTCATGTTTGATTTTTGTTTAATAGGTGCGATTTAAAATGATTTTGACTATCGTTACGTTTAATTCAAACATACTTATTAAAGATCCACTACGAGGGTTGCCAAGTTTCTACGCTTTGTTGGGAATTGTCTTTTAGTGGTAGCAAATTTTATATTTTAATGTGTGATCCTTTGTTTAATGAATTTTGTTTAAGATAGTTTTCCACACCACTGCGAGTGAATGATTCAAAAGTTTAAATAAAATTAAAAAACTGCTTTGCACTTATCCAATCGTGGTAAAGATTTCAAAATGTTAACCAAAATATTGAATGTTTTTTTTTTTTTTTAAATTTTATCGTGTACCACTCCATAAAATCTTTTGCCAAAATTATAGTTTGGCAGCCATGTACTTCCTATCGTCAGGTGTTTCTAAGAGTGGACTAAATGTAAAAATCTGCTTACAGTGTTAAATCCAACTCCTTTTTACTACCACTAGGTAAAAGATTCTTTACAGAGCTTAAAAGTCGGCTGGTATGGTACATAGTGGTGAAAAAATCATTCTAAATTTAATTAATAAAATCATTAAATATACTAACACTCTCAATATTCAAATAAAAATATTCGGAGAATAATAAAAGGTTGGTAGGCAGAAATTTTATATTACTACGTGGTAGTACAAACAAGCATGCGTTGTATAATTTTTGTAATATTAGAAATTGAATTTTTTTTTTATCTAATGTAACTAAGCCATGGCGGAGCAGGGAATAGAGCGTATGCCCTCCAGTGAGGTGAACAGGTTCGAATCCCAGCGATGAATGGTAGATACGATCATGGGTTAGAGTCCACTTGCTGTCAGGCAAATCGTGGTTTTTCTCTCCATGTAATGCAAATGCGGGTCAGCTCCATCAAAAGGAGCACCACGAAGGCAAATTTCTCCCAATACTTGATCCAGGAGTTCCCTTGTCTTCTGAATTGGGTTCAAAATTACAAGGCAACGGTGTTGAGTATCAGTGGTCGTAAACCTGAGATTGGAGCGGCTGTCCAACGACGGTCATAATAGAGTGCGTGCAAACAGCCTGTGTTCTACTTATATCGTCTGCAAAGTTTTCGTCATTTGAACTTCATTCGCCATTTCTATTAAATAATAATGCAACCTGTACGAGGGTTAAGTGTTCACGATCAACTTAGGGAACGATGTAATAACTATTTAGCATGAAATAAAAAACTGCGTTTATTTTATCGATCACAAAACAGAATCTGTATTTTTTTACATTCTTTTTTTTCTATTTAGTTTTCAACACTCATTTTATGGCCATTCTAGAATTTACAAACTGCTATTTTACATCTCTTAGAGCTTAAGAGAAAACAGAAAATGTACTCGAAAGAACAATAGATTCAAGTTGAAAGGCACCAGAAAACTTCAATTTAAAGTATTCTTCAGAAAATAAAACAGAAAACGATTTCGAAAAATGCTGATAAATACGCGCTTAGCATACACATCTTAAGGAAACCAATATTAATGTTCTTAGTGAGCGTAAAGCGTACCAAAAGGGCAACCTTTAGCAAAATACTTTCCACTTCTGAAAAATATTTTCTTCAAATCCATTATTCAAATTTTCGCGCTCTTTTCTCGAAGCAGACACAACAAAATGACAAACGGAACTGTAGAATTTATCGACACCCGATTATTTTTCTCGCGCAAAACGCGTGAAGTTCCAAACAGGCAGACGACAATTTAGTGGATATTGTTTTCCAACTCATGGCAACCAGGCGGAGCAAACTGTCATTGATTACCACTTTCGTCACTTTTGTTTTGCAAAGTAAGCGAGATAAACCCAACTCTTCTGCGCTTCTTTATATTCGAACTTGAAGCGTATAATAATTATTGAACCAGTGAATGGCAGCGCCATTTGTCAAATGGCAAAGCAGCGAATCACGCGAGTTGTGAGGATCATACCTTTTGTTCTTCTATTTAATCATTTTTATCTCTTCCGTATTTTCTTGCTTGTCAGAAATAGAAAAGTGGTGCGTGAGTATGTTTATTTAGAAGCATTTGTAACGTTTTTAAATTCTTTTCAGCGCATTATTCAAAACGATATTACCTGAGTGTGAATATTTCGAATGAAAAGTAGGCTTAGATGATGGAACGATTTTGTTTGAAAAAATTCAACCTAAAATTTGATTTTGAAATATTTATTTGAGTTCTATGTAAATAACCAAAATGACTTCGTAAACATTTCGCTTTTAAATCTATGCTGTTTGCTTTTAAATATATAAGTTTATTTTTATTTAAAAATTGTGAATTTATAATGATTCATATAGCATAGTATTTTACATGGAGAAGCACATCGAGTAACGGGAGAACTTTTTGACCCTCCAACATTTGAAGTTCTTGCAAAATAACTTGCTTTTCTTTTGACTGTGAACTACAGCTTACATTTTTAACATAAATTGAATTTTGATAAAAGTTTTATCAGACATAAGAATTCGATTTCTAAACGCGTGCACTCTTTTGGTGAAAATTCTGACAGCAATTATTCGTAAATGAGGCGTAACTTTGTTGATACGTAAGGCATCCACGGTCCTGGCAATAAATTTATGTTAATGTTTAACATATTTTATTTTACTTTAAAGATCTAGAGATTTTGATGGATGAAGTTATGATTCAGATATATTTTCTTTAAAAATGGCTTGTTGCCAAAATCAGAAAAGTATTTAAGCAGTGACTCTCGTCAAAGGGGAAATGACAAAAAGGGGCAATTACACTCGACTTCTGCTGCAAGCATAATTGCATATTAGAAAATAAATTTAGGCTATGCTTTCCGGAACTCCTAGGTAAGAAATCAAATTTCTGTTCTAAATCCTCTTAGTTTATGCGTTGAAAAAGTTCGTGAAATTTTTCAAGACATATTTCATGGTTTAAAAAATGATCCCCCAAAAGAATGTTTGTGGAAAAATCAGTAACAGAATTTTGGTTTTTCATGTGCAAGTCTTATTCGTAAATGACATGAAGAAAAAAAAGAAGAATATACTTTTGAGTGATAAAATTGTGCTAAATTTACACTGCCAAAATATTGAATGCCGTGTCTTTTACTATATTTCTTGCTTTGTTCGGTGTAATATCGCGACCTGAAAGTAGTGGCTGAATCACAAATGCTATATTCTTCTTGAAATGTATAATGTATTTCGTTGACCCGCAGACAATTTTCGTTTTTCTCTCCACACCGCAAATTTGCAATCTCCTTACCTCACGCGATGGCAACATAAAAAATGATACAAACTCAAGAAGGAACGAAAGAATGACAATCTATGTTTTAGTATTTTTCTACCGTTGCACTGTGAGATGATTGTTTAAAAAAATTATACGGAATACGGATACTGAAGTAAAAATATCTTCCTTTTAAGTGTTTCTCGTATAATTTAACTATCTTATAAAGAAGAAATATGTATTTCTCTAATGAAAAATCACACACGGGCTAAACATTTATGAGTTGCTTACAAATATCCGAAGCATTCAATTCAGGAATTCTCACTTCCGAAGTACCTGTCGAAAGTAAGACGGAAGAGAAGAAAAACCTAGTTGCAATGCCATTTAATGTATGGTTGCTTTTTGCTTGGAGAAAACGGAGCCATAACTATTTTTTAACTAAAAACTATTTTCATTACTATTTATCTTATCATGGGTAAAAAAATAAAATAAAATAGAAAGTTCTGAACACTTGCTTTCGCTGTTAAAAAATGTCTTAGCTGTAAAGTTTTGGGGAAATTTAGAGTAGGATAATTTGCCTTTCGTATGACGTGCATATACGTCACGGCTAAATTTTTATTCAGCACACTGTGGGGGATTCCTATAAATAAATTCTGCGCTGAGCTGGTTTAATCAAATTTACTAAAAACAATGTTAAAAATTAATACTCAAAATTCACGAAACACTCTTCGTTTTTAAAGAAACTGTTTCCTGGCATATGCTCCGACCGAAAATTTCGTCAAAGTGACAAAATAACTATTGTCAATTCAGAAATATTTGGCCTATCTAGTTTTTTCCCTAAAAAAAAAAAAAACTCGCGGTGTCTAACGTGTTTAACTTAAACTTATTAACTTATAACTTATTTAACTTTTTGAATAATCACTTCATCATGAGCATCATACAGGTGGATCAATGTCGCTTTTATAACACGAAAAAGTCAGATAGAGTAGTGAGATAAATTATTACACCATACCCGAAGCGGAATTCTAACCTCGGACCTTTCTAACATCAGGCCAACTCCTTTGACACCATACAGAGCGGCCCGCTTTATCGTCACTTTTTCGACAAGCGTAGTCTTCGTTCTAGTTTTCTCATTCCAGTTAACAATGTCCCACAATGCACTCCGATGAGGTTCCGCAATTCAGGAAATAGTTTCGCCATACATATTTGATTGATACGAATTCCGCACCCGTCTCGCACCGACCACAGTGCTGACATAAAATATCCTCCGCGGTTGACAGATCATGAATTAGAGACCCACGCAGTCAGTCTAACCGTGGGAGGTTTTCATGGTTTTCCTCACCATGTAAAGCAAGAGTTAGTTCCATCAAAAAATTCTCCACGAAGGCAAATTTCTCCCAATACTTAATCGATCCTTGTCTTCTGGACTGGATTCAAAATTGCAAGGCTACGGAGTAGAACATTAGTAGACGTAAGTCCAAAAATGGGTCGGCTGTTCAAAGACTGTTATAAAAAAAATGAATAAAGCTTGGAAAGTTTGCATTTCTGTGAAAAGAACTCCGACCGTATTTTCAGAGACTGGAGATCGAAAGCGAACTTTTAACATTGCTAAGGATGGAACCCTTAGTAATGTTAAAAATTAAATCATAATTTCCACAAAAAAAAGCAACAGAAAAGTTACTTGTCACCATTATATTTGTTTAATGAAAGAAGAAAAAAAAATATACATACTCCTAAAAACCTAACATAGTTGAGCAGCTTTTGAAAAACATGCCAAATATATTTATGAAAGCGAACAGCTGTTGCCTATTCAAAGGCGACCTTTCTTGTTGCTGAATGATGCCTTCCTAACCATCACTGACGTTGCAATTCAAAAAGATACAAAAGCATTTTGGCAAACTCTATAAGCGTCAGTAACATCTTGCTTCTGTTGCCATTCCAGGAGTTCAAAAAGAAAACTTCATTTGTCTTCCAAAATATCTTACAGCCGCTGTTTAAGGGTAAGTCTACATCATCTACTCGTCTTCAGTAGATGAAAGATAGAGGAAATTTGAAATGAGGCAAAATAAATTTCAAAGGTATATCTCTCATGGTTTTTTTTTGGAAAAGAGGAATGTTTTTTTAGCTTCAAAACCATTGAATGGAAGAAGAAAAAAAAGATATATCTAAAAATACGTTTCATAACTTCGAAGCTTGTAGCTCTTAGGTACATTTATCAAGTAAAAAATTGTCTTGTATATTTTAAAATGTTCATACGAATTTTTTGTATGAAAAATGGTGAGTTATGTTTATGGTTTAAATTTAAGATGAGCTATTTTTTCTTTCAGAAAACGCCAATTCAAAAAAAAATTATATTTTTTTTGTATGTTTAGTTAATTGAAAGTTTAATTCGACCTAAAGTGGTCGCTCTAAATATTATACTTGGAATAAATCGGAGATAGGAGCCTCCAATTAAATTTAGTGAAAAGGAAGGTATGACATGTTTTATTTATTTTATTTATTTGAATTAAACGAGATATTTTAATTACAGCGCTTTTTTAACAATGTAAGTAATATTAAAAAGTCTAATGATAATTGTGGCGTAAATTTTAAATTAATGTAAAATTGAAAAGTGAAGTATATTGTGAGCTTTAATATTTTAATAAAAATGTTCGATAGTTTAAGATAAATTGGTTACAGTTTTTTTTTTAAATTTTTAATAAAAGCCTACGACCTTTGATAAAGACTTATTTCCTTTACCTACCATTCTCTCCCATTTCGGGAAAAGAGCTGAAAGTTTGGATATATCAAGAGAAAAAGAGCAAGTACTTAAGAGTAAATCGTTTTATTATAACTTGTTTTCAGAAAATTAATTCTTTGCACTCCTAGTGATTTAAAATACTGTTTGAACTAATATAAGCACTAAGTCATTTTAAATACATAATACAATATTTTCATATACTTTTAAAAATTCTTAAAATTATGTGGTAATTAATTATTAAGGTATAAATTTTTTTAATTTTAGAATGGTGATTGTTGATGGCGCCTTACAGGCAACATTGGAGTGCAAAGGGTTAAAATATCCTTGATTATGACGATTTTTTTTATTAGCTATTATACAAAAATCAAATTATTGCTCTACATAAGAAGAAGACGATGAATATTTAAGTTAAGGAAGTGCTAATTTTATTTCTCAAAAAAGAAAAAAAGAAGAAAAAAAAGCAGCAGCTCCATTCCCCCAAATATTTGGTTTGCTATAGTAAACAATTTTTTAAATATTTGATAAAAATTTCAAACCCGTTTTTTTTCTTATTTTTCATTCTCTCTTTATTTATTTATTATTTTTTTATGAAGTAAAGCGAAAATTTCTGTTCGATTCTAGAAATTTTTTTTTGCATTGACCGAGCAAATTGCACCAATCAGATTCAAAAAGACAAGTGAACTTTCAAATCTGATTTTTGCTATTTTCAACTCATTTGTTTACACAAGCAGTGAGAATTGTCATGTAAGAAAATGTAATTTCGGAAATGTATATAGGATTTTAAAATTTCCGACGTAGCTGAAAAGCTAAGCAATTAAAGTAAATATTTAAAGAGAACAAATTCGTTTATGAAGTTGCTTTTAATGAAATTCATATGGTTTGTAAAATTGCGAATATTAAATGAGATTATATTTCTGTATAACTCTGTCCTACATACTTTATAATCTGGTAATAAAGTAGCCAGTCTAAGAGAAAATAATTGTACTCAAGCAATAAAAAAGAGGGGCTCATGAAGTTTACTTACTTTTTATTTCAATAAAGGCATTTTAAAATAAGTAATATAAGTTATTACAAATGTGAACTTTTCTCTTGCTGTTAACTCTAACAAAACAAATCTGTATCCCTTTTTGCGTACATGGATATATACATTTTTTACCTTCCTGTACTTTTCAAGTGTTGATGAAGAATTGAGTACTCCCTCATTTAATGGAATTATTTTATCAAGAGCTTTTTTGATGAATGCATCAGATAAAAATAATGCAAATTAGCAAATCCCCTTTTATAAAAATAAATGCCTTCTTTTTAGAATTAAAGCTTGTCAAGTAATTTAAACGGGTCGTTTTTTGGCCTAACAATAACATGACAACACTGTGACGTATACCCTGCCTATAAAAAGGTGAGTTCCCCCAAGTATTTCTTTCAACAAAAGCACTGATTAAGACACTTTTCACAACACAACATAAAATGGTTTATTTATGACTCTGGAAATGGGTTAATTGCTAACACTGTTCAATTGCACCACTATGATTATATAGTAAAAACTACGAAATATCTGTAGTTTCGGAAAGTATTTTTCTCTTGATAACAAAGAAAATTAGTTAGTACTTCAATAAATTAGAATTATACATAAAAGTGATTTCATCTTCACTACATGTAAATAATTTCAATAAAATAAAACAATCACCATTTAGAGAACTACGCAAGTTTTTAGGTTTTAAGAAATCTAATAGTTGAACACTAAACAATTACTTTTCGATACAGTTTGTTGTATGCTGAATTATTATATTAAAAAAGGACACAAAAATTAAAACGCTGTTACTAGTTTTTGGGCACAACTAGCGAAATAGCTAGACTTAATTTTCTCTTCCCTTTTTATTCTATTAAACCAGATAAATTTAATTTAAGTAAAAATAGATTATATGCAGTAACATGTACAAACCAAATGAATACTTCACATTTCATAATCACTTTAAAATACTATTTTTAATCATGACTATTATTCTCAAAAAGCATAAAGCTTCTAAAAATATGTTTGAAAGGAAACGCTTCGATTTGCGTGGTCCAATCACCTTTCAGATTTCCCTGAACATTGCGTATACGTAATAACCTTCCATCAGCTTATTCACATACAAAACAGCATCATGGCAAATAAGTTTTCCCATTTCTTCTGAATACCGTTTTCTGCAACAATAGGGCAACGTGAAAACTCATTCAAACTTAAAACAACTTTATAAGTAGCACTAGACACAGGAAGATGCACTCGGTTAAAATAACCAAAAAAATTCCATCAAACTTTCAAATCGCTTTCAGGAAACTTGTTGTTTCATAAAACGGGAAGTGGTTGGAAGGGGGTGGGAAAATTTTATTCTATTCAATCTCCTCCCTATTCCTCCAATCTCAGATGGAAGATGCATTTTGCTCAATTTTTCCTCTTTTTCCAAAGAGAAATATGCCTGTAAAATAACGCCTGCTACTAAAATGGTTTTTCGGTTGGCTATTTTCTTGGCGCGATTTGATGACCTAACAGCAACTGAAGTTCTCTAGCATTATCTTTCTTCCTTTTTTTTTTCTTTCGATTTATATTTTGTTTTTGTAAAGAATGGCTATGTTTAGGGAGCAGAACTCTTAGAGAATTCTGAACTGAGAGCGGGAAGTTTGAATAGTAGATGATTCGAATACGTTTTTGTACAGTACCCAAAATAGAAAGATAAGAACCTTTAATAACTTTTGATTTAATGATCGTAATTTTAGACACCAAGATTTATGCTTAACGATATGAGAGATTAACCCAAAAATAAGCAGATTAATTTGTGTGGACGATATTTTGAGAAAGGAAATCAGATACAAAGCATGCTTTTTTAGAATAAGCATATTTCTTTTTCGACTAATATGGAATTATTACGTTAAAATTACGGGGTTTAGCCGTAATGTAGAAAAGATAGTTCGAAAAGTATAGGCGAGAGTGAAATCGAAAGTTTACACCCTTTGATGTTAATTGCACTTTTTATTTATTTTCATAGAACAGTATCAAGATTCTTACTTTTGAATTTTCATATCTCAAGAACTTTTAGACCGATTTTGTTGAAATTTTGAACTAAGACATTTTAAATCACCTAGTTAAAAATGATATAAAAATTTTTAAACTTACCATTTAATTAAACATTTGTTGACTGTTATATCCATATAAATTGCAAAAAATAGTAGGTAATTTTAAAAAAAAATGTTTTTATTTATCATGAAATTATCTTTAGATACATGATTTTTACTATTCTTTGAAAAAATCATGAAATTGTATGAAATAATTCTAGAGATATAAGGAAATGCACAAAAAGTGAAATTAGAATTAAATTGTCAAAACTTTCACACTCTTTTTGCTTAAACTATTGTGCATATATTTTAGAGATTATCACTATCTCCCACATTTTGATGATCCAAAACAAAAATATGCAATTTTATTCAGGAAAAAAAAACGTTTTGTTCATAATTTCATAAGTTGCAATATCGTCTGCACAAATTGCTTTGCAAATCTAAGGTTAGTGCCTCGAGCAATTAAGATTGAATCTTTGTACGTGAAAATCCAATCATTAGATCAAAAATTATTTAGATTTTCATTTTTTTATTTTGCACCCTGAATGCTATCGAAAAATTTGATTAACTATTTCAAGGGTTAAAAAGAAATTTGAATCAAAATCTCATTCAAGATGATTCATGAAAATCATGGTCATCATAAGTACAGGGCCTGAAATAAAAAACGGAACACCCTGAATAACTTTTGTAATAATGAACCGATCTTCTCATTCTAAGACTCAATCCTAATGTCTTAAATATGCTAATTAATTAGTGCAAAAGGATTTTTAAGTCTCGAAATCAGACACAAAAACTTATTTTCTATGAATGAAAATGTCTTTTTTACGAAGGGTTCGGATTTCTGACTCAAAAAAATAATATATATTTCACTCAAATTTCGTATTTTTCCGTTTATAATTGCATTTTTTGAAACGATGAAGAAAATTTTATACCTTACAAATTATGCAATCATACTACTACTTACTTTCGCTACTTATTATTAAATGAAATAATAAAAAAAAAATACTAAAAGTTATATTTTGCATGGAATCATCTTTGAATAAACGAATTTTCTAATGAAAAAAGTCTTTCAATTCAATAAAAAAGTGTTCGAGATATGGTTGGTGAAATACGTAAAATTAACATTAAGGGGCCCTAACTATTGGGATCATATTTCCCAGACTGCGGCTACCTGAGGGTAAGAAATCTTAATTAGTCGAAAAAAAGATATGTCTTTCCAGGAAAAATACGTTTTATGTCTGATTTCGTATTTTACAAAATCGTCTGTATCGTCCAAGTAACGCAAATGCTAGTTATTTTCATTAAAAAGTCCTCCACGGAAGCAAATTTCTCCTAATACTTGATCCAGGAGTTTCCTTGTTTTCTGGATTGAATTCAAAATTTTATTTTGAAAATATTTACTAAGATCCGTGGAATTTTTTAATAGTTTTATTCGTCTCAAACTAGGTTCGTCTCAAACTTATATTCGATAGTTTCATTTGCAGACCTAGCCGAATTATACTTTTCGTTGAAAGAAAAGATAAGAGAACTTCTGTAACCATTGAAAATGGTTACCAAGGAAATCTATTTCTTTATTAACCCTTTCGGGCCGACTGTCACAAATACGTGACAGCATAAAACCGTATCAATCAGGTTAAAAATATAAAACTGGTAATCAAAGTATTTCTTTAGCAGTTTATTTGTGGGCGGAGTAATAATTGTTTGATTTATTTAATTCACCAATCCTTTGTTCAAAATAAAACTATTTAGTTATACTTTGAATTAACATTGATTATATATATGTTTAAACTAACAATAATTAAATTAAAAGCGAAGTAAGTCTGTCAAATTAGCAACGACTACATTTAAGTTACCGTTTTTTATTTAATTACAACTTGATTCTGATTTTGTACGAATGCTTTTCTGAATCACCCGTCCCCAAAGGGTTAAGGAATTTTGTCGTTTTATTTTACTTTGAAATGCAGCAATATTACAATTTGAAATACTAATGCAGTTTTTCATAAAAAAGGCCCTTTTCATAATTTATTCAAGATAATATTGTTAGTAAAATAATAATTAATTTTTTTTTCAATTTCTTCATCGGCAGTTTACTTTAATTTTATAAAGAAAAACAAAGTATTAAAAAACTATTCATAATTAATTCGATATAAACATAAATACAGATTTCAAAAATCATTACTGCTAGATGAAAACAACTCTCGGAACCCTTTTTATCCCTTCTTGAAGCCCTAGGGCTCTGTGGAACACCATTTGGGAACTGTTGGCTTCTATCACGTTCTGGATATTTCTCTTACTGTGAAATTAACTTAGAAAGAAATCAATGCTAGGGAACCTCTAGTATGTGGTAATGTTAAATGAAAAATTAGATGCTTGTCCTTTTGTTTACAAATTGTCATTGTTATATCCATTAACACGGAATGAAAACGGTCACTTTTGGTTAATCGCCATCATTGTTCCAATAGCTACTGCGCTTGCTCGAAACAAATATCGTCACCAGATAAACTGTAACCAAACGCGTCCTAAATTATGCAGTTTTTCGTTCTGCAGGCAGGACCAGATCAACACCTCCTAGAAAAGAACAGGCCTCAGCACGGGTTACCATAAATATCCTTTAGTAATCCAAACGTAATGACATATTTCGTATTTTCAACCACTGCGCAGCTTAGTACCCCGAACGTAATGACATCTTTCTTATTTTTCATCTACTGCGCAGTTAACTTCGTCACATCGGACTACTAAATTGACCCGTGCTGAGGCCTTTCTACTTCTAGGAGGTTTTGACCAGATCCGTCCACAACTTTTTCAATCTGGTTTACCCGTAATGTCCACTAGTTATGTTTCAAATTTTCTGATCAGGTCAGATATGTGCTGTATCAGGTAATTAGCTAGGTTAAGATTATTATTTTGGGTACCAAATGTCATATAGTACAAAAGCAGTTAATGCCATACATAAAAAGGGTACCCGTTCAGAAAAACTGCTTATTTATTGCATTCCCTGCTTCTAAAAAACTGGTTGAAAAACTGATGTTTTTACGTTTTGTAGCAATATATTAAGAGCCGTGGTTGGAGCAAGGGGCAGAGCACTCGTATCCCATTGAGGTGACCCGGGTTTAAATCCCGACAACGGCTGGTTGATAGAAATTCCGCACCCAGCGCAACGCACCAGTCGTAAGCTCAATTTTTGGGTTTACGACTACTAATGTTCAACACCGTAGCTTTGTAATTTTAAACCCATTCTAGAAGACAAGGGAACTCTTGTATCAAGGGACTCTGGAAATTTGCTTTCGTAGAGGACTTTTTGATGATACTAACTCGCATTTGCTTTACATGGTCAGGGGGAAATCACGAAAACCTCCCATGGTTAGCCTGACGGCAAAGGGACTCTAACCCATGATCCATTTACGACTGAGGATATTAAAGGTAAGCACGGTGGTTGGTGCAAGCCGGATGCGGATTCGTATCGACCAGCCATAGCTGGGATTCGAACCCGGTTCATCTCATTGGAAGGCGAACACTCTATCCCCTGAGCTATCACTGCTTGAACCGGAGCATGATCAATATCCGAGCATGATCAATATCTGATCCGAACTTGGAGGACTTTGAGAACCCGACAGATTTAGCGTGTTGCAGTCACCATTTTGCTTAAGAGGAGACTTCTGCTGGTAGGAATCTACCTCACAACCTCGACTACCCAGGTTATTCCGTCACCTAATAAGGAAACTCGAATATCCAAAAACGTTTCTGTGCCAAAAATTGTATTCATTATTATTTTATTCTTTTGTTGAAAACTGATACAAAGATTGAATTGCTAAGTTTGCAAATTTTGAAATTACTTAAAAGTCACAGCGTCTTATCAAAATTAAAATATTGTTACTAAAATTATGAAATTCATTGCTTATTTTTGAATTAAGTGAAATATTTTAACTACCACGGCATGTCAACAATTTAAGACACAATCTTCAACTCTAAAATTATCAATGGTGTCATTTCAAAACTAAATAACCTGAAAATTTTGTTAGCTTTGATTAAATTAATTCTTTTGATTCTTAGTTAAAAGTAAATTGGTTATCACTCTTCAATTTTTTAATATGACACTGCGATCCCTGAACTTAATATTTCAATTAACAAAATCTAAAATTTGAATAAAATCCTTCGTATAACTTCTGAAGTACGAATTTTTTTTTTAAAAAAATCTCATTTTTAAATCTTTATTTCTCGAGAACATTTCGATTAATTCTGAAAAATGTTTCAAAATTAAATACACCGTTTAATGTTGCTAACATTTTTGAACAACGCTCTATGCTGATCTACGAATACCACATCAAATTTAATATGATTTGATGTGATATCTCCACATCGAATTTAACAGCCCATATCAACCCTAACCTCTTCTGAGAAAAATGTTTTAGAAGATGTTTTGGAAGAACGAAGATATAATGTAAAATAAGGAAAGAAATAAAAAAAAAGGGTTCTAAATTCAAAGGTTGTTCTCTCCACCCAAGACCATTTTGCTTTCCCTTCAAAAGAAGCGAGGCTTCAAACAAAAGCGGGAAGAAGATGCATAATGCATTTGGTAGTAATAGAGAATCAAGCCGACCACAGATAGACCAACTGCTTTTTTGAAAGTGTAAGTGGCAATATCTTACAGGTGATTTTGTTCGCATACAAGGTTGAATGGAAGTTCTTGGAGCAATCTCAAAGTGTTTTTAAATGTAAAGTCCATTTAGTATGATGACCTACTACTATGGGATTGTTTCGATTCTAGGTTTTAAATTTATGGAAACCAATTATGTGAATAGATATAAGTAAATGAAAAGAATATGTCTCTTTAATCACGTGCTTTTCGTTTTATTAATAATTTTAGATCTGAGAAAAACATTTCAGCTGGAATCAAATGTTTTAATCATTTTATTTTGCCATTTTTGTTTTTAAATTTTATAATTCTTGTTGGTTTAACACGTTCAAGCCGGGGTGACCCACCGGTGGGTCACGCTAGATTGTCTCATCTTGGCAGCGCACCGGAGTAAAAACTGGTAACAATAAATTTCATTTTTTAGTTTTTTTCCGGGAATAATAAAAATCCATAACTACCAATTGTTTTTAACGGATGCAATTTTTATATTCAATTGCTTCTTCGCCGTGATAAATTTCCTTACGGTGAATTGTTATTGTTGAGAATAGATTAACTTCTCCCGAATATTATCTAATATTGAAATAGTTCTTCTACCAGTATTTTTTCTTTTCCCGTACCAGTATTTTCATTTTTCCCGGCGCGAACGTGTTAATGCATTATTAGAAAACGGAATTATATTTCAATTAATTTTACATTAAATCGATGACTTTTATATGCTGATGCACATATAATTATGATTTATTTAAGGTATTGGAATTTTTAGGTCTTAGCGAAAGATTTCAACTGAAATCAAAAAGCAATATTTTGTTTTTTTTAATTTATTTTCTTAATTAATTAATTTTTTAAAATTTTATAACCGTCGTTGAACAGCCAACTCTATTTAGGGTTTACGACTATCAAAGTTCAACTATGTAACCTTGTAATTTTGAACCCAATTCAGAAGACAAGGGAACTCCTGGATCAAGTCATGGGAAAAATTTACCATCATGGGAGTCTTTTTGATGGAACTAACCCTCATTCGCGAAACATGGAAAGGAAAACCTGACACGGTAGCATGGCTTCATGGGGATTCGAACTCATTATCCATCTATCACTGAAGATGTTTTCTGTTCACACTGTAGTCGGTATGAATCAGGACCAGAATTCATATCTTTCAGCCACTGCAGGGATTCGAACAAGTTACCACATTGGGAGGCGAATGTTCCCCTTAGCTCTCGCAGTTCTCATTAATCACAATTGATATTTTTAAAATAATTAGTAATCTCTATTTTCTTGGCTTATTCACAGCAAATAATGCTACATGCGCAAAAATATTTTCATTTAGAGATCATTCGGATCTCTTATAAATGCTACATAATAATCAAAAGTGAATCTGAGACTAAACTTGATGTGCACTTCAACGTAAAGAGGAAAAAAAAATGGCAGAAAACAAAAGATTTTCTTTTATATGCGTGACTGCTCAACAGAAAAACTCCTGTCACAGAAGTCTGCTATTCCAGCAGAAAGCTACATCAGTGAATGAATCGCTTCTAGAAAATGGTATTTGGCCAAATGATCAAATTGGCCACGCCCACCACCCGAAGAAAAGTTCCTGTCCTCAGCTGGAAAGATGAAACTGGATGATGAGTTGTATTCTAGAAAAGGTCTATGAAAGCTTTTGATGGTTTGGATTGGCTGCCATAATGGTCTGCCGTTAGACAGTATAAGTTATGACGTCAAGTCAAATGGTCAGGGTACGGTTGCAGCTAAAAGACACTCTAATCGCATTTTTGTTCCTTGCTTTGTTCTTTATGATTTTTCTTATTAAGATATACAATTGTTGATGGTACAGTTGTATCATTCCTTAGTTTCTTTGAGCACCTTTGTGCGTCTTTTTATTAGTCTTAATATCGATTGAATGTATACTAGAAGAAAATATTGCAAAAAAACAGACTGACAAATCGGATTGGGTCTCAAAAAAGCTTTGATGCTTTTTTTTATATATTTTATTTTTATATATTAAGTATTTTTTTTATATATATATTTTATTTGACATATATTTAAAAAATATTTTATTTTATTAATTTTATTTTATTAACTTTATAAATAAAATCACGAAATGATTAATGAGATGTATTAAGAACGTTTAATTCAGGAAATCCAAAACAGTTAAACATTGCTGCGCACTTTTTAGACGTCAAATAACCGTAACACATTCATCTTACAAGCTGTAATTCATTTGCAAGTTATAATCCATAACTAAATTCGCTTTGTGACATTTACCTTAAAACCTGGCTTATAAAGGCATTAGTTATAACATATTCATAACATAACTATTCATTAATTAATGGTATCGAAACTATTGGTAATAAAAACGAGACACAATGGCCCTGTTTTTAAAATGAGTTTAAAATTAGCCTAGTTAAACTTTTTTTGTCATTTTGTCCCAAAGTAAAATGCGTTGCCTCCTAAATCTGTTTCCATCCGTAATTACTCTTGAACAATATGTAGCGTTACATGAGTGGACGATCATGAAAAAAACTGAGCAAGCACACGCGTGTATATAAAGTATACCTACTTTTATATACTGAGTTATAACGTATATATATATATATATATATATATATATATATATATATATATATATATATATATACAGAAAAACCCCTCGGGAGAGACCACTCTCTGTTTCACAGTAAAATGGTAGCTAATGGAAGCTGGTCGTTCCGTTACCTCCAATGACTTCAAAATATTATCGAAGGTACATGATTTTTCGTGAACGATTTTAATTTTAATCAGTGTCATTTCCTTGGTGCGGAAATGCCACTTATGATGGTGTCATAAAATTTCATCATCATCATAGTTGGCCAGACAGCCCAATGTGGCCCAATGCCTTCCTCTGAAAATTTCTCCATAATGACATAATGACTCTCCATAATGACCTAATTTTATTAAGTTTTTTCGTCTCTTTTCATTAATCTTTAATATTTTCCTTGTTTCCTCTATATTTTCAACTTACTTTATGGGTTCTATATACAGTCGAACCTGCTTATCTCGAATCTCTCGGGGAAGGCGAAGATAAAGAGGTTTCGAGTTATACAGATACTTTCAAAAAATGAAATTTAATTAAGAAAATCTTTTAAGAGTGCTTAAATTGTTTTTAGTATAAAAATATAGACATTTCATTAAATTAATTATAACACATACATCTATTTATATAACAGTTTTTTAACATACATTAAACATTGAAAATAATTTTTCGAAGATTTTTGACGTATTTACCTTATTTGTTTCGATTATTCTTTTGAAGTTAGAAAGATCGCAAATTCCTCATAGCCAACATTTTCCTCGGATTCAAGAGTAGTTTATAAGAATTCTACAGCTTTTTCTACTTCTTTTGCATTCACTTTCGATTCATTAATATGATCTTCAGCTTCTTCCTCTTCATCTGATATTCCTTTGACATTATCTATGATTTCCACATCTGTCAATGTTCCACGTGTTGCAGGCAGTTAATGTCCACATGTAAAATCTTCAAAATTAATGTTAACATTAAATCCAGATTTCATTGCATTCCATTCTGGCAAATCTGGCACTGCATTTTCAGCGTTAACATTTTCTTCTTCTTTACTGATGCTTTCACCCTCTTATTCATCATCTTCACAGCTAGTCTTAAAACCAGCTTTTTAAAACCATTTTGGATAGTTTTTAGAGACACATTTCTCCAGGCAAAACAGTAATTCTGATAGCGTCTAACTTGTTTCATCGATGGTATCTACAAGTTTGCATAGCAACTGTTTTCTATAGCTTTCTTATCTGTGTTGAAAAGCTAACCCCTGATGGTCACTACTCATTAACCCCTTACTTACTGCCAGAATCATTGTATTCCTTTCTAGTTAAGGAAGTGCAGGGATAGTTATTGAAATTCCAAGAAACACCCTCTACCTGTTCACCCCTACTTCCTGTGGAATCACAAAATTCATCACTGTCTACGAGTTCTACTGATAAAGAAAGTTATAACATTTGTGCTCTTTTATTAGAAATTGGAGAAACGGAGGTTCAACTGTACTTACAGCTTATATATATATATATAATATATAAAAGTCGTAATATACAGAACTAGGCCTACATCTACTGTTATCGTTGTATGCCGAGATAGAGGGCTGACAACTTTTTACGCCTTTGGGGAAAATTTCGTCTAGTGGTAGCTATATCAATGTTTTTATGCATAATTCTTTGCTTTATAAAAGTGATTTAAAGTTATTTTCCCCACTACATGAAAATGATTCAAAACTTCACTTGAAATGCCATTTTGTTCCAGATCTTTCGTTATAACCACATTTTGTTATAACCTACATTATCATAATTTATCGTTCATCTGTAATCAAGAATACTCCTTTTGATCTATTTGCATTCCCACCACCTCATAGAGCCACCACATAGATCAAGATCCCTATGAATGGGTAAAGGGATCCCCATATATTTTATTCATTTCAGTTCAGTTCCAGCTCTTTTGTGGTGAGGTATTTGAAATATCCAAAAATACTGAAAGCTTTAGTTTTTAGTTGTCTACCACTCTATAAAATCAATTGCAAAAAGCTTAGCAGTTGACTGGCAGTCCTGAGTTAATGCTCTTTAATTTATAAATTTGATTTCAAATTACCCCATCTTTCCCAAATTAGTTGCTACATTTGATTATTTCGGTATTGATTATTGATGTTGATTATTTCGAAATTTTGCATGAATTATTTTGAAATTTTGCTTTTTTGCTTTGTCTCACCTTCTGCACTAATATTGAAACAAAAAGAAAATTTCTTTAAAACTTGTTAATTTAACTTTAAAAAATAAACTCCTGTTTGTGAAAATTGCAACACCATGAAGGAATCGTCATAATTGAATGAAATTTAATACACAGTTGAGTGGTAGTGGTACTAATAAATGATTAAACTTTCAAAGCAAACAAACAGTAACGAAAGATCAAAATCAGTATTTTGGGTAGCCACCAAGCGCCGCAATAAGTGCTGCTACATGACGTGGCATGGAGTCAAGCAAATTTTGAATATCTGTCCGAGGAAGAGTATGTTGTATGTTGTTTGTATGCGTACCCAAAGTTGGTCTGTAGAAGCAACAAGACGAGGATCATGAGTGAGACGCCGACCAACGAAATCCCACACATGTTCAATCGGCGACATATCCGGGGAATACGCTGGCCAAAGAAGAAGCTGTACCTGCCGCGATGCAAGGAAGAATTGAACAGTCCTAGCAATATGAGGGCGGACATTGTCCTGTTGAAATACAGCGCCTGCCAAGGCTTGAAGGAAAGGAACAACTTGGGGCTTCAGAACTTCCCTGATGTACCGGTTGCTGTTCAAATTACCCACAATTCGTAGCAATTGAGATCGTCCATGATATGCTATGGCACCCCAGACCATAACTCCGGGTGTTCGTTCACTGTGGCTTTCGATAATGCACTCCGGAAGGCGGCGTTTACCGGCATAACGTCTGACACGAATGCGGCCATCATAGTACCACAAATTAAAGCGGAATTTGTCAGAAAACACGACATGCTGCCAATAAGCCCGCCAGTCACTATGCTGATTGGCCCATTGTAGCCACAGGCGGCGATGGTTTAGCGTGAGAGGGATCCTGTATAAGGGAGTCCCTGCACGCAATCTACGCTGAAGCAGACGTCTACGAATTAATAAAGCACACAATGAAACACCTGTAGCTATTGACCACTGTGATGTCAGTTGTCTAGAGAGAGCCGTACGGTCTTTCAGCGCCATGCGGATCAGGTGTCTGTCATTGCGAGCTGACGTCACATTTCGGGGTCCACTCCCGGATTTTCGAGTTGTCCGACACTCGTCCGTCCACTACTTCCAAACACGCATTACTTTTCTGCTGTTACGCTGCACACGAGCGGCTACTACACGATAAGACAATCCAGCTTCACGAAGGTCGATGATTCTCCCCCGTTCAAACTCCGTAAACGGTTGAAATCTCGCTCTCTTTCATCGAAGAGGCATAAGTAACGACTAAGCTAACGTTTACCACTAGCAGATAACCATACACGCCTCGCTACAGCCCTCTATTTAGTCGGATCCTTCCGCCGTTCAGAGGGCGCTGCTGAGCATACGCATCCGCTACGGGTCTGAAATTCTAATCATTTGCATATCATGCTCTACTTTGCATTTCCCGAAAATTTCAGCTCACTCGCGTAAGTCCTTCATGGTGTTGCAATTTTCACAAACATGAGTTTAGTAATCAATTGCAATTAACGCAATTTTTCACTTTGTGTTTACAGGCATAAAAATAACAAAATGAAAATAATAACCTATACTAAATGTCGGTAAATAAGTCGCTGGAAATGCTGCTATAACATTGAAAAACTTTTTGAAAAGGACGAGTTATCTCGTCTCTAACGAGAACTAAATGTTCCTGGAAGGCGAGTTATCCTGTCCTTCGTGACGAAAAAATTAAATTAGTGCCAAATAAGTTTAAGAAAATCCATGGTTCTTAAGCCATGCCCCATTTTATTATTACCCTTCCACCAGGAATCGCATAAAACTATCTTCTAGCTCATCCGACCGGCTTGTGCAGGAGTCAGGGAACTGGCCTTGCATCAGAAAGGCTCTGGGTTCGAATCCCGGACAGGGCATGGTTGTTCCTCCATTCTCTGTACTATCTGCCCTTACTGTGAGGGCACCGATGGCTTACCTAATATGGTGTCCCTGAAAGAGTTGCCAACAAATCTACCCATCAGAATCAGATGACGAAAGGTCATTCTCCTGGTAGACATTAGGAAAAAAGAACTTCTAGCTCAGTGGTTCCCAAAAGGTGTTCCGCGGAGTAATAGGGTGAGTGGAAAGAACGCTGTTGTTCCGTCAGTTAGGACATGTTTGCGTTTTGCTAGGCACAGATATGGAAAAAACCTATGAAGAAAACATGCCATGAACCATATTCTTGCCAAATTGCAGGATAGGTCAATCTGGAATTGGGAGATTTGGAATTGTCGCCATTGCAGAAAATCCGATTAAAAAGTTGTATGACAATAGCTGGCTATTTACTCACTGAAGATGTGAAGACAATTGTTTTTACATTGCTGAACAGTCCATTTCAGATCCCTGTTGAACTATACTGCGTGGCGACGGCATGTGAAATTTGCTTTTTTTTTAATCAATAACTGAAGTAGTAAGTCAGAGTTCCGTAAAAAGTAGATCGATCATTTAGGGCTCGAAAGCCGAAACTGCTGGTTTAGACAATTGATGGCTTAGGATCCTCAGACAATCATATCTCCTTTAAAAACAATTATTTTTAATAATAAGGGCTGTTTGTTAGCTAATTCAGAAGTGCTATAGGATTTTCATACCATCTCTAACAACACCTCTTATTAATTTTAGAATACTTTTCTTTGGTTTCTATTTCATATATCCACTGCTTTAAAACTCAGAAATCAGATTTTTGGTGGAACCAGTTATACATATTGTAGTTGTTGTTGTAGTTCATTTACGTCGCACTGCAACTTCACAATGGGCTTTTGGTGACGGAACATCCCTGAGGATTATCCGAAGACATGCCATCACAATTTTGGTCCGTTACAGAAAGGACGACCTGCGCTCGAAGTCGAGCGCTTTGCGGTAGAACAGTTTAATGAGGACCAATACCGCACACCCTCGGTCCCTACGCAGACTGATCCTACGGGTGAGGTCACCCACCCGCACACTGACAGCAGCCAGTGATGCTTGACTTCGGTGATCTGCTGGGAACTGTGTCTTAACGATCAGTCCACTGCAGGATTATACATATTGTAAATCTAGCACAAACATATCATTTAGATCGCGGGTAATCTTTACTGTTAGTAGAATATGTTTGCTTTTGAATTATTTTTAAATATTTTAAAAAACTGAATTTAATTTTCAAAAAAATAATTTCTTGCCTATGCTTTTAATAATGAGGATTGTCTGTTAGCTAATTCAGAAGTTCCTTGGGCCTTTTATAGCTTCTATTTAGGTTTAGATCACTTCCTTTTGATTTATAGATTGCTATTCATGTCTTCCATTTTTATCTTTAGTTGATAACTTTAATGGTTTGACAAAAATTTAAGAAACATAACTATTTTAAAAACTCATTACTAGCAACAATCAGGGACAATCTTGCAGTAATTCATTTTTTTTTTTTTTTTTGGTTATCTATATGTTGTGAGTAGAAAAATATTTTTAAAAAAATGATTTTGAAATACGTTTTTTAATTGTAAACTCATATACAATATTTTATCTTTAAAACAATTTTTTTTCTCAGTTTTAGAAGCCCTTTGAAATTGTTCAGTTTTTATTGAAAAGTTTAATAAATTCCCAAAATTATACTTTAAAATAAAACGAGAATCCAATTAACATCCAAATTCCATTCAAAAAAATTTCAAAGATTTGCATTGAAATTTTTTTAAAAACCTAGTTATCAGTAACCATCAAGATTTTGCCTAAAAGTTAAAGTTGATTCTTTCAACTTATATATGAATATACATCAAACTATACAGTTTAATTCCCTTCAATTTTCGTAATTTGAAGTATCACGTTAGTCAATTAATTAGCTTATTTTACATCAGGCCTTCGAATTTTAGCACTTTAGCATCCTAATTCTGAGTGAAAAATCCGATCAAAAGTAAAAGTTGAATTACATAGTTCTCGCTTTTTTTCTATCTAATAAAATTAAAATAAAGAAAATTGGGTGTAACTACAAAAAAAGTGACAGACGTTTAAAATTATTCATATACCCGAAATACATCATTTAATTGTCTTTTAATTGTAAGATTTGTCTCAAAAATATTTAAACAATTATTTTACTCCTTTTTCAACATGTACTTTTCACAAAAAAATTAATAAAAATCAATGATATGAGGTCAACTGCCATTGGTCCATTTCTGATGGAATGAGTCTATATTAATAAAAAGTAAATACAATTAAAAATAATTTATTGTTTCATAATATGGTCTAAATATATACTAAATTCAGTTATGAACTAATAAAAGAAAATTTTTTTCTTTGTGAAATCATTCAGCCCATATTGTGAGATTTATATTTCATTTTAAAGTCATTAAATTGAATTTAAGATATAACTTGACATTTGTAAAAGTATAACCATAAATTCATATCGATTAATTAACCATTAATTTTAATTTTTTTAATAAATAAAAAATAGTTTGTGCCTGAAAACAACAGCATTAAAAATTATCTTGAAGTTTAAGAAAAATTACAGGGTTGCCAACATTCTACGCTTTTTGGAATAATTTTTGCTTTAATGGTTGCTACGTTTATGTTTAAATGTATGATTTTTTGTTTGGAAATTTAATTTAAAGTTATCTTCCCACAACTAAATGTAAATGTTTCTAAAGTTCACATAAAGCGTCTCTTTGTACAGTCCGCAAAAGAAAAAACGAATCACCCTGAATAGCTTTCGTTCTAATGATCGGATTTTCACGAACTAAGTGTCAATCTTAATGGTTCATGGGGGTGACCTCAAATATGTTAATTAATTAGTGCTAACTATTAATTAAGTTACGAAATCAGACACAAAAACGTACTTTCTCTGAATAAACATATAATTTTTTTTACATATTTGGAATCTAGACCCTTGAATTAGTGGGGGTAGACAAAATTTTAAAAAAATTGGGTGGTAAATTGGGCCGCAATAAAGGTTTATATATTTGGCGATAGTCCAGAAAACCGCCAAAAAAAGTCGCCTGCGCAAATAAATATTTTAAGATAACCCATTGACTAATTCAAAAGAGGAGTGCTTAATTTTACTAGGTTGCTACGCAACCAAACTCTGATAGTAAAAAAATTGAAATAATGTTCAGTGATTGCTCGGAGGGGCTTAATTTATTGTTCATAGAAAATATCTCGAAGTTTCCAGGCCACAAACAATTTTTTTAGGGGATTTCTGTCCAAAAAGCAAAAAAAAAAAAATTATTTTAATCTCCTTTGAAAAGTAAATTTGAATCGATTTATAAATTATTTATGATAGTTTTTAGAATTTAAATACATGAACTTTTTATCTGATATTATTTAGATTACACTGTTTTTACTATATTTATTCGAGGATTTTATACTAAAATAAAATGAGCATAACTTATTATAGCTATATACAAAATTTTAGGGATAATCATTTTTACAGTTTTAATCGAGTCTTCTAGGCAAGAAAGTTTGAAGAAAAAAAAAGTGCTTGAAAAATAAAATGTAGATTGTATAATAATTCTAATGCACATTCACAAGGCTTTCTATAATTTACGATATTTCTTTTTTCTATAACTCAAGGAATTGCTGAATGTTTAGTGGCATTTTAAAAAGATTGAAATATGTTATGTTTAAGAATAAGATATTGAAATAATATGTTGCAAATTGTAGGATTCATTGCTTAAAAAATCGCTTCATTCTACTAGATATTTAGGTTACATCGTTTTCTTTGGATAAAGATGATTAGCAAATAGCATCCTCATGTTTCGATACATTCTGAAACGTATACGTTCGCAAATTCACCATAAAATGTCGCACAGCATATTCTTCAATTACGATAAGCTACATTTACCACCAAATACTACTACTATGGTTATTTTTATTTTCTTATATATATCTGATGCTCTCTTTTTAAACAGAGCTCGTAAAATCCTTAAGATACTGAAAGGGGGGCACAAAAACTTAAAAGATAAAATATTTAATTTCATTAACTCAAAATATCTGGTGTCAAAATGTTAATTTTTAAGTTAAATATAACTTTTACAATATTGAAGTTCTTACATTTTTAAAGACCATATGAATCCTGATAAAATATTAAAATGCATATGTTTACTTTAACTAGTGTAAAATCCTTATCAAAATAATGATCAAGACCCAAATGTAAAACAGTATAATTGACGATAAAAACTCAACTGGCTTCAAAACGTATGAAGAGGGAAGTAAAAGTCGACATGTTTCGAGTTTTCAAATATAATCGCCCATTCTCAAGACTTGTCAGGCTTGGATAACTAGTGACTTTTATTATTGGACGCTCAAAACATGTCTATTTTTATTATCATCTATTATTTTCTTAAATCAATGAAGTTTTTATATTTTCAATTCAGTTTCTTGGGATTATCCATTTAGTGACACAACATATTAAATTATTTCACTCGATATTAAAATAAGTTTTACATATGTTATAGGCACAGGTTCTTAGATTGAAAAAATAATAATTCACTTCTTTGTAAAAAAATTAATGCAGTAAAAAAAAATTTTTTTTTTTTTTGCTGCAAGCCTTAACATTTTAGTTTAAGGTTATAAAAAAATTCCGTTTACAATTGAAATTTCAAAAGTCGAATGTAAAAATGGAATGTCCCCTAGTACCAGGAATCGAAATTAAATAGTAACAAGGACAACTTTTTTAAACAAGTTAGCGTTTCCGTCCTACTCGAAGTTGTTTGAAAAGGTATTTTTTATATATCGATTCCAAAGTTTATTCTACATATATTTCAGGGTATACTTTCGGAGTATTTCGATCGAGTTTATTTTTACACCCTTATTTGCTTAAAATTATTAAATAATTTACTTAAAATAAATTATTCAAGCTACATGATTTAATGCATTTATAGTATAATAATAAACGGAGCTTCCGACGCATATCCTTAACCTTAATACCGCTATCATTAAATAAATGGAATAAGCTTAGATAAATAATAAAAGTTAATTTTTCCCTCGTGTAATTTTCAAGGAATAATATATTTCGATCAAACAGATTTCATTCTGGAAATAGCGAAATTATTGAGTAGGTCCCTTGGAGCAATATCATTCTTATCCTCTTTTGACGAAATATAGGAAAAATTAGTTTTCACAGTTTCTGTAAAAAGTATGTTAGCCTACTTGCCACGTTTTTTTTAAAAAATTTTTTTATTAAAATAAGGTCGGAAATTGTGTATTGTGTGCACAGCTTCGGAATCCTTACAAATTTCAATTTTTAGTATTTCCTGATTAACAAAATAAGGCATTTTCCTGATAACAAAGTATACTACAATAATATCTTGGAAATCATGCTAAAGTAAAAAATTAAACTAAATAGTTTAGTATATTATCAGAAAAAAAATCTACTTGGTATCATAAAGAGTAAAAGATATAATTAAATAATTAGTGAATCACACGTGGTCAGATAATTAAAAATTTAATTTCACAACTAAGATAGTAGGACGACATTTAAGATACTGAGATATTTTAAGACACTAAAAAAATTGGCTACGTATTCCACAGCTTTTTATGTTCGGTATCTTTATCCACTTTGTACTGACTTATAAAACATCAACACTATTTTAGATAATCTAAGTTGAAGTCACAAGAAACAAAAAAAAAAGACAATCAATAATTTATATTCTTTTTTCAAAAAAATAGTATGCTAAGTAAATAATCAGCTGTTTTGCATTAAATAATTTTAAACAGCTGAATGTTTTTAATTTCTAAACAAGGTTTTATTCTTAGCTAGCAGACAATAATTCTTTAAAAAAAACTTGACTATAATTTGAAAAGGAAACCTAAATTAAAGAAAATCTAAATTAAAGTTCTAAAAAAATTATGAGTATATTAATGAAGAAATAATAAACGTAAAATGGAAAAGAATAAGAATTTTAAAATGTTAAAATTTTATTAAATAGTTGGTAAAATAGTTCTGCGATACACTTCCGGAAATTTCTTTTAAGATTAGGATGATATAGGGTAAACCAACAAATGAAGGAGCATTTCATAGATATTTCTTAGAAATAAGATTTTAAACGTTTTAATTTAGATTGATTGGTAAGAGTAGCTTACTACCTAACAATAGGAAGTCCTTTAACAATGCATTTAGTTATCTGGTCTTTGAGTCTTCTCTGGAAAAAGTTTTGAATTTGTTAGTATCTGTTCAACTCCTTGTTTCTTTGACAAAATTATAAGGTCAGTGTTTGTTGTTATCCGTTTAAACTACAATTAATTGCACATAATAATGCTTTTTCTTTTCATTGTGAAAAAAAGAATTCAAAATATGGTCATTGAAGTTACGTTTTATTTATTTTAAGCATCATAACATAAGCAAGTACTGAGATTAGGGGGTGTTTATTAACTGGATTACAGAACGATGAAAAACCAATGTATAAACAAGCGTTCCTTTTTCTGGGATTTTTTCAAGTTAATGAAAATAAAAGAAAAATTTTAATTTTCTTGTACTTTTTGTCATATTATAAATCAAAATTATGTTAAAAATAAAAAAAAACAACAACTTCTAACCAGTGAAGGAACAGGCATGTTCCTTCACTGAGAATAGATTTCCCAGTGAATGAATAGTATGTGCGAAATATGATTTTACTTGGATAATTTGTAGTTCAGCGACATAGAGGACTCCTAAAATTCAGTTAAATGTTGTATTAATAGTTCCTATAACTATTTCATTTAAATATGCAAATTTAATTGCTAAATTTATTTAAAGAATTATAATAATAATTAATTTATTATTTATCTTTATAAATGTAGTGATTAGTTATTACATCATACCTTAGACTCCTTAATAAACTATGTTTATTAACTAAATATAACAACTAAATATAATAATAAAAGCTTGAATGGAATCTTTGCAGTATTTTGTGCCAATAATTAGCTAAATTATTATCCTATTGCCGTCTTTAATGTCCTAACGGGAACTGGTAGGAAAAATCCACTTAAAGACAATTATCTAGGTGAAAAATGGGTTAAGTTTTTTTAAGGTGACATCCACCGATAACTCAGTGCAATGCGAAGATAATTTCAAAAGGCAAAACTTCCCTTAGAGAATAATATTCGAAATACTGGTTTTAAGAACTTCAGAGAATCTTTAGGAGGGAAGTAGCCCTGGCATCCTTTTATAAAGTGATTGCATTTACAATGCGAATGAAACAAGAGTTGAATACTGACCTTAAACGGGAAAAGTCTTCGGCCTTAAAAATTATAAGGATTTATATTCTAAAGTACCTAGGAAAGAAAAAGTACCTCCATTGGTAGTTTCTCCTTACAGAAGAATTCGTAGAGATATTACAGAATCAGTCCCTGCTACATATTTCATTGGAAAAAGCTATTCATGAAATGAAACGATGACCACAGCAACATTTTACAAATATATTGCAAATGTTTCTACCCATGGCTAATTAAAAATGCAATCAAATTCCTAATTTTGCTTCTTCTGGATAGGTATAAATCTCATATCAATTTGAAACTGAGCAAGTTTTGTTCCTCAAAACAAATTTTCTGGTTTAGTTTTCTACGTAATTCTTGGAAATCTCGTTAGATCTTGAAAACAAAAGAATTGTAAAACAATATGTCTAGAAAATTTTGCATCCATTTTTAAATAAGATTTGAGGCATCAACTGATGAAGTTAAAATGCTTTTATGAAATGCGATATTTTTTCATTCGATGTAGAAAACGTTGACTGTAACAAATGCATGCAAAACAGACACCAAGAGTTAATGAGCAAGACAACTTATCAACAAAACACATGCTTCGAGAGTAACGATGCGCTATTTCTTCAGAAGCTTGAGAAGGAAATCTCACAAATTATGTTGCAAATTTTTAAAGGAACATTGACAGATAAGTTTAATCTCCCAAATATCCAATAGCCTGCGCTTTTCTCAATATTGAAGAATTTATTTCAAAAAGAACAATTGTATAATCAAATTTTGGCTCTGAAGCTGAGACAACTAACATTAATAATGAAAGTATCTTGAAAACTGATTTTGAGATAAGTCCTCTTGAGGCATTGTTAGTAGCAAAAACGATTGGTTTCATAAGTAACTACTAGATATAAGTCAATGAGAGATGGGTTTTACTCAAACTTCGAAACTCCTTTTTCTCATTTATTATCCAGTGAGGAATTCTGGAAATGGAACTGGAAAATCAAAAGAAATTTCGAAGAAACATTTACATTGGCCAAAAATTTGGAAAAAAGAGGAAGGTTAAATCAAAAGAAAAAGAAATAAATTACTCATGACGAAGAGAAAAAAAATACTTAAAAAGATTTTAAAAAAAGGCTTAAAAAATATGGAGAAAAGAGTAAACAAAAAATGATCGAATTATAATAATAATAAAAACATCATCGGATTACACAATGATAAACATTCATAATTTAGAACGGACTATTAAACTGTGAGAAAAAAACGAAAAACATTTTTTTTAAATTATGTATTCAAACATATTTTACTTTCCATTCCATGACTGAAAAAAAAGTAATATTTTCCACATTAACTATGGTTATATGTCGTAATTCCAAGAAAAATCTTGTTTTTAGACATTTGTGTGGCCTATGGATTCCTAACGAGCATCAAACATTCTCAAAATTAAGTGTTCATTCTCTGGAAAATTTAGTGTTTATTCACTGGTAAGAACTGTTCCTTCACTTGGTCATCTTACTACTTATTATTTAAACCACCAAAAGCTTAAAGCAATATTATGTAAGTTATCTAACTTTTTTTACATAATTTGCATTTAATAACAAATATGTCGAAACCATCATTTAGCTAAAATTACAAATTTTGAAATTTTTATGAATTTTTTTTAAAGGCAAGCTAAGCTTAAGTGTTCCTTCATTGTTTAGTTTACCCTATAAGATGTTGAGAAATTTGCGATGTTGTGAGAGATGTTTAAAAATGTTGACTACGTATTTTTATTAATATTTATAAAATATGTATTCAAGAAATTGATAAATATAGTATTCCAAATCTATGCATACGTATGTATATTATTGAAATTGTATCAGTTATTGAAAAACAAAATTAAAAAAATTAAAAATAATCACATTAAAAAAGCACAATCTGGTGTATTCTATCAGAAGCACGCTTTTTTAAAACTAGACATTTGTTGAATAAAGTGTTTTTTATTCAAAATTCTTTACTAAATTGCAAATAAATTATTAAATGACTAAAAAAGAAACATCGTATTTTATAGTGTGAAAGAAAAAAAAATAAAAACATTAGCAAACGATTATTAGCGAAAAAAATATGAATGAAATTTTACGCTACGCGCGCGAAGTCAGGTTCCTCCGAAGTTTATCACATTTTAATATTAATCGCCCCAATTAGTTATTTCTTTATTGTCGCCAAATTATTTTTTTAAAAATAATTAATTTTAATTTTTCTCATCTTCTAATAAATAAAAACAGTAGAAACTTTAGATTTTTCAATTGAAAAATATGTAGATTAATATGGTATAAAAAAATTCATACCTTATAATTCAATATTTTTTCATCCTCACTTTAATTAAATAATAAAAAAAAATAAATAATTATTAAAAATTATTTTTTGCATGAAATTATCTTTGGGTAAATGAGTTTCATGAGTGGGTGCAATTTTTTTTGAATTGCTTCATTAGTTTTGAAAATATGACTGAAAACGCAAAAAGCGAAATTAACATTAAGGGGTACGAACTTTGAATCGCTCTCCTGACCAAACTATGGGGACCACATTTCCCAGATTGCGGCTACCCCCTATATTTTGAAGATAAAAAATGCATGTTTATTCAGAGAAAGTACGTTTTTGTGTCTGATTTCGTAACTTAATTAATAGTTAGCACTAATTAGTTAGCATATTTGAGGTCACCCCCAGGAACCATTAAGATTGACACTTAGTTCGTGAAAATCCGATCATTAGAACGAAAGTTATTCAGGGTGATTCGTTTGTTTTTTTTTGCGGACTGTACCTGCTCTCTCGTGGTAAAGCATTAAAATGTTGGTGCATTTAAAAAAATTTTTGAGTGTTTCAGTTTTTAGTTACCAATCTATAAAATATTTGTAAAATACGTGATAGTGAATAGCCCTGAAACTATGGCCGGGCAGCATGCCTTCCCTTATTCACCACTTTATGCCCAAGATAATAAGGGTACTGTTGTCAATTATATTAACAACAATACCTTTATTATCTTGGTTTAGTCAATTATATTAACAAACTATTATATTAACAACAATGTAACCGCATTAAATATTTTGAAAACCTTTTTAATAAAGTGTAACAATTAAAGTATTAATTGTTAGCAGTCTTTCTTTTCGATCCCTTACTTTTCCGACAAATCATTGCCATAAGAAATTTCCTGTTTCAAACTGCAAAAACAGCTTAAAAACATCCTAATCATGAAGAACTTCTTCAGAATTGTCTTTTCCAAGTTGTAAGTAATATTTCATTTATTTTAAAAGCTGTTATTTTAAATTTTTTGATATTATTTCATTTTTGAACTTTGCTCCATTATGGCACTATTATATGTCTTAATAAAATGTTACCATTGATGTTAGATCGCAAAATCCTTTTTTGAGTGATGCTTCAATAACCTTTAGATTGCATTTGTTTATGGAAGTCAAAGTATGAAAAGCGATCTCATATGTAATGTAGTAGAAGCAGGCATTTACATTAGGCTATTGGCAACGGTCTGGGAAACATTCCTGTGGATGATAAGGAGTCTTAACTTTGTTCCTCTGTAAAAGGGCTTAGCTCCCCCTGTTCGGTAGCCTGACAATCTTAGTGCGAGCATTTAGAACAGTTTAACAAAGACCGATACTTTTTATCCTCGATATCTTTGTAAGTTGATCGAAATTATCACCTACCAGCTCCTTGACCGTTGCTAGGGATAATCAACTTCAGTGATCTAATGGGAACCGTGTCTTATGGTCTGTCCACAGTAGGACTCGTATGAAATGATTGAAGAACTTAGTGTAAAAACACTTGAGGTTTTATTTTCAGAACAAATAATTTCAAGGTTTATAAATATATTGTTAAACATATCGGTCATAAAAATACAAAGGGATAAAACAGAATTTGCCACTTCTAGAAAATTTAGTAAGTAAAAAAGTTTTAGTAAAATTTTTTGAATTCGAAAACCCTAAAACGTTTATAATTTTAATTTCTACTTTCAATAGAACAAAACTTTTGAGTTTGAAAACTTCAAGTTGTGGAATGGTTAAAAATATGCGCATAAAAGTATATTTGAGAACAAAAAATTTAAAAAGGTGAAAGACGCTGAATTGCATTTAACTGAAGAGTTATGTAAAATAATTATGTGCAACATTAATAGTTATGGACAACAGATATGCTGACAAATTTGAATTACTTTTCAGATTCAAAAAGAAAAATACTTCCCTTAAGCCTATCCACATAGTGTTTGAAAATGAGAAATACTGTAATAAACCTTATGAAACAATAGCATCCTGCAATAGCATCAACATCAAACCAATACTAACACCATCCACAGAAACCGAAGTGCCCAATCTTATCCAATCAGATGAAGATCCAATAAACATAGACTGGAATGACATCCGTGAAAGACTCTTCAAATTATGCCCAGCAATGAAATCAAAAATATTAGAAGAGGAGAACCAACACCCATGGCAGGAAAATGATGAAATCCCAACTGTAACATCAAACATCATCTCTTGCAGTGCCTCATTGACATCACTGATCCAATACTCAGAAGAGGAAAATGCTGGTTTTCTTTCATATGAAACATCAAACATCAGCTCCAGCAGTTCTTCATTGACACCACCTATTCAGAATTCAGAGGAAAATGCTCGGATTTCATATGAAACAACAAACATCATCCCCAGCAGTTCCTCATTCCCACCATCATTCCAGAACTCAGAGGAAAGTGTCGGGATTCCATATGAAACGTTAAATATCAACCCCAACAGTTCCATCTTGACACCATCTATCCAATACTCAGTAGAGGAAAATACCGGGATTCATTCAAAAGCACCAAACTTCAGCAGTTCCCCCCATGTACCATCTGCCCAGAAATTAAGGGAGGAAAGTGCTGGTTTTCAAAGTGAAATATCAAACGTAATCCCCGACAGTTCCAAATATGATGACCCTATTTATAGAGATTTTGGATCAACAGAAAATCTGGAATTTTATTTTGAAATCATTGCTAAAGCAAGGCAGGCTGATAAAGAATTAGAAAAAAAGAAAAGAGAAAATCCATCGAGTCAGCAAGTTCCATCAGTCTTGGTCAAAATAGTAAAATCCGCGGAAAATATAGACGAAACAAAAACTAAGAAGAAAAAATCGTTCAAAAAAAAGTTGATTTCTTTTACAAAGTATTTTCAGTTCAAGAAGAAGCAAACGCATTGAATGCAAGCAAAATCTAAGATTCATATTTTTTTCTATTCAAGTTTAATTTCATGTGTCTATGTTTTAAAACTATGCGTGCACAAGAACAAGGTTAGAACCAACCAGTCCGATGAAATCCGCTTGGCTAAAAATGTGTTCGAGGAATGACGATGAGAGAGATTGCGAAAGAATGTAAAGAATAGAAAGCAAACATCAGGAAAGAGGAGGAAGATGTAAGAACTTTGAAAAGAGAAAAATTAAAAGAAGATGAAAAATTTGAAGAAAAAAAAAGAAAAACGAGAGGAAGAAAAAGAGAATAGTTTGAAAAGTTACGAAGGTTATTTTTTTTCAAGGTCCGATTGGTCGCTTAAGGAACACTTCGAGAAAAATCTGCTAGGTCTGCGTGCAGACGACTTGCGCTGTGTCTTTAGTTGGCCAGGGTGAAGTGTGGATTAGTGGTTGTCATTTTTGAGTACGTGTGGAGCACATAAACATGCTTTGAAAAATAGATCTCCTGCCAAATGTGAATTGCGTTCAGTCATTCGATTTCTACATGCTGTAGGAAGCAACGCAGCTAAAATTCATAAACGAATGAGTAAAGCGTACAGAGAAGCGTTCGTGAGTGACAGCAATGTGTGGAAATGGTGCAGGAACTTTGATGCTGGATGCACAGATGTTCATGATGCAGGCGGCTATGGAAGGAAGTCAGTGTCAACCGATGATCTTGTTCAGAGCGTGGATCAAGCGATTCGCGGAAATCGTCAGTTCACAATTTCTGGGTAGAATGAATTGATTCCAAACCTTTCCTCGGTAAGCTCTATACCATTGTGAGTGAAAGACTCGAGTACCGCAAACTCTGCGCGAGATAGGTTCTCAAGATGTTGTCTGACCATCACAAAAGTTAACGAATGAGCTCCGCTGTAACATTCCTCTAGTGCTACCATCACGACGGAGATGAGTTTTTGGACAAATTTGACACAGGAGATGAGGCATGGCTTCATTACGAAACTGAAGAAGCACAGGCTAGGAGGACAAACTTTCGCCACAGACAACGAGCTGCAAACCAGCGTATGGAATTGACTGAAAACACAGGCAGCTGCATTCTATGATGTAGGTATTGAAAAATTGATACCATGCTACGACAAATCTATGAATCGGAGCGGCGATTGCGACGAAAAATAGCTTAATGTTGTGTCACGTTGTTCCATATGAAATTTACTTGATTCTGACTGTGATTTTCTCTACGCAACCAAACGGACCTTGAAAAAAATAGCATTCGTATTACCTAAATTTCTTAATGTATCAGGTAGTGTTATACCTGAATAAAAAAATATAACACAATTTCATTGGACCAACGTACTTAGGTATATATTTACCTATGTCTTAAGGTATTTAGTTACCTTGTAGTAAAAAATTTTAATTCGAATTGAAAGTTCTTTTTTTAACAACCTGGCTGTAATACAGGAGCAAATATGAGGGCTATTTTTTTCAAGGTCCGATTGGTCGCGTAGAGAAAATCACAGTCAGAAACAAGGAAATTTTATATGGAACAACGTGATACAACATTAAGCTACTTTTCGGCGTAATCGCCGTTCCGATTCGTACATTTTTCGTGCGTGGTATAAATTTTTCAATACCTTCATCATAAAATGCAGCCGCCTGTGTTTTCAGCCAATTCTATACGCGTGTTTGCAGCTCATTGTCTGTGGCGAAAGTTTGTCCTCCTAGCCAGTGTTTCTTCAGTTTTGTAATGAAGCCATGCCTCATCTCCTGTGACAAATTTGTCCAAAAACTCATCTCCGTCGTGATGGTAGCGCTGGAGGAAGGTTAGTGCGGAGCCCATTCGTTAACTTTTGTGATGGTCAGACAACATCTTGGGAACCCATCTCGCGCAGAGTTTGCGGTACTCGAGTCTTTCACTCACAGTAGTATAGAGCTTACCGAGGACAGTTTTGGAATCAACTCACTCAACTCAGAAATTGTGAACTGACGATTTCCGCGAATCGCTTGATCCACGCTCTGAACAAGATCATCGGTTGACACTGACTTCCTTCCATGGCCGCCTGCATCATGAACATCTGTGCGTCCAGCATCAAAGTTCCTGCACCATTTCCACACATTGCTGTCACTCACGAACGCTTCTCTGTACGCTTTACTCATTCGTTTATGAGTTTTAGCTGCGTTGCTTCCTACAGCATGTAGACATCGAACGACTGAACGCAATTCACATTTGGCGGGAGATCTACTTTTCAAAGCATGTTTATGTGCTCCATACGTACTCAAAAATGACAACCGCTAATCCACGCTTTACCCTGGCCAACTGAAGACACAGCGCAAGACGTCTGCACACAGACCTAGCGGATTTTTCTCGAAATTTTCCTTAAGCGACCAATCGGACCTTGAAAAAAATATAACCCTCGTAAATAACCAGAAGAGGAAAATCTGAAAGCAGATAGTCAAGTACCATGATTAGATAGACTACCAACCGTTGATAGACAACCATCAGAAATAGATAGCCAACCATCAAGAGCAGATTCTCAACGATCAGCAGCAGTTAAACAGCAATCATGAACAGATAGTCGACCATCAGCAGCTTGTAAACAGCAATCAGGAGCAGAAAGCGAACCATAGAGATATTCAAGCATCAGGAGCAGATAAACAACGATCCAGAGCAGGTAGTCAACCATTAGAAGTAGATAGTTAACCAATAGGAACAGATAGCCAACAATGGAGCAGATAGCCAAAAATCAACTTTAATAGAGATATTCAAACATCAAGAGCAGATATTTAACCATCAATAGCAGATAGCCAACCACCAGGAAGAGAGAAGAAGAATTAGGAGAGATTGTAGATCATGTGAAAGACACCGAATGAATTAAGGTTTGGTCGCTATAGCGAAGAAAGTGAAAGCGAGTGGTACTTAAAAGAAGATGGATGTTCCGTGCACAGCTAACCTATAAAAAAAAATCGTAAAATGGAAAAACAGCAAAAAAAATTTAAAAATATAACTGTCCGTTGTCTTGAGAATTATCTTGTGTCTCGGAAGAAAAAAAGCAAATAAGAATTAAAAGGAAAGAAAAAAAAACAAGAAAATTCCCCCGAAAAAAAAAGAACTCAATAGAAAAAAGAAGAAAAAAAACAACTTAAAATTTTATTTCAGATTAATTTATATTACTTCATATGCTACTTTAAATTACTTCATGCATTTATGTTAAATGAAATTTCATTTTAATTATGTAATTAAATTTTTTTGGCCTAAATAAACAACCTCAAAATTCTCTTGCGACTAATTTTAAATAATTATTGTTTCAATCATTGACTTACTCACCATATTGAGATTTATTTCAGAAACAAGTGAATTCATTGAGTGTTCGGTTGACCAAGCCGTTCGATATATGATGAGAATAGTGCAGATTTCGCCAACCTGCAGTAGATTGCGTAACTACACGTAGCACTTCATTTAGTTCTGGTATTATTAAAAACCTCATTTATTCTTTAGGTTTTATTAACTTTTTTTAAATATTTTTCTCATAAGGTACCCAACTACCGTCTGTGGCAAAACTTTTTATTATACATTAAAACATAATATAAATACAGAAGAAATGGGAATAAAGGAAAACTGGCTAAAATTGACAAAAAAATTTTTTTTCTTCCTTTTCAAAATCTCATAACTTTGTTAAAATGATTATTTTTTTCATTATTCTTGCTTTATAATGCTCATATAAATTCAACTTAGGGAATAGAATGCGCATTAGACATAATATTAATACTTAGATATTTTATGGCAAATATAAAAACTTATTCGACAAAAAGCGGTCGAAAACTGCGATTAATTATTTTTATTGTAGCTGTAAAATGAAAACTAGTTGTTAAATCTACTAGCTCATTGTCTATTCCTAGACATACATATTGAAAACATTCCTGCAAAATTTCAAGAATATAAACTAAAATATATTTAAATATTGCATTTAGAATGAAGGAGAATAACCGAAGCAAAAATATGAGACAAAGGCAAATTAAAAAAGATATATTCCTAATTTAATAATTACGGATGGTTTTTTAAATCATCAATAACTTCTGCTTTATTTGACGTAGAAACAAAATTCGAAAGGTTTTAGAACGGGAAAGATCCACAGTTTTATTTTATACTAGCCGCCAAAGGCGGCCAGCTGTCCGCCACGCTAAAGGTTTTCACAAATAAAGTTTTTTAAAACATAGCAGGAAATCTGAAGATTAGTGGACAATTAAAGTGTTCCTGTCCTGCAATTTTGTCTTCATATCCAGTTCTGTTGCAGATGTGTTATAGCTCTTGAGGATGTTTGAAGATGTAACTTTGCTATGGTAACCTAAGGCCTATGGTACCCTAACCTATAATATAACTATCAGGTGGAGACTTGTTTCTTTTTTTTATAAAAAAGGCCTCAGAAATTGTAAAAGCGTACAAAAGTTGCTTTCGAAATCATCATTGGCTAATAGCTGAAACCTCTTCTAATCTTCTTTGACGTTTCTCTGATACTTCTTGGGCTCTAGAATTGCTTGTCGAAATTCGGTCATGTTCCATCCTTCTTTGACGTTCCACAGACGTTTCTTGGGCCCTTCTTCTTCTTTGAGAATCTCTTAATATCTTTTTCTTTGACAAAATACTAAGTTTTGGGAAAGGCCGTTCTGCCATGTCAGTAATCGGGTTTTTAAGAAGTCAACGAATACTTTAGAACAACAATTACTATGAAAGCAAATCATGAAATTTCAATATTAAAATCTAAGTGATTACCTGCAAACTGAAACTTTCTGAAAATAACTAATTACATTTAATAAAAACTGTTAAAATAAAGAATAGAAAAACCAAAGAGATCCAAGGAAAGTGTGATCGTTCCTTCAAAAACAATTAAATTCCTATTTTATATATTATATAGCTACAACGCTTAAGAAAAAAAAACTAAAATGCTAAATACATGAAAAGAACACGAAAACGAATTAATTTTGTATGGTATCAATTTCTATTTCTATATAATTTTCTATGGTATCAATTTCTATTTCTGTATCGCTACAAAAATTATCGTCTTCGCTTAAGAAAAAAAAATAGAGCGTGGAAAGAAGAAGAAAAACTTATTATAACAATTATGAACAGCGACAAATATATCAAAGTGAAGCGTTCTATTTACGTATCGAATATGTTGCCACATTTTTAATACAAAAGTTAAACTTTTCTCCACTTTGATGAATGTAAACTAACGCGAACCTTACAATTAAATTATTAATTGCTTCGTATATTATTGGTTTAAGTTGTCTAAAATTAATATTTCAATTGTAAGGTCCGCATTAGCATACATTTATAGGAGTGGAGAAAAGTATATGCATTTTTTAATAGTTTTTTGAATATGGATCTTTGAAGACGAAAAATCATAGATTTTCTTACAAAATGGCTGATAACGAAAAAAATAAGCCAAATTTTTGAAAAAGAAAAAAAATACTTCTTCATTATGTCAAGACACAATTATGTGTCGAGTTTCGTGCCTGGGCGAGGCTTCTGTGGCGATATATTGTGATTACAGACACACACACACACACACACACACACACAGCCGCGTTTATTATTATGTATAGATATAAGAAAGAGAAAATATATTTTTTTTTTCAAAATTGGCTTTAAAAAGGTAGTCGGGTACTTGAAAAAAATCTTTCCTTGTGTTAACAGAGGAAATGTATCAATGTTCTAATAAATTGAAATAAAAAGAATTTTGTACTTCGCAAATCCATATTATTCCATTTTATTTTATAACTGTCGTTGAACAGCAGATCCAAGTTTTCGGATTTACTACTACTAATGTTCAACTACGCTACTTAGTAATTTTGAAACTAATGAAGAAGACAGGGATTTGGATTAGACTTTATAATGGTAATAACGCGCATATGCATTACATGAAGAGAAAAGCCACGAAAACCTTCCACGGATAGCCTGAAAGCAAGGAAACACTAACCAATCATCTGTCTACTATGGAGGATACTTTTCGGGAGTACTATGGGCGGGTGCGAGCTGGGAGCGGATTTCGCATCAACCAGTCATTGCTGAGATTCGAACCAGAATCACCTCAGAATCACCAGAATCGGCTCAACTATAGCAATTATCTTAGATATTGAAAAATTACTGACTTGGATATTCTTGCTCCCATCATTGTATACCTAAGTTGCGAAAGTACGGTTAAGGTTACGCCAAGGTAAAGAATACATAATATGAGTATATATAGTATAATGCAACTCGCATTACATGTTATTTGACCAGCGGTCACTAGTGCCTGGATTTAATCCCTTTGTTACGAGCACCCTATTATGTCGGCATCTACGTGATGCCCTGCGTGTGCTATTTCCGTATTTAACCGGCATCCACTGATAGTTTGTGTATGAGTGTCGTATTTGGCCGGTATCCACTTTGTACCCTGTATGTATATATATATATAAACTAACTTATATATACATACTAGATATATACATACTAGATAATATATATATATATAAATATATAATATATATATATAATATATATACATAATATATATATATAATATAATATAATACATAATATATATACATAATATAATATAATAACTAGATAATATATATATAATATAATATAATAACTAGATAATATATATATATATAATATATATACATAATATATATATATATACATACTAGAGGGCTCCGCCCCATGCTCGCTACCGCTCGCCAACCCCAATAATTGCTACGCAATTACATTTTTGTTCGCTTCGCGAACGAAATTAAAGTCATTTTCCTGGTGATTAGTTGGCAATTTTTCTGCACCAACATCACATGGAGAGAATATGATAGGATTGTAAAACATCAAAGGTCCTTATTATCAGCATAATAAACTTATATAAAGCAATTTTAATACAAACAATATTATAAATTTACATAAAGCGAGGAAGCAATATTATTTAACACATTACTATAGGGCATTAGCCGGAGATTAATCTCCGTATCCCAAGCACGCGTGGCAGAGCCTAACTCGGGTAGACTATATTTGAGGATGCCCCTTGATTCTCGCCAAGTTGTGATCGCGGTTGGTCACCAAGCTGGGCGATGTTGAAACTCAATCGTGACTCTGATTGGTTTAGATTTTAGCGTTATTTTTAAATGTTCAACGGTATATGTAATTTTAGATGTCCGTTAGTTCTACTGGCTGGTAAAGTTACTTTTGCTTCCGGTCAATAAGATCGAAGGTATGTGGGCAGTCATAAAAAGGGACTTCAGAAAAAAATGTCATCGCCAGTCCGGTTTCACAGACGCCATTTTCGATTCGTATTTCGCCGAATTTATGTGGCGATGGAGGTACACAGATTCTATTCATGATAAATTTAAACAGCTATTCGAGAATTCTATTCGAACATTGTTATTCGAGAATTCGGTGCACCTAAATCTGAGGATATTCAAGCTTAACGAAGAAGTGAGTTGTTTTTTTTTCCTTTTCTTTCTGTGCTTACTCCATTAATTTTTGTTTCGATTCAAAATGCATTTTATTGGGTTTATTAGTTTTGCTCATATCGGGTTCATTGCAATTTTATAAAGTTTCGGCCGATGTTTTGTTGAAATTTTCCAATGTTTTATTGAAATATCATTGCACTTTTAAGCATTATTTAAGAAATATCTCAAACAAATATGAACTGTTAATTAATATTTCGGGCAGAACGATTTTTTGAAAGTAAGTAAAAAACAATTAAAAGTAAGGAAAAACAATGATAAAACTAAAAATTATTTACAAAACCTCCTCATATACAATATTTTTTATCAATTTCTTTTCCATATTATTCGTTTTCATTTAAGCGTCTTGACTCTTCAACGTTTCTTCGCCGTGTATTTCGCTGTCGCGTACATAGAGTTATAAATAAGATTACCCTATTTATTACTCTGTGGTCGCGTATTGATAGCAATACGATTATTTTCCCGGTAATTTTGTGCTGCTAAATTATGTTCAGCTCTATGTCGCTGTTAATGTCATGTCGCCTAAAATATTCACGGCGATCCATTTTTTATAAAAGATATAAGTATTAACTATGTTCAATATATTTCACACATTCAACACAAAATAAAAATCGCAACAAAATTTAGCTGGTAAATTTAGTTGCAACATTTCTGCAGACAGTCTTATTAAAAATTATTACCTTTTCACACACATGCGCTCTCAATTTTGATTGGCTGTTTTGTGCGTTACTAACCAGAAGTCTTCTGTGATTGGCTATGTGCTATTATTCCATTCTCTTATATATAAAGATATATATATATATATATATATATATATATATATATATATATATATATATATATATATATATATATGTACACTTTCAGGGGCTCAGGAACACAGAGTTTGCATAGAATCCCGATGCTTACGTGTACTTTCAGAGATCTGTCCCAACTGCTGTCCCTATAAATAAATTACTGCACTTTGCACACACTCCCTTACCATTTACACCCCCTCCCCGGCTCTTCTAATAAATAAAATAAAGGTAAGAGCTTTATTTAACCCTATCTCTATTTCGGTGGTTAAATATCGAGAATCGCATATAAGTTTTCACGAGATCATCTTTTCCAATGAGTCCTCTCCTTCGGGTCACGCAATTGGAGCAGGAACACGTTGAAACTTGTTTTAAGATGAGTAAAAAGGGGTCGGGGGGAAGGTAAACTAAATGGAAAGACTTTTATAGCTGAGAAGGGAACATCTTAATTTTCCGATTTCATCCAGATCGTGACTTTCGATTTTGTGATGTGCGCGGAAATATTCCATCGTTCCAAAAGTTCTTTGTCGTTTGAGAATTGCATTTGCGTGTCTTATCTCATTATCGAGTGCTATCTAAGAAAATTAGATTTACGATGAAATAATTTTGATTAAGAACTGAGAAAAAAGAATACAAATGATAGCTGAATACCACAGCATCGATTTTTGCATCTAAAGTTTGTTCCAACATTCTTACATTCTTTGAAGATTGGAAGGAGAATTTTCGATCAATCTCTTCCTGATGACTTTCTTTAAACTTTCTTCTAGTTTGAAAGTACATATTTAACTATTGCATTTAATGTGTAAATATATCAACTGGGGAATTTATTCAAAACTCATTTAAAATTGTTAAATATCAACAACGATAGTTTTAAATCAAACGCTGAGCTTAATGAGAAAATGGGCTAACTTTTTAATGAGTTTGGTTCATAGTTGGTTGATATGTGTCTTTCTATAAGGCAGCCCTGATAATAAAAAAAAATGTGTTTTACATGAAGTTTTGAATTATTTACATTTTATTATTATTGTTATGTAATTATTATTATAATGGTGGATAGAATAACAAAAAAACATTGCTAGATAACCCAACATTAGCACAAGGTTGCCACGGTCGACTGTAAATACAAAATGGGGCGGCTAATAAAAGTCAAAACTTTATTAATCAAGATTAAAAGTAGCATTTTTCCAGCATATTTTTTTCTTTTTAGTTTACTATAGAAAGTAAATGCGTAGAAAGTTTTTGCTTTAATTATGATTAATTTGAAGTGTAAGTCATAGTTGTAGTTACGATTAAATAATTAAAGAGGAATTAAATTAATGGAATTAAAACTAGAATTAAAGAGTAACTAAATTAATAATTAAATTAATTATTATAACTAAATCAAAATGATTTGAGTTTCTACTACTTTTTACATTTTTATTCCCCCGTGGCATCCCTGTACGAACAACGCCTCCTATAACTGAAAGTCTTCACAAAGTTTTTTACTGGTAGTCCGATCAGACTACTATGAATGTAAACCAGTTTACAAAAGAGCCATTAAATAGAAAATCTAGCAAAAAAAAGAAAGTGGTAGCAAATAGATGTCTGACATTTTTTTAAATTTATGAGTATGATTGGTTTGTTTTAGCTGCTAGTCAACTACCACAAATTCAATTCTCAAATATATATAATAAATTTCTCTCAGATGCTTGTAAAATAGTAATTGGGTATATGCGTACAACTGGTTCACCTTTTAAATAGGCTGCGCAGACTACCTATATGAAACAGTGTGGAGGCTCTCTGATGTAAGAGGCGATGGTACAAAGCGGAGTATGCAGGGATGCCAACTACTCCGATTACTGCAATAATTTTAATAAATTGGTAGTAATACTAAATAATAATGGCATACTGGTAATTTCTCTGACATAATTCTGTATGCAGGAATGCCAACTGCTCCGATTACTGCAATAATTTTAATAAATTGGTAGTAAGACTAAATAATAATGGCATACTGATACTTTCTCTGACATAATTCTGTATGCAGGAATGCCAACTACTCCGATTACTGCAATAATTTTAATAAATTGGTAGTAATACTAAATAATAATGGCATACTGGTACTTTCTCTGACATAATTCTGTATGCAGGAATGCCAACTGCTCCGATTACTGCAATAATTTTAATAAATTGGTAGTAAGACTAAATAATAATGGCATACTGGTACTTTCTCTGACATAATTCTGTATGCAGGAATGCCAACTGCTCCGATTACTGCAATAATTTTAATAAATTGGTAGTAAGACTAAATAGTAATAGCATACTGGTACTTTCGCGGACATAATTCTGTATGCAGGAATGCCAACTGCTCCGATTACTGCAATAATTTTAATAAATTGGTAGTAAGACTAAATAGTAATATCATACTGGTACTTTCGCGGACATAATTTTCCAGTTGACTTAATAATTTTTTTCAAAGAAGCATATCGAGCATACCATATTTTTATAAATGCATTTTGAGCTGCTTAAAAATTTGAAGATCCCCAACGATATGATGATCTTTACAAAAATTCTTATTAATATTCTTTTAAAAATTAATATTCTTTTAAATCTAGATTCTAAAACGGATTTGAATACTCTTCCTGGTGATGCTTAAATTCAAATTTATTAACTTCAATAAATTCTTATGGAACGAGAGAAATTGCTTTCAGTTTTCAGTAAATTATGAATACATTTAAAAAAGTACAATTATTTTTATTTTTTATTTTCATCTCATCCTTTATCATATCTTCACTTCAGTTACTACAAAACTGTTCTTCTTTGCAAATTAAACTTCACAAAAGTCCAGAGCAATTCCTTTTTCTTCTGGTCTGTCAGCTTAGAGATGATCTAAAAGCAAAATTTAAAGCTCTCACGGTACCCTTTTAACTGGAAAAGTTCCTCTCAAAATTGTGGCAACAATGTTAGCGTGTCGGTGGTTAAAACCATCGCGTGAATCACACACGTGCTCTTCCCTTAATGTACTTCGTGTGAAGTGCTGTGACCGCAGTAGCTGGGCCTCGCCTGACCAGTTGACATCATAGCTTGTGATTCGCTTTTCACAGAACTTTTACACCTCGGAGGCGTCAAGACTCCCCCCACCCTCTGTGAAAAGAGCACGTGTTTAGGAGTGTAAAAAATCGTGTGTCCTTGCTTCATAAAGCATGAAGAGGGTACCATAACACTATTGTACTCTGTTACGACACAAAGAATAATAAAGCTTTTTTTAATTTTATATTTTAAATATCTAGACACTGTTATTATATTTAATAATTTCTAAAGCTTTTGGGAAAATTGTGCTAGATAGACTTAATGGAGGAAAGTGCATTTTAATGTAGAACATATATAAAACTTCATTAATGTAAATTAATTTCCAGCGTAAATGCATTACAGTTGGAAAGTCATAACTTTGTATGACTACTTATTAGTGAAAGTCATTAAATATATACTGAATAAACTGATAGACTTGCTTAGTCAGGGTTTGTACACACTTGGAGAAAAATTAATAACTGGCATCGATTTTGTTATAAAGTAGCTGAAAATTTATTAAAATTACCTTCCACTTTCGAAATAAAATTTATTATCGGTCATTTTCTGATCTACATATATTTACCTAAATACATTCTGGTAGTTACTAACATAATAATATTAAAAAAAATTAAAATCACATTTTTACCTTTTTTCAGTTTTTTCCAGGTGCGTATAAACCGTATTAGTTATGAATAACATAACTTCTCATGGTGCACACAGTCTGGAAAAAATTAAATAGTGGAGGCAAATATTTAATTTGGTTATGGTTAGTGTTTCTAATACCACTTACAAATATCAGCGACCCTGCTTGGTAAAACGAAGTGAATATAATGTAGAGAGCGTTCCTTGATATTCAGTGGCGCCATCTTTGGCCAAGAATACGTCTTCAGCCACGCGCACGTCACAGCTCGGTTTATAGGATGGACCCATTCATACATCCATTTCGTAGTTTTGACCTGAACAAGAGAAATATCAATCCTAAAAATCAGTACCCCAAAGATATTGATTTGTTTTGGGAACTCGGAGGATTTTGCAACCCGACAGATTTAACGTGCACCAGTCACCATTAACTACACGGGGAGTCTTCAGATAGCGGGGATCGAACTCATCACCACTTGGACACGGGCTCAACGCCCTACCAACGGGGCTATTCCACCCCTGTGAGGTGATCGTAGAATTGAAAGGCTTTAATTTCGAGTTAATTTTAGGAATTCAGTTGATCTATTTTGACGCAGATAATTAATTTATATATATATATTTTTCTTGATCGATGGTAATTCGTTGAAACATTTTGTTTGCTCGATTTTTTCTACTTGTTTTTAAATTTCTCTGTAAAGTAGCTGCTTTGTTACAGAAAACTATCTGTAAAACTTTTTTTTTAAAAATTAAAATCAAGATTTTTGCTTTAAGTGTTTCACAAAGGAAGTTTCCCCAACGATTGTATGAATCGGCTGATATATTGTTCATATATTTGCAACCACTTTTTTTTTTTAGAAAAAGGGCTCGTGATTTGCTGTTAATCTTCAGGGTTCATACTGTTCTTAAGTAAGAAGTGGTGACAATATTTAAGCAAAAAAGTACAAAATTTAATCTTGATTACCTTCCAATTACATATTACAAATACAAATTCGATTTTGTTACTAGTTATGGTTATTTGAAAAAGTAAGTGTAGCGGTGGACACGAACTTATAAAAATACATTTATTTTGCAACTTTTGCTGTCACTTTTAAAACTTTTTAAGGACAATACGAGACCTGAGTTAATGCTTCATAAACTTCTCAAAAAAAATTATTAATAAAACAAATTATCCTTTTTTTTGGTATTTGAATTTCTACTGCAAATCTTGATATTTCGTTGCGTTCTCTTACATATTATATAATGTTCATATTTGAAAAAATTGATCAAGTTTCGTACTCACCTGGAACAGAAGTAACAACTGATATCAATTTTCTTATAAGGAAGATGAAAATTTCTTTAATTAGCTTCCACTGTCGAATTAACACAGAGATGCCAATTAAAAAAAGAGATAATTTATGAAAGAGCCACTTAATACAAAATTTAGTAAGAATAAAAAGGTGGTGGCAAATATATTTGTAAAAATATTTTTGATTTATGAATATGATTAGTTTGTCTGATTTAATTGTCAACCACCACAAATTCAATTCTCAAATATATGTAATAAATTTCTCTCAAATGCTTTTAAAAGAGTAATTGGTTTCATGCGCTTAACTGGTTCACTTTTTAAATAGTCTGCGCAAACTACTTATAAAAGAAACCGTGTGGAGGCTTTCTGATGTAAGCGGTGGTGCCTCAGGCTCCCAGATAAATTTCGATAATGATGATGACAGCTAGTCCGTGTTGAGCCTTCAAAAAAGTTCACAAATTCAATCGACAATTTACAAATTTTCTTTCGCAGTCCCTTACCTTTCTTTAAAATATTAAGTTAAATGCGGATCAGGTGGTATCTCTGTTAAAATTACATGCATATGTATTTATTTAGAGAAAATAAAATTTTCTGGTAGCTACAGTCAGTGGCGTACGCAGAATTTTTTCAAGGGGGGTGTTCATAATTTTCTGAAGCTACTGAAAGAAATTCGAGTATGTAATGAAGCACCTTTATTTCACTAAATTAGAAAGCTAGACAGTTTTGACTTTTTATTTAGACAGCATTGTTTAGTTAAATTTTGATTTGATTTATTAAGTTTAAGAACATAATGTACTATCTTCTCGCATGTAATATCTTCAGAAAAAAGTCCAATGTCATATGGGTGGGAAGTAACACTTTGAGGGCCACTTTCACATTCATCAGATTTTGTTATGCTAGAAACGTTTTCTTCAACGGAAGTATCACATTTCTGTACAACAGAAAAACTTACATTGTACTCCGTTCCCCCTTTTATGCTTGTATAATTTTTCACCGCATCTCCAAGATTCTCGAATTGTCTCAAAGACGACAGAACGTCTAAGATTCCAGAATTATCGCGTAATGACCACGCGAATGACAGCCAGTCTCGAAAATCGCGACTGGCAGAACAGAAAGGAACCAGTCCATAACAGTATCACGTGAATTTGGTTTCAAAAGTACAACCCTATTATAGTAAATGTTTTTTTCAGCATTCTGAGAAATACCGTGAGAAAAAAAGGTAGGCATAAGGCAAATAAAAATATATAGTCTTAAAAAATAATACCTGCATAATTTCTACTAAAATTTCTATTTTTGCCATTTTGTCTGAGCTCAAGGGGGGTGTTCAAACCCCTAAACCCCTCCTTTGCGTACGCCACTGGCTACAGTCATAATAATAGTTTCAAAAAAAATTATATTAATATTATTACCACTTTCTTTCCAGATGAGTATGAACCCTTATTATCAATGTATGCCAATTATATTTTAAAAAAAGAATTAAAAGAATTAAGAATAAATAAGATACACATCAAAAGTATCAAAGCAAGATATGAATGGTATTAAAAAATCCTTTTACTCTTCATTCCAGGTGGAATGCACGCAACGCTGTCAGAAACCACCGTCTGGAACACTTCTTTCAATGCTACATTTATATAGAAATTCGATAATGAAACGAATCGGAATAGAACCGGACCCCAAAAAAGGAGGAAGTTTCAATTCCAAAATTGCGTGTTCGAGAATGTTTGGCCACCCCTTTTAGTCAACCCCTTCAATGGAACACAAACAGCCCAATCGTTTGGGAGTAATTTCATGTACGGAATACAAGAGAAATTCAATAGTAGCCCGAAAGATAAGCAAGAAGACCCCATTTTGCTTCCGTGATCAAATATGTGGAGTTGAGCTGTATTTGTGCTGGGGCTAAAAATGTTACTAAATGTATCGGGGAAAAGATAAGAAGTTATAATGTCAGTCAATCATTCGATTTAGTCGTTTGCTTCCTCTAATGCTTCTTTCGTTCTATTCCATTCAGCACGTACTCAAAAATGATGGATAGTATAACATTAAATGCGTTTTTATCTTTAATCCTTCATTCAGACTGATAAAAATAAGAATAAATTGTAGCATTCTTATTTTTTATATCAAACATGCATATTTGAGCCACGAAGGCTGATACTGATCTACCATTTTGAAAGACTAAAATTTAATCCTTGGAGACAGCAAGAAACACGCCCAGCTTCAGACCGATGGATTATAGATTTTCTGGAAAGTTACGTAAATGTGGACGGTGCGCGACGCATTCCTAACCTGCTGTAGAAATCATGAAGCCATAAGCTCCATGACCAGCGCCTCCTACAACTGAAAGCCTCCACGCGGTTTCTTATAGGTAGTCCGATCAGACCACTATGAAGGCAAATTAGTTTAAGAAAGAGCTACTTAATAAATAATAATCTAATAAAAATAAGAAAGTGGTAGCAAATATATGTCTAAAACTTTTTTTAATTTATGAATATAATTGGTTTTTCTTATTTACTTGTCAACCACTACAGATTCAATTCTCAAATATTTATAACGATAAAAAATTATAAATAATTCTTTATCGTTTTTTAATATATTTTTTAGAATCTGGAGGAGTTGACTTCTCTGCAAAAGGCGGAGTGCATAGACATAACAATTAAAATAAACACATACACTCCAACTGCTACGGAATTTCCGTAGTTTCAGAAATCTTCTTTTCAGACGGTAGCAAAATTAATGTCTTAATATTTTAAAAAAATTAATTTTGGTGTAACTTGTCCACTATTACTTATAAAAGTGCAGGCCATATGGCTAGATTCTTAAGTTCTGATAAAAGTTTTATGAGAGATCCATTTGCTTTAAAAATTTCTACTTTGGTTCGCTACCACTAGAAAGAATTAATTTCAAAATCCTCTTAAGTTGGAGGGTATGTAAAACGTAATATGCTTAATTTCACCAGCGCTTAGAATTTTTCGTAATGAACATAAGGTATTGTATAATTGCATAATTTGTGGTAGACAAAAAAATTGTTAATGATATTTTTTAATCAAAATAATATAGCAAAAAATAAAATTTTCTACTATTATTCAAGAAAATCTCTCGCTAAAATGGGAGAAGTTCGCCCCCGTGCGGCAACCCGAGGGAGCTTTCCCGCTTACATAAGTCTTAGGCAGGGAAACGTTTTTACAGGAAAGAATCGAGTGAATTTTTCCAGTGGAATTCGTTTTTCTTTTTTTTTTTTTCTTTTTTTCGGAAACTTTTTAAAGTGATTTTTTTTAAAGTGAAATATACTATTACAGTGTAACCTCCAGGTAAGACCACCTGTACGTAGTGAGCTCCTCTCAGGGCTGAAAGCTTGTATATGCTAAGACGGAAAGGAGTAAAATCTGCTACAAAAGGCATTGTATTTTAACATTTATTTCGAGAAAAATTAAATTTCTGTAACTAACGAGATTTTTTTTTACAATTATATCATACATATAAAACCCGTCCTTCTTTGAGAAAAGGTAGATATTGATGAATAGTTAAAAGAAGAGAATAGATTTACTCCTTCTAAAAACTAGTTAAAATTGGATTGGTTTTACTACCAGCTTTTCCGTCTCACTCACCGTAACTCTACTATTTACGACCACTTTTGGGAGGAACGGAATTTTTTCCATAGACTTTGTGCAGAAGAAGACGTTTAGAAGAGACCATTAAAACCTCTCCGAGTGATCGACTTGTACCCAATACGGAAAAATTATAAAAACAAAAAATATTAACAAAACAAATAAGTTGATTAAAATGTGTTCAAAATATTTGTGTGAAGCTCGTATTTAGAGAGCTCTTTCTGTCGATCTTTATGACGGAAGTTTGTTTCTCCGTCAGTAACCACCAATAGTTGTATAGTGTAGTACATGATTGTTCATTTAGGCTATTAATTAATGAATTGAAAAATTAAGTTTCCAGGAAATAATGTACAAATCGCTGAATGTGAATTTAGATTTTTATTAAGCATAATTTGTGATTTAGACAATGGCCATTTCTTCATCAAAAAAATAAGAAATCCTTTAAAGGGATGAAATCAGAATACTCTCGATTGAGAGATCATACAGCCGGAATATCATTTCTGACGGTTAGAAAATTGAGATTGGGGAGGCCCCAAAGGGCTCCCAGCCTCCACAAATTTGAAATTAAAAGTCAATATAATTATTCTCAACGGACAGAGAAAGTATGGGTAGGAGATCCAAAATTGGCGATTTATCCTAATATACCATAGCCAAAACAAAGCCAACTAGCATATCAACATGGATTTAAAAGAACACCTTGGCGATCACGAGTCGCCAACAAATTTATGAGAATTATTACAACCATGCAACCGAAACATTTAGCCGTTGGAAATTTAGAATTAAAAGTTATAAATAGATTTTTGTTTTCGATTAGAGGCGACAGTGAATTTATAAGTCTGCATTAGTATTGGAATAAGAAAAAAGTATCCGTTACATTGATTTAGAAGAGAAGAAATAAATATTTTATGTTCGTTTAAAAAGATTAAGTTTTTGATTTATTTCAAATATAATTGTTCTATTAATAAAAAAAAATAAGCTTAAGTAATGAAAGATATTTTAAAAGGATGGAAAATAAATATGTAATGCCAATTGTGGCATCACAATCTTTAACCGAAGTCTACAACCTCATGTTGCACTCAGAGTGCACAAAAGACTATGCTATAAATGATTTATTTTTAAAGTTGAAAGTTATTTTAGGAAAAAAACTAAGCATCTCAAATGTGAAAAAAAAAACCTCTTCTCATTTTTAAAGCTAACTATTTATGATTTAAACTTAAATGTAAACTTAGAAACATTATTGTTTATCGATTTTAAAAAATTCTATCATTCATGATTCAGAAATTTACTTTTACACATATTTATATCTGTAGGAACCATTTTTATTGATGCTAAATTTTATCCATCGATCCGGTTTTCATGATGCCAACACAAGTGGCGATTCCGCACCAAAAATGACAATGATTAAAATTAAAATCATTGGCGAAAAATCTTATACTTTAGATAAAATTTTAAGGACAATGGAGGTATCCCCTAAAATCGAACAACCTCCAATAAGGACTATTTTACTGTTCAACAGAAAGTGGTCAATCCCAAGAAGTTTCAGTGTATGCAAACCCGCCAAACTTTACGCATTTGGCGTAAAATTTTATATTTGTATTTAAAGTGGTAGTAAATATATATTTTCTTTACTTTTATAAACATAATTTTTAAATGATTCTGATCACCACTATTCTTAAAAAAAATTAAGCATATATATTAATATGTGTTACTACCATGTTCGTCAGCTTAAGCTTTTTCAAAAACAACGTATTTTTTGCTTAAAATTGAAATTTTAATTCCATTTCAATACCACTGGGAAAAATCATAATGGAAGGGAATAAAAGTTGGCAGGTATGAAATTATATGGAAGTATTTGGGGTTCCAAACATCAGGGCGTCCAAGGGTCACTGAAAATTATTTTAGTAGTATACAAAACTATGTTATAAAATGTTTCACATGTTTTGAAAGAAGTAACATTCCTCAATAGTTCGCTAACTCAAACACATAAAAAGAGTTATGTAGTAACCGGGTTGAAAATTTATAGCATTTAAGCGGTTGCTGTACCAGGTGATATTTCCTCAGCTTTGATGATATCAGTATACTTTGATGATGATTAGAACTACCAGTATAATAATTTTGACTGTCTGTTTGACCCTACCTGCTAACTTTTACGAATTTTGTTAAAGAATTTTCATATCGGTAGTTCAAAAACAGATTAAAAGCATAAGTATCTGAAGTAGATCTTTACTATTTTCTTAGAAGCGTAAATTTCCACATAAAAAGCATTTTCACATAAAAGCAGGGATTTTCCACATAAAAAGCATCAATTTTAGGGTTTTTTCAAAACTTTCTATGCTTTTGGAATACATCTTTTATACATAAATGACTCTTAGTTTTATAAATTTGATTTAAAAAATATTTTTCACACCACAAAAAAAAAATTTTCACACCACTTATTCCAAATCTCATAACGTTACATTATTGATACGGTCTCGTGTAGAAGCTTTTAAAATCTTGACAAATCTCCCAAAAATACTTACAGTTAGCTTTTCTTGAATGGTTTACTAATCTTTAAAATATTTTTCAAAAAGCATAGCAGTTGGCCACCCTGCAAGTCTTGCTGGGGAATTGCAGGATTTACAAGGCGGCCAAAAATTTGAAAGCCTGTATATATTTAGACGAGGAAGAGCAAATACTGGTAAAAACAATTATTGTATCCTTTGCCCGGAAGAAAAAAATGCATAGCATTGTAGTAGTTGCAGAATCAGGTGAATTTCCATTAATGTGATGATAAGTTATCGTCAAAGCAGTGGAAACTCACCTGATTCAGCAACCACTAAAATTCAGTCAATTCGTTCCCCATCACACATAACACCTTATATGCGTATGAATTGATGAATTAATTTTTTGAAAACATTCATTGATCACTATAATATAATAATCTTAAGAGACCTCTGGTTGCTTGCGAATCGCATTTCTCCTACTACTGTGCTACTTAAAGTACTAATATTTTTTTTAAAAGAATTCACAAATCTTTAAAATTCGGGTTATCAGATTGCCCACTTCTAGATTCTTTTAAATAATTGAACTCCTGAGCCGTGATGGCTCAGGGGATAGAGCGTTTGCCTTCCAATGAGGTGAACCGGGTTCGAATCCCAGCGATGGTTGGTCGATACGAATTCCGCAACCGGCTTGTTCCAACCGCAGTGCTGACGTGAAATATCCTCAGTGGCAGACGGATCATAAATCCCCTTGCCACCAGGCTAACCGTGAGAGGTTCCAGTGGTCCTCTACTCCATGTAACGCAAATGCGGGTCAGTTACATCAAGAGTCCTCCGCGGAGGCAAATTTCCCCTAATACTTGATCCAGGAGTTCTCTTGTCTTCTGTATTGGGTTCAAAACTACAAGGCTCTGGAGTTGAACATTTGCAGTCGTAAACCCAAAATTGGGTCGGCTGTTCAACGACGGTTATAAAATAAAATAAATAATTGAATATCTATTCATTTGGTAGCAAGACTATGTTAAATTCAAAGACAACAATGTATCTTTATTCATCGTTGTCTTTGAATCTAACTGACACAATTAAGTCAACAAAAAGTTTTTTTCTTCCACAAAAGACTAAACAAAACATTTTACTCAGTTCCCGCTCTTAACAACACACACTTATCAATAAAAAAAATTAAAAAAAATCGAAACCAATTATCACGGTAATACATGCATAACACACTCCCTCCCTCAACACGCACTCTTAATAAAGTCACGCTCACACACACCCGTAACCCCTTTAACTACCCCACACACTTACACAACCTCCACAGTGTCCGGAACAAAGCGAAAAGCTCCCGGATATAGCTTTCTGTTAACAACATTCGACATGCCCTTCTACCCCGGAAAGGGGGATGATCGGGGATTAATGTCATCTTTCCCCCGTCGCGTAGGGGGATGGAGAGTGCCCGGGTAATCCCGGCCCAATTGTATCAGCAACTTACTCACCCTGAACTGGACGAGAGACAATCAGGGCAGATTGTCGCATTCCCACGCTGAGGTTATCTGCCCGGGTTATGTGCAGGTGAAGGAACACACGAAGGTTTTCCATCTTCTATTTGTTTTTACCCTACACTCTTTGTTCCATCCTCTTGTTTTTAGTCCTTCCCTTTTTTTTATTATTTTTTCTATGCGTCACACTGTGGAAAATTATTTTTTTACCTTCTTTTTAGATTTTGTTTTGACCCAGAATAGAGTCCAGCAAAAGATTTAGACAGTAGTTTCATTTATTTTTTGAAGAACAGTTTCAACAGAAGAAAAATGTTCGCGACTGAGTTCGTTTTTTAATGAATTAATAAATCTTATAAAAAAATTTTTGTAGCAACCTGCTCATGTATGAAAGTCTAGAAAAGTTCAGATTAAACCTTTTCACTTTCTGCTGGGGTCGAGAAAAACATGGAAACAATTCGATTTAACTAAACATAAAAGAATTTCTTTTTTTCAATAGAGAATGTTTTACAAGATTTTACATGGCAAAACTGTTGGCACAATTTAAGAGATCATATTTGAAGATTTTAAAAACGGGGCACTTTTTACCCATCTAAAGTTTTCATCCTTTTTTATTATAAAAGTATTCTAATATAAATACAGTGAAACCTCGTTAATGTCAACTGGAAGTGGGACTGAAAATTTGTTGACGTGAAATGCAATTCTCTTTATCAGTTCAAAAATTGTTTTGGTGAAAATTGAACAATACGAGACATTTTTTATCATCTAAATCTGTTATTTATTTGCGTTTTTAAATATTAAATTTCTATTATGAATCTACAAATTAATATATATTTTATTTCAATAAATATATTTATTTTATACATTATATTGAATTAATACTTTCTATACATCTCACACTAAATAAAACCAATTACTTTAAAAACAAAACAAAGTTTCAAAGGAAAAAAAAATTTATAGTTCAGACGAAAATAATGTCTACTTATTTTCTGTGAACTATTTTTTTTTATTTTTTATTATTCTGTTGAAGCAAATAGAAAAAGTTACTGAATAGTAACTTACTAATACGAGTAAACTGATTTATTGCAGAAATTAAAGAAGATTACTAATAAAATAATCAATAATAACTTGCCGTTTTGAATTCTTGTTCACATATGCTTTTTAAAAATCTTCTAACTTATCTATATCCAAAAAATAATTGGTCCCGCAGTGGACTGATGGTTAAGACACGGTTCCCAGCAGATCACCGAAACAAGCATCACTGGCTACGGTCAGTGTGCGGGTGGGAGACTACTTGGATCAGTCTGCGTAGGGACCGAGGGTGTGCGGTATTGGTCCTTGTTAAACTGTTCTACCGTAAAGTGCTCGACTTCGTGTGCAGATAGTTGGGCAACCGAAGCGGGGGTGCCATCCCCTCTGCAGAGGATAAAAATTTTGATGGCATGTCTTCGGATCATCCTCCTCAGGGATGTTTCCCAGACCTTCGCCAATAGCCCATTGTGCAGTTCTAGTGCGACGTAAATGAACTACAACTAAAACAAACAAAAAACAATTTGAATTTTCATTTTGCATTACAAAAGAACGAACAGTTTTAATTGCTCCATTAACATCGATCAGAGGAAAATAAATTAAAGTATTCGCTTCCAAAATTTAAGAGAACTTTTATCTCCTGACGTCTTCACCTGTAGAGATAAAGTTCAACAATATCAATTTCTTAGAAGAACCTATGAGAGTGTGGAATAAATGGATAAATTCGGATGGTCATTTCTCAGAAAAACGTGATTCTTTGCTTTCACACCCATGAATCATCCCCTCTTTTCATGTTAGATAACAAAAAGAATTATGTTGCTCCCTGTAATATCCCCTCAACAGATACAATTCAAACAACTGTTTCATTTGGTTGCTGTAAGGTTGCAATTATCCACATTATAACAGAGCATTCTGATCTAATAGTTATGGAACTGTGTATAATAAGTTTTCTTACCTGTCAGAGGGTGGGGGAAATAAATTTTCTATTCATATCGGAAGTACAAATTTTTCCAAAAGTATTAAAGTACGACTTAACCTTAAAAAATATTTCACGTCATGCGTGTTCAAGTTAGAAATATTTTAAAGTGACATATCCGCTTAAAACTCAACGGAAATCAAAAATCTGTTCACGTTAAAAGAAATTCAAGTTAAACGTTTTAACATTATTAAATTTCGACTGTATTGCAATCCTGTAGAATGATTTTAAAATTGCTGATATATCAAAACTAGAAATAAATTAATTTCTCATCCTCATTTTGGTCTATCCGAATTCTGCCTTACTAAAAAAGACATCATTTTTAAAATCTTCATACGTGATCGTACAGATTCTGATAAGAGTTCAGCCATACAAAATCGTACGAACTACTTTCGACTAAAAGAAAGATTGTTTACGTATGATTAGAATAGAAATATTCGCTTATTTTTACCTAGCCTTGTGTTTTTTAATAAAGAAAATAAATAAATAAATAAAAAAAAATTGTGATTGTCATACTGGCCACAATAATAATAGTCATTATTCGTTTTCAGAACACAAGCATGAATGTAATTGTTTAGCAATAAGTTAATAAAAGAAGGATACATCAATTTAAAAAAAGAATTTCAATCAACCTTAAGTAAAAATTTTGAGACAATATGGAAAATAATAAAGACAAAAGAAGAAGAAAAATTATAGAAACAAAATTATTTTTAAAAATATTTACCCTTTATTTTTTTATCTTAAAAAAAAATGAATAAATAAAAAAAACTCTTAAAAAGTCCGGAAAGCAAAATAAAGAAAAGACACAATCTCTCCATCAACCCACACGACTATATCCGCAAAAAGGAGTGCTTTCTAATATTGTATCAATATATCCAAAGCAAAATATATCAATATAACAATGTGAGGAGCACTCAAAAAAATTGAAACGAAAATAGAACGCATTAAGTAAAAAATATCTACGAAATAAAACATATCAAACAAAAAACGGAAAATAAAATGTAAATAAAATATAGAATAAAGCACGAAACGAAATCTGTAAAGCGAGGGTCAAATTCAAATTAACTTACGCGTGCCTAAATCTTATTTTAATGATTTAAAATATTGTCGTAATGAGATTGCCAGATTACGAAATATGAAAAGTAAATAGAGTGATCTCATATGGCACTGCAATATTGAAGCGCGTTTAATTAGTTAGTTACCTTGGATTGAACCGAAAATGACAAGGTTATAATATTATAAAGGGTAATATAAACTTTATAATAAATAAGGTTGATATTTAATTATGCAATTTTAATGATTTTAGAAAACTAATAATTATTTTAGAAACGAAACATGATTTCCACGTTTTGCACTGATTTTTAATTTGAAATTAATTTTACTCATTTTTTTTCTCTTTTCTTTTTATCCTTTTTGTCTTTATTGTGATATATTAAAATTTTACAAAATATAAAAAAATTTCTTCGCGTGATTTTTGGCCAAACTTAGATGTTTTCGCTTCGCTAATTTCAATAAAAATATCATTCGGGAAAAAAAAAATTTCCTTTCAGAACATAACTAATTTCAGATATAATTTGCCCTCACCCTTAATTAGGAAAGATCAAATGCTTGCATAAATGTAAGAATATATTTGTTCGTTCGTGAAATTATTTTCGCAAATGATTGTATATGAAATACGTAAACTGATTTCTGGCTAGAAAAAGCTCACTTTATACTACATCGGAACAATATACATTTACACTACATCGTAATGATTCAGAAATTCATATAAAAAACCTCTTTGATCTAGTTCTTTTGCAATGAAACTCTTAAAATGTTACCAAAATCAATCGAAGTTTTAAACGTTTTAATTTTCTATTGTCTTCCGCTCTATAAAATATTTTGCGAAAACGTAGTAGTAGTTAGCCCTGCAGGCTAAAATGATTTTATGCCAAAAATAAACAAAATATAAACTGACCTAAAAATACCATTTTGATAGAAAACCTGTAATTTTTGGAACAAAAGTAATTTCTGATTTTAAATATCTGTTGCAAACGGTTCTAAAAACTTATCCAGGTTGCAGAGTTTATAAATATCAAAAATTGCGTTTGAAATTATTAAAATACGAAGAATTAACTGGGACAAAACATTTATTATAAATAAAGCAGGTAAGAACCAACGACAAGCGCATAACACAAACGTTCCATGAAAATTATGAACAAGCCAACTGATGCCACTCACAGCTTTTAGAAATAAAATAAATAATGCCGCGGTGGCCAAGAGTATCATTTTTCACAATATTCACACCCAAGATAAGACCAAGTATCTGTATAAATGCGAAAAAAAGTTATTCTCGAGTGTTTTTAATTTATTTATAATTATTATTTTGATAATGATCGATATCAAATAGTGAAAATAATATCAAGCAGTAAACTAATTCTTTAAAAAAACTCTCTTTATAAAATATTTTTGGTACTTTTTTTATTTCTTTTTCATTCATACATTTAGCAATTCCTGACAGAAATTCGTTTAAAAGCAATAAAAAATGTAACGCAAGTATAATAATTAATATATAGGCATTTGGTAAATTTTTACCTGGTAGCAAACTTAAATGAGGAATATTTAAATGTTAATAAAAATCCTATTTCTTTTAAAAGTTTGCTAAAAATAAAAGCACCAGAATAAATAAAAAAATAGAATAAAAAAAATTTTTGTAGTCCCGTCTGTCAATGAAGGTGGTACGTAGTTCACCCAATGGGAAGTTGCCGTGACTCAATGACATAAAGAAAGTATCTTCAAACCAATCAGAGGTAGTGTCGGCCGCTTATCCCCACCCCTAAAGTCGGCGTGGGAAAAACGATGGGTGGACAATCATCAACACATTCAGGGAGTCGCCTCTGGTCCTTCTTTTGTCTCTGCCCTTCTTGGACAGAAGCATATGTAATCAAGGCTAATGTCTCATCATTTTCGAAATCCATGCTTAGTTTTTGCAATGATTCACAAAGATTAAAGTCATTAATTCAACCATAAAATAATCGTAAGGTCGGTACTCAGATATTTTTAGTGATGTGTTTTAGTTCAGAGAGTGCAGTGGTCTCGAACCTTTTTTACCTTTTGACCCCGTCTGATGTTGTTTACCTTTAAATGTTGACGGCCACCTCTCTATCTTCTCTCTCACTCTCTTTCATTCTTATTATTATTACTATTAATTTTTTTCTTTTGCTTAAAAACCATAAGTTGTCGCGAATATGCACATCACTTCCTACACAGGGACCGATCAAGACTAATTCAGGTCCAAGGCCCATAAAATTTCCGGGACAGTAACAAAATATTTTGAAATTAAATTTTTGAAGAGTAGTCCTAACAATAAAAAGAATCTATTAAACTTCATAATGCAAGCGAAACATTCTAAAAAATTTTGAAAGCAGACAATTGGAGATTATTTTTCTAAGATATATTTTACGCATCTAAATATTAAAGTAAAATATAAAATGTTGTGAAAATAAAAATAGTTTGATGACCACAAACAATTGAAATCAGAGATTTTTGCCAAAAGTCACTGATTAGCTGAATTATTTTAAAGACTGTAGCCTTCCATCTACAGCTTTACACATTTGTTAAGAATAAGTTTTTAGTTCTTGTTGACACGAATCATTAATACGAGACTTTGCGAATATGCATTCTCGTTACATTTGCTTAAGCCGTTGGAGTAATAATTGCACCAATTAAAATTCAGCTGTACTTTGGAATTTAATAAGTGCAATGTTTACACGAGCTTGGTTTATCACAATATAAGAAAAATTTGAAATAAAAAAAATTCATTTTTTTGTCAAAAACTGTTTCTTTCATTATTTTTAAAAAAAGTAATACAGTGGACTTTTTACTAATTTTTGAGGCCCCTCAGAAAGTGTGAGCCCTAGGCCTACTGGGCCTAAGCGATAATCCGGCCATGAGAAAGCCTCCACACGGTTTTTCGTGAGTAGTCTACGCAGACTATTTAAAAAGTGAACCAGTGCAGAACCACCAGCAGTGTGCGCAGAAACCAAAATTCTTTTTTAAAAGTAATTGGAAGAAATTGATCATATATATTTGAGAATTTAATCTGTGGTGGTTGAGAAGTAAACAAGACAAACCAATCATATTCATAAATTAAACAAATTTTTTATATATATATTTGCTACCACTTTCTTATTTTTACTAGATTTTGTATTAAATGGCATTTCGTAGAATGGTTCACCCTCATAATGGTCTGATAGAATTACATATACGAAACCGTGTTGATATGCATCGATAAAACAAGTTAAAACGCAAATTTATTTAAATGTGATTTTTCTCTTCTTTATCTTTTCAAAAGGAACAGGTATTTAAAGGAGAGAGAAAATAAATAAAACAGGCGTACAAATCTTCTTTTTTTTAATTGGAATCTGAGAGAATTGAAAATATTGATAATTATATATTTTGAAAACTCTGTTGACCACCTTTACAATGGCTGCCTTGGAGCCCCGAATGCTCAGGGGATAGAGTGTTCGCCTTCCAATGAGGCGAACCGGGTTCGAATCCCAGTTTATACGAATTCCGCATCCGGCTTGCACCGACCACAGTGCTGACGTGAAATATCCTCAGTGGTAGACGGATCATGGGTTTGAGTCCCCTTGCCTTCAGACTAACCGTGGGAGGTTCTCGTGGTCTTCCTTGCCATGTAACGCAAATGCGGGTTAGCTCAATCAAAAAATCCTCCATGAAGGAAAATTTCTCCCAATACTCGATCCTAGAGTTCCCTTGTCTTCTGGACCTGGTTCAAAATTACAAGGCTACGGAGTTGATCATTAGTAGTCGTAAACCCATAAAAATTGGGTCGGCTGTTCAACGACGGTTATAAAATAAAATAAAATGACTGCCTTGTGCTTTCAGTTAAGAGAATGAATGTTCGTGAGAGATCTGCTTTAAAGTCAAGAAAATGTTTTATCCAATTGCTTTGTTTTGAGAGGATCTAGAACAAAGATCTCTGTTCAATCCAAAGCATGACGAGAAAGTTCATGAACTTCAATTTTTATTTATTTATTTTAACTCGGGTGATTCTTCATCTGAACTTCGACGTAGGACTATCGAAGAGAAACGTCCTTTGATTGGCAACCACTGGCCTAGAGAAAACGGAGAGGTAGGTAATGAACACCTCTCTAAGACGTTTAACTCAAATTACTTAGCCATGCTTGCAATAAATTTACCAACACCCTGGGAAAAATATAAAACTATTTGAGAAATTTCTAAAAGGATATTCGAAAACGCAACCATTTATTTTACCAATTATTAAAAAAAAAATTTTTTTAGAGAATCTATTAAAATATTTGTTTTCAGAATATTAAATTGAAATAGTAAAGCAATAAATTTCCAAACATCTTTAGGCAGCTTTACTACCATTTTATTAATATTTTTTTTATCTCTGGGCTCTGGTCAGCTTACTTGTACTCTTTTTAAAAGTAATAATCCTACTATGTAGTGAAAAGACTAAAAATAGAACAATTTTAAAAAGAGAAATTAGAAAGAAAAAAAAATCAAAAGCTATGTCCATTTTCTTAAACAAGCAGTGTATGAAACCACATTGTTGAAAGTGTATGAAACCCATATATGGCAACGTTACTTTTAAAAAGTAACGAGTAAAAGTACAAGTATTTTTAAAAAAAGTAACGAGTAAGAAGTAAAAAGTTCGTATTTTAAAAAGTAACGAGTAAAAAGTACAAGTAAAAGTACAAGTACTTAACAAAAAAAGTAACGATTTAAAAGTACATTTCTAGGAAATCGAAAATTCAAAGTAACCTAAAATTTTATTGAATTCTTATGTGCTTTAATGTTTTTGCAAAATTGTTGTTATTTATTTAATTATTTTTAATTTTGAAAGTTATGGACACTTTATTTTTAAATTCGGAAGAGTATTACAATATAATTTTATAATATAATCGTATAATATAATTTTAAAATCAAATTTATATATTAATAGGCTAGCAATATTTTGTCTCGCTAAAAACTCCCAAACTACGCAACAGAATTAAACAAATAAGGTGTCATTTTAAAGGTATTGTTATGTAGATGTGCAATAAGGTCTTAAATTATGAAAATTTCCTTTAATTAATTAATAAAATTAATAATTTAGTTTCAACCAATGAGAATTCAGCAAATCATTTTTCGGGTGGTTCGCATAAGCATTGTTTCCGTAAGCATCGTTTGATTTAAAGCATTTCTGAATTAATAGATTGATAAACAAAAATAAGAGTGGATAAAAAAAAAAAACGGAACTGAATTTCTTAAAAAAAGAATTCAATATCTTTAGTTCCTTTGATAAATTTTTAGTTTCTTGATAAATTTTTTGTTTCGTTACAATAGAATGGCAATGGCATCGTGCGAATATTCAAACCAAATCAAACGTGCGGATATTCAAACCAAAACAAACTTTCTACAAACAATTATTTTGATTTGAGATTTAAAACGATATCTTAGTTATTTAGTTCTATTTTTATTTATTTAGTGCCTGCTGCCTAAATAAAATGCCTGCTATCAGGCGTCGAAATATCTCTGGCAGACGTCAGAGAAATGAATGGCGGAATTCTAAACGGGAAAGCATTTCTTATTGAGATATATTCTTTGCTACAGCTCCAAATTTCTCAGCTACATGAAGAAAAGATAATCAAATTGTGAAGTGGGCAGAGAAGTGTATAAATTTCATTAAGTAATTGATTTTAATATCTGGCATTTTTATTTTAAAATTTAAATTTGTTAAAACGTTTTTATAAGATTGCGAAGCAATATGCAATGGAACTGCGAAGCAGTTCTGGGGGTTGGCGAGCGTAGCGAGCAGGGGGTGGAGCCCCCTAGTATAATTTTAATATAAAATTTTTTATGGATTTGCACGAAAAAGAAATTTTATCTATTGATTTTAATTTATAGTTTATTATTTTTATTTATTTAAATTACAATTGATTTAAAATTGTTTTACTCTATAGCACAAACATAACCAAACAAATAACAGCACAAACATAAACAAAGCAAACACGGGGTTTCAGATAGCTTTGTGATCTTTGAGCTAGTAAAAAATAATTGAATGCGCAGTATAAGTTGAAACAGAACAGTCTACAGTTTTATTTGTAACAATGGCTAATGCTGAAGTCATGCGAGAAAATCATTTTCCGAACATTTCTGCCTAACGGAATAATTAAAATTCGTAAACGCATTTTAGTATCAGCGGCTAAATTAATACCTTCGAGTTTTCAAGAGTTAAAATAGTAATTATAATACTTTTCAATAACACAAATAGCTCGGAAGTTCTTAGAGATTTGACTGGGCGTTGTTTGACAAGGTCGGGCATAAACGTAATTTTAGTAAAAAATGTACTAGGTAAAAATATATTTAGTAAAAAATGTATTAAGACAAAAATGTATTATTAGTGAGTTCAAAAAGAAAATTGAAAAACGTAATAACAAAATCCAACATTTTTTATTTAAAATGTGTTAAATAAATGCATAAAACTCGAAAATGAATGAAGATAACTTGCTAATTAATATTTTTATTCATTTCGCAAAATAATTGCATATCGAAAGTGGTGTCACGGAGTGTGCTGCGAGAATTTCTCAGAACGTGCGTAGCCACGCTGAATAAGCGCTCCACGGGAGCACTAGAAGGTACTGCAGTATTATATTTCACATATAATTTTTTTACGATTGGATATCAATTCAAAATTGATATGCTTTCCGTTTCGACATTTGAGCTCATGTATGCCATAAATTCTTCTGTCGCTGGTGATTGGCATGATGTTTTCAGCTTTAGAAAATTTAAAATCCCTGGGTTTTTTTCAGTTACGTTATTAGTTATAGCAGGGTGTTCAGCTTGGACAATTCTTTCCAATATTTTTGTAGCCTCCTCCCTAGCTTTTTCTTCCAACCAATTAAATTTGATGCGAGGTACAATTAAAATGCAAGGTACAAGATGCGATTACAAAAACATAAGCATTTTTTTTAAATGTATTTTTTATTTTTTAGAAAGCTTACCAAGTTTTAGAAAAAATTAACGATTACATTCGACATTTCCGTTACAAATACTTGTACTATTTCCCTAAAAAAGTAACGAAAGTACAAGTAAAAGTACTAAATTTAAAAAGTAACGAAGTACAAGTAAAAGTACTAAGTTTAGAAAGTAACGAAGTACAAGTAAAAGTACGTACTTTTTACTTGTACCGGCGGTACAAGTAACGAAAGTAAAAGTACTGCCATATATGATGAAACCACATTCTTGAAAGAAAGCGGAATTGATGGCAATCCCTGATACATACCTACCAACTCTTCCGAAAGATTTTATTTTTATATTTAAAGTGGTAGCAATACTCAGCTTATTCCAATCAACTTTTTGAATTATAATGATAATTATAAATGAGTTTGACCACCACTACATTAATTACAACAAATATATGAAAGCATAATAATCCTTGCTCAAGCGAATTTCAACGGGAACCAAATATAAATATATTTTTGAGTCAGATTGTTTTTCGTTTATTGTTTTACAACCACTCTGAAAATCCATTCTCGGAAAGAGTGAAAATTGGCAGGTATGTATATTTTTATTAAGTACGGCCTGGAATATGTTTTAAAGTGGTATCTACTTTTTGAAAAATATAAGTGCGTTGACATTTAACCGGTTAACGCCCAGCGTCATATATTTAATTTAGGACAGTTCCTTTTTTCAAAGACATTCATTGTGGTGGGAAACTTTTTTCAGGATTTTCATTCATCTGGGTGAATTAAAAGATTCTCAGATACCACAATGATTTAGTTATTAGATCTCGAATTATAAGGAACAAGTACTTTTTGATCTATCAAAGACTTTTTGAATGCCATAACAGTGGAAAAACCAATTAATTTCGATAATACATTAAACCATACCTGCCAACTTTCACTCTTTCCGAGAATGGATTTTCAGAGTGGTTGTAAAACAATAAACGAAAAACAATCTGACTCAAAAATATATTTATATTTTGATCCCGTTGAAATTCGCTTGCGCAGGGATTACTATGCTTTCATATATTAGTTGTAATTATTTATATGTAGTGGTGGTCAAACTCATTTATAATTATCATTATAATTCAAAAAGTTAATTAGAATAACCTGAGTATTGCTACCATTTTAAATATGAAAATAAAATCTTCCGGAAAATCCGGAAGAGTTGGCAGGTATGCATTAAACCACTTTTTCCATAAAACCACTTTTTGTATCATTTCCATATATAAATTCGGGACAAAACGGGTTAAAATACTTTCGTTTTCCGTGGGGTGAAACCTTCAAAACTGATTTTTTTTAAAAATAATTGGAAGTTAACTTAATGAAATTTTCATGTGTCTTTGTAAAACTTTGACACCTATCTTTTATTTTTTCAGGTTGTGGGTTCCTTGTATTTGGTGTGATGCATCCTAACAGGTACCTTGGGTCTAAAGCAGTTATGACAACAACATATGACATCAACGCATCACATCTTAAATAAAAAGGTTTCGTCATTTTCTTTCTTTCGTCAACTCCTTACGTAGTATAGAAGTGATGACAGAAGCAATCACTCGAAACGGTTTCAAAATATCCTGATTTGCAACACACTTCCTAAAAGCATAAAAACTGCAGCTTGCAGAGATAAACTGATTTCAAATTTGAAATGTGTGATGCAAAAATATCTAAGATCCGTTAATAAAATTTCATGCAACAGAAAAAAAATTTAAAAATAAAATGTTCTCTAGTGCAATGGATAAATTTGGTTTAATTTCGATTCAAATATTTGTTTTCATAAAAATATTCAAAGGATAGATTTTGGTAAATTTAAATTTATTTGAAATTTACACAAATTATAAAATAACATTAACATACATTATAATTTGTTTCTGCTTAAAATAAGAAGAGGAATCAGAAAAATAAGCAAATCACAACACATACAAAAATCATTTTTTAAAAATGCCAGTAAGTGAAAGTACATATGAATTCGCTACTGGCTTTTTATATAACATTTTGTATTTTAAACTGTATTTTCTTTTCCTTTTTAGTTTTTGTTTAATATATTTTATTCAGCATTCTCTGCTTAATTTGTTCTATTTTCATTTTCATTTTTTTTTTGGTGCTCCTCACACTATTGTATTGATATATTTTACTCGGGCTGTATTAATACAATAATAGAAAGCACTCTTTTTTTGCGGATATAATCTTGTGAACTCTTGACGGGATTATAACTTTTCCTTATTTTATATTCCGGCTTTTTAATTTATTTTCGATTATTTTATGTTTATTTTTTTTTTCTTTGTTAAAAATATTTACAGGTTTTCTTCCATGTTCTCTCTATATTTTTTAATTTATATTTGTGTTGTTCTTTACCTATTTTGTGTCGTTCTTTACGTTCTTACTCTTTTCTTATTTGTGTTCTTCTTACTATTTTAGAATTTGAATGATGTCAATTTTTAAAAATAAAAACCATTCATTCTATTTTTGTTAGGTGCTTTTATGTAAGGATCATATTTTTACTTATATAAAAAAACAATTTCACTCGCAAAATAATATCATTATAATATCTAGTACAATTTCATTTTCTAAAAGTCACTTTTTCGTAATAAACTTGTTACCGTCCACTGAAACCCGTAGGACAGGTTGACAGTCAATCGTTGAATATTTGATTAAGAACATTTGTCTAGCTGACGTTGAAATCAATAAAAGAGACTGCAATTTTCCATTTCCTGAATTATTAAACAACGTTTAACTCGTCGCCAATACAACAGATAGGCCACCTGCTGCGAGGCACACAATTGTCGCCAAATTGGCCTCATCTGTCATCGGTAACAGATAAGTAGTGTTTAGATATTCTTGTCAATAATAAATGCCTTGTTATATGACACCACATATATTTGACTAAGTTGAAAAGAACCAACTTCTTCCCTTTAATTATTTTTATTCTTTTGTTAGGCCTTAATTAACCCACTCACCGCTGACATTACGTTTCGTAAATTTTTTTTCTTGCATCTTGCGAAAAAAATGAGGGTTGAGAATTAGTTGATAATTTCTAATGTAACTAACATTTTAGTTTTGAAAAAGATTGCAAACGCATATTTTAAATAAAAGTGCTGTTGCGAATCAATGCTTAATCTTAGTTGATAATTTCTTAATGTGACTAACACTTTAGTTTTGAAAAATATAGCAAACACATTTGTTCATTAAAAATGAGGTTGAAAATTAGTCCTCAAACTCCACTGATAAGTTCTAATGTGACTAACAAATTAATTTTGAAAAACATTGCAAACGCAATTTTTCAAATCAAAATGTGCAACTATTGATATAATCTTAATAATATCTATAGGATATCTTTTTAACCTATTTAGAAAAAAATATAGATAATTATTAGTTTTTTTAAGAAAATTGCTTACTAATAAGAAAGAGTGCACAAGAGATAACGGTTGCATATCCGAAAGCGTATTATATTAGCGTTTTTTCGAAAAAGTTTTTCCCTTCTGTTAAAGAGATTATAGAAATGATATTGTAGAAAATTTCGTATATTACTTGTTATTATTTTTGAATGCATGTTTCAAAACTAATTGGATTATAATATATATGTTTAAATTATTTAAATGTAGTGGTTGTTAAACTTATAGTAAATCAGATTTATTAAATCAGGAATGTAAAAAATTTACTAACACATAATATAAAAAAATAAAATCTTCAGAAAGAGTAAGGGGGATTGAACTGTAGTTTAACCCCACCTTTAATAATGAAATTGTTATTCTATTAATTCATTTCGCTCTGGGATATTTCGATTTGCAATTTTTTTTAGTTTAAAATTTTATTATATTTATTTATATTCGCTTTGGAGAAATTGGATATATATATATATATATATATATATATATATATATATATATATATATATATATATATATATATATATATATAAGTCTTTGTTTGAAACAAAGAAAATAGCTGACATTACGCTTGGAAGACAATGATTCCAAAATGTTCATGCTTGGAAAAATGACCATAGCTCAAAGCGCGTCTTTAAATAATTGGGCATAACTAGCAACGCGCGTTCGAATAATTGATGAACGCCAACTTCTGAAAGCCTCTAAGTCAGAGATGCCAATTTGTTCTCCAGACAGCGAATAAATATTTTCGAGTGGTAGTCTTTTAATGTATGACTCTTGGTTTAAAAGTTCAATTTATACGGTTTTTATCACTACTTCTAAATAATTCTAAGGCTGGTGTGATACCCTACTATGTTACAGTAAAGTCATGTTGAGCCTTTTAAAAAGTTTTCAAAATTACCCGAGAATCTGGAAATTTTAGTGTGTAGTTCTCTACTGCTTTTTGAAATACTAATTTGTTGCATCAGGAGCTATTGGCCTTGCTGCTAAATTTAGAAAGTTCGTTTAATTCCAGTTTATTAAAATACAATAAACATCACTAATCATAGCCTTTGTTAACACATGAAAAAGTATTTTCTGAAACGACGGTAATTCCGCTGTATTTGAAAAGTATGCATGCTCTCAAAATGGACATAAAGGAATCTAGACGTATGTACCATAAAATACGCATTTTCCTTTTGAGCTATGAACATAAATTTTTAAAACTTGTATGAAATAGCGTACCAAATCAACATGAACATTCCCTTAATATCTTATGAGCATCATGAAAAATGATTATGCAATGTTTAATTATTCTAAAGTACAATAGCCATAACTGTAATTAAGAAAAATAATCAAATGCTAGGTTCATTTTCTTAGACGCATCTTTTGCTGCACGTCCTCTTATTAAAGACATTTTCCAAGCTATGTTTAATTGCTTCATTACGCATTTGAGCTGAGCCCATTTTTTCAAACATTCATATAAAGCGGTTCAAACACACATACATTAATGCAAACAGCATTCATATCAAGCCAAAAACGGTTTTCTTGCTACATCCAGTTACAAGCACTAACATCAACCTATATTTTATTTCTTAACTACATGTTCGAGCCGTTCCCCATTTCCTTTCTACAGCACGTATCAAGCTATATCTATTTTCTTTGATATGCATTTTGCGCTATATCCAGTTGCAGACATGTATTTCAACCATATTTTATTTCTTATTTACGCTTTGGAACCGTTCCCATTTCTTTCTGTCGCGAGCTATGTCCATTTCCTTAAACACGCACTTCGCTCTCTGTCCAGTTGCAAACATGCATTTCAAGCTATGTTTTATTTCTTAACTACACTTCCTAATCATTCCCATTTCTTCCGGTAGTTAGTTATGTCTATTTTCCTAAACACGCATTTCCAGCTATGTTCATTTCGTAACTACACGTTCGAGCCGTTCCCCATTTCTTTCGGTAGTTAGCTATTTCTATTTTCCTAAACACTCATTTCCAGCTATGTTAATTTCTTAACTACACGTTTAAGCCGTTCCTATTTCTTTCCGTCGCGAACTATGTCTATTTTCATAAACACGCATTTCAGTCTTTGTCCCATTACAAAAACGCACAACAAGCTAGGCCTTATATCTTAATTACACGTTTGAACCGTTCCTATTTCTTTCAGTCGCGAGTTAATTTATTTTCTTAAACACGCATTTCGCACTTTGCCTAGTTATAAGCACGCATTTCCAGCTATGTTGATTTCGTAATTACACTTTCAAGCCGTTCCCATTTCTTTCGGTAGTTAGCTACGTCTATTTACCTAAACACGTATTTCACTCTTTGTCCTGTTTTAAACACGCTCATCAAGCTAGGTCTTATTTCTTTACTGTACGTTTGAACAGTTCCTATTTCCTTCAGTCGCGAGCTATGTCTATTTTCATAAACACGCATTTCAAGCCATATTTAATTTTTTTAACTACACGTTTGGACTGTGCCCATTATTTATTTAAAAAAAACCAAGTTTATATTTTTTGCACTCTTTTTTTGTTACAAACTCGCTACACTTTATTTCTTCATTACACATTTATTTCTTCAATGGGTGACATGTCCCCATTTTTTTCTCAAACGCTAATTTCAAGTTACGTCTAATTTCTCAAACGAAAATTTCGAGTCATGCACAATGTGAAAAATTCGACTCAGGTGCCTATTGGCCTCCTAACTCAAAAGCAAGTCTTATGCGAAGAAAGCTATCACTTTAAGACTATGAGAGAACACATATTAATTGCTCAGGAGGTGATGCCTTATTCTGTTGAAAGATTGAGAGAAATTGGCGAGAACCCTTCTTGCATGACATAATCCAATTATTGGCGTGATCTATTACCTGACAAAAATGCCTTCCTTCTCTTTCTTTGACGCATTTTTGATGAGACTATTAGATGCAGATTTTTTTTGCCCGCTTTAGTTTAGACGAACTTATATCATCGATCTTTTCCAATGAAAAAAAAAGAGAGAAAAGAAACTGATCGATTTACAACTTAGCAGGTGTTGCGATACTTTTTCACTACGTTTTTAAGCTAATATCATGTTATAAAGAAGGTACTTAATATAAAAGATTTTAGTTTTATAAATGATGTTTACTTGTTTGTTAAAACAAAATTTGCCTCGTCGAGGAAGTGTGAATACTTATGTTTTATCAATAGAAATTTATAGTAGCTGTAAAAATATTTGTCACCCGTCAATAAATATCAAGTTAGAGGCTGTTACACCCAACTTGTTGAATGAAACTTAAAAGTTTTGTTGAATGTAGTTAAGGCATTTTTTTCCATCGTAACTCAAATCACAAAATGCCATGTTCAGGTAACTCAGGTTTGAATTCCAGCGGGACTGGTTGGTACCAATTCAGCTCACGGTTCACACTGAACACAGTGCTGACTTAAAATATCCTCATTGGTGAACAGATCATGGGTTAGAATCCCCTTGCTTTCGGGCTAATCCTGGGAAATTCAAAATTCCGAGGCAGCGGAGTTATACATTGATAGTCGTAACCTCAAAGTTGGGTCGGCTGTTCAACTCCGGTAATAAAATAAAATGTAATTCTCGCGTCACGGTGGCTCAGTGAATGGAGAGCTCACATCCCAATGAGGTTCGAGCCCCAGCAATCGATGATATATACGAATTCAGCCATATGATTGCACTGATGGCATAAAATATTCTCATTGGTGGGTTAGATTCCTGGTTTCGAATCCCTTGGCTACGCACAGTGATCAGAACTTGCAAAAAGCTGGTCGAAACTCACACCTCAAGGATATTTTCTAAAAATTATTAATATAAGTGTATTCGAGGATAATGACATTGCAATTGATTGTTACCAGTGATCGCCAATCATTTGATCTCTTTAATTCAAACAATTATTATTTAATTTTAAACGTTTGAAAGTGTTGTTTTTTTAAGTATTAAAACACAGAAAATGTAACAAACAGTAGATATTAATTACGTATATTTTTTTTATTTATAATGAAAATAATAAAAATTACATATTTAAATTTCTTAATAATTGTTTCACTAAAAGTTAGAAAAAAAATAACAAACTATAAAGTAAATATTAATAATAATTAGTATACTAATTATAATTAAGTATACTAATTATTTGCAGAAATAATGCAAAAAAAATATTTTCAAGCTTCTGAAAACACGAAAAATTAATAATAATAAATAAATATATAATTTTTTAGAAGTAATACCAGTAGGAAATGTATAACAAAAATTCATATTCTAGATGTGAAAACTTCTGACCACTTTGTGTGGATAAAATTATAATAATAGTTGGAACAATTTTATAATAAATTATTTCATATCGATTTTTCATACTTTTATTAATTTAAAGACATCATTGGCTCGTACTTGTGAGCGATTTAATTTTTTAGGTGTGTGTGTGTTGGACAAATCCTTGGAAGTTTTCGTGGTTTTCCTCTATCGCACCGGTGGCGCTGTCTGTGAAGGCGTCGCTCATCTCGTTGGTTGGAGAGCTGGGAGCAGTGAGTTTGATCCTGGTCGTTCGCAAAACAACCGGCGTGTATACGTAGCTAGGTGTACTTGGCTGAAAGTCCTCTCGTTAGTTGTGGTGTGGAACTTTGGAGCGAGGGGTTCCAGTTCAGGCGCGGTCCACGTAGCCTGACCAGAGACAAAATTACATGGCTTTTCTAATATGGCCGTTAAAAGATAAAGCCCTAGCAATAGGGCTAGGTGTTTGGCTATTAGTTGGGTGATGATGGTTTTCCTGTCCATGAAATATAAAAGCAGACAGTTCCAGGATAAAGTCTTCTATGTAAGTTAGTTTGTCCCAATGCTTGATCCAGGAACTACTTAATCTTCTGGGTTAGGCTCAAAACTACAAGACTATAGTGTAGTATAATGATAGTTGTAAACCCAAGAAATGGGTTGGCTGCTTTACGCTGGTTATGACAGGAAAAATGATTTGCTTGAAAAAAATTATTGATTTGTGCCAGTTATGGAAGCTTGAATTTCTCGTCCCTTATAAACCAATGACTTAACAGTGTTCTTTTAAGCTCATGAAATTAGTGGAAACAGATATGGACTATATGGGGGAGTGTCACACATCTTTATTGTCTTATCTAAGTGTGGCAGTGTGTATTCTTTAGGAAAGTTTCGATTTAATTACCGTTGCGAACGTTTACAAATACCGCTAATCATTGACTTTGGTTTCATAGTCCCAAAAAATTCAAAGATTTCTTTTGTTTTCTTTTCTTTGTCAACTGTCAACACGAATTTTAAGAACTTGTTTTAAACTTTATTTTCTAGGTACTTAGTGTGGTCTAGCAAGAGAAGTGATTTTAGACATAATTAATTTAAATTTATGACAGTTATATACTGCGCTGGTTTTAAAAAAATATAATCAAAAGATTTTAGATACTATAAATAGAATTTTGAAGCATCAGCATCAATATATTACGGTGGACACACATTTATTGTCGGCGCGCATTATTTCTTAGTAGAGAAAAAAGTAAATCTAAGATGTGGTGAAAATATGATGTTATTCATTGTTTACGAGTTTACGATATTAAAACAAGCAAATATGGTGGATATACTATCACATACCTGCCAACTTTCACTCTTTCCGAGAATGGATTTTCAGAGTGGTTGTAAAACAATAAACGAAAGACAATCTGACTCAAAAAGATATTTATATTTTGATCCCGTTGAAATTCGCTTGCGCAAGGATTATTATGCTGTGATATATTTATTGTAATTATTTATATGTAGTGGTGGTCAAACTCATTTATAATTATCATTAAAATTCAAAAAGTTAATTGGAATAACCTGAGTATTGCTACCACTTTAAATATGAAAATAAAATCTTCCGGAAAACCCGGAAGAGTTGGCAGGTATACTATCAGTACAGATCAACTGACCAAATTAGGCTTATACCAGCAGCTGAGAAAAACTATAAAAAAAAATGAATAAATTTAAAAAAATGGTAGTAAAAATTCGAAAACTTTCGTTTTACTCTTTCTTTGATTTCTTCTTTTTTTTATTTTGAAAGGTACACTTTTTCAAATTTTACTACCAGTTTTATCCGTTGCCCCATGACGCAAATGTACATTCAGGGTGGTCACAGTCTGGAAAAATTTAAAAAGTGGTAACAAATGTTTTAGGCTTGGATTTCACTTTTACATATTCAGTCAGCCACTTGTAAAACAGACATTAAAGTTTATAAATATTTTTTGTTATAAATTAGTTTAAACATTTTGTTCCCCCAATATTTTCCTACCAGTTTTCAAAATATTCTGAAATATTGCTACTCTGTATACCCATATTCAAAACCTTTTCTTTTTATCAAAAACTCTAAAATAAAGCAGGTGTAATTCGTTTTCGTAAATTAGTTTCGAAACATTCAACCATTTTTACGAAATTTTTATTAAGAAAAAAAATATGTAATAATTTGCAGAATATTCATTAGTCAAAAATAATGTTTATTCTTTGCTGCAATTTTGATAATTATCATACATGAATTTTATTCAACTCAAAGGACTTTTTCAAGCAAGAAAGAAAAAAAACTTGCTGAAACTTTGTAATTAATATTTAATAAATGTAGTTCTACGAAAATTTAATATAATTGAACAAAAATAATTTCCTTTCAAGAAAAAAATAATAATAATAATAATAACTTTAGTTCGAAGAAACAAAACCAGCGAGCTTTAAACGCTTTTTTTTCTCGACGCCAATTAAAGTTTCTTACTATAACGTGACTGGTTTTTCAATTTTTCAACAATTCTAAGCTTCATGGAAACCTTTTTCACCACCAGATGTCGCTCAAATTTAATTTTAATTATCATTGAAGAAACAAAGAAAATAACGGGGGTGTAATTGGTGTAATTATAAAACAAGGATTGGGCTCAGTTCATCCTAACTTAAGGCAGACGATTTCTCCTGATCTGCTTTTGTTATTAGTAATTACACTTCAACAGATGGCAACGAGCAAAAAACGTTTGACGAAAACTTAGTTTTACTTACGCAATGTTTTGAGTGAGTACAATTATTCATAATTTAGCGTTTATTTGAGTTTTGCGAAAGGTAATAACACTTACCGAACGCCAGAAAGGAGGTTTTTTTTCTTCTTTTTGTTCGGTTGTCTTGTATTTCAGAAGCAATTAAATATAATTATAAAATCTTGCAAACTTCACACCATTTTTTTGACAGAAAAAGAGTGTGAAAAAGTAAGCTTGCAAACAAATTTTCAAATTGATAATTATTTTAATACTCGGAAAAATCTTGTAGAATATCAGCGAAATAATTTCTTATATGTGACAGCGTAATTATAAGTTTTTATTGAAAAACCGAGAAAATTAAATAGTGTTCTTAAACATCACGAAGAAAACTATTCAAAATAAGAACTGAAAAAAAAAGTTTTATATATTTTTTTTATGGTCATAGTAGCAATTCCAAGCATTTTGTATTTGTTAAACATTATCATTACTACTTTTTATTTCAGTATTTAATTTAAATATTTTTGAGTTTCTTTACGATAATTAATTTAATTTTAATTAATATTTGGGAAACATTTTCTAAGTATTTTCTTAACATTGATTAGTTTTTTTTCTAGCTTTTTTTTTTATCAACTTTGATTACTTTTGAAAAGGAGAACGAGTGAACGCATGGGGGCAATGTACCAAAATGATTTATGTCTATTATTTATCACTCAGAATTTCTCTTTAAATTTTATTTGATTTGTAAAACTGTGTTACACTTTCACATGTAGGCACAGGACAAAACACTAGATTGTTAAGTAGCAAATAAAAAAATAAATAAACAAGGTTTTTATGGAGGAAAAATAGTTTCTTGATTTTTATTTTGCTTTGTAACTTTAGACCATGGGTCGCCAAACTTTTTTGATCATCGACCCCTATGTAATTTTTCGAAATCTCTATCGACTCTATTAGATGTGTGTTTGTTATGATTTTAAGCATTTATTAAAGTTATAGTTCATTGTGTAACAATAGTTTTACGAAAAATATATTAATGTGGAAATTTAAATACCTTAATATTTTTTAAATAATAAGTAAAGTAACTGCAGATTTATTACTTCTTAATCAATGAGATGGGTGTGCCTGGTGTTTTTTTGCAAGGTTCGCTATATTGGGTTCAAAATTGGTCAATTTTAATCTTAAATCTCCTCAAAACTCCACATTTAGTTTATTTTTGTACTTAGTTCAGATTGAATTTACGTGAAAGTTAAAGACACACATCAGATTAAAATAATAATATTTTCAAAAATTTTGTAATTTTCGTAAAAAAATACAAAGTGTGCTATAGTTTTGCAGCGGGCAGTACTAATCCATATTATTATTGCTTACCTTCTTTTTTACATGTATTGATAATTAAAATTGATATCTAAACTAAACGAATAGTTTTTATAAAACAATAACTAATTATCCAAAATTATAAAAGCTTTAATAATGACACTGCAAATATTCAACACTGTTCACAGTTTGCAAAGATAGCTGAAACTGCGTATAATATTTGTGTTTGTAATGTCAATGCTCGTCACATGTGACATTTGGACAAGCGCACATATGCATATGACTTATAAACAAGAAGTGCAGAGTTCGTGCCACTGCGCGCTGGTACGTAAATACTTGTTTCACCCGAATAAATATACGTTTATTAATTTATGTTCTATAAAGAAACTGATATTAAGTCTATTATAAAAAAAAATTACAAATTTTACATACTTAATTAGGTATGTGTGATTTGCGTATTAAGAATTGTTTTTTCTTCGACTCCCTATCGATCCTTTCGATTCGGATCGACCCCCATTCGACCCCCCCATTTGTTAAATAGACCCCTGGGGGTCTATTTAGACCACTTTGGCGACCTATGCTTTAGACTATTTTTATTCACCGTTTTAACAATAGGAGATATTATATTATGAATAAATATGTTTATTGCATATTTAAATAGGCACTTTAATTTGCCTTTTTCTTAATTAATCAATAATGAGTTTAAACGTACAAATGACTCCACTGCGTGCAGTAGACACATAGGTATGAGACAAAGCTTAATCGAGAGGAACTGAAAATTGCGTATTTATAGGTTGTAACAAATAAAATATTTAAAATGAACTAATTATAAAATTTTTCAAAACTATTTACATTAACTACACTGTTAGGCTATCAGTTCCATCTTATTCCAACGTGTTTTTTGTTTGTTTTTTTATGCAGTAAGTAACAATACTTATTTATAAATTCGGTTTAATACCCGTTTTATATTTTCGTTTTATATATTCGAAAACAATTTCTTTCAATTAAAAAAAAATTATTAAACTAGTATGCATCCAATTTAGCCGTGTTCTTTAATTTATAGGTTAACGTGAGTCGTGATGGATCACGGGATAGAGAAGTCATCTCTCAATGCGGTAAACCGGGTTCAAATACCAGCGATGGCTGGTCGATACGAATTCAACACCCGGCTCGCACAGATCACAATGCTGACGCAAAATATCCTCAGTGGATAAATTTGATCAAAAATGACCACCGCGATGGCTCAGGGGATAGAGCGTTCGCCTTCTAATGAGGCGAACCAGGCTCAATCCCAGTCGATACGAATTGCGCATCCGGGTTGCACCGAACACAGTGCTGACGTGAATTATCCACAGTAGTAGACTGATCATGGGTAAGAATCCCCTTGCCGTCATGCTAACCGTGGGAGGTTCTCGGGGTCTTCCTCTCCATGTAACGCAAATGCGGGTTAGCTCCAGCAAAACGTCCTCCACGAAGGCAAATTTCTCCCAATACTTGATCCAAGAGTTTCCTTGTCTTCTGGATTGGGTTCAAAATTACAAGGCTACGGAGTTTAACATTAGTAGTCGCAAACCCATAAAATTGGGTCGGCAGTTCAACGACGGTTATAAAATAAAACTCTTGATCCAGTAGTCCCCTTGTTTTCTGGATTGATTCGAAATCGCCAAGCTACCAAGCAGTTGAACATTGGTTGTCATATACTTACAATTGGGTCAGCTCTTCAACGAAGGTTATAAAATAAAATAAAATAAAATCTTGGTACAGCAGCTATGCATTTCAAAGCATAACTGAAAGAATTAATATATAAATATATAATTTTACTAATTTCCCTGCCATAGTGAAAAAAAAGGTTTTTAATCTTTAAAAAGCAACATTAAAACTTATAAATTGTTACCATACGCGAAAGGTAAGAAAACTTTGCTTCAATTACCACATAAGTTAGCAACTGCCAACTTTTGTTCTTTCCAGAAGTGGTTTTGCGGCGTGGTAATATAATTTAAAAGTCTAATAAAGACTAACATATTTATGTTCAATTTATTGACCAATCATTCTTAATAAAATCATTCAAATCATTCTTAATAAAATTAATAAATCCAAGAGTGAAACAAAAAAAAGTTATAATATTTGATACATAAAAATAAATCCTTCCATAAAATCTGTAAGAATTGGCAGCTTTGCTATGCTTATCAATATTTAATACAAGAAAAGAAAGAACTATTTTCAAGTACATTTTTATCTTCTAAACATTCGAAATGGCCCAAAGGAAAAATCTCAATCCTAACATCAGGTTCGAATTTCGAAAGGAACCGAAACCGAACTCACTCAACCATTTAGAGCAAAAAGATTCATTTATTCTATGCTCACCCAAGTGTCCAGTCGTCCGTTCATTCGGGAACATCCACACCCCCTTCATCCAGGGATTGATATTCCCCCCCCCAGTAGATCCCCCCCTCACTCATCTCCGTTGATCTTTTGGCCTGTTGGCCAAATGTTTCTGATCAATAAATTCGCATCTCTCTTTGAGTTAGGTAACTCTCTTCAATGTTTTTCTATCTCCCCCCCCACATGCCCTCCATACCCCCAACATCATCCACATCACGCGCGCGTGTTAAGCATGATTCATGTTCAAGATCATGTTTTCTGTATAAACTTTTTTTTTTCCTGTATTTATTACGTAACTTTTTCACTACCAGAATGAATTTCGCGGATTATGGCTAAAGAGAAGGGGAGAAAAAAGTGAAAATAGGAGACGAAAATTATGACTTCATTAATTTTTAAAATCCGCTATCGTGATGTGTTATTTTCGGAAAAAAGTGTTAGGCTTGAGTAATTGATGTTTACGAGTGATTTTTTTCTGGTGAAAAAAAAAAATGGGAAAGAAGATCTGATAAAAAGAAAAAAATTGAAACCCTGATTTATAGTCTAAATGCTTGAAAAATTTTAAATATTTTAATCAGGAAATTTTAATTCAAATTTTAATTAAATTATTCGACAAAAAAATTTTTTCGGAAAAAATTAATACTGAAAATTTTGATTCTTGAGACGTTACTTTGGGTCGACACAAAAAGTTAGTAATTTTTTAAACTAAACAAACCGAACAAGATCTATGTGTAGTTTAAATATAGTAAGTAGTCTATTTGAAGGTATTTTTAAAGGTTTTGAGTAATTTAAAAATTCTTAAATTTTGTAAATCTTTGTTCCAATTTGTAGATTTTTTTCCCTCCAACTTTTTCTTTATGGAAGAATCCCCCCCCCCCCTATATGTTGACATTCTTTATTCGGGTATGAGAAGGGCAGATGTGTTGACCATTCTTTCAGGTTAAACACTCACATTGTAAAAAGGATAAAGTATGCGGATTGAGAAAAATAACATTCATGCTTCTGGCCGGTATTCGAACCCGGGAAATTTCTGACACGAGGACACTTCGATGGCCACCATACGACCCGATCAACGTGGTGAAGTTGATTTTTAAGATACAAAGTTTTTAAGACTTTATTTGAGACATTTAAAGTTACATCTGTATATGTTTTATAATCTGTTTCATAAATCTGATTTGAGCCGTGGTGGCTCATGGGATAGAGTATTTGAAATTCCAATGATGTGAACCGGGTTCGAATTCCAGCAACGGATGATCCATAAGAATTCTGCACCCGACTCGCGCAGACCACAGTGCTGATATGAAATATCTTCAGTGGTAGACGGATCATAGATTAGAGTCCCCTTGGCATCAGGCTAACCGTGAGCTGTTTTATTGATTTTTCTCTACATGTAACGCAAATGCAGATTAGTTCCATCAAAGAGTCATCCAGAAAGATGAATTTCTCCCAATACTTGATCCAGGAGTTCCCTTGTCTCCTGAATTGGGTTCAAAATTCAAGGCTACGGAGTTGAACACTGGTAGTCGTAAACCCAAAATTGGGTCTATTGTTCAACTACGGTAATTGGGTATAATATAGCCTACGTCACAGGTTGTGTTGTTCCTACAAACGAAGTGTTCGATCGTTTAAATAGCTGCTGGCCAGGTTTTATTGCATTATAAAGAAAAGTTATTGAAACTAAATACAACTAAATAAACAACAACAACTGAAACAAATAACAACAACTACTAATAACAATAACTAAATAAACAACAACTAAATTCCATTCGTTTAGCATTGCGTCATATGTTGTTCCTACTAAATCGAAGTAGTTGTGTTTTTTTCATATTATACCCAATTAAATAAAATAAAAATTTCATTTAAGATTTCTTTCAACAGCACTACATGAAAATGAGACAAAAGTTGAAATGAAACGCCACTTTGTTCAACGCCTCTCATGACGAAATTTTTAAGATATTAGCAAAATTATCCAAAATTCTAAAATCTTTAGTTTGTTATAGTCTGCCACTCTATAAATGTTCTAGAAAACTTGCGGTCATAAGAATGAAACGAGACTCACAAACAAAGCTCACCTTAACTTTGAAGCATCCTGTTCAAGGATGGATTTTAAAGTTTTCCTTTTTTTCCCTTACATACCCATAGATTCAGATAAGATCAAAAAGTATCGTGATATTTAGTGATATGCACAATTTTCAAAAATTAGGGCGAAGTTACTATCCTCCTACCGTCTCTGAAAGTTTTAACTCTTGTGAACAGATGCGGAAAAATTTTAGATGTATTCTAGAACGTTGTTCAGGGGAGAAATTTTTTTAATCACTAATAATTTAATATTTTTAAGACTTTTTTAACTCTTATAAAATGAAAAAATACCCATTTAAATCGAACGAAAGTTCTCATTCTTAAAATCCACATTCAATACTTTTTTTTAAAATAACATTTACTATTCATACAAACTTCACGTTCTTTTTTTTTTTTTTCATTCAGTTTTTTTTTTTTTTTTTTTTTTTTGTAAATGTATACACAGATTGTTTTTTTCCTTCTTAATTTTTTTTTTGAAGGAAAAGATTCGAACAGAAATAGTTCAAAACGGATCCATTTTGTTAAAAGTATGACTCATTTTTTTCAATGCTATCTCATTACGAAAAAAAAAGGCTAACTTTTTTTATGAATACAAAAAAGTTACTAAATTTTCTTTTTAACCATTATTCTTTGCCTGTTAAAAAAAGGGGGGGGGGAATTAAACTTCATTTCTTTTAACCTATAGAATACTCCTACGCAGGTTGTAACTTTCTCTCCTCCCCCCCCCACTATGAGGGGGACCCGAGGTGAAGGAGGACCACCAAGTCATCAGTAGCCGCATCAATTGGATTTTAGCGTCAGGCAGAGATAATTGATGATGAGGCCACGTCGAGAAAGAGTGAGCATACAAGAGATCACCCGGTAATTAAGCCAAAAGGGGTTTCGAAAGTGCTGCCATCTGGGGGCTTTCACACCAGTTACGCAGTGGTATAGAATAATTGAGCCTCTACCTCTCTGCTACAAAAGAAGAGAGGGGGTTATGTCTGTTGAGTCTGGAGAGTGGGTTGTCACCGTTTAATGAAAGTGGCTATGCAATTGCGGTTAGAAGGTTAGAGGGGGTGTTTCGTTTTCTAAGGGGTGGGGAAATAATGTCGTCTGTGGCTGGCAATAGAGGGGACCTCATGGAAATAGCTAAACAAAATTTTTTTTTGCTGAAATTTTAAAAAATTGCGAGGATTTTTTAATGATTATTGTAACTAACCAACTTCTTGCCAAAATTAAGAAAAAAAAGGAGGAAAAAAAAAGATTGACACAGATGTTCATATTAATTTAATTTTCTTCTACAACAAAGGCACGGCAGGGTTCCCACGGCCTTCAACAAACAAATAAGTAATGGCTAAGTTTTTGAAACTACCAAAAAATGTTTAATTTTGTTTTCACAAGCAGAGATGCCAACTTGCTCCGAATAGCAAATATATATTTCAAAGTGGTGGTTTATCAATTGTAATTCTTGGTTTAATAAATTCAATTTAGTAGATTTTTTACCACCACTATTTTTAAATAATTCGTAGGCTTATACAATTCACCAGTTTATTATACTCAGGTCATAGGGCCGTTAGGCCTCAGACGCCTTGTTCCACTATAACGAACGAATACTCAGGTCATGACTGCAATTAATGTAAATATCACAGATTAAGCTCGTATTTCATGTATATCCATGTAATCATGGTTCTATTCATTTTTCAGTGGCAATTAATGTAAATCTCCGATCAAGTTTGTACATACTTCTAATCATGGTTACTTTATTATAATGTTACCACATTGTTACATAATTCAAAATGTTTTATTCACTGTATATAATTTTCATGATGAATGGGGTAGGGGCCGCTGCGTGGCCTAGGCTCCCAGTTTTGTTTAAATAAAGAAAAAAAACATACTTAGGCATGCCTGCCAACTTTTAATCCTTTCGAAGATGATTTTCCCCAGTGGTAGTAAAATAGAATTTAAATTACGATTTTGTGCTGAATCATAGCTGTATTTTTAAAAACCTTATGCGGACTATTACAAAAATATTGCATATTAATATATATGCTTCATTTTTATAAAAATAGTAGTGGTCAAAAAGATTTTAAATTAAGTTTATAAATGCAAGGAATATATAGAAAACATACATTTTACTACCACTTTAAATATGGAAATAAAATTTTACGCCAAATGCGTAAAAGTTGGCAGGTATGCTTAGGTCATGATGTAAAAGCAAGCAAAAATAGTCAAATATTTGCAAAATTTACTTTGTAGTTACTTACAGTTTTCTTAATTAATTTGGCGTGTCCGGAGCAGTTTGGAAGAAATTGAAACCGAACTCTATTTGTACCCTAGAAAAGAGGGGGGGGAACTAGAAGTAAAATCAATCATTTCTAGCTTGTCTTCGCAAACGATGTACTATCTACAAAGATTTATTAACAGATACATTTTAACTTTTAAGAAACTTGATTGCTAGGGTTCTTTATTTTCTCCGAAAACAAGATAATTACGAAATTGTTTTGCTACCAGTTATTTCTTATTTTCCGAGGTATAAAAACCCCCGGTACTTTTATAACAAAATTAACTCAGTACCAGCCATCCCATAGACTGCTGAACTCAAACTGTTTTTTATTATAATTTTTCTGTTACATTACATGATGTATGGGATTTGGGCCTTCTGCGTGGCCCAAGTGCCCAATTTTTATAAATAAAGTAAGTAAAACAAAATTAATTCTGCAAACATGTGCAAATTAAGAGAAATGTATCCAAATAGGGAAAAAATCTTAAGATTAAAGTGAAATTAAAACTTCTCAATCAATATCAAAAAATATTTATACCTCTTTTTTTCTAAGACCGAAAAAAAAGAATTTATTAAAAAGTGTCGGGGGGGGGGGGGAAATGAATAAAGAAGCTTGTTGTTACCACTATAATATAAAACTTATATTACACATGCTTGTTATAATTATTTCCAATAATTTCAGACAGTTGTTGAAATGTAATTTTTAATAAAATATTCTGAGTTAATAGTAGTGGTCAAATCTACAATAATTAAAGTTTGTGTCCCTGTCTCATTTTTATTACTACAGAAGAGTTTGTAACTGGATCCTAAAATGTGGTCAACTTGCGTGAGGAGCAATTTTCAGCTACGATTCTTAAAATTGTTCAAAATTTTTAACTAATTTAAAATATGAGGGAGGTGCCTAAAACAATGAGATTTGTTCACAGATTGGCGTTACACATTGTTGAAATACACAAATTGAAGTCAAATCGATCGTAATTAATCATCAGTAATTGATATACAGTTGAAATGTTACGAATCCTACATATCTACCATGGTGTGTTGGTATTTACAAATCTTCTAATTAGCATCTGTGAACTTCTTATTTGAGTCTGAAAGTACCGCCTTCATGCTACTATCAACATGATGCATGAGAAAAGGATCCTAAATGGCCTCAGGTGCCCATATAAATATTTAACATGATGAATTGAAAATGTTTAAAAAATTAGGTTGTTGCTAATACATTAAATATCAACTTGATTTAAATACAGTCTAATCCCGTTATAAAAAAACCTGGGTTACACTGAATATTTGAATATTTTTAGTGGCCCCACCGAATGGATATTTAAATAGTGTTTTAGCGTATAAAGAGTAAAAATATACAAAGAAATATGGAAAAAATATATAAATTTTTAATGTATAAGCATATAACAATAAATGTAAGAGGTAGAAAAATTATTAATAAAAAAAAAATTTTTTTTTAAAAATTTAAAAATTAAAATAATTAAACAAATTAAGTATTAAAATGACTGAAAGCAAAAAAGGAAAGGAAAATAAATAATCACATCATTAGCTTACAGGATATCCGCAAAAAAGGGTGCTTTCTTATATTCTTCTAATAACTAACACTTTCCCTGTCAGCTTTATTGTCACATAACTTCAAGCTTTATAAGTTGTTAACTTTTCATCATTAAGAAGTTACGTTTTATAAGCTTAAGTAACAAGAATAATGGCGGGGGGGGGGAAGAAGCGTGTCGTTTTATATACCAAAATACTATGTCATTGACGTCGCTCTTATACATGCGAAATTATCTATAGCGATTTTACTTTTCTGAACTTGACATAGGTTGCCTAAGTTACTAAAATCAACGATTAAAACATGAAGGAAGCATCAAGGATTAATAATTAAATAAAACGTGCTATGAACTTTCAATGAAACTCCTTTTGTTTAAATCGAGCTGTAAGCTACAGAATCCCGTATAATTTTAAATATTTATTTAATCCTTCTATGGTCTTTAACGTTGAACCAATGCTTGAAGAGAATCTTAATCCTTCTTGGAAAATCAAATTTAGATTGAAAATAATAGTCTGGCAGGTTATTAGTAAGAGCGACTTTAGACAGTACATTCCAACGGAAGTGAAATACTTTAAATCTTTGTTGTTTATAAAATAACGGTTGCTTAACGTTTAAAAGCAATTAGTTTCAAATTTCTAGTGATTTGTAACATATCTTGAATCAGTGTTGCCAGACTGGCTACACGTCACTTGAAAGGGTTGACTCTTTGGTCTCGGGGGTTTTTTAAACGGTTAAAGAAACGGGTGCAATCACTAAAAGTTTACAAGACAAAACTTATTGCTCGCACACTTATCATATAATAACTGGAAACCGCTAAATTAAGTGGCCAAAAAACTCGACAAAATTTTTCACATTTATGGTGGCAGGTAAGCTATAGGTTAGAGTCTTCCCTTAGAGGTACTCTTCAAGTACAAAGGGTTAAAGTAGACTATCACGACCGTATTGCTTTGGAGTGCATGCATAGTCTGTCGATGGAAAAACTTCACTCGCCATTCATCTAGAGCAGTGGCGGTGTTTATGGTTACGAGGTTTAACTATTTCAAGTAGGGGTGTTAGGTCAATATTTAAGACAGGTTTTGGCTCAGGTGGGATAGGAAAAGGGATTTCTTAATGGACAATTAAATTACTTAAATCTTCATTTTATGATGTAGCTAACTTAACTGTTAACCGGGCTTAAAGCCAAAGCGTAATGAATTTCTTCAAAGAAACCACTTCTTTACCCAGAATGTAAATAAAAACTGGCTTATAAGCATGTGAAGAGGTTTTCTCTTCCTTAAAAATCTACAAATCAAAGCTCGTTACATAATAAAACCGGGATTAACTTCTTTCCTTGCTTCGGAGATTGCCTTACTAATGAGACCTTAAAAATGAAACCGAAACAATTTAGAGGCTCTGCCTTATTCGTTGGATGGAGTTCTATCTATAGAGCAAGTTTGATGTAAATCAGTTCAGATTTTCAAAAGGAACATCCATACAAACATTAGGTTTGAGAGCAAGGGATACAGAGCTGACTCAAGGGATAGAGAGTTCACCTTCCAATTAGGTGAAACGGGTTCGAATCCGAGCGATGGCTGATCTCACAAGCGGATCGTACCGACCACAGAGCTGACGTAAAACACTCAAAGTGATAGACGGATCAAGTCCCCTGCCCTCAGGGTAACCGTGGGAAGTTTTCGTGATTTTCCTCTCCATGTAAAACTCCAAAACATTTCCCCCTATGCCTGATCGTGGAGTTTCCTTGTCGTCTGGATTGAGTTCAAAATTGCAAGGCTACGGAGTTGAACATTGGTAGTCTCAAACTCAAAATTGGGTGGGCTGTGTTCAGTGTCGGTTATGAAACATTAGGTTTGATTTATATCAAGGTTATTAATTTGAAAATAAAATATAACTTCTGCTTCTTTTTAAAAACTTAAATAATAATAATAAATAAGTTATATATAGCAATTTTTTTATTTTAGAACTTTTAGTTTAGTTTTTTGTGTGATTTTTTTGAAACTTATTTGGAATCAAGATTTTTGAAACGGTCTTTTCGTTTAGATGCTGCTGAAATTAATGACGTTTCGAATTTCGATTCGGTTTATTGAATCTGACAGGTTTATTTGAACGAATATGTTTTTGCTACATCACAAACACCTTTGTGCTGCAAATGTTCATAACAATCGGAAGAACAAAAAAAAAGAAAAAAAATATTTGTACTTAACCAAATATACTTAACTATGCTCATATCTCATAGAACAGACTTTAACTAGAATCGCAGATATACATTATCCCGAGGCAGCTATCACGTCATAACACATCTCGTTCCTACCACCGCGAAGTCTATTAATGTCAGCCGAAGAAGATTCCCTCATTAATTAGGATCAAGCACTACTACCCCACACCATGATTCCTCCTACACCTTTTATGAAACCCGGGTAAATTGTGGGTGGGGGGATGAATGAACGTTTTCTCTTTCTTCTGGGATATTTACAGGTTAGCGCATTGTTGCACAAGAGAAAATTGCAACCCATTTTGTGGTTTCGCGTCGTGAGGGCATTTCCAGAACCTTTACAAGGAAAAGGATTAGACGGCTCTCCCTCCCCCGAAACGAAAAGGCTTGATATGGGGGGGGGAGATGCAGCTAAAGGGGTGGGAGGTCTTTGTTAGAGTCGGAGGGCGGCACCAACGAACCAACTTTGTGAAGTTTTGCCCGTCGGGTGTTGAAATTTAACAGCGGCAGGTGCTCTGTTACCACCGGAATTCCCTGTGACCGTAGTGGGCTCTATTGTTCAGTGAAACAATTTGAAGGGTAGAGGGGTATTAAGAGTTTGCCCGCTCAGATATACTCAGAATAATACTTCGGTAAACTGTTTTCCTACGAACTTGCTTTTCTAGTACGCAGAGGTGTCCAAGTGTATATATGTCGAGGCTAATTAATATGAGGCTCTTCTCATAGCGCGGTAAGATTAATTGCGATAAATCGTTTGGGGAGGAGGGCAGAGAAAGGATGTTCTACAAACAGGTGATAGATGTACATACATTCAATCAAGGAATGGTCATTGTTTGCTATGGCGAATACATTTTCGGTGGCAAGTACTTTCATGGAGTTAAACTAATTATAACAATATCAATTTTTATTAAAGACTTTTGTTTTTATAAAATTTCTGCATATGTTTAATATTTGTTTCAGAAATTAGCAATTGTGATACGTTTTAAGAAATTGCATACATCATTTATAGTAATACAATACACCCTTTGCAATATAATAGCGAGTCACTAGGAAAAATTGAAAAAAAAGAGGTGATTTTTTATTTATTTTTAAAATCAAATATTTAGTTATATGATCTCCTTTTATCAACACTTAAATTAAATTGTATAACAGGTTGAGCGCCGCGTCAGCCATCGGTGGCTGACACTGAAATTACATTTAGGCAGCGTCAACCACCGCTTGCTGACACTGACGTTTCACATAGGTCGCGAAAAACAGCTAGCTGACAGCGTATAACATGATACAGAACTATAAAATTTATACTCTTTTATGAAATTGCAGAAAATTTATTCAAAATTTAATTAATTATTGTGACTCTTGGTCTAATAAATACAATTTAGTATATTTTTATCCACCACTATTTTTAAACAATTCGTTGGCATATATAATTCACCACTTTTATTAGATATGCAGACGTGCCAACTTTTAATCCCTTCCATTATCATTTTTCCCAGTGGTATTAAAATTGAATTAAAACTTCAATTTTAAGCAAACAAATACGTTGTATTTGAAAAAAATTAAGTTGACAACCATGATGTTATGAATTCAGGATATCTCGGTGCACAGCCGCGTAGCGGCTTTAACCGATTCGTCGCTAGTAGTTAGTCGATGATGTTGGTTCAGACACATTTCCGCTCCTAGGAGAGGAAGAATCTGTAAAAAATAGAGAAAAATCACAGCAAGCTGCGATTACAAAAAACAAAAACAAAAAAGGCTGGGTGGGCGTGGCTTCAGGAGGCTGGCCGGTCGTCTAAGGCTAAGTCTCTGGTAGCAGGGAACGAAGAAGCTTTACAAGCTCGTCATCTTTTAGTAGTTCCTTCATTTCAGAAAAAAGTCGCAGAAATCGACTTGCAGAGTCTGTAGTTTTCTTTGGGATAGTCTTTTTTCCTTTGGTCACTTTCCTGGGTCTTGCACCACAGCCGGAAAAACTGGCTGGGTGCTCACCGTTACAGTTGACGCAGGTCGGTGGTTCGGTGATGGGCTTCGTACATTCGTACGAGAAGTGTTCTTTGGCACATTTAAGGCAGGCTGGATTCGCAGAGCAGGTGCGCTGTGTGTGTCCAAATTTTTGGCATTTAAAACATTGTATTTGGAAGCGTCCCCCACGGAAACGCTCTATCTGTACTGTCCTCTCTAGTATGGTGTTGATATTGAAGATTTTTCTGCTGTTGCTGGATTCTGATTGGATGATGAGGAAAAGTGGGAGGGGCCTGAGGTCCTGTCCGCTTCTCTTCTTGAACTGTATTATTTTTTCGGGAAAAAGTCCAAATTCTTTTAGATATTTATCCAATTCAGGAATTTCGGTATCAGATTTTAATCCTCGGATGAGGGTTTTCATTTTTCTACTCGGTGGAGAGTCCTTGGGTGTTGAAGTAGGATCGGGAGGGTCCACCGTCGCAACGGGTTCTTCCTCTCGTTCCGTCGGTGCTGGTTCCACGGGTGTTACGGGACTAGGAGTATGTTCGGGCTGGGTGTTAACGCCGTTCGATGTTTCCTTCACTTGCGTCGCCTGGTTGTCGCAAGTTTTCATCTTCTTTTTCTTTCTCCGTTTCGGAGCATCGTTAACAGTAGTTTCCATGTCTGTGGAATTTTGTAGTGGCACTTCAGTCTCTGGGATGGTGTTTGAGTCTGTGATTTGTGGCCCTAAAAAGGGCCTTGCTTTATTTGGTGAAGGGGGATCTGGAGTATCTGCTGGAATCAGGATCTCGGTCTGCTGGGGGGTAGAAGTCTCGGTTGAGGTTTCCATCTTTTCAGTTGTGTCTGGCTTTGCTGCTTCCTCAGTATTCCATTTGTCCTTGATTTCCAGGTATCGCTCTAGTGCAAAAGCAAATCGATGTTGGTTTTCGTTATCGCAAATGTCGAGTCTCCATCCTTTATCTTTTTTATCAGTAATATCCTTCAGGCCGTTTTGCTGGATTCTGATAAATCTATCGATGTTTTCAGGTTTAGCACTCTTGTCAGCATATGCTCGGCTTTCAGTTCTAATCACTGCAAGATCGAGAGTTGGATAAGGCTTTGGATTTGACATTCTTTTGCCGCCGCGGCCGAATCGATGATATGAGGCCATGATAGCTATGGAGATTGGTCACAACACAACCGTTCTCCACGAAGTCTTAGCTGAATCAATGATCATCATCAAATGACTTGACAACCATGATAGTAACGCATATTAATATATAAGCTTAATTTTTGTAAGAATAGTGGTGATCAAAATCACTTAAAAATTAAATTTATAAAAGAAAAAATAGTATATATTTACTACCACTTTAAATATGAAAATAATATCTCCCGCAAAATGCGGGAGAGTTGGCAGGTATGGATATGTCATGCTAAACTTTTTATAAAACTTGCAAAACTTGTCTAATATTTGCAAATTTAGTTTGTAGTTATCTACCGCGTGGCATTCAACGTGTTAAACAATATGTTACCTTACTAAAAGCCAGTTTTTCAGTGCAGCAGAAAGATGTGACAAGACAAAATTTAATCATATCTTCAGCAAAATTTTTTTAACTGAAAATATTTCATTGGCGGCCTTTTTCTTATCGGAGGGTAAATTATCCGAAAAGTAAAGTGACTAGTGTAAATGTTGTACGTAGTCTTTTTTTCCCCTTTTATTACCATTCATTTATATCAGACTAGTGTAACTGGGGAGAAACGCACCAAAAACTGCGAACTGCTGCAGAGGAGGTGGGTCCACCCGCCGGTCTCATATATTGCCATTGATTTTTCCATATTAATGTTTTTATTTTTATATTTTATAACAGTCGTTGAACGGCCGACCCCAATTTGAGTATACGGCTACTAATGTTCAACTCCGTAGCCTTGTAATTTTGAACCCAATCCAGAAGACAAGGGAAGTCCTGGATCAAGTATTGGGAGATATTTGCTTTCTTGGAGGACTTTTTGATGGAACTAACCCGCATTTACTTTACATGGAGACCACGAGAGCCTCCCACGATTAGCCAGACGGCAAAGGGACTCTAACCCATGATCCGTCTACCCTTAAGGTTATTTTACGTCAGCACTGTGGTCGGTGCTAGCCGGATGCGGAATTTGTACTTTTGCTGGGATATGAACCCGGTTCAACTCATTAGAAGGCGAACGCTCCATCCCCTGAGCTATCGCGGTTCGATATATTTGAGCAGGAAATATATAAGACTGTATGCTTAGCCATGTCATTATCTTATCCACTTTGGATCATGTCAAAGCCGATGAATCAGTGAGAGCCTACCAGGGCTGGTACTGAGTATCACGAACGATTCTAAGTCTAAAGTAATAATATATTTATAAGTTACTCGTATGTTTTCAAATTTCTTAGAAGAGTCTTTTCATTAAAAAAGCGAAGATATCTTTGCAGGTAATGAGATATTCATTACCAAAGGTAATGTGCCCAAACAAAATTCAATTGTTTCATAAGGATGTAGTAAATTTAAAAAATTTTCAATTTCATTTTATGAATTAAGTTGAGTCTTTTTAACATTTAAATATATTTCCTTCAATTTAAAAAAATATTTTAAAAGTTAGGAATTTTTTTAAAATTGCGTTACTTCACATTTTCGCTCCCAAGTTTTTAAATATTTCCTGGTTGGGGCCAGCCTCTATCTAGTTGAAATTTCCGAAATTGGTTGAATACTCATGATATAAAGAACTGAACATAAAGTAACTTTAATTCCAGAAATCTTAAAAAGTATACATAAAATTTAATTTCTGAAGAACTTTTCATCGTTCAAAATTTGTGTTTTGCTATTTTAAATTACATTCTTTAGCATCATGTTAAAAGTAGTATACCTTATGATTCTAAATTTTTTCGACCATTCTTAAATAAAATTATAAAAAATGATAAATAAATATAATTTGTAATAATTTGTAATAATAATTAATAAATATAATAATAATTTGCATAGATTTGTCTTCGGATAAGCAAATTCTATAATGCTGTACAAACAGTTTTTGATTTGCTTTAAAAGTTCTCGAGGTTGTTAAGAATAGATTTACTGCTCCCGAAAATTATCTAACATTGAAATAGTTTTACTACCAGTCTTTTCTCTTTTCCGTCTCGCTTTCAGAACCCTATTAAATCAAATCAATTATATTAAATCAAGAAAAACACTATTAAATCAAATTTACTAAACCAAGAATCATACATTAAAAATCTACCATTCGAAAATATCTATTCTCTAGTTGGCATCTCCGTTTATATTATTGCTAAAAATAAATGGAACATTTTTTTATCCCATCAACTCTCATATTCTAAACAATTAAAGGCTGGTGTTTTAATTACTTTATTCCTATACTTTTTCCTGGGGGTACAAAGCTTAAGTGGTAACCAACGTTTGAAAAATCAAATTATCCTATATGCAAATGTAATACCACTATTTTCATAAAAATACTTTTTGCATAGTTACAATACGTATTACCTTTGTAACAGTTCTCTGTTGAATACTCAGTCAAAATTTTGAATGCAGTTAACCAGAGTTGCCAGCTCTCGACGCTTTCTGTGTAAATTTTATCTAGTGTTACCTAAGTTAATGTGTTATTTTACTCATTTGAACTTATTTTCCACACCACTACAGATAAATGATTTAAAAGTTCATGTGCAAATCCGCTTTAATCTAGCTTCATACCTGCCAACTCTTCCGGTTTTTCCGGAAGATTTTAATTTTGTATTTAAAGTGGTACCGAAACTCATGTCATGTCATTAAAATTTTTGAATTATAATAATAATTATAGAAAAGTTTGACCACCACTACGGTTAAATAATTACGACAAATATATAAAAGCATACTAATATTAACGATATAGCGAATTTTAACCTAGTCAAAATATAAAAATATTTTTGAGTAAGGTTGTTTTTCGGTAATTGTTTTACTTCCACTTGGAAAATTCATTCTCAGTAAGAGTGAAAGTTGACAGGTATGTAGCTTTCTCATGGAGAATCTTTAAAATGTTAACAAAATTACCAAAAATTCTGAAAGCTTTAGTTTTAAAATGTCTACCACTGTATAAAATATTTTCCAAAAGGCGTAGTAGTTGGCAGGTCCGAGTTAACTCAATTATCTAATTTTTTAAATTTATTTTTGTGAAATAAAGACATACTTATTCAATAAAATATTTGACCTACCAGAAAATTCTCTCTACGAAAGAAAACGATCTATTATACCACCATGCAAAAGGTTCCGTAATTAAAATTGTCCTGCACTATTTTCGAATTTCAAAACTTTCATAGCAGACTCCATCCTAAAGACTTCTATATTAGTTCTTTATTGCTATGTTTATAAATCAGGTAACAAAACTATATTCCTTATCCAGAATTAGAACAATTAAGGTTTAATTCCTAATTATTTAAAGAATCTATCCGTTAGGCTAAGGAAGTATCAAACCTAAGAATTGCTCTGGTAGACTCTCACTGATTAATCATTTCGGACGTGACTCAAAAAGATAAGATGACTAGGGGCAGAGACATGATAGACTAGGATAGAGACATGGCTAGGCATATAGTCTAGTATATATGGACAGCACAAACGTAATATAGAAAAACAATGGCCATTTAGGTGCATGGCCGGTAGACTTACCTCCCCACACTTTTACTACAAGGCCTTAATGCCAAACGCAATCTCAAGCTTAAGAGATATCTAGTACTAGACAGCTGACGTCTGTTTTAAGTAAACGTCAATTCAGAAAGTCTAATGAGCTGCTTAGCAGTTGAGAGTTTTTTTCTGACCTGTGTTGAGGAAAATACGTAGCGTTGAGGAAAATACCAAAAGAATAGAATTTGATTGCTAAATAAGTTCTCTGAGTAAAGTAAGTGGCATTAAATGTTAAATATTTTTCGTTTTAAAGGCAGTCTTTAAAATAGAATGATAAATAGACTATTTCTTTCCCTTGATTTTTTTTTCTGTCGAATAAAGTAGGGTTAAAAACACATTCCTCAATTCACAATCGTATCGTTTTGTCGCGGACAAGTTCTCGCCAACGTACCGGCTTTTCTACAAAATTCAAATTCTCAATTCGCTCTTGTCAAAAAGATCTCTCTTCGATCGACAGGGGACATCTCACAGTACTACGTACCCTTCGAATTCCAAGGATTTTCATGGCAGTCTCAGTTCTAAAGAGTTTTATATCGGTTCTGTATGATGTTATATCTATATAAAAGGAGACAAAACTATATTCCTTATCCAGAAATAGAGCGGGAATAACACTTTATAATATCGCGGAAGATTGGAAAAGTATATCTCCTCTCTCCTTTTGCATTATGACAGCATTTTCCCTTCTCCATCTTTACTCTTCCATGCAAATAAATCCGATCTTTTGCAGTTTGAAGAGCTTTTGCCTCTCTTGCTACATATGAAACGCAAAGCAGACGATATTTTCCGTGAGACAGAATTTAGAATGTGTATTTTTTTTCTCCTTTTCCAAGCGGCAATGTTATGCATGGAAATACATTTCTCGAGGTGGCATCAGTAAAGAAGAGTTTTTTTTTTTACTTCCCATGCATTGTAAATGCTGTTCTATGCATAAGAAATAGAGGAGATAAGAGAATATTTTTTATTCTTTTTTCGGATGGTTTTCGAATGCAAAACATACGATTTGTCTTTAGGGCTTTGTGTAGCTTTGACGCCAAGGAAGAAAAATTCTTTCCTCTTTTTGCAGCTGTTACGAAAACACTTTCAATCTTTTTTTTTTCTCCTTCATTTTTCTAAAAGGACTTATAGCGTGTATTTTTTTGTCTCCATTCCCATAAAGGCTGAAAGCAAGTTAAATATTTTCAATTTGAAATAAGATTTGATAATGCTTTATTTTGATTTAAAGAATTATATTCATATCCATGACTTGTAGATTAATAATGAGTAATTTAAAAAGAAATACCGTCCTCATAATATAGTCACGATTTAACACAATCAAGTAATTTTCCCGATAAATGCGCATTTTACCGCACATTTTTCTATTATTATCGTTGCACTGGGGGGAAAAAAGTTTTGTTGCATTTATTCAATACTTGATCTTACATTATTCGGGGGGAGAAATTTGGAATCTGAAGTTAGTTTTGTTTCGAAAATACAGATTTATTTTCAAAATTGTATTCTTAGTTAAGCTTTTTATTGTTTCAAAGTACAAGTTTATAAAGAACCTATAGGTTTATTTACATCGATATGCACTTCTCTGCTCCTTTGACTATAACATTTGATCATAATTTATCACATCAAAAACTGAAATGTATTATAGCCTTCTTCCTACACTTCCAACGTAGCGGAGAAGTAAATTCTAAAAAATCCTGGTTAGGCATACATATTAAATTTCATGTATGCCTAACAGACGATAACGATAAATAACGATGGGAAGATATCCAAGATTTGTTAAAAAGTCTCGTACAACCGAAGAAACGAAAGATAAAAAAAAATTGTTCCCCTGGGTTACTAAAAAACGAGAATATACATAGTAGATGTTTCCTCCTGTACGTTTTATTCTTCAACTCATTTACATAGCTTAACATCAGGTCATTTTTTTCACTTTTTTTCCATAGTTTTTTTTAATTAAGTAAAAAATAAATAAGTAAACCACTAAAATTATTTTTTACATGGAATTATCTAGGAAATTTTATATTTGAGTACAAACATTGTTTGATTTGCTTTTTTCAGAATTTGTCGAAATACGAATATTAAAATGAATGATATATTAAAGAAAAGTTTCAATTCTTATCCTGACTAAATCGTTGGGAATAAATTTACTGCTATCTCCCATATTTTGGAAGTGAAAATTTTGATTTTGTAGGGAAAAAAAGTTTTCTAAAATTTAAATAAAAATTCTTAGTTGCACCAAGAATATGACTATATATATTTTAATAAATTTTAAACTGGATCTCCGTATCGCTGAAATAGTTTACAATGTGAAATAAAAAATTTACTAATTACAATTTTTAATAAGAAATACTGGCACATTTTTTTAACGTTCTGGCTCATAATAAATTAAAATGCTTTTTTTTTAAAGAAATACAGGACAGAAAAACATTTTGGGGCATAATAAATTAAAATATTTTTGTGAAAGAAATACAGGAAAGAAAACATTTTGAGGCATAATAGATCAAAAAACTTTTTTTTTTTTTTTGAGAAATACAAGAGAGAAAACATTTAGAAATTCTAAAGCTTTTAATTTCACTATAATTTTAGGAATTTAATTAGTAATTTTCAATATCTAGATACATTTTATTTAATTTTCAAATAAATTTTGGTATATATGAATTAATAACTCTTTTCTCCACGCTTTCTCTACCGTTTTTCAGTTTTTCCAGATTGTGACCACTCTGTAAATTTTCATATTATTAATTTATCGTAGAGAAAACTATCTTCGTTAACTATCTGTAAAATAACACTTAAACCTTCCTCATAACGAACGCTGTAATGAACCGCCATCAACGCTATTTTTTTCTTCGTTTTTTAAATGGACGAATTTTGATTGAACATCCGTAGTCATAAACCTAAAGAAATTGGGTCGGCTGTTCAACGTCTGTTTTAAAAACAAAATGGAATAATTTAAGGATTTATAATTTAAAGTTAACAATTTAAGGATTTTTTAACATTCTGCAAACTTGCTACCACATTATTAAGAATGCTTTAAACCAATTCAATTTCAAGCTGTAATTTTTTTACCTTAAGTTTAATGTAATATCTTTTTGTTAAAAAAGAATATTTTATAATTTATTGAAAAATTCAGTTTAATAACATTCATATTCAGAAAATGAGAAGTATTTAAATGAAGAGAAAAACTTCTCTCCTTTTTTTCATATTGCCTAATTGCCTTAATCGCTATTTAGAGTTATACAAGTCCTAATCGTTTCTTTTTTTTTATTTTTTATCTATGCTACTAAAGTTTTTCTGTTAACTTTCTGCGGATTTGCTACCATTATAAAGAAATTTTGACACCAAATCAGTTTCGAGACTTAAATTCTTTACTTTAATTCCTAATTTACTTTAATTCCTAATTTACTTTAATTTATATAATTTATTTTAATTTATTTTATTTTTTTGTATTATATGTTTGTTCGACAAAAGAGCAGTTAAAGTTTACTGGTTTTAAAAAACTTATATATTATATAAAGGAGAAGTATTTAGATTAAGAGAAAAAATTTCTTTATTTTATTCCCCGCAAATCTGAGCACCTTTTAAAATACATTAATAAATTGCCATTTTGGATTATACGAGTTCTGATTTTTTTTAACCATGCTTCGAAATTTCTTCTGTTAACATTTTGGGAAACTGTTTTGCGACAATTAAACGTAATGCCTGATCGCTCATAGTAATTATAATAACTGCGAAGTAGCATTTCAGACATAATAAAAGTCAAAGCATTATGGCGAAATCGACTGCGAATCTCACATTAAAGCCACGACATCTTAACGTACCAGCAGCTAAAAGATCTTAACGGCAGTCATAAACTAACAACAATAATCGTTCAGAGTTGATAATGAACCCCACAAATAGATCTTCAATATGTTAAACTAAATGCCTCCATAACATTAGCGAAGCACTTTAAATTCAAGAGTCGATTTTGAGAATGATTATTAGGCATAATTACTTCGCTGATGTAAAATGCAGCCATTTAGTCCTTTGATGACTATAGCTGTGCAGTTTGCCTTAAAATTACAACGATTTGCACTTTATATTATTCGATTTTGCTTCAAACAATTTTTATAAACGCGTCATAATTTTTGAGTTTTTTTCCTACTATTCTAATAAACGTTAAAATAAAAAGCAAGCGAATTTTGCATCCGTAAATGACTACTTTATAATCATTATAAGAAAGCAAAATTGCAAGCGATATTCATTTCTTGTTATATAGATTTTATTTATTTTTTCTATTCATATCAAAATGATTCTGAAATACATTTTTCGTCCTGATCGAGTGATATTTTATTAACTTTTTATTGTTTTACGAACTGCTTGAAATAATAATAAAATGGTGTTTTTATCTTAAACGACAATTTATAATTCATTTCACTTATTATGAAAAAGGAAATTCGCAAGCGATATTTTATTTTGTTTCAATGGTGCTATTAGTTTTGTTTTTGCCCGATTAATAAGAAACTAACCTGAAATGTAATTTTTGTAATAGTTGCTTCATAATTTACTTGATTTTTTTTATTATTTAAGAAATGTGTGAAATAACATTTTTGATGAACAAATTCTGCATAAACGACTACTTTAAACTTATTATAAGAAAAGAAAATCGCAAGTGATATTTGTTTCTTGTTATAGTGATTTAGTTTTGCTTTTTTTGGACTTATGGAATTGGTCTAATTGGGATGGACCTCTTGGGGATTAGAAACAACAACAACAGTTTTGCTTAATTTATATAAAGGATTGTGTAATATAATTGTTATGATTGCATCACACTTGTTAGTTTCTTTTCATTCATTATTTTAAGTAATATTTGAAATGACAACCAGGCTGTGTTCCTATGAACGACAATTTTAAACTCATTTTACTTATTATTAAAATAAAATTCGCAAGTCCTTTTTTTATTATTAACTTAATTTGTTTTCCTGTCCCATGTATATCAAGCGATTCCGAAATGTAATTTTTCCGTTACGGTCATGGAATGATTTACTTACTTCTTTATCATTTTGTTTCGTTCATACATTTAAAAATATGTTTATCTACGTTCCTTAGATAAATAATATACTTTTTAAATCATAAAAGTACGTCGTTCTTGCATATAAAAATACGATAATCTACGTTCATTATATAAATAAAACGCTTTTTAAAACTGATAAAAATAGTCGTGACTATTGAAAACTACACTCTAATACAAAAATGAAATAAAAGCCCCCAACTTATTTGATTGATGGTTGAGAAATTTGTATTAAATTAATTGTATATATATATATATATATATATATATATATATATATATATATATATATATATATATATATATATATATATATATATATATTATATATACAACATCTTTACTTGAAGGCTACTGCAATTAACGTTCAATATTTTCGTTCGTAATTGTCTATTTCTACATTTTTTTTTTAATACTGTAGTAAAATTTTTGTATTCATGCTCGATTCAAGCTTGAGTGAATTTAATTTATTACAACTTTAACTACCATTTTTTTAAATAGTTTAAACGCACGTAAAGAATATATATATATATATATATGCATTGATACATACATATGCTTATTTCCTTAATTATTGAACATTTGTAAGATAATTTAATCTTTTATACCTAACTATAATTTAATTAATTTTTACCAGAAAACTAAAAAAAAGAGTTAAGTATTTGAAGAGTAAAATAAAAAAGAATTTTAAAAAAAAACGCTCTCCTAATGCTTCTTATAATTAGCTACTTAACGGTTTATTGTCTTTATATTATTTCTAACCGCACTCTGTCAAGCGTTAAATCTTCCTCGCCGGGAAATTCCGAGCAAAAAAATACTTAAATCCAACGAATTAAAACCGGAATACAATTAGATAAATATATGTTTAGATAAAATACACAGTCTACTAGAGAGTGTGAAAAAAAAAATCCTGAATCGAATTTTGTGTTTTAAGTAAAGTAATTTTACTAATCCGTTTAACTAGAGCCTTAATACGTTTTCGAACTTTTGAAAGCCCCGTAAGGGTGTAAAGAGCATCAAAATTGAAGTGTTTTCACTGTAACTGCTGAAGTTGCTGAAGCGTTCGAAAATTTTACACTTCGTAGTCACCTCTCCCCGCAGCACCCCTCACATTCTTCTTCTGTTGATGGAAGGTTCGTTTTCTTAAGAGAGAACGAATCGTATTTAAGTTCTTATTTTAAGAAGACTTGTTCTCCTCTAGGAGCTGTAAGCTGAATAAAGCGAGAAAAAAAATTAATTAGAAGTTGAGGGAGTATCTTCTAATTACTTTTCATGATTTTTAGGAATTTTATGGAGACTTGTGACAATATCACTAGTAGTTAAGCTTCTTTTTTGCATAACTTTCAATTTGTACAGTAGTTAAGAAAAATTTTCTTATTTATAGCAGCATAAAAAAGACATCACCTTAAATAACTTCTGTTCCAAAAATCAGATTTTCATGTATTCAATGCTGGTTCTTATCCAACTTGACAATAGGGTATATTTAGTGATTCGTATACAAAAAAAAATTAATAAATAAAAAAATAAAAATAAAAAAAGCATAAATAGTGACATAAAAATTTATATCCCTTACTTTTTGTTTTATAAGCAAGAGGCTTCATCAAGCACCAAGTGACAATAGAAAAGTAAAGAGACAAACGAGTACAAAGTGGTAAAGCCGTTATCTGGAAAATAATATCTTAATCAAGAGAGTGGTTGAAACTTTATACTTGACTCGTTAATCCGAAAATAGTCCCGCAGAATTATTCTTAATAATTGTTAACTATTTTCTATTATTTCATTGAATACCGATACAAAAAATGTATTTTATTTTTAAATTTTTATATTTTAAGCTATGTAATTTAAAATGACAAAACACAAAATTTGAGCATTCTCGGTCAGGTAGTATCTGACTATTAGAATTCAGAAGAAGAAAAAAGTATCGCTCATATTATTTCCCAAGATAAATAAATTGAATTTTATTCGAATTTGTATTTTATCATTTAAAAATGCTTTGTTTAAAATAATATAAGACTTTGCATATCTTACAGTTTAATTTTCTCATTGACTGTTACTAAGAGGTCTTCGCCTATTGTTTGCTATCGCTCACCAACTCATCTGTAAAATTGGGAACCAACTTCATCAACTTTAGCTGTGTATAATGCTTTTTTTTTTACATAGATAAAATATTTTGTTATTAAATATAAATTATATATTATTTATTATATATTATTTATTATGTATTAAATTATATATGTTAATAAATATAATTATATTAAATATAAATTATACATATCTAGTTACATATCACAGAGAGTTGTATATTCCTATATTTCAAGTAATAGTATAATAATATTTAGAGCAATCAAATTTCCTCTCACGATTATCAGGTCTTATCCGCATTTTTGTTTAAATTGTGTATAAAAAGTGATGGTTAAAATCACTCAAAATCAAATTTATTAAAGCAAAAATAAAATGGCGAAACGAGTCTTTTGTTACCATTTAATATGCCCTTAAAAATCACCTGTTGAAGCGAGTGAAGTATAAGTATTAATAAAATTTTTAATTTTTTGTTCACCTGAGTTAGACGTGGTTCACATTAACTCGGAAAATCGGGACATAGTTGTACATAGTACAAAGTTGTACATAGTTATGCCATGTGAATTTTTAAGCGAAAGCTAACGAAAAAATTTTCAATTTTTTTTTAAATTTTAATATTGAGACCATATACGGCAACGTTACTTTTAAAAAGTAACGAGTAAAAGTACAAGTATTTTTAAAAAGTGTAATGAGTAAAAAGTTCTTATTTTAAAAAGTAACGAGTAAAAAGTACAAGTAAAAGTACAAGTACTAAACAAAAAAAGTAACGATTTAAAAGTACATTTCTAGGAAATCGAAAATTCAAAGTAACCTAAAATTTTATTGAATAATATTCTTACGTTCCTTAATATTTTTGCAAAATTTTTGTTATTTATTTAATTTTTTTTAATTTTGAAAGTTATGGATATTAATTTATTTTTAAATTCGGAAGAATATTATAATATAATTTTATAATATAATCGTATAATATAATTTTAAAATCAAATATAATTTTAATATCAAACTTTTTATGAATTTGCACGAAAAAGAAATTTTATCTATTGATTTTAATTTTTAGTTTATTATTTTTATTTATTTAAATTACCATTGATTTAAAATTGTTTTACTCTTTAGAAACACGTTTTAAAAGCACAAACATAAACAAAGCAAACACGGGTTTCAGATAGCTTTGTGATCTTTGAGCTAGTAAAAAATAATTGAATGTGCAGTATAAGTTGAAACAGAAGGTATTTAAACACGAAGTTAGCTGTGAATGCATATATATTGCACATTAATTTTATAAATTAAAAAAACATAAGCATTTTTTTTAATTAAATTTTTTTTTAGAAAGCTTACTTAGAAAGTTTTAGAAAAAAGTAGCGATTTCATTCGATATTTCCGTTACGAAAACTTGTACTTTTTCCCTAAAAAAGTAACGAAAGTACAAGTAAAAGTACTAAATTTAAAACGTAACGAAGTACAAGTAAAAGTACGTACTTTTTACTTGTACCGGAGGTACAAGTAACGAAAGTAAAAGTACTGCCATATATGATTGAGGCCACTTTTTAAACTTCATAAGGGCTGTGCGAATAATGCCTTGTTATTACAAAATGTAAAATGTTGCATACTCTAATTCAAATTTTAAAGTAAAGATATCTTATCAGAAGAAATTCGAAATATGTATTTTGGAAATAATCCCTTTTCATCATGATATATTTTACAATTAAAGCCACATGAAATATTCATATTTTTGTTAAGTATCCGTTATTTTTCCTTTTCACATATCCTGATGAATAACTCTTCTTTCAGCAAAAATTGGAACGTTTAGAAACGGAAGGGAAAAAGGTCTTAAAAATGAGAAAACAAAAAATAACACTCTAACTTTGAAAGAATCTCCCTTTTAAATGAAATCTAATTTTCTGCTAAAATAACTACCAAATGAGACTTTTTCTGAACGTTGTCATTAGTAGCCACTTTAGTTCAAGCGTATAGTAATCGGCTGGTGTGTGGAAGTTACGCCAGGTGGCGCTAGTCCTTGTTGCCTTAAAGGCATTAAGGATGTTTCACAAAAGGGGGGAAAACTTTTCATTTCTCTTAGCTTTTTTTTTTCCAAGCGGGATCTGGCAACAACTATTAAAGTTTATTTTTCGATTGTGTATTTGTGCTGTTTTGACTTATCAATTTTGCAAATTTTTTCTACAAATTTGCAAATTTTTTATTTTTTAGAAGAATTAAATAAAATTAGAAAAATATAAATAAATGGAAAGCTTGAATCAAAAATTTTAGCAGTGAGTTATAGATAAGTTGAAATAACACTGCTTTAAATATATCTGAAACATTAAAAGTTAAGTTCTTTTTACCTTAAAATTTATATTAACAAATTTGTTTTTAAAATCCATTGTAACCACCTCCACTCATATGCAAGTAAAAAAATTTTATAAAATTCTGTTCCATTACGTATATAACTTTAATCCCTTAGTGGTCTCTAATTTTGAAGAAAATGATCATAGAAGTGTCTATATTTTTATTTGAGAGAATTAAATGAAACTAAGGGTAAGTACAATATCTGTATTCATTTTTAATTTGAGGATTAGCTTTTAGCTTACTTGCTTGATAAACACGGACATATAACAAAAATAATCTTTCTCTAAACACATTTCAAATAGCCTTGCACTGCCATCTATTGCATGGAGTGAGAAACTAGTCTGACAAAAGAAATAGATTCTTAAAGTCTTTTAGGCGCGTTACTTTTGATTACTCCTGCCCGGATATATCACAGGCACAAGACATAGAAAGGGCGAAACTTCATGCCGTCAATTTTAAGGGAGCGAAAAGGGAGAAAGAAGGGTTAATGGCACCAGGAAAATTATGAAACTTTTACAGGACTTCTATGTAATTATACAGTTTCTAATTTCTATTACATAACAGAAGTAATATAATGATGAAAATAGAAAGAACTTTCTAAAATCCATGTATACTAACCTGCAATTCCTCACGATATTTAAAGTTAAAGCAAATAAAGTCAAAATAAACCTTATTCGTTTAATAAGAATGACATTTCTGAACTTCATTGTACTGTTTTATTGCTTTTAATGAAATTACATACATTTCCAGGTTTGTTTGCTCAATTTAGGCTTATAAACCCTTGCCAAGTAGAAAGAAAGATAGAAGAATTTAGAGAAGGACATCACAAAGAATACATCCAGGGTAATGACTGGATTCGAACCAGCCACCTCTACGGTCCACACTGCGTTTGACGGGTTTAAGTATTGGGTTTCTCCCAATACTTAAACCAGGAGTTTCCTTGCTGGATTGGGTTCAAAATTACAAGGATACGGAGCTGGTCATTGGAAGTCGTAAACTAAAAATTCGGTCTGCTGTTCAACGACGGTTATAAAATAAAATTAAAGATATTAAACCAATAAGGAAACAATTAGTTTATATACTAGGGGTGGTACACTCCTGACCCGATATCATTTATGTTCCTTTTCCCTACGCCGGAGCTTAGTGGCATCAAACTGGCGTATTACAGAAGCCTTTGAGTTATTTAGAAGCAATTTTAAGTATAAATCAAATTTACTAAACCAATAAATCTTAGATTAAAAGACTTGCACTCGAAAATATTTATCCGTTGTCCGGAGCTAGTAGGCATCTCTGTATCCTGCTAAATCATTAAAAAAAAATTCTTTAAAGAATAAATTTAAATTCACAATAGTTCCGATTAAAAAACTACTAAATTTTATTTAAGGTAATACAGGGTTATGAGATAAACCATTATAAGAAACATAAACATGCAACAAATTGTTTGCTTTTTTTCTTATTCTGTTTTGAAGTCATTACCCATTCTGCTGAAAATCCAATAACAGCAGAAAAATAATGATGCCCTCAGTTAGTGTCTGTTAAGAAATGAGCTTTTAATTGTTCAGAAATCACTTAGCCAAATAATGCATTTTTCCCTTGAAGCTGCAACAGAAAAGTTGAAATCGTTTAGATGTCCTTCCTGCGAATAATTGATGTCAGCAAAAATACGTACACTTAATGATATCTGACTCTTTTATTTCCAGTGAACAGAAGAAAAAATACACAGAAAAGTGAGTCAAGAAATGACAAAGGAACCAAACAGATCTCAGGATCAGATTAAAGTCATTAGCATAAGTGATTTTATTTAATTATCATTAATTTTCGAGCTACATTAAGACTGAATGAGAATTTAGGGTCTTTTTTACTCATGTGGATTTTAAAGCTATTCTAAATAGACAATAAATGTTATGCTGCCTTTTTTATGTTTTCCTTATATGTTTATAAGATAGTACCTTAACAGATTTTGTATTTTAATTATCCCAATTTAACAGGCTTTTTTTTTTCTTCCTGATTGGGGCTTGAGATTTTGGCACTGAATTTTACTACTTGAGGTTGCAGGGATTTTAAATATACCAAAATTTTTTTTACACTTCCAATACGTTAAGAGGATCATTACAGTATATCCCATATGAATTCATGGACAATATTTAAGGGGGATAGAGTTGAGGACAGAATTAGCGGTCACCACACCACAACCAAGAGGGAGACTAAATATAATATTTAGTGATCAGAAAATTGTTTGACAGTCGCCACTTGATCGCAATTTTTTTTTATTTGTTTCCTTTTGGTCGAAAATGCCCTACATTTTATAATTACATTTTATTACTAAATTGAGAAATAAACTGTGTTAAGAAATTTCTTCTCGCAGGTACCATTTTAAAGTCAAAATAATGAATATTTTAAATATTAAAATGGTAGTTACGAAAAGAAAGTTCTTAACTCACTTTAAACAAGTTTTAAAACTCATATATGTAACTACTTTTTATACATTAGGTTAAAACAATGAATATTTTAAATATTAAAATGGTAGTTACGAGAAGAAAGTTCTTAACTCAGTTTAAACAAGCTTTAAAACTCTTATATGTAACTACTTTTTATACATTAGGTCAAAATAATGAATATTTTAAATATTAAAATGGTAGTTACGAGAAAAAAGTTCTTAACTCAGTTTAAACAAGCTTTAAAACTCTTATATGTAACTACTTTTTATACATTAGGTCAAAATAATGAATATTTTAAATATTAAAATGGTAGTTACGAGAAGAAAGTTCTTAACTCAGTTTAAACAAGCTTTAAAACTCTTATATGTAACTACTTTTTATACATTAGGTCAAAACAATGAATATTTTAAAAATAAAAATGGTAGTTACGAGAAAAAAGTTCTTAACTCAGTTTAAACAAGCTTTAAAGCTCGTATATGTAACTACTTTTTATGCATTGAGCAGCTCACGTTCTCTTTTCTTGCGCAAAAGTAAACTTTTTATGAACATTGCAGGTTTGCCACGGGAGATTAAAAATGCCCCAATAGTGGTTAATAATAAAATTCTAAATTTCATTAAAATGGATTAATATTAGCAACACTTTGTGGCATTTTTTTTCTTCCAGTTTACTATTGGAAGTGAATTCAAAGATCTGGTCTGGCTTGCCTGTTAGAACTGGGCATCTGAGTCCTAAAATAGGCCCTTTTCCCATTCATCATGAAGTAGAGGATGCATACTTAAAGAACTGATTACAAAAATTGAGAAGTCCAAAATGAGAAGTGATGAGAAAAATGGCACTTGCCATGGTGTGGAAAAACATGTGAATGTGCCAGGAATAGGAGTTGAGAATAATCAACTATTAACCCTCTCGCGCCGATTGTCACAAATACGTGCCAGCATAAAGCCGTATCAATCAGGGTAAAAAGATAAAACTGGTAATCAAAATAATTCTTTAGCAGTTTATTTGTGGGCGGGGTTATAATACATAGTTTAATTTATTTATTTCACCATTACTTAGTTCAAAATAAAATTATTTAGTTATACTTTGAACTAGCATTTATTATATAAGTGATTAAACTAACAATAATTAAAGTAAAAGCAAAGAAAATATGTCAAATTTGCAACGCCTACATTTAAGCTACCGTTTTTTACTTATTTAAATCCTGATTACTGAAATACGTTTACTACCAGTTTATTATTTTTTCTGTCTTGCTTTCAGACCTGATAGAGACAAATTTGCTCCAACGTTCAAGAAATCTTCCCAACCAACTATCTTAAAATTTTAATCTATAACGGCTGTAATACAGTTTTTGGAAAAGCTGCCCTCATGCAATGCGTTAACAATTTTGACTTTAGTTTTCTGTCTCAAATTTATTTCGCACATACATATATATTGGAGCCCTAGAAATATTAAGTCTTGGCATATGAAAATCATATCATTAGATCAAAAGTAATTCAGGTTGTTCCTTTTCTTTTCACACCGTAAGTAATGTGCGTCACTGTTATGTACGTTAATTTGAGGATTATAATATTAGGCATATAGCAGCGATGCCAACTTGCTCCAGACAGCAAATATATATTTTACAGTGGTAGTTTATCAATTGTGATTCTTGGTTTAATAAATTCAATTTTGTAGATTTTTATCCACCACTATTTCTAACTGATTCGTAGGCTTATATAATTCACCACTTTATCCATAATTCATCATGCGAAACCTTTTAAAAAACAACACAAATAAGCAAATATTTGCAAAATTTACTCTGTAGTTATTTACCGTGTTTTTAAAAATTATTTTGGCTTGTCAGGAGCAGTTGGCATCTCTGATATAGGTAAGGCATACGTACTTTAGGAGTACAGTAATTTCATTTTAAAAATTAAATGCAACATTAAAGAAAAGGAAGAAAAAAAATTATATTAATTATATAATTTTTGTTATATAAAAGAAAAATTCTTCCATTTCTTCTAGATTTCTATTCTTATCTGTATTGACGAAAGAAAGCTTGTTTAGTTTAAATATCATCAATCATAAATAACAAACTTTCATTGCCAAGTAGATTAGAAATTGTTTGGTGGAGATCTTTTATGCGATTAGAGCAGAGTTTTCATTAACTTTGGAAATATAAATTATTTATTTTAGAACAATTTGATCAAAATGTGTTTTTCTCAATAAAAGTTTTAACTCTATCATTTCGTTTTGAGAAATAGTGTTGTGAAAATAAAATGTCTCCGCTTTTGGTTTTCGCTCTAAGTTTGGTAGGATCCATAAATGCAATGCCCACTAATGTACGTTATTTTGATTTGACGCATACTTTTGAAGAAACGGCTGTGGTGTTGCCTGGATTTCGAAAATTCTTCCAGATAGATCAATTAATGAACTCATCTTCTGATGACTTTGGTGGTTTATGGTGAGTTTAACCCTTTCGAAAGCCGTGGGAAGTATACTTCCCACCACTTTTAATTTAGCTTTCCATTTGTTAATAACTTCAGCTTTCTTGAAGAGCGCTTGAATAAAATTGGTAACCATTTGTTAGTTTAAAAAAGCGTATAAAAGTTATAAAATACATAATTCCTTTTGAAGTTTGTAGCATTTATAAAATTTATTTTATAAATAAGGAAGAATAAAAATCAATAAGGAATATATGGTCGTGTTAAATATATTTACCACCAAAAAAATTGCTTTTTTTAAAACTAAATGGGTTTTTTCTTTCTTATATCGATTACTATTCTTATAACAATTTCAATTCAAAAAATAGTTTAATTTACCTTTACTAGAAATAAATGGCCCGTTAAATGGTTAAGGCATGTGGTATTTATCATGAGTATAGCATACCTGCCAACTTTCACTCTTTCCGAAAATGGATTTTCAGAGTGGTTGTAATACAATAAACGAAAAACAATCTGATTCAAAAATACAGTACAGAACCCGTTATCCGAAAATCAGAAAACCGGAACGAAATTCGATAAATTTTCCCGCCATTTTTTAAACAAATTTTTTTTTTCCTTATAAGATTTTAGGATTTTTCTTTCTTTTTTGAAAGATGTTCACCTTACCATCATTTTGGAAATAATCATTAGTGTATTACTTCATCGTTTTTTCTTCTTTTGAAGATTATTTCCTAAAAAAAATTCTTTTTTAGTTGGGTTTAACAATAAAAAAACGGCTTTTTGTAGCGATTCAGAAAACCGGAAAAATCAGTTATCCGGAATAGTGATGTTCCCTACTGTATATTTATATTTTCATCCCGTTGAAAATCACTTGCTATAGGATAATTATGCTTTTATATATTTATTGTAATTATTTATATGTAGTGGTGGTTAAACTCATTTATAATTATCATTATAATTTAAAAAGTTAATTGGAATAACTTGAGTATTGAAAATGAAATTCACTATAAATATGAAAATAAAATCTTCCGGAAAATCCGGAAGAGTTGGCAGGTATGGTATAGTACTAAAACTACAATTCAAGCAAACTTATTATAATATCTTGAGGTTCTTATAGTAGACAAATAAATAATAGCTAAAATAGAAGTAGATGTTAGTAAAAGCTATTAAAAACTGATTTAGAAAACTAATGAAAAGGATTTCTATCCTAAAATAAAGGTAGTAATACAAAAAGTATCAAAGTTGCCGTCAACTAGTCTAAATAAGATAACTTTTGCGCAAAATTTTAATTTTATATTTAAAATGACAGTAATATGTATGCTTTCTATTTACTACTTGCATTTATAAATTAAATTTAAAATGACCTTAACCACCAGTACATTTAAATAAACAAACATAGAAATATAAAAAGATCGGTAAAATTTCTGATAATAATATGATATATAATAAGTAGTTAAATATTCTTTGAGCTATGTAATTCAGATACATAAATTCATATGCAACACTTCAGCATTCATGACATCAGCGATGCTTCCTACGTGCGAATAAAATTACAGCAAGTGATAGAAATTTCAATTTTTTTTATTTAATCTATGAAGGTATTAAATTGTGCCTGCCGTTACGTCACCATTATTGGATTGTAAATTAGATATATTTAACACGTTCACGCCGTGAAAAGTGAAAATACTTGTACGGGAAAAGAGAAAATACTGGTAGAAGAACTATTTCAATATTAGATAATATTCGGAAGGAGTTAATCTATTCTCAACAATAACAATTCATTGTAAGGAAATTGATCACGGTGAAGAAGCAATTCAATATAAAAATTACATCCGTTAAAAACAATTGGTAGTTATGAAATTTTATTATTCCCGGAAAAAAATTAAAAAATGAAAATTATTGTTACCAGTTTTTACTCCGGTGCGCTGCCAAGATGAGACAATCTAGCGTGACCCACCGGTGGGTCAACCCGGCGTGAACGTGTTAAAGCGGAAATATTAATTGCTTTCACATGCAAAAGCAAACTAGAAAGAAATATACTGGAAAAAAGTTGCGAATTCTAATCTCCTTAAATAGGTTTGTGCTTTTTATTTATCAAAAAAAATTTTTTAAAATTTTAGGCTAACCTGGTAGCTATAATGTGAGAGTATTGAGTGAGGTACCTGCCTTGCGCCACTTGACTCTTCATCTAAAAATATTTGCTAAAAGCAACGGAAGTAGGATATGTAGGATCGAGTGATATAAGTAAACAGTACAGTAATATGAAAGATATATACGGAAAAAAAAGGATCCGAATAATAATTGATAAAATACAAGGATAAACGTTATTTAATACGAGGACTCCGAATAACATAGGAATAACATAAAATATATACATAATCGAAAAAAATTAGTATTTATATATTTACAGGAAGGGAATAATTACAAAATTGAAAAATTAGTACATACATTCAGAGATGCCAACTGCTCCGGATGAGACAAAATTATTTTAAAAAAACGGTAAATAACTACAAAGTAAATTTTGTAAATATTTGACTATTTTTGCTTGCTTTTTAAAAGGTATAGCACTATAAAGTGGTGAATTATATAAGCTTACGAATTGCTTAGAAATGGTGGTGGATAAAAATCTACTAAATTGAATTTATTAAACCAAGAATCACAATTGATAAACTACCACTTTAAAATACATAATTGCTGTCCTTGGCAAGTTGGCATTTCTGTACCATGGCTGAAAGCTCTTTTATAGCAAGACGGAAAAGTGTGAAAACTGGTACGAAAGACATTTGATTTTAGCATTTTTTTGGAGAAAAATAAAATATCTGTAACTATCAAGATTTCTTTTATAATTTTAACCTATATGTAAAACTGCTTATTTTCCAAGGATAAAGTAGATATTGTTGAATAGTTTTAAAAAGAATAAGTTAACTTTTCATCCTTTCCATTATAATTTTTTCCAGTGATATTAAAATGGAATTAAAACTTCAATTTTAAGCAAACAAATACGTTGTATTTGAGAAAACTTAAGTTGACAACCATGATAGTAACGCATATTGATATATGTGCTTAATTTTTGTAAGAATAGTGGTGATCAAAATCATTTAAAAATTAAAATTATAAACGAAAAAATAGTATATATTTGCTACCACTTTAAATATGAAAATAAAATCTTCAAGAAAATCCGGAAGAGTTGGCAGGCATGGTAACTCCTCTCGAAAACTAGCTATAACTGAAAAGTTTTTACTACCAGCCTTTCTTCTTTTCCGTCTCGCTTTCACCCCTGTTCTGTACTTAGTTACAGACGGAGTGAAGAAAATAAATGAATTATATTCTTATAACCATGAAGAAGACAAGATAGGAAGAGGCATACTTTATCTATTTTTTGTTTAACGATAAGTGGTAGCTAAAAACAGCTGAATATTTAGAGAAATAAAAGTTTTAAATTTCTAAAGGTCATAAGCCGTAAGCCAATGAATTAAGTGCCATCGTTCCAGTGAAGTCTTTTCGAAAAGATTAGGACTGGTAGCTCAATTGTTTCATTCATGGAATTTTTCTTGCAGAACGTTAACGTCATTAGAATTTATTAATAATGTTAATGTAAATATGTACATATTGATCTGGAATCGAGCAATTGTCATACTTTAAAAACTAAAGTGGTAGTCAACGCTAGAAAATTTCGTGTAATTTAAACTTAGTCTGATTTTAAATCTGGGCCTTCATCCAGAAATAAACATCAGCAGTCGGTGAGGTTGTTAAACAACATATAAGATGAAAAGAAAGATCCAACAGGGTTCCCACGACCTGGAAAAAAGCAAACGAATTTCAGCAAAGATTTTTTTTTTCAAGACGATAGAAAAATACTTAAATTTACTTTTCATTCGAGAATTACGAAATTATTCCAGCACCGTCGTTAGACCTTGCTGGGACAAAATATTCAGGGTTCCCACGGTCCTTGAGAATTTTAAAAAGTGGTAATAAAAATAAAAGAAATTTTGACATTTTTATTTCTGTGTAGCCACCACTAAAAATTGTTTTCTAAAAAATATATATATGCACGAAAATTTCTGCACTTTACGATGAAAAAGTATATTAAAATATAAAAGTATATTGTAGCTCCACCCTAAATTTGCTACCACTTTTTAAATTTTTCAAGGACCGCTGGAACCCTGATATTTTACAGGTCAATCATTTTCTGCTGGAGTTCACAGTTAGATTTTCGCCTAAATTATTGAACTAAATGACACAATTTATTTATTGGGGATTTTCTATTAAGATTCATATGCGTGTCATGCGTATATTCGTCATGCGAAACTAAAAAAATTACCAATGACAATAGAAACTCAAAATTTCAGTAGAATACAATAAGAATATTATTTGGTGATATGTTTCCTTCATAATTACCAATAGAACTAATAAGTATTTTATATTGGAAGGCGGAGGGAGGCTCACAGTCCGAAACCATTACGTACATAATCCGGAACCAGGACGGCGAAGGTTGATCAGAAATGCTAACTGCTCCACGGACACGACAAAATAATAACAAAAAACTTAAGTAACTACAAAGTAAATTTTGAAAATATTTGACTACTTTTGTTTGCTTTTTAAAAGGCATAGCAAGACGTAAGACCATACCTGCCAACTTTTAATCCCTTCCATTATAATTTTTCCCAGTGGTATTAAAATGGAATTAAAACTTCAATTTTAAGCAAACAAATACGTTGTATTTGAGAAAACTTAAGTTAACAACCATGATAGTAACGCATATTAATATATCTGCTTAATTTTTGTAAGAATAGTGGTGATCAAAATCATCTAAAAATTAAGTTTATAAAAGGAAAAATGGTATATACTTACTACCACTTTAAATATGAAAATAAAATCTTCCGGAAAATCCGGAAGAGTTGGCAGGTATGCGTAAGACCCATTAAGTGGTGAATCATATCAGCCTACGAATTATTTAGAAATAGTGATGGATAAAAATATATGAAATTGAATTTATTAAACCACGACCGTTTTACCGTTCTGTTAATTTTTTTGGCATGTTCAGAGCAGTTGACGGCTTTTAATATAGCATTTTTCTACGGAACAAAAGCGCAATATATCAAAATTGTCCACCAAAAGAAAAGACGATGTTCTAAAATGTGTTTTTTTACATTAAAAAAATTGATTTTTTTTTGGCCGTTTTTTTTCAAACAATCTGTCCGTTAAGGGGTTAATGACCTGACAGTTAAAAAAAATTTAGCTGTATACATATATTTGTCTAAAACAAGTTTGAAACCCTAAATCGTCTCATTTTTATTATTCAACCACAACCAGTTGACGGGTGGCGGGAAGGCTAGGGAAAGTTATAGCTCTCGAAACATGAGCGAATATTTCTTTTGACGAGAATTCTAAACTGGTATTCTTTGGACACTCTTAAGCTCTTTAAAAAAGTTGTCTTCTGGATTGGGTTCAAAATTACAAAAATTCGGAGTTCAACAATAGTAGTCGTAAACACAAAATTGGGTCAGCTGTTCAACGACGGTAATAAAATAAAGAATAAAAAAATACGCCGAATAGGGCCCAAATAGCCTTATTGGTAGGTAGTTGGTCTCGTGTTCGTGGGAATGGAGTTCGTATCCAGCTACTCGAAGAATCCTCACGCATTAAATGGTGAATGGTGCGCTTTAAATCTGTCGGAGTCACTAAGTCTTCCAAGTTCCTATAACAAATCAATACCTCTGTGAGTACTGATCCAGGAGTTCCCTTGTTTCCTGAATTGGGTTTAAAACTTCAAGATTACGGAGTTGAACATTGGTAGTTGTGAACTCAAATTTAGACCGGCTGTTCAACGATGATTATTAAAAAATATACCAAATAAGTTTTCCAGATTTACTTTCTGTTTCTTAATTTCTCTTTCTTCTCCTCTTGTCATTCTTCCTCTAATTCGCTGGAGTGAACTCTACGGGTTCGCTTTAAGCTCACTCTGCACCCGTAAACTCTTGTTGTGGTTAAATAATACAGAATGTCGTTTCGGTATTCTTCCACTAAACTCTTTAATTAGATACCTGCAAGCGTCGTCATTGAAGGTAAATCTCGGCATTTGTCGATTGAGAAGCCAATCAAGTTCGACACATACGTGTGACTTCGCCAACAAGAATTCAATTCAATCTGATTTAAATCACATGGTAAGGCATAATCACAAATTAAAATATTGTAGTAACAAAAACTGTGCGAACATTTAAGTTGTTATACACCGACTACATTTTTACATAATAATCATTGTAATACAGGGCGATTTACCACTATCACATGGTATTCCGTACATTTCTGTGCATGTGCTCTGCGCAAGCTCTATAGAGTAACTAGATTCTTGCGTAGTATTAAGTATGTTTTTGTAAAAGCGCTAAATCACTATGATGATTAAAAAAATTTAAGCTCAGCAATCCTTAAGATAATTTTTTCTATTCCAGGTTTAAAGCCGAGATATATTCTCAGAATTCCCATTCCGGTACTCACATGGACGCTCCCTCCCACGTTGTGCCAGATGGAATAAACATAGATGAAATGCCCGTTTCACAGTTTCATGGTCCGGCAGCTGTAGTAGACATCACTGAACGAGCAAGGCTCAATGTAGACGCTGAAGTGACCGTACAAGATTTTCTTGAGTGGGAGTCTGGCACTGGTCAAAGCCTCAATGGAACTATTGTCTTAATCAGAACGGGTTGGGCAGAGAAGTATAATGACCAAGCTGCATACTTGGGTACAGCTGATACTGCTGAAGACACAAGCCAAATACACTATCCGGGTATGTCCGTAGAAGCCTGCCATTGGTTAGCTGAAAACCGGAACATAAAAGGACTCGGAAGTGATACACTGTCTCCTGAGAGTGGCGTAATATTTTTCAGCAATAACTTGGCTTGCCATAATGCTATGTTACCAAGGGGGATTTTCCTTTTAGAGAGTGTTGCAGTTAAAAAAGAACTGCCCCTCTACGGGGCATCTTTAACAGCATTGCCACAGAAAATAGTAAAAGGAAGTGGTGCCCCCACTCGTATCGTTGCCACTGTTCCCAAACTTGTTGAAAATTTACCCACAAGTTGCAATGCAATCAAAAAATAGGCAATCTCAGGAATAACTACTTTTTAGACAACGTTAAAAGTTGTTATATGTATGTTTTTTTTAAGACAACAGATTTGTCGTAAGTGTCTTTATAAGTATTATTTGTTTAATGGATAACATTCTATTGAATGTTTCATGCTATCATACATGCATTCTATTAACGCAAAATTTTAATTATTCTAATAAATATTGTTTGCGTGCCTTTAGTGTAAAATTTCATTAATAGTTTATTCTGAACTGTAAATTTTTTGCGGAAAATTTTCGTAATTCAATGAATAATTTAGTCCAAGTCCACAAGAAAGACAGAGCAGCAGCTCCTAATTTTTTTCAGCGATCAGAGGAGTAAAATATTTCATTGTTTTCATTGTTCATAATCTTAAATTAGGTTTTATGTCAGGCAATTAAATTTGTAGCACTCGTGCTGTATCTAGTTTAGGAATTAAGCTGAAAATGAATAAAATAAGCCGAATTATAGTACTCTGAAGTGAAAATTTTAAAAGAATTGCTCAAGACATTGAAAATGGTTATTAGGAAGGCATATTTCTTTATTAAAGTATGTAGCTATTTTATTTTGTTGTTTTGATTCAAAAAACGCGATAGGAAATACTAATGCTATATTTTATAAATGCTTGTTCCTTTCATAATTATACAATATTTTGTTATAAGAAATATTACGCTTCTTTTTAAAAAATGGCATTTTTCCCGAAATAATTTTACAAAGACAACCAAAGGATCACACAAATTATGAATCATAGGTAGCATCTAAGTATAATCGATGGTTTAAAAACTCATCATTATTTATAAAAAGTACTAAATAGTAGAACTCTTCCACGGAATACTATGGTTCTGCGGAACACCATTTGGGAAAAACAGATTTAGATTACATCTGTTAATAAATAAAGCTACTTGAGAATAATTCCTTCATTAAAAATAAATGTTCGTACTACCAGTAGTTTGTCTTTTCTGAAAATTAGCAACTCTGATTTTGTTGTACGAATAAAATCATCAGCAGATTTAACATTAGCAGCCTTAAGATGAAAAAATTAACTGAATCAGCGGTCTTTTCCTAAGTACAACTTAGTGCCTAAAAACCTGACAGTTTGTTTTCCTTATCCAAGCACTGCTGTTCTTTATAAAAATTAGAAATGATAAACTAATAATTAGAAACTTAACCGACAGGACGAGAAAAAAAAAACCTGAAATAAAATTGCAAAAATTTCATTTTCAGGGAAGTATTTTTAAACTTGCTCTTAATAAACAACTCAAATTATGTTGCTCAACATATTTATTATGTTTGTAGGGAAAAAAACGAATGTATTTTTTTAAACACGATGTTTGCTTATTAGTTAATAAAAATTCGTAATTAAATTGAAAAAATTAAACATCTGATTAAAAGCTATTCAAGTTGTTATTCTCTTGTAAGTTGCGCAATATTTATCGATATAAACTGTTTTAAAGAATATAAAAAAATAAAAAGTTCAAGTTATTCAATTCTCATTAAGATTAATTTTTTTGCACAATGCTCATGCTTAAACATGGCTAACCCTCATAAAATTAATCACAAATTCTAAGAATCAAGTTAATAAAATAATAAAAATTGAAACTAGTTAATAAAAATTCGTAAATAAATTGAAAAAATTAGTTAATCAGATTACAAGCAATTCATTTTGTTATTTCCGTACAAGCTGCACAATATTTATCGATATAAACTGCTTTAATAAAATTTAAAAAAATAATAAGTTCAAGTTATTCAATTCTTATTTAGATCAATTTTTTGCACAATGCTCATGCTGAAACATGGCTAACCCTCATAAAATTAATCGCAAATTCTAAGAATGAAGAAGTTATCATCTAGTTTTCAACAATTTTTAAAGTAGTAGTCAAATTATAATAAAAGTATGCTTAATTTCCTTTTTTTCCCCTTTTTTAAAAAAAATTTCACGAGCACTAACAAACACAACCATAAAATGACTTCATATAGTAAAGCATTTCCGCAACAGCTCATATGCGAGCCGCAGTGGCTCAGGGGATAGAGAGTTCATCTCCCAAAGAGGTAACCCAGGTGCGAACTCCAGCGGTGGCTGGTTGATACGAATTATACTCCAGACTCGCACCGACCAAAGTTCTGACGTAAAATATCTTCTGTTGTAGACGAATCCTAGGCTAAAATCCCTTGCCTTTGGTTCTAACTGTGTGGATTTTCGTGATTTTTCTCTCTATGTAACGCAAATGCGAGTAAGTTCCATCAAACAGTCCTCTATGAAGACTACTTTGCCCCAATGCTTGATTAAGAGATTCCTTGCCTTCTGAATTGGGTTTAAAATTACAAGGCTACGGAGTTGAACATTGATAATCGTAAAGTTTGATTTGGTTTGGCTGTTCAACGCTGGATAAAAAATAAAATAAAAAACAGCCCATGAATGCAGTTGAACAGTGACTGCGGTATACTCACATTTAGGTCGGCTGTTCAACTTCGATTAGAAAATTAGAATATAAAATAAATTATGATGAGTGGGAAACTTTTTATTCTTCTAGATCTAGACAAAAGTTATTACGGAAAATATTGTCCTACGACAATATTTTGTGAGCTAATGGGTTATATGAAACTTTTGCTAACTTAGTACTTGATGTCCCGAAAAATCACTTGTAACCAGACTTCGAACTCAAAACGCATATCAATTTTAGCTAGCTTTCAGCAAGCAAACCAAGTGTATTAAATCTTCATAAATATATGCAATTCATTTTTTTTTAAATAGTTTACAAGCAAAACTCACATTTGGTTCCAGTAAGAAAGCCGCCTTTATTTCTAAACTGATAGCACATCTGCTAATAAATAACTCAAATATTTTATTTATTTAGCTATCAATTAGTTTTAAAAAAAAAACTAATGTTTAAAGACGAAACAAGGAATTTAGGCCTCAGATGCCCAGTTCTGCAGCGAACGAGCGAAGGAATTTACTATTATTAAAATATTTTGACAAACAGGATGCATCTTACATATCCAAGATGAATATACTATAACACAAGGTTAGTTACCAATATTTATATTTTTACGAAAGGGACATATTTCCAAATGTGGAGCATTGACGTTAACAGGTAAATGTGTGGTAATCCGGATAGAACATTTAACAGGGCAGAAATGGTCAGTCGAACATGTTTGTCTAAGACAGTTTTTGAAAAAAATGACTTCAAAATAGACAAATTCTAAGACAAATTTTCGATATTTCAAAACTTTTGTTCTCCATAAATAAAGATAGTTTCTACCCTTTTTTTGTTTCTTTTTTTTTGCACTTGTTTTGTTAACAAAACTACATTGGCTTGATTTAAGATCCAAATTTCGTTTCTTCTTTTTTAATATTGGCATTAATATTTTGAAACTTTTTAAAATGAATAATTTTATGCTTCTTCTTTTTTTGAGAGGATGAATTCAACATGGGACAACGTGAACGTAAATAATTTTATGCGTAGAAGGTGTGAAAAAAAATCGCAATTGTTTCAGAATTTTAGACGTGTTTGTTCGTCAGTCACGATACGTGTTCACTATTAATGGTCATAAATCAATAATTTCCCTCTCTCCAGAAAACTTATTGGTTTCGCTTAAAAGAGAAAAATTGAGTTTCTACTGACAAAATTTTTTTTTATCAGATTAATTACACGCAATTTTAAAAATGTTCTGCATAATTCAAAAAATTTGTTCGAATTTTCACTGGAGCAAACGAACACTTTTGTTTAACTTATTTCTTAACTTCTCAAGCATGATTTATTACTTCCTAAATGCAGAAAAAAAATATTTAAAGACTATAGATTCTATTTTCTTGAAAAATTCTTTTTTTCTTCCAAAACATTGTAGAAAAATTCATTTAAAATTGTAAAAACGAAGAGAAACTGCGTGGAAGTCTACTAGGAAAAAAAACTGGCTGTAATAAAGAAAAGGAATCTTTCGCGAATTTAATTGATTTCACCCTTCTTTTCAAGCTTTCTCTCCTAATCTTCGAAAACAAATTTTTCAGCGCCTCCCACCCCACCCACCGTACAGTCCCGACATTACAAATATCAAAACCGAAATGACTTGGTCGATACGCTCGAAAAGCAATTTTCCAAAATAAAAATAACTCTCACCCTCCAATTCCGTTAATTTCAAAAACTCGTATGTGATGCCACCGAGAAATTGATAAATGTAATCCCGATGAAAAATCACTAAACGTTCATGTGTGCATATATGCAGGGAAAAGAGAGCATCTTCTTTTCGCACAAAGCCAATACAATCAGATGGTTTGCTTATAATGAGATATTAATGGCCGATGGGGAAAACTCGTAGGGAAGAAAAGGTGTGAATAAAGGGAAAAAGACTCCCTCCTGTAACACTTTCGCGCCTTTTGTGTTTGATGGATGAGGTATTGCTTAAGGTTTAGGAATGGGGGAAAAGGGTTGGGGGAAGTGTTTTGTTAGAATTGAATGAGCTGATCATTTGCCGAAATAGCTAAAGATCAAATCGTTTTTGATCAAAGCAAATAATAATCATTATCCATAGCAAAAAGATTAATATTAATTGATCTTCATATTGTTTAAAGGCAACTATTATTTTAAAAAACCGCCTCTTAGAAAATCACCATATTTTTGTACCTTTTTAACTTTTTAAATATATAGTTGTAGGCAAAAAGTTAAAATACTCAATAGGAAAATTTGATTCAAAAAAAAGTTTTAGCCCTTTAATCAAATGCGTGAAGAGCAAAAGGCAGAGATGGCAAATATATACATATAAACGTAATACATAATAGAGGTAACGTTTTGATAATTAAAACATGATGAACATAATTTAGTTGACATCAATTTAGGTATGGTAATTCGTTATAAAAAAAAAGTCCACCTTTTCCGAGTTATTACTACCATTCTAAATTTTGGGATTTTTAGTTTCTTATTTAAAATCAATATATCAATATTTCCGAATAATACGATATCGTAATTTAAATGTAAAAGCTTCTTTTTGTGCCATCGGTCTCTTAGAAATAAAGGACAAGACCATACTTCATTTGTCAAAAAAAAATGTGGTAGCAAAATTGTTTAATTATGGGTTTATTTGGCAGAAACAGGATTGTTCTGTATACAATTTATGGTATTAATAGTAAAAACGTTAATCTACAATTTCAGTCTCTTTTTTAACCCTTTGACGCAGAATTTTTATTCAATATATTTTTCCAACTTTAAATTTTTTTTTAATTAATTTAGGTCCAAAAAAATATTGTACTTAGCATCTTAATAATTCATAATTGTGAAATACAGCACGACTCACTTCTAAAACAATAATTTTTCAAATTTGCATTCATTTTGATCAGAGAGATTTCATTCATCATTGAATTTTTTTTTATTTTACAAATTCAATTATTGATAAATATTTAAATATGAACTTCTACTTCTTTTATTTTCATATTTTAGTGCAAATGTAATTCCGATTGTCTAATAGATTTTTTTTAGTGACTTTTAGACTGTTTTTAATAATTTATAAGTACCAATATATATCTTTACTTATAGTTAGAACGTCAGAAAAAAATATATAAATCGATCACCGGTATATCTCATCTGCGTCATAGGGTTAAAAGCCAAGAAACAGGAAGAAATATTCACCTTTCTTAAACAAAATAAAAGTTGAGTGAAGGAATTAAAATAAGTGACATTTTCGGAATGGCTATAATTTGGGTAAGAAAGAAAAAGTGGTATTAGAATAATTTTATTGTATATTATTAGGTCTAATAATTCTTTGCCTTATTTTTTTATTTCATTATTTAATTCGAAATAAAATCATTCTAAAATACTCAAAACTAATTAGATTCTCGAAGGTATAAACAATTCTGTTTTATTAAACATACTCACGATGATGTGACCACTATATGTTATTTTCCTTGACTAATAAATACTCTGAAAAATACACCTTACTTCAGGGCTGATGCTTAAACGGAAAAAGAAGGTGTGGAAATAGTAATTATCGACAATGTCAACCTTCTTATATGAAACGGTACCCTAACACATAATTGAGTTAACTTGACTTATATATTAGTGAAATGAAATTGAATAAATGTAGAGATAGATACTTTATAGTACTCCCTCAACAGAATTTCATCTGTGATGGAATCGAGTGTAGACGTTGTGTGTGATCGAGACTGAGTAGCAACAACACGAGGAGGTGGATAATGTCACAGTCACAAGTAACTAGTCAACTGCTCAATGGAAACCATCTATCGAAGTAGGCGTGTTCTCATCATGTCCGCAGAGATGCCAACTGCTCCGGACACGCCAATATAATTTTAAAAAAAACGATAAATAACTACAAAGTAAACTTTGCAAATATTTGACTATTTTTAATATATATAAGGTCTAGCTTGACGTAACTATTATAAAGTGGTGAATTATATAAGCCTACGAATTATTTAGAAATAGTGGTGGATAAAAATCTACTAAATTGAATTTATTAAATCAAGAATCACAATTGATAAACTACAACAGGGATGGCGAACCAATGGCACGCGTGCCATTTATGGCACGCGACACAATATTTTGGGCACACCACCGATCACAATTGTTGTTACACTATGAATTGTTATTACACAAATGTTATTACGCTATGAAGCATATGTAACAATTTAATTAAAATTCACGAAAAACAAACAAAATAATAAACAATTATTAATAAAAAATTAATACTAAAGAAACAATTAATAACCGTAAAAACCAAGCTAACAATAAATAACTAGAAAAAAAAATCAACAGTCCTGCTTAAACTAACATCTTACAACCTAATATAAGTTATTGGTCATCTAATCTGCAACAACAGAAGTCACACTGATGTTACTTTAAGTTGAATTACGTGTATAACTGAGACATTGCAAAATGCATTTTTTTTTCAATGTAAATAAAGAGTTTTGAGTTGATAGTATTTAGTATTATTATTTTTCTAAGCAATAATCATGAAGTCAAAATTATTTGACGGCACGTCTGTGACTTCATTAAACAATTTTTTCCAAAAAATGGCACGTTGGTGTATAAAGGTTCGCCACCCCTGAACTACAACTTTAAAATATATATCTCTGCATCCGGTCACCATTGGGGGGGGGGAATAGCAGCTATCGGCAGCGTCAACAACTTCTAGTTAAGGTGCCATATTTTATATACTAGTGAATATAAATTGTATATTTGTAGTGGTAGATACACTTCAAATGTTGTATCGTTGGTGTAAATAAATATATCTTTCAGTTATTAGTTAATACTTTTAGTAAGTGTATTTTTCCTAAGGGAAATATTAAAATATAATGTTCAATGTTCTAACTACCACTTTCCAATCTTTCCCGAATAAATAGCAGTTCAGCTACCTGCTTCAATATGCTCCACAGATATGCATTATCACTTCTTGCACACAGGAAATTTTAATATATAGATCACTCTTTGTGACTAATCATTAATGATTTAAATAAAATAACGTTAATATCGCATGCCGTTAAAAGTATATTACCGTTGTCTTCAATAAATTTCGGTTATTAAAATGCCATCTATTATAAATGATGAAAATAGACACAAAAAAAAGAAGCCCAAAATAAAAGAGCGATTCCTTTTTAATCTTCCGTTTTCCATTAAATTTTTCGAAACCAGGAAATCAACTACTTCTTGGAAAATTCATAAACGAGTCAAAAGTTGCCAATATCTTCTCAAAAACAATGGAATATAATAATGACAATCATCAACACTCCATCATAACATCAACTTCCAGGCCTCCTCTTATTATCATTTTCTTTCCATTCTAATGGCAATTTTGAGTTTACCCAAAGGAGGGGAAAATGAAATTTCCCTCTCGGTTTGTCATTAAAACTTTGAGCCATTTTTCTGTAACGTCGATATAACTATGATCTGGGGGGGGGGGGGAGTAAAAGGGAGGCAAAGAAATAAACAAAATAATGAAACGAGAAATTGCAGGTTGGCAAAAATGATTTTAAAAATAAATTTTGGAAAGAATAGAATATGATTAGAGTGCAATAATTTATATCAAAACTGTTTTGAAAAAAAGAAATGATTTCTTTTTTCCCTGAAAGTTTCATTGCTGCATACCTGTCAACGTATATATATATATATACTTTTTCCACCAGAGTGAAAATAATATATTTAACTCAATCCTCAAAATTCTAAACAAATCAGTATTTTTTATTCGATTACAGTAATTTTCGGTCGTAGCATTGGGTCCAAATAAGCTTGAAACCAACTACCGTATAATAGTTTTCTATGAGAAAAAATTAATCATAAAATATTATTAACGATTTGCATTTGGGGAAGACTTTCGAACATCGGCGAATACTTTTGATATTTCGCTTACTTTAATTATTACTTAGGACAATCTTAAAAATGAATAATAACTATGTTTCAATAGATAGAGAAATACCCGAGCCACTTAGAGAAATATATAGAGAGAAATTAAACTTAAAAATTTTATAATGATAACAAAATTTAATATCATAGATTTTATCGACCACTATAAATATTAAAATAAAAATATATAGATAATCTGTATTAGCAAGCAACTATGCATCAGTCAATTTCTAAAAATTTATTAGTATATTCAGAATAAATTCTGAATGATATCAATGCAATTTAAGAAAATTCACTAAAAATGCCATATTGCACACAGAATATTGTCTAACATAACTCTACGAATCCCAAAAGTTGTTCCACGAAAACATTCCGTGGAAGGATTACAAGTGTTACGAGTTTTAATATTCTTATAAATTTTTTTAAACAGAATGAATTTAGAAAGCTTTATTTATATTTATATTCAATCACTAATCCATTTTTAATTTAATATTTTGGTTATATTTCAATGAAATTAAATTGAAATGCAAGTGAAAAAAAGTTTAAAATATTAGATCTACACGAAAGTTTTGTAAGCGGAAGTGCACGCCTCTTTTTACGGTGATGCAAAAAGTTCTTTTTTAAAAGAAAGTGGTAGGGTATTTACAATTTCACTCAATGGTAATATTCTAACTTACAAAGACATAGCATATGTGCAGAGATGCCTACTTGCTCCGGACAGCAAATATATATTTTAAAGTGGTAGTTTATCAAATGTGATTCTTGATTTAAAAAATTCAATTTAGTAGATTTTTATTCACCACTATTTCTAAATAATTCGTAGGCTTATATGATTTACCACTATTAAAATACTCATGTCATTCTAGATGAATGGGATAGGGGCCGCGAAAAATAAAAAAAAAATACTCATGTCATGTTAAACCTTTTAAAAAGCAAGCAAAAATAGTCAAATAATGTCAAAATTTGCTTTGTTGTTATTTACCGTTTATTTAATTATTTTGGCGTGTCCGGAGCAGTTGGCATCTCTGTATGTGGCCCAAAAGGTCATGTGCATAATATATACAAACTTGAAAGTATTTCACAAAACTACGCGATACATCTGATCCATACATATAAATTAAGGTAAATATCTTACCACTTTTTTTATAAAATCTTTTTATACATATTTATTAATGAAATAACCTTATTCGCTGATATGATCGTCGACTCAAGAGTATCCACCCCTAGTATTTTACCTAACTTATCCCCATCTTAATCAGTTTTCAATCTAATATGATCTACTGTCTCACGTGTAATAAGCCAGACACAGAGTATAAGCCTGCGTCGACCAAAGCTTCTGCTACTTCTCTAGTATCTCTTGCTCAGACAGTACTACAGGCGCCTACGGGCACCACATCATGACGGAGGAGTGGAGTGTTCGCTTCGCGGACATGCACTCCGTAAGAAAAATCAGTCTACCAGACACAGAGTATAAACCTGCGTTGACCAAAGCTTCTGCTACTTCTCTAGTATCTCTTGCTCAGACAGTACTACAGGCGCCTACGGGCACCACATCATGACGAAGGAGTGGAGTGTTCGCTTCGCGGACATGCACTCCGTAAGAAAAATCAGTCTACCAGACACAGAGTATAAACCTGCGTCGACCAAAGCTTCTGCTACTCCTCTAGTATCTCTTGCTCAGACAGTACTACAGGCCCCTACGGGCACCACATCATGACGGAGGAGTGGAGTGTTCGCTTCGCGGACATGCACTCCGTAAGAAAAATCAGTCTACCAGACACAGAGTATAAACCTGCGTTGACCAAAGCTTCTGCTACTTCTCTAGTATCTCTTGCTCAGACAGTACTACAGGCGCCTACGGGCACCACATCATGACGAAGGAGTGGAGTGTTCGCTTCGCGGACATGCACTCCGTAAGAAAAATCAGTCTACCAGACACAGAGTATAAACCTGCGTCGACCAAAGCTTCTGCTACTTCTCTAGTATCTCTTGCTCAGACAGTACTACAGGCGCCTACGGGCACCACATCATGACGAAGGAGTGGAGTGTTCGCTTCGCGGACATGCACTCCGTAAGAAAAATCAGTCTACCAGACACAGAGTGTAAACCTGCGTTGAGCAAAGCTTCTGCTACTTCTCTAGTATCTCTTGCTCAGACAGTACTGCAGGTTCCTACGGGCACCACATCATGACGAAGGAGTGGAGTGTTCGCTTCTCGGACATGCACTCCGTAAGAAAAATCAGTCTACCAGACACAGAGTATAAACCTGCGTTGACCAAAGCTTCTGCTACTTCTCTAGTATCTCTTGCTCAGACAGTACTACAGGCGCCTACGGGCACCACATCATGACGAAGGAGTGGAGTGTTCGCTTCGCGGACATGCACTCCGTAAGAAAAATCAGTCTACCAGACACAGAGTATAAACCTGCGTCGACCAAAGCTTCTGCTACTTCTCTAGTATCTCTTGCTCAGACAGTACTACAGGCGCCTACGGGCACCACATCATGACGAAGGAGTGGAGTGTTCGCTTCGCGGACATGCACTCCGTAAGAAAAATCAGTCTACCAGACGCAGAGTATAAACCTGCGTCGACCAAAGCTTCTGCTACTTCTCTAGTATCTCTTGCTCAGACAGTACTGCAGGCGCCTACGGGCACCACATCATGACGAAGGAGTGGAGTGTTCGCTTCGCGGACATGCACTCCGTAAGAAAAATCAGTCTACCAGACACAGAGTATAAACCTGCGTCGATCAAAGCTACTGCTACTTCTCTAGTATCTCTTGCTCAGACAGTACTACAGGCGCCTACGGGCACCACATCATGACGAAGGAATGGAGTGTTCGCTTCTCGGACATGCACTCCGTAAGAAAAATCAGTCTACCAGACACAGAGTGTAAACCTGCGTTGAGCAAAGCTTCTGCTACTTCTCTAGTATCTCTTGCTCAGACAGTACTACAGGCGCCTACGGGCACCACATCATGACGAAGGAGTGGAGTGTTCGCTTCTCGGACATGCACTCCGTAAGAAAAATCAGTCTACCAGACACAGAGTGTAAACCTGCGTTGAGCAAAGCTTCTGCTACTTCTCTAGTATCTCTTGCTCAGACAGTACTGCAGGCGCCTACGGGCACCACATCATGACGAAGGAGTGGAGTGTTCGCTTCGCGGACATGCACTCCGTAAGAAAAATCAGTCTACCAGACACAGAGTATAAACCTGCGTCGACCAAAGCTTCTGCTACTTCTCTAGTATCTCTTGCTCAGACAGTACTGCAGGCGCCTACGGGCACCACATCATGACGAAGGAGTAAAGTGTTCGCTTCTCGGACATGCACTCCGTAAGAAAAATCAGTCTACCAGACACAGAGTATAAACCTGCGTTGACCAAAGCTTCTGCTACTTCTCTAGTATCTCTTGCTCAGACAGTACTACAGGCGCCTACGGGCACCACATCGCTTCGCGGACATGCACTCCGTAAGAAAAATCAATCTAAGTCCTTATTCGCGAACCCCAAGGTGTCGTCCCCGAAAAATACGTAGTATGATTAAGACTAGGTCACCACTGTAACAGAGCTCATGACATAATTTTCTCTCATTGATTATTTCCCTATTGTATATATCTATTTTATTTTTATCGTATTTTTTATTCATTTTGGGTTGATTATCGTGCATTGCAAATATATGTATATATATATATTTTTATATTTAACCCACGCCTTTCTTAATAATATCGATCATGATAATCTTCATGATTACATTATTTTATATTGTTTATGATTATATTGTCATTTAATTATACGCCATGCCACTCAACATTTCTTGATTATCCATGTCACACGAACCCCCTCTCGATTTTTTGGTGCTGAGCACCCCCTCTTCCTCCCATCTCCATTCCACCTCACTACTCCTCATCATCGATTTATTACTACAGATGAATCGGTTAATGCCGCTTCGCGGCAGCGCACCGAGATTTGTGTGATTTCTACCATTCCTTTTTCGCGGACTGAATTGTTCAGTAAACTTAAAATAATGTAAAAAAATTAGAAGAAATGCATGCAATTATAAAAATTTTATGATTGATTTTACATCGAAAACTTTAGTTCAAAATGAATAAAAACTACATTCGATACTAAAGAGATAGGCTTTTTTTGATTAACATTTTCTCTTCATTTTTCCTTCAACAATAATCATAATTCAGTAGATTTTCAGCTTCATATTATGGTTCATTTAAATTTATTATATTTGCAAGTTAGTGTGCTCAAAGACGGCCTGTAAGCTTTGGTTAATATGAAGAATAGATAACTAAAATTAGAGAAAAAGACATCGCAAACATACATTTAGGTTTACGTCTAGATTCAAGTCCGCTACATAGGACCATACAGATCATTTACTATAGACTGCTATTTTTCAGGTAAAAATAATAAATTGGCAGATTGAACTTCATTTTAGTATTGGGTTGTTCAGAAAGTAATTTCAGTTTTTCCCAACAGAGGATTTCATTGTATTTTTTCTCAGTCAACTCCAAACTTAGGTCGCGTAAATATTAAAAATTTTTAAAAATGACACAGGCTCACTTGAAAAAAAGTTTGATTGACACAGTAGCTTTAGGTTGGTATCCTTTTCAACTTTTCACTTTTTAACATTCGAAAAGTTACAAACGTCATTCAAGCAAGAAACTTTCAACTTTTTACGGAAAAGAAAAGTATCCGATGTGTAGAGAGAAGATGTATTGCTGGCTTCAATTTTTTGCTTTTTTACTATCGAAGAGGTAAAAATGCTATTTATTGAATGCCATTGCTTGAATGCAATAAAAAAATGAAAATAAAAATCCGTCGTGTACGGAGATGTCTTACAAAATATGCATAGCTGTTTTAAACTTTCTTTTCAACTTTTTACTATCGAAAAGGTAAAAATGCTATTCAAGCAAGTAAAAAAGCATCCGATGTGCATGAAAAAAGATGTATTAAAAAATATGTTATGCTGGTTTGCAAAATTTCGATTAAGATGCATGAAGATACGCAATGCCAGTTAGGCTGAATGAAGACTTCATAAAGGCAATAAATTGATGCAGAAACAAACTCGTGAGATCGTTGAGATATAAAATTTGCCAAACTCGACCGTTTATAATCATTTGAAACGCTTAGATTTATTTTCCAAGGTTGAGCGATGGGTTCCTCGTGTTTTTACAGAAAGAAATTTCTGATGCCACGTTAACGTCTATGACTTGCTTCTCAAACGTCCAGAAAACTATCATTTTTGTAGCGCATCATCAATGGGGACGAGAAATGGGATGCACACAATATTTGTTCGGGTCCTTGCAAAAATGTTAAGACAGTAATTCCTTTATTTCAAATGATGTGTTCAGAGCAGCTATGGCTCAGGTTATAAAGCGTTCACCTTCCAATGAGGGGAACAGGGTTCGAATTCCAGCGATAACTGGACTATAAAATCCGCATCCGTCTTGCACCGACCATAGTGCAGTCGTGAAATATCCTCCTGCAGACGGATCACGGGTTAGAGTCCCTTTGCCGTCAAGCTAACCATGGGAGGTCCTCGTGGTCTTCCTCTCCATGTAGAGCAAATGAGGGTTAGTTCCATCAAAGAAATTCGTCCGCGGAGGCAAATTTCTCCCAATACTTGATCAAGGAGTTCCCCTGTCTTCTGTATTGGGTTCAAAATTACAGGACTACAGAGTTGAACATTAGTAGCCGTAAACCCAAAAATTGGGTCGGCTGCTCAACGACGGATGTAAAATGATATGTTTAAAAATTCACCTGAATCAGTTTTTTGCCAGTAAAGGTAATGAAAGATGAGCTAAGATGATGAGAAATGAGCTAGGAATCATGTTACTGTCAGAAAGATGAAAAAGGTGTGGGACTGGAATGGGCAATATATTTAGTCACTATAAGAAAATCATCTTTCATTTTCATAAGGAAGAAACGAAATTATCTTCCGAATAACTCAGTAATTCATGCAGAAAATTTAAATCACCATGACAGCCACAATTTATTTATAAGTAATGCATATATATTCATATGCATAAATAATGAATATGTTAAAGCTATAAATAAGAAGTCGTGGACACAAAAAATTTACTTCTGAAGAAAAGGGAAAAGTAAAAATTGAAGTTTTCTAACAACCGATTTTTTTTAATTCTTCCTTTGTATGAATAGCAGTCCTACATTTGTTGGACCAGCGAGACCTCTTGATCAAAGAGCTCCAATTTGCAAAATAGATTTATTTGTATGTAGTGGTGATGATCCCAATCAATCTGAAATAAACTTAAAAATCTATAAATGTGAAATAAAAGCATATTTTATTCATTTTAAAAGCAAATTTCTGCGTAGAATCCGCTGTGGTAGAGAGCTATGGTACAGTGTCATTTCAATGTGCATAGTAACATTTCAATACTATAGTTAATACTGTTGACTTAGTTTTGACACGTCTGTTAACACGCTGAGCACCGCGTCAGTCATCGGTGGCTGACACTGAAATTACATTTACGCTTCGTCTGCCACCGCTTGCTGACACTGAAATTACATTTAGGCTGCGTCTGCCACCGCTTGCTGACACTGACCTTTCACATAAGCCGCGAAAAACAGCTAGCAGATAGCGTATAATTAATGCATGTAAATTAGCGTGGCAAGCCATGTAAAATTAGCGTGGCAAGCCATGTAGAATTAGCGTGGTGTTCAACGTGTTAATCATCCATTGTGACTTAAAGATTCTCGTACGCAATTTTTGTCCACAATAGACCCATTATTTCAAGAGAAAGTGTTTTTATCGGTTATATTTTACATTTCACAATAGTGAATTCCTCCAAAACTGCCACTCAATCGGAGGCGGAAAAGGTAGAAAAAAATATCTTAAAATTAAAACTCTCTAAAGTATAAAGGTACTCGCATCAGTGATAGAAGACTATTTAATAACTATTAAATTAAGCCTTAGTTCTATTTTCGTTTGTAATCCACAAATTATTGATATTTACTAATTTGCATTCATTTAAAAAATTAAATATAGTTGTATTCTGTCTTAAATATAGTGAAATTAAATTTAGTTTGCAAATGTTTCTCGCAAAATTATATGAAAAAACGTTTTAAATTGCTTATTCTTACGCAGTTTAAGGCAAAAGTAAAACAATATAATACATATGTTTTATAATAAAAATATCAATCTTGAATTGTCTGAGATAATTATTACCTTTATTTACATTACTAAAATTAAGAGCATCTTCTAGGATGAACTAAACCTGATACATGATTATTTCCATTGTAGAGAAATATTTTTTTTTATGTATTTATTCATCGAATTATTTAACACATAGAATTCAATGTAGCGTGAGAATAATAGAAGATAATTTAACGAAAGCTGAAAAATTTGTATTGAACGCTAAGTATCATCAAACTAGATAAGTTAAAAATTGTTTTGAAAAAAAAAAAAAAACTAATGGCTTGTCTTAATTTTCATAGTATTGTTTTAACATTTATCGCCATGATCCTCATACGATTTATTATAAAGATACCCACCATATCCGTGACATTTCATGAGAACACGAGCTTACATGCGAATGAGGGAAGTTTTCTTCCGAGGCATCCGAATTTTTTTCTATATGCGGGACTAAAGAAAATGCTGCTTGGAAAGTCCCTCTCACGCTGGAAATCGTTCGGGTTTGTCTAATTTATTCGAAGGTACAAGATCAGCACAAGCTTAATAGGTCGAGTCGTGGTGGCTCAGGGAATAGAGGGCTTGCCTTCCAATGATGTGAAATTGGTTCGAATCACGCTAATAGCCACTCAGGTTGCAAAGATATCAGTGTTGACATGAAACATCCTCAGGGGTGGATGGTTCATGGGTTAAAGTCTCCTTGCCATCTGCCAAACCATGGGAGGTTTTCGTAGTTTTCCCCACCATGTTTCGCAAATGCAAGTAACGATCACCACCGCAAAGAGGGAGACTAAATATAATATTTAGTGATCATAAAATTGTTTGACAGTCACCACTTGATCTCAGTTTCTTTATTTATTTTTAGTCGAAAATGCAGTGCATTTTATTATTACTTTTTATCACTAATTTGAGAAGTAAAATGTGTAAAGAAATTTCTTCTGGTAGCTACCATTTTAATAATTAAAATAATGAATATTTTAAATATTAAAATGCTAGCTGCGCAAAGAAAGATCTTACGTCACTTTAAACATGCTTTAAAACTCATATATGTCACCACTTTTTATATATTGGGTTAATACCAAACTCGCATAATTGTGTCGGTTTTGTTGTAAAAGTTTTATAATGTTAGTAGAGTCGAGAGTCGTGGTGACTCAGGGGATAAAGCGTTCGCCTTCAAATGAGGTGACCAGGTTCGAATCCCAGCAATGGCTGGTTAAAATGTATTATGCACTCAGCTCGCACCAATCACACTGCTGGCGTTAAATATCTTGAGGGGTAGACGGATCATAATTTAGAGTTCCTTTACCGTCTGGCTAACCGTGAGAGCTTTTCCTGATTTCTCCCATCCATGTTTCGCAAATGCGGGTAAGTTTCATCCAAAAAATTCTCCACGAAGGTAAATTTCTCCCAATACTTGATCCAACAGTTCCCTTGTCTTCTAGATTGGGTTCAAAATTACAATTCTGCGCAGTTTAACATTTGTAGTCGTGAACTCAAATTTAGATCGGCTGTCGGAGGACGAAACTGAATTGGCCATATTACGAAGCGACCACATCAAATGTTTTAAACTTGTCAAAAGGGTAAAGACCGATTCACCTTGTCCTTGTTCCTAGTGTCAAGACCGATTCACCTTCTCCTTGTTCATAGTGTCAAGACCGATTCACCTTGTCCTTGTTCATAGTGTCAAGACCGATTCACCTTGTCCTTGTTCATAGTGTCAAGACCGATTCACCTTGTCCTTGTTCATAGTGTCAAGACCGATTCACCTTGTCCTTGTTCCTAGTGTCAAGACCGATTCACCTTGTTCCTGTTCCTTGCGTCAAGACCAATTCACCTTGTCCTTGTTCCTAGTATCGTTGTTCTCCTTGTCATCTTGTTTATGTTGTTGTCTGGCTTCTTCTGCTCACTTCATTAACTGTATTGGCTCCTCTACAAGTGCGGATAATGTTAGACTAGTGGATCTATTAGAGCGACATGGTGACATGGACATGGCTCTAAGCGTTCCTGGGCCTGGAGGACATAAAAAATAAACTAGGCATAGTATGTTATTTAATCTGGGCACCATTCATCATGCAATATTGCACTGTTTGAGGTTTATCATTGTAACTAGCAGGCAGTGGGTTTTCTTCTATTTTATTTCAAGCACTTTGCTTAAATAACTAAAAAAATTAATGAAAACAATATGAGCAGTTTGCTCTAAACTGTCTCGGTTTCAAAAGTTGTAGGTGTGCAGAATTGTGTCAGCAAGAGAAAACTCCGTGTATATTCTTATTTTTGGAAAGGATTTATAGTTGAAGCTGTTATTTGATCTGATAGTTATGACATGAAGCGTCGGAGGAAAAATGTGCAGCTATTGGTCTGTAATTTTTATCTTTACTGTAGCTTTCAAATTTGAAGCTTTCAGTGAAATTGGCTGTATTGCATTTTATGGCTTAGTCAAAACAATTTGCATAAAGTTTATAAATGTGCTACGACGTGAAAGAAACAACAACTGGGCCAACGTTACAATAAATTTTTTTTAAAAAAAAGACTGATATCTCCATCGATTCACTTTTAAAATGACCCTTTTTTAAAGCTCGCCTTCTAAGCATTTTCAGCTAAGTCAAAGTAAGTCAATTTTTACAAATCAGCAAATCAAATCATGCTCATTTCCTTAAACACGTGTTTCAAACTAGATCAATGTCTTTCAAACGCACATTACAAGTGATGCTCATTTTCTTAGACGTTTAACCAGAGCTATGTCTAAATTACACTGAAACGATGTTGTTCTTTTGAAAGAGCGATAGTTAATCTTTGATGGTACGAAAGTATTGCGAGTTTACCTCTCATCTAACATAAATGTAATGATTAATTATAATAATCAATTATAATAATCATAATAGTTAATTATAATAATCAATTGCATTAATTATAATAATTAATTATATTAATTATGGCCGGCCAAATGGCCGAGCGGTTAGCGTGCCTGACTGCGAAGCCATAGGCTGCGGGTTCGAATCCCGCTCTGGGCATGGATGTTTCTCTCTCTCTTTGTGCTGTCCTCTGTTGTGTGTGTATGATGTGTGAATGTGGCCCACCCTATAAACGGGTTTGTGGCAGTGTGGCGTGGGCAATGTTGCTCGCCTCCGTGACTTTGATTCACAGGTGCCCACTGGGTAACGCGAAATGAGCAACAATTCTGGCATAGTATAGGCAAAGATTCAAATTCAGACCCTGCCACTGGGAAAAAAAAAACATTAATTATAATAATCAATTACAATAATCAATTTCAAAAATTATATGAATCAATTTTAATTATTTAATTATAATTTTCTAATTATATTTTTCTAATTATAATTTTGTAACTATAATTACAATTGAATAAATTTATAGATGTTTTCTTAGACGTTTAATTTGAGTTACGTCTAAAATACACTTAAACGAGGAATCGTTTTTTAAAGTAAGTGATCTTTAAACGTTAACGTTCCGGAAGTATTTCGAGTTAACTTTCTATCAGGTATAAATGTAATGATTAATCAAAATAATTAATTACAATATTCAATTATCTCATTATAATTATTTAATTCTAAATATGTAATTATGATATCTAATTATAATATCTAATTATAATATCTAATTATAATTATATATTTACGGTTATAAAATTACAATTGTATAATAATAATTATATAATTAATTACAATTGCAAATATGACAATAATAAGTGTGATAAAAAAATTATTTTAGCCATTGGACCCATTAAGTAGATGAGACCTTAAAGATAAAAACATTGATATTAGTTCGGTTTTAACATAAATAATAAAGCACAAAAAATTAAATCATAATCATCCTAAAATCTGAAAAAGTTGATTTTATTATTTTTAAACAAACAACACTCTTTCCAACCACGAGGACGAAATTTTAAGTTTGTCTACAACTATAGCGGAACTGTGTGAAATATTAATCATTCCAATCATTACTAAACTCGTGAATAACTTAAAAAATAAAAGAAGAATTATGAATGCAAATAAGTAATCGATATCGATTAAAATTTTAAAAACTCTCTCTCTCTCCTAAAGAAAACTAACTTCCTGAAGCTGGGACAAGTTAATAACATTGCCCCCTCAGAAGTTTTGCCTCCAGTCGATTTTCTTAAAATGATAAATTACTTCATTGCCCCCCTCCCTTCGACAATAATTTTCTTTTTGCGCCAAAGCAATTACCACTTTTCTCGAGAGGAAAATTTCTACATCAATTTTTTGACTGTGCTTGTCAAATATTGATTTTTTCAACTTTCAGGAAACGGTAATCGTAATTTTTATTTTCATCCCCTTGCGGTTAAGAGCTTTCTTCTTCAGGGCGGGCCAAAGCTAAGAGGGGAGGTTAGATTCTTTATCCCTATCCAGAAAAAAAATCAAAAAATAAAATTACGTGTATATATTAGCTATGATGTACATTATTATAATTAATAAACAATTATAATTATATATTTTCTGGAGAACTTAATACTTAATTTACACTTATGTTTGAAAGGGTTTTAAATAAGAAATTAACTTATACCCTAAATAAGGGAATAAGGCCAGTTTGTAATTCCAAAACACTTTTTTTTTTCTTTCGAATTTGTTCACTTAAGCTTCAACTTCTTATGTTTTTTTCGACAGCGAATATTCAATTTTAGAAATGCGAAAGTATCAAATACAAATACTTGAAATATTTTAAATTATTTAATGCTCTTTCATTTCTTCTAAGAAATTAAGTACATCGAAAAAACGTTTCCTCTGCAGTCACAGAATCATTTTCATTGCATCAAGCGACGGATCTGCGAAGATTTGTACCCATCAAATTCTAAAAATAGTAGCGTTAAGTTCGTGTTTCTTTACTAAACTAACGTTTGAAGAAGTTGCCAGAAATCGCTACAAACTAGTGTTTTTGAATCGAACTATTCACTACAATCCTTTTTGAAAAAGTACCACACTTCACTACAAACTACGAAGAAAACCAACGATCCCAGTAGTTTCCCTACTTCTAGGGAATTACTTCAGACCCCAGACTTAGCCCATACGGCAAAATTATTTTGTGTAATATATTAATTGGCATGTAATAGATTTTCTTTTTTTTTTTTGTATTTTAAATTAAAATCACATCTAGAATGTCCAAAATGTTAATTTGAGCAATGTTAAAATTACACATTTCAAAATTATTCAATTCTAAATTATTAATAATTTTTATTGCTATTAACCCTTTAACGGGCCCTTTATTTCTAGTAAAGGTAAATTAAAGTATTGTTGGAATTGAAATTGTTTTAAGAACAGTAATTGATATTAAAAAAAAAAACTAATTTAGTTTATAAAAATGCCATTTTTTTGGTGGTAAATATATTTAACATGACCTGTTAGGAGCTTACTGACTTTTATTTTTCTTTATTTATAAAATAAATTCCTTAAATGCTACAAACTTCAAAAGGAATTATGTATTTTATTACTTTTATACGTTTTTTAAAAGTGACAAATGGTTACCAATTTTATTCAAACTCACTTCAAGAAAGCTGAAGTTATTGAAAAAGGGAAACCTAAATTAAAAGTGGTAAAACGTGGTGGTAAGTATACTTACCACGACCTTCAAAAGGGTTAATATATGAACGATATTGTTCATTCTGATGTTAAGAGAGCTACAAGTTTGCTCAGCATATTTCATATTGTAAAAACTACAGGTTAACATATAAATGACCCTAATAAGTTTGCATTCAGATTTACGACTGTTGTTATTATGAATTATAACTATATATATATATATATATATATATATATATATATATATATATATATATATATATATATATATATATATATATATATGTATATATATATATATATATGTATATATATATATATATATATATATATATATATATATATATATATATATATATATATATATATATATATATATATATATATATATATATATATATATATATATATATATATATTAAATATCAGCATTGGGGCAACATTATTTGCCATATTGCATCGTTTGTCGCTACACTCTTTTTAACAAAGTAAAAATTCTAGTTTTGAATGAAATTAAGTTAAATATTTTATTTTCAAAGTAGCAAGTTGTTGATCTAAGATCAAGAGTCATGAGGAGTAGCAACTCCTTCTAATTAATAAAAATTTTTTATCAGGTGCTAAATAATTATTTCTTCTTAAATCCATATTAAAAATACGTTCAAGGAGTAAACATCCCAAACACACACAGAATTTTGTGAGTTTTTAGCATGGATCACTAATGCATATAATGCTTTGCATATATCTATGCGGAGAAATAATATTTTAGACAGATTAAATACATTGTTTGAAATATATTGGTTTGACCTATTACCAATTTTTTCAAAGAACAAATAAAGAATAAAATAGATGAACGATAAGAAATATCTTACTACGTATTAAATGCTTTTTATTCAATTTTATATTTATTTATTTTAATTTTTTGTCCATATTTTTATTTATTCCACGATGAAATGTGCCATTTTTTAAAAAGATTTTTGTTGAATTCCAGTTACAATATTTTTTCTCCAATTTTTAATTATACTTTAATTTATTTTGAGAATCGATTTGACTAACTTTTTATGAATCAAGCTAAGATAATAACTGTTTTTAAATAGTTAATATATGTAACTTGCACATCGAACATGAATTTTCGATTGGGTGGTAAATAACAATAGGTTTCTAGTAATGAATTTATATAAAACATTTTACAAATTATTATTTTTTTAAATTACACTTCAGATATTCTTTGCATTTTAAGCAAAAAATAAAAAGTAAATAAATTAGAATAAAAATAATTAAAAAAAATATTTAGTTGAAAAATGTTATACAGGAATATTAATTTTATATGTATTATGGTAGATGGCAGCAGTAGGCTTTACCAATTAAGGTAACACATTAAAGGAAATTTTTTTCATTAAATATGAAACCTACCAAATCTCATTATTATCTATGCGAATTTTAATTGTAACATTTTTTTTTTTCATTTATTAACCCTTGATACACTTATTTCAGCTACTGTATTTTCTGATTTTGTCAAATTTCCAATTCTCTAAAATGTGTTTTACAATATATTTGATAGATGGCAGCACTATAAAAATTTGTATACAAGCTATGTAGTTTAAGTTAAAGTGTTTAAATTAAAATGATATTGACAAGTTAAAAATATCATTAGTGATAAAGTTAGCCTAATTGAAATTTTTAAGCAATTTGTATTGCTGTTTATTTTATTTGAGTCGGCAACGAGTAAGAGGATCGAAATTCGGCGGATATTTCGACATGTCTCCTAAATCACTTCGAAAGTATATGATGGTTGAATTATTTGTTTTGTTGCATGTTGTAAAAAATAAATAAATAACATATAACATTGATTTAAACTTAAAAATAAAAGATTCCTGTAGATATATCAATATGTTAATTGTTTGTTATTGCAAATATATAGAAACGTTTATAATTCCATTGACATTCATTTTCCATTGCATTCCATTTTGTTGAATAAATTGAGTGCCGACGAAATTTTTTTCCTTAACAAAACGATTAAGCATATTTGCATTTTATTTAGGAATTCAAATGTATTGATACTTTAATCATTGGATCTATTTTATTTCAATTATATTAAGTACTTCATAGTTTTTTATTCTCTATGACATCACTTGTTGCAAGAGCACAAGCAGAGATTTTCTCAGGATGAAGAGAGGTGATGCTCAAAATGTTAACAAAACTGTGTAAAAATATGCTTTTTGTCTTTTTGGAAAATGTTATGTTTTCAAATTTGAAATATTTTCAAGTTTTTTCCATAATTAATTTAAAAAAGGGATTATTAAAAAATTTTACTTTTGAACTATGGATGAAACATTATAACATAAATATAATTAATACAATAACATAACAATTAAAAATAAATGTAATAAAATTAATTTATAAATATCCTGCTATAATTATGTAAAGTGCCTGATTTATCATAAGGCCTGAGAGGCCCTGATCTAATGCTCCCATATTTGTGAGTGCCCCCTAAATGTTACAAATAATTTCTTTTTGTGTTTTTCCTTAAGAATAGTTAATTAAAATTAGGAGCTACCAAAACTTCAAATAAATATAAGCTCAAATTTACTAATATCGTAATTTACTTATGTTATAAATAATTGAAAAACACTTCTTAATAAGCAACCTGTAAATTTTGTAAAACATTATAAATGAAAACTTTATTTTAATTATGAAAATAATAAGAAATGTTAACTTTTTTTTTTCAGATATGTATTTTATTTAGTTTATTCTTTAGTGCAACTTTGTTAAGTACATAATTCTTCTCTTGTGATTTTAGGCGGAAAAGGAATAAAGATGATGAAGAAAATGGCGATATAGATTTTAAAAGTAATAAAATAATGCATCTTGTATCTGCTACTGATTCTAAAGAGGAATTTCTTGATTCATCAACAAACATTTTGAAACTAAGGAAAAAAGAAACTGATTTAACTGAAGTAGAAATTTCATTTAATTTTTATTTTATATAATAATTCTATGTGATAAATTGATGATATAATATTAATATAATAAATATATTAGAACGAAAGTCGAAATTTCAATTAGCTTTTATTTTGAACTCCATAATTATTTATGTTATGCATAATTATTTATTAAGTAATAATAGTGTTGTTAGAGAGAAATATATTTTTAAAAAAAAGAGCAATTTTTTTTAAAGGAAATAAAATGCAGGAGCAAACAGTAAAAAAGAATGTTTTTGTGTATTTTGAAAGATTTTTGTGTTTCACAAATTTTTGATGTTTTCACATTGACTTGTTCTAGCAAGCGTGTTTTGTAAACATACAGAACACGTTTTATCACCGTCTCTTCTCCACTTCTCCTTAGTGATAACTGAAGAAAGTGATGCTTGGCAGAAGCTTAACATCGTAAATTTCTTGTGCAAAAAATATATTTTTTGATCAATTCTTATTTTAACTTTTTTACTGTAAGAATTATGCTTGACTTTAAAAAAGTGTTGTTTGGAACATGGCTCGAAAAAACTCAGAAATTTTTCCCATCACCGAGGACGGCTTGTCAAGCAATGTACCCGTCCTCCTTTGAAACTAACCCGTAGCTTTTAAATAAATAAATATATAATTTTCTCTTATTTATTACAAACGTTTATATAAATTGTACAATGAATTAGTAGTTACTAGGATTACATTATACAATAATAAAAGAAATACTAGGTTACTATTAGTAACCTAGTATTTCTTTTATGAAATAAATTAAATAGAAAAAGTCAAGTTATCTGGAATGTCAATTTATCCAAGTGTACTGCGTTTTTTAAATGAATCAAATATGACGTTTGCCAGCAATCTGTTTTTTTTTTTTTTGTAAGTTCATTGCTGAAAAGCCCCTTTCAACAGCGGGATTAACTGGATTTCTAGATTAGAGGGTCATTTTAGAAGTGCTGCTGTAGACTCTTGTAAGAAACAAAAATTGAAAATGTATCGCGAACATTAACGGGAAAATGGCCGTTTGTGTGGACGCCGGATTCGAGAAATTCGTTGTCTGCGGGAAATTTTTGACCGCCTACGATCAACACCTCCTAGAAGTAGAAAGGCCTCAGCACGGATCAATTTAGTAGTCCGATGTGACGAAGTTAACTGCGCAGTAGACGAAAAATAAGGAATATGTCATTACATTAGGGGTACTAAGCTGCGCAGTGTTTAAAAATACAAAATATGTCATTACGTTTGGACTGCTAAGGGATATTTATGGTAACCCGTGCTGAGGCCTGTTCTTTCTAGGAGGTGTTGCTACGATGGGCGGTTTTTCGAGCCCTGGTTTGGAAATTTTAAAACCACGTAGCAACGAGATCCAAAGCTAGTGTTTTTAACATCATTCTCAACCGCATCGAACATACCCATGTGCAAACATTTACTCCATTCACTTATCTCAAGGTCATATATCAGCAAAGCTACCTTATAACAATCCTGAGTACTTATTACTATTAAATTTTAGGTTTTTTTCCTCTTGGAAATTACTGCCTTATTGCATAATTTTCTCTTTAGGTTGATTTTGCTGTACCCTATGAGAGTAAAGAAATTCCTTCTGTTTTAACTTATGTGGGTTCCTGCTCTAAAGACAGAATTCTGATAGTTCTCACACATGGTGCAGGAGGTGATTTAAACACTCCTCAACTTAAAGCTATAAGATTATTTCTGGCCTCTCAGAATTACGTTGTTGTATGCTTCACTTGTAAAGGATTAAATATAAAGTACAGAATCAAAGTATTTGGGAAAGTCCTGGTGAGAATAAGTTTTTTTATTTGCATTTTAAAAGTAAGAGGTTTTTTTTTATTTTATTTTTTAAAAAAAATACTTATAGAATAGAAGATCTATATAATGTAATTCTATTAACCACATTTCTCTGCAAACCCTATTAACTTTACAATCTGTAAAGCAAATAAAAATTTACTCATTTATTGCACTTTATTTCTTAAGCGCTTGATAATTTATTTTATTTATTTTTGCTGTAAATATTAAATTCTTAAATGCATAGTTTTCTGTTCCAAAGTGTTTTTTGTTTAAGAATTATTTAAATGACTTAATATTGATTTGTTCCAAATATATATTGCCATATTTAGAAAGTTATTGTAATGATTTATCTAACACAAGATTCTATATAGCAGATATTCTGTATTTTATATATTCTTAATCTTTGTATTTTGGAGTATTATTTTATTTAAAAATTGCAAGACTTTTTTTTTTTCACTACTGATTATATTGACCTATTCCAGGTGAATTCTGTTATATTTAGTAAGTAAGTTTAATGACATCTGAAAGATTCAAATAAAATAAAATTCTAAATAGCCCAAAATCTCACGGTTTAAGTTGTAAGGATTTATTGTAATAAAATTCAAAAAAATATATTAATAGTTTGTATCTCTATTCATTAATAAACTTGTTGAAGATTTCTTATGAGATGTCTATTTATTTTGTAAATTCATAAAGATTGACTCATATTTTTTTTAAAAAATCCTAAAATCAGTTGTCTTTAATTTTTATATTTAAAACTAGCGTTAAAATCATTATCTTTCTGCCAAAGTATTTTTTTGAAAAAATTCTTAAATTTTTATATTTATAATTAGTGTAAAATCATTGTCTTTTTTTCTGCAAATGTGTGAAAATAAGGTTTTGTTTTTGCAAAAAAAACATAAAAACAATGTGTTTTAAACAGTTTTAGTTTTAGAATCATATCTTAATAGAGTCATTGAATCTTTTTTTTAAAGGAAAAATTTGGTGAATGAAATTTTGAAATATAAAAGTAATGTAAAAAAGACCATTTTTATGATAAAATATTTTGTAAATGATCCGTAGTGTTTTAACAGTAAAAAAAATGTTGTGAGATGTCCATTTTATATTAAAATTGGTTGTGAAGTGTTTGTTAATGTACCCAAATTTCTCCTAAACAGCCACTTTCAAATTTATATGATTCTACTTATATATTTTTGAAAGAAATATGATTGAATTACTAGTAGATATGTTTTAATACAAATGAAACAATTTTATATGTTTTAAAAAAATTAATAAAAATTATCATCGAAATGAATTTAAAAAAATTTATTTTAATCCATTTTTTCCTTGAAGAAGTACCTTTTAATTGTAGAGATCAGTTAAATCTAGTAACCCTGATTCAGAAGCCTACAGAACCTTTTTGTATCTAATGCTATACTTTTGATAGTGCTGATGTTATTTAATGCTCAATACTTTATTATTTTTTGTAAGATGACTATTAATTTTTTAATTTTACTTTTAATCACATTGTTTTTTTTCCAGAGTTATGTCAATGAAAAATACAGCCCCAAGATGATTTTTGTTGGAGGTAAGAGACAGTTGAAAAAAGTACTATGTTTTATTACTAACAGAGGTGTACAAAAGTTTAAAATTTAGCATGTGGAATAAGGTCAACTGTTTTTTGTTTTTATGAAATACTATCATAAAAACAATTATTTTAATATTTTTTAAACAGTGATTCTGCTCGTTATTATTTAAACAGAATTTCTGTTTCTTGGGATACAGGACTTCCAAATTTCTGGGTCCCTCTTTCATTTATTAATATTCACATTTATAATTATTCTATTTATTGGTAAGCTAAACAAGAAGAATTATATTTGGGCGATTCACACCTACATCTGCTGTCATGCTTTTTTTTTCTACGCTGAAGAATTACGCATCATAGCTTATTTTTGCATTTCCTATATGAGTTTTTACTTATTTAACGCATTAGAGCAACTAAACTAAACCTCTCAGAAAAAATAGTCAAAGAATGATAAATTAAAACTTTATCCAAACAGGGAATTTGTACAAGGGATGAGATATAAATGAATTAATAGAAAATACATTTTAAAGAAGTTCTTGTCGAATTTTCGTTAGAAAAATCTTTTTTCTCCCCCCCCCCCCAAAAAAAATTTTTTTATTCAGATTGTTAAAAAAACAAAAATAGGTTACATTTTATTACAATGTTGAGAGCAACTATGATTTTTTATGCATTTGTGGTGATCATGCCTGTGTTTTGTTGATGCCTGACTACTACTTTTACTTATTTCTTAATTTTGAAGTACAGTACAGAACCCGTTATCCGGAAATCAGAAAACCGGAACGAAATTCGATACATTTTCCCGCCATTTTTTTAACAAATTTTTTTTTTCCTTATAAGATTTTAGGATTTTTCTTTCTTTTTTGAAAGATGTTCACCTTACCATCATTTTGGAAATAATCATTAGTGTATTACTTCATCGTTTTTTCTTCTTTTCAAGATTATTTCCTAAAAAAAAATTTTTTTAGTTGGGTTTAACAATAAAAAAAACGGCTTTTTGTAGCGATTCAGAAAACCGGAAAAATCAGTTATCCGGAATAGTGATGGTCCCGATCGTTCCGGATAATCGGTTCCCTACTGTACTATAAATTATTTGACTTATACTGGTTTGTATCAAAGGGAGAAATATTCTATTCTAATGATTTTATTTATTATGTAAAAATTTCTTTTGATTTTATTTATTATGCGTTTTAAGCTTTATTTATTTTATTCCAAGTGTTTTTCTGATTTAAAAAAATTATTTTTACTGATAAAAACACCCTATTCATTCCTCTTGAAAGTAATTATTTTAATGTCCTTATTTGTATCAACTTTTCTTGCTCTACATATTATTTAACTAACCTTTATTAATTTGGTATGAAGTTTTTTTTATATTTACTTTTTATATATCTAATTTGGGGGGATAAGGGTGATTTTTTTGTCCAGTAATTTAAACAAATGTAATTTCCATAGAAAATGTTTAAATTGTTAACACTATATGACTGTACCACAGTTTTTAACTTTTATTTTTAAAGTAATGAATTTTTATAACCAATATAAAAAACATATAATCACAAGTTAGTCTATGTGCATATTGTTTGCCTAAATGATTATTCTATGAGCATATTGTTTACCTTAAAACATTTCAGGAGTGAAAAAGTTATACCATTTCCACATGTACTTGGAAAGTTTTGATTTATAAACAAAAAATTTAAAATATGATATAAAATGCATTTTTTTTTTTACTTTTCCTCTGTTTTACAAATAATCTTGTCACTATCTCATGTATAGTTGATTTCAAGAAAGATTGCTAACTATTCAAAATAATTTCATGGTGAGAAAACCTTTTGCTTCAAATGAAACATCTCTTTGAAACAAAATATCTTCAAAGTTTCATATGTGTTTAAAAGTATTTGTAGTAACATTTGTTTGTTGGCTGTAGCTTTCAAACATGCAAAATAATAGCAAGTAGTGGGCTCTGCTCCCTATTCGCTGAAGCTTCCCGACCCCTGTAGATTGCTATGCCTCATTACCAAGTCTCATATGAAAGGAGTTCTTCCAAACTTATAGCTCACTTTGCTTTATATTGTTCACGCGAGAAAAGAATTCTCATTTTTGGTAAACGTATTTGCTTATGATTTCGTGCATATGACAGCTCATACATGTAATATTCCATTTCTTTGTTGCCAGCGTGAAAAAGAAATAAGAACTTTCTTATATTTATTTAGATTATGATGTTTTATAATAACTAGTAAAGTTTTTATTGATATTTTTTAAAAAAAAACAGTAATAATTAAATTTACTTTTCTAATAAAATTGTTATATTAAAGTCACTTCAAAAGCTTAAACTGTCTTAACAGGGTCGAGAGGTCAAAGAATTATATCAATCTAGAAAAATCAAGAAAATATTTAGGGAATAAATGCAAAATATTTAAAAGGTTAGAACGAATAAATTTATACGTGATTTACCTAGAAGTCTGATATTTTGTTCCAAAAAATATATATAAATAAATAAATATTGCAATTATTTTATTGAACAAATTTTTATAAATTTCAACTCTAATGGCTCATATGAGTGTTATGTAATATATTTTATTTTTAAGTATAAGGCACAACTTAAAAATTATTTATAAGATTCAGACCTAATGTTAGAAAATTAGTGAATTTTTTTTTCTGAGGGTTTGTGACTGCCCTGATTCAGGTTTTAAAATTTTATTTCTGCATAAAAACATATTCGAAAAAATATTAGCAATTGCAGATTGTTTCATAACCGTAGTTTGTAAGACAAACAGCACTTAAATTTACATTTAAACACGTTTCTTGCAAAAAATATATCTGAAGAAATGTGCAGATACTTTAACATTAGTGAACACGACAATAACCTCAGATGTTTTCTCAAGAGCTTTTTAATTAAAAACAATTGAAATTATCTCAATATTTTAGGTCGTTCAATGGGTGCACGAGCTGCTGCTATGTTGGTTTCTGATGAAGCATGTGATTCTCAGGTGTTCAACAAATTAAAAGGAGTAGTGTGTTTATCTTATCCCCTTCATAAAGTTGGCGATGACAGTGAATTGAGAAAAGAACCCCTATTAAATGCTAAAAAACCAATATTCTTCCTCAGTGGTTCTAATGATGAAATGTGTAAGAAAGGCAAGCTAGAGAATGTTCTGAAAAGTATGAAAGCGCCATACAAATTGCAATGGCTAGAGGGTTACGACCATTCTGCTAAGTCCAACCAGAATTTTAAAGAAGATGATTATATTAGCGCCTTCCAAGAAATTGTAAAATGGTGTCAACAAATTCAAAAAACAAACTCATAGATGTGAATTGTTTTATAAGTGCTTAATAAAAATGCATTTTATATTTAAAAAAAATGTAGTTGGCAACAAAAAAAAAGAAAGTTAAAAAAGAAATTCTAAGTTTTATTCAATATTCCAAAATTGAAATACCGAAATCAATAATAATTTTCTTTAAAAATAATGGATTTTTACACAATTTTAAACTGTGCATTCAACCATACTAAAATAAAAATATATTGTGTGGATGAGGAGCTGATTGTAAGCAATAATAAGATTTCAACCTGGGAACGTAATAATGAAAACTTCCATTTTTGTTTAAGAAACAATGTAATATTCTAGAAAGCTTTATTTTATTTTATAAGCAGCTTAGAAGAAATGGCCTATTTTTAGGTTTACGGTTATCAATGTTCAACTCATTAAACCTCTCATTTTGCACCCAGCCCAAGAAATTCCTGGCTGTAGAGACGTAATCGGAGTTGAGCAGATTTTTGGATAAAAGGAGTCACAGTTTTAGTCGCCAAAAACGCATTGACTCTGGCTCCAGAGTTTGTTGGAGAGAATGAATTTGAAATAAAGTATATATTGTAAAAAAGAATCTCATTATAAACTGTGTTATTTATTGACTATAAACAGTAATAAATATGTAATTATTTTATTGACTTATTAATTAATAAATAAATATAAGGGGAGGGGAAGATGGATGTGATATTTGCCATTATTCATTAAATTGATTCATTTAAACATTTCTTCAGCTCATAGATGGTATTGTTGTGTCATAATTCACAACAAAGGAAAGGAAAATAAAAAAAACCAAGAGCCTTTAGATATAAAATTAAAAAGTATATAAACAATATTTCTACACAGCACAGAGAAATCTGATCATTCTTGCAAGGCACCTCTTTTAAAATCTATTTTGAAAAGTTAAAAGAGGTAACTCTAACAGTAAAAGCTTTTTTTGTCAACTTAGACTATTCTCAGCTCTGAAGTTTATCAAATCAGATCTATGGCCCTCTATCAAAGGTCTTGCTGAAACTAAACTGTTAGAAATTACTAACACTAGTTTTTCCATTTCATTCCTCTAATATAAATAATTGCTATGCCATCAATTATTTTGTTCTGTATCATTTGTCACTTTCTTTATACTTAAAAAAGAATAAGATGTGAAACATGTTTATGTGCTTACATATAAATGAACAGTGTGTATGTGCTGATAATTATTATGATGACCCAAGTTAAAACTTGTCCTAAATTGTTTACCCCATATCACAACCTGAAAGAATTTAACCATGTAACCCTAGTGCTCTAGAACAGCGGTACCTTAAATTATTGGTCTTCTTTTTGAGGAATATCTATATTAGATGAAGTATTAGAACTTATATTAAGTTCATAAGCTAGAAGTTGGTTAAGCAAAGGAAGACTTAATTATTTTAAAAATCTTAAATATGTAGAATGAAATTTTTTTATTAATCATAGTTTTAAAATTTAGTTTTATGCCATACAGTTGAACTCTAAGGTTCTGGGGTAGATATTTTTTTTTTCCATAGGGTTTGAACACTTTTGAGCAGTGAATCTCATGATCTATAAATTATCCCATTTTTTAAAAGAAAAAATTAAGTGAGATTTAAAGAAAGAATAAAAATACCTACAAATATTTTTAAAAAACAAATATTTATTTAAAGCATTTTCATCATGACTAGTTTTACAATTTTATAAATACAAAACAATATTATCTAGATTAAAGTAACTTTTTACTTTAATTGCAAAGAACAATTTCTTAGTAAATAGTGTGCATATTTACACTACTGACATAAGAACTATTTTCTGAACATTTTTACATTGAATCTTAGTTACTTTGACTTCTTAGTGATCAGTGATATATCAAAATAATATGCTATTTTGTTTTATATAAATATTATTTTACTGTGTAATTAGAAATACTTGGGATAGAAAGTATATTTTGTTATATAGAAACTAGTATTATGGAACGTGATTTTTTTTTTTTTTTTTTTGTTCGAAAGGTTTTGAGGATAATGAAGGAAACATTTTTTAATTATATTCATTTGAAGTAAGATTAAATTTGTTGTTATAAGTTATGTTACAAATAGGACTGGGCGATATTAGAAATTATATATCGTGATGCATCGTCAGTTTTGCATCGCGATATAGCGATGTATCGCGATATAGTATTTTTGAATTTCATTTACTTGTAAGGCACAGAAAATCAGATTTCTATCAAAACTTCATACTCAGATTGATTTAAATCAATTTATAAATTTGAAGATATATATGTTTTGCTTAAGAAAGATATTAAATAAATTGACTACAATGTACAAATCTTACTTAAAATATTTATTGAAATGTTTGTTTAGAAATTCATAATACGCGTAAAACAAAGTGTTAAAAACTTTTTTAAAGCGTTTTTTACAAATTAATATTTTCTTGTACTATTATGCATAAATAATTACATAATTATTAACTTCGATCGTAATGTTCAATTTCTAAATGAAGCGTTAAAAATTATTTGTATGTTTAAAACAAAGTGCTAAATAAATTTTAGAAAAAAAAAAAACGCTTTTAAAACACTATTTTTTATTATTATCATTTCAGTTATTATAGTTCATTTACGTCACACTAGAGCTGCACAATGGGCTATTGGCGACGGTTTGGGAAACATCCCTGAGGATGATCCGAAGACATGCCATCACAATTTTGATCCTCTGCAGATGGGATGGCACCCCCGCTTCGGTAGCTCGACGACCTGCACGCGAAGTAGAGCACTTTACGGTAGGACAGTTTAACGAGGACCAATACCGTACACCCTCGGTCTCTACACAGACTGATCCAAGTGGTCACTCACCCGCACACTGACCGCAGCCAGTGACGCTTGACTTCGGGGATCTGCAGGGAACCGTGTCTTAACGATGAGTCCACTGCGGGACCTTATCATTTCAGATAAATAATTAAATTAAATTAAATAATGACCGAAAAACAAAGTAAGATTTAATTTCTTAAAAATAAAAAAATTGTGATATTCGATAATATATTTAGCTAATTAACAAATAATATGAAAAGAATATTTTTAAAAAAAATTATTATACTCTCTAATAAAACGAAGTGCTAAATGATTTAAAAAAATGAATAAAATACGCAAACCTTTCAAATTTTTTTGTATAAACAAAGTTAATTGACTTATGTCCAAATCCAAATGACAAAAATAAATTTTGTTTTAACTTTATTTCTAAACATTAAAACAACAAGATTTATAAATTTAAAATCAGTAATAAAAACTCATTAAATTATTAGAAGTTTCATCCAAAAAGTTTTTAATAAATTAAAAGAAAGTAAAAAAATAACCTAACAAATACAATTCTTTATGGGAGCCGAAATTAGATTGCCGATAATTTTCACATTTAAAAATAAAAAGAAGTTTTTTTAAAAAAAAAACTTATCTAATTAATGAAGAAACTCTTCTTTATATATTCTTTTCAATAATAGATTGCCTTCAGAACAAGGTAACATCGGCGATCACGAAGTTAGTCCCACTGAAAATAATCTACAAGTAAAGTCGCGACAACGAAAAAAATGATACGAAAAAAACGATATGTGTTCTCAAAACTCTGATTCTACAGCTCACCAATCAAGGCCATTTCAACATAACGAAACGAACATCGTTTTCAACAGCGCGAGTCGACATCGGAACGTAAGAGAAGAGTCTTATATCACTATATCGTTCTTATATCCTTGCGTGTCTTATATCGCTATATCGTTTTGCGCTCGTTGCCTATACTCGACGGCTTAAATCAGATTTCTGATGCATCGCCTTGAATGAGAGTCGCTGTATCGTCTTGCCGATATATGCGTTAAATCGATATGTCTCGATACATCGATTTATAGCCCAGTCCTAGTTACAAACCATAAAGTATACTATATCAAATACTAGTATCAACACAATACTTTTTCCTTGGTTGAGCAAGATTTTTATTCAACCTGTCATTAAATGAATAGTTGAGTTGTTAAAATTATTATCTCTTTATTCTTTTGATGATGAACCTGATAATTTCAGAAAGAAACTAAAATAAAAAATATAAAAACAATATCGTTCAAACTCAGATAATTTGGACCAATGTCAGCCACAATAATAAACACACAAACATTTCCAATGCTACAACTCTAAACAAAATAGTATAAAACATTCCCTACAAGGTACTTTTTTTCAGTACACAATGCGAATGGGGTGGTGCTGAACTATTTTGGTTTCAATGTTTATGTTTGCCGCATAAGTAAAGCAAGGAAAAGACGTTTAACTGGTTCCATTATGTAACAAACTCTGCTTTGTGTATGCACGAGAAAGGGAAAACATCTTTGCACGCTTCAGAACCAGTTTTTGTTTAGATTCAGAGCAAAAAAGAGGACTTTTATAGGACACTTTATGCTTAGGTTTTATAATCGATTAACAGTTAACTTGGCAACGTCACAAAATCAAAACTTGACTAGTTCTCCATTGAATCATGAGGTCAGAAACCAGTTTTTGAGGTAAAACAAGTTTAATGCTAACAAAAAAGCTAAAAGTAATACATTTTATGTTGAAACAAAATCATATCAAACTTGTGTATGTTATAGATATGTTACAAAATTGTTGACTTCCACTGTAGAATGTCGACAATCACATAGTCGCTTTGTCATCACATAGTCACAAATCTCTGAAATATATACTAGGTCTAGTTAAATGGCAATGCCCAGTATGCATTTAACCGGAACTCTGATGTTACTCCTAATCTATCCTCAGCACATATTAAAATATCGAATGAATATAATAATTTAATATCAACAAATAAATTAATATCAAATTAGATGTAACAAATATTTAGGACATTCACCAAAGGACTACAATTGTTGACATTCACCGGCGATTGTCAACATTCTCTTGATTTCGGTCATTCACGGTAACATATACCCACGTTTCAATTAAAAGTACTAATACATCATTATATTTGCCAAATATATATATACAGAGATGCCAACTTGCTCCAGACAGCAAATATATATTTTAAAGTGGTAGTTTATCAATTGTGATTCTTGGTTTAATAAATTTAATTTAGTAGAATTTTATCCACCACTACTTCTAAATTAGCAGAGTTATATAATTCACCACTTTACAGTACTTAAGTCATGCTATAGTTTTTAAAAAGCAAGCAAAAATAGGCAAATAATTGAAAAAATTACTTAGTAGTTATTTACTGTTTTTTAAAATTATTTTGGCGTGCTCGGAGCAGTTGGCATCTTTGTATATATATATATGATTTGCCAAACATATTACTTATTTATTTAAAGGGTTTATTAATTATTAAAACCTCTATTGCATAATTTAGTAGGGGGAATAACTTACATGTACTTATACTTACTGAAGTAATAAGTACAGTGAAACCTGCCAAGTTGACCACCCTTGTAAGTTGGGCACCTGCATAAGTTGACCTCAATTATCAAGAACGAAATTTTTCCTATATAATATAAAGAAGCAAAACCTTTGTAACTTGACCACCTGTCTATCTTGTATGTTGACCACTGAAATAAGTCAATTTTATCTAGGAGTATTATGAAATTCTATTCTAAAACCCTCATAAGTTGACCAGAAAAAAAATTCAGAAAATTTTCTGTCATTTTGGCAATGTATGTTAAAATTTCACTTGTTTGGTGAAATAGTGTAAAAAGCTAATCTAAACCCTTTTGTGAGTTGACCATCAGGGGAAACTGTAAGGGGCCAGCTTTTGACCATTTCTTTCATCTGTTCATTGAAAACAGGTGTGTTAGTTGAAAAGTTGCTCTTCCAGTTGCAATAGTGAGCATTTGAATAAATGAATGCTGAATCCTTTATTTATGGTCTTTGATCTTAAAGTGTAGTAAATAAATTTTAAAGTGTTCAAATAATTTTATTTTGTTAAAGTTTTCAAATTACATGTTTTCGTGTTCTGATATTTTAAGAAATTATATTTATTAAACACTTCACATGCATAACTAACGAAATAATTTTTAAAAAAAAATTAGTTAAATATTAGAAATATATGTATCAAATTGAAGTTCATTCAGGTTTAAACACATTTCTTAAGATATTCATTTGCATATTTTCTGAATAAAATTTTTAAGTCAAGTAAAAAAAAAAAATTAAATATATAGCAACATGATATAGGAAACGAAAAAGTAAACAATGACCCACCCCCTCTATAAGTTGACCACTAAAACAATGCACCACAAGTGGTCAACCTACACAAGTTTTACTGTATAAGTAACTACTGATTCTTTGTTAATAAGTAATAGTTACTATGGTAATAGATAACTAATATAAGTATATTATATGTTGTGATAAAGGGTTCTTTTATGGTTGCTCCCTTTGACATCTAAGTATCTTTTAGCAAATCAAAAGTCACAATAAAATAAAACCTTTAATAAAATCACACAAAAAAACTTCTCAAATATGTTTGATTGCAAATTCTGAAGGAGATCAGAATTAAGAAATAGGGACTAAGTATTAAGCTCACTAAGTTAACTTTAAGAAAATTTATAACAATTTGAATTTTATTCTGATGGTTTGTGCTGACAATCTTTTTCCTCATACATATTTTAAATAAGAAAATAAATTCTTAATATTTAACTCATTAACATGTCTTAGTACATTTTTAACACCTGGACAGAATGTATTAAAAGGATTTAATAAAATAAAAAATAATCAAATTTAATTAATTTTGAAACATATTTGCAACAATTCTTATTGAGCATAAAATGTCAGTGTAAGATTTCCATATTGGTATCTGCACCAAAATAATCTCCAAGTTTAGACGAATTCTAAGCCCATGGGGAGCTTGCAGCCACCTTCAGGCAAACTTCTACATATTTCTTTTTTAAGTAATTTAGCATATAATGAAGTTACAGAGATAAATGCATACATATTCTGATCATATGACTGTTTGAATATCTATAATCAGTATTTTTAGAATAATTTATATAATCACATTGTATGTTTCTCTCACTTTTGTGTAATTACTTCAAGGTTACAAAGAACCATTAAGTTTGATTGCAGTACCATTTCTTTTAGGGATAATAAATTTTTCTTAAAAAAATTGTGATTGCATTGAATGTAATTACTGTGCTCTTCACATTTATCTAAGAAATTGCAAGCAAAGAAAAAGTTTCCTTTGATTTGTACAAAATATAGTAACTTACTTTCATGTATATGTATAGAAAACTATTGTTTTGCACTAACTGTTCCTAATTGAAATGCTTTTAAAGGAGACAGTATTTACCTAAGGGGAAATAGTTATTTTATTATCAAAAAACTTTTTTTTCTTCAAATTTCAATTAATGAAAAGAAAAACATTTTATTTGACAACATTGTTAGTAAGCATAAGAATACTAAATTTGTAAAACTTAAGGAAATTAGTGATTTCTATTATCATTGAGATAAAGTTAAAATCTACTTACAAGTATTTAGATAGTTATGAATACATTCTGTTTTATGTTCCAACTATAGTTTGATTTAGAAAATCAAAATATTTACTTTAAGTAAAACTGAATAGCTAAAAAAAATTTTTTTTATCATCTATAATTTTATCATGTATAACATTTCTTCATAACTGTATTTATATAAATTTATTTTTTAAATTTTGAATTGGAAGTTTTTTTGACACTTTTATGTTCTCTTTTTACTCTTATTAAGATTTGCATAATTTAGACTATTTAAACAATTGGTTTTACTTTTTTCACTTCACTGACTCCTATGCAGAGACATGAAAAGTTAAAACTTTTAAATTTTTGTATTGTAATATTTTGTTAGCAAATTAATTTTATTATTATTATTTGTTATATAATGATGTTACATTATGTATTTTAAATTAATGCTTACATTAATACAAATAATATTTTAAATTAATCAGAGTGCAAAAAGTTAAATTATATTTTTAATTGCGAGATAAATTAAATAAATAATAAAAATTTTGAGCATAAATAAAAATTTGGTTACATAAAAGAAAAATAAGAAGAGAAGAAGAAACAATATTCAAAAGATTTCGCATTCTGATCTGTGGCAAAATAATAGCCAAGTCTTGGCAACTTCCAGGCAGCAGGCGTGAGAAACTAAAAAAGAAACATCACAGGAAAGGACCAATTTGAAAAGTATAACTCATAGCCACCCACCAGCAAACATCTAAATATTTTTTTTTTAAAAAAGAAATTGCAAATTTAAAATCTATTTAGCACCTTGGCTATTGTAGTCGGCGGAACAGATCATGATACGAAAATATACCCACATTTATGTATTATAGAAATTTACAACTTCAGTTTCACTTACTTGTTGACATTATAATTTTCATTTACTTGGAAATATTTTAAAAAGCAAAAAAAAAAATTTACATTATTTTTTTTCTTTTTTGTATTAGCCAAAAATTTTCTCCAGGCCGGCTGAATTCCCTCCAAACCTTTTTCACATGATCAAACATGTTCGGCACCTTGCTTAAGTAGTATGTGCAATTACAGTAGGTTTTTTTCTGATAACTTTTTAATGTACAAGTATCAATTTGCAAATCATAATACTGATATAATAAAACTCCAATTAACATAATAATAGATTTACCTATTATTTACTTTGGACTAGATCAAATAAATGCTACTCAATATACATAATATTTTTAAAAAGACAACATATTAATAAAAGATTTGAATATTCAACTCCAATTGGAAAAAAAGTACTTAACAACTGATAAGAAGTCAGTAGAGAAAAGAAATTTTATAATGCTAAACTCATATTAATCACTTCAGCGGAGAGTCTATTATCCATGTAAGAATCCCAATCTTCTGAATTCACAATCTCTTTTAAATGTAGACAGATGTACTGAATAACCTTTGCTCTAATATATTTATCATCATGTTGATCCACTCGAGCCAAAGTACGACAGGCATTATCCACAGTCAGCTTACTCATTAGCACATCTCCACACAAATTCCTAAGATCTAGAACATTGTACTTGTCTGCAGCATAATACAGCTCATAAGCAGAATCTAGATCTGCAATATCAGACACCTCAGCACTGTACATAAATTCTACAAGTTTCTTCAGTACATCAAATGCTACATCAGTTATATTAACTTCTTTTTGAGTACTTTCTGTCATATCATACTCAAACATTTTAGCAAAAACAGATGATCTAGCAGACAGCACAGCTCTGTGAACAGCAATAGCTTTTCCTTCGCTTGTATTTAATTTAATATCTGTATTTAGAGAATTTTTATAAGCAGACATCAAGTCATTAGAGAGTTTTTTAAGATTGTTAATTCGACATGAAGCGCCACTAGAGCCTAAACTACATACATCCGTTACAGCAACGCCATGAATTTTTAAATAAAAAGAAAGAATCAATTTATCCTGGGGAGCGGATTTTAATTTTGCAAAACATCCACGCATTGTAACATCGGTGAGATCAAAGCGTTCCACACAATCTAGAGTTGTAGATTTTTGATACAAAAGTTGACCATTAACGTCTAAAATACATAAATCGCAATTCACAAACAAATCTTTGCCTGGCAAGCAAAGATAAATTCTGAGATCATCTGAAGCGATTTCAAGCTCTATGTGACTAGTAACTCTAGGCAGTGGATGAAATTCGGCGCTTTTAATTTTACCGATTGGTAGGATTGAAAAATCATCCAATGACCATTTTAACTTGTAAGAATTTAAGGTGGATCTTTTTGTTTTTAAATGGATGTCAAATACTTCATTTTCAAAGACGTTTCCGCAGTTACACTGGTTGCTATCAGTAAAGTTATTTAAGTTTGAACACGCCATTTGTTGATAATTTATGATCGTACTGAAACAACAATATAGGTTTGATAAATAGTTCACAAAAAGTAAATTGAGTAATTAAAGTCGAAAATAATAAACACATTTGTTTATTTTTATTCGAATTTGTAATTACCTAAACGCTTTCGTCTACCTATTTCTGTCAATTTCAGGAGAGTTAAAATTTCGCACATGCGATCGGATAGTCAAAGCGATTTGCGTGTGCGGTAGCAGCTCGTCTTAGGGACTATTCACACTATATGTGGATCACGCATTTCCGATCACCATCTAGGGAGAATGAGCTGAGCGGTAAAATATATTTTATCGTGAAAAACTCTCCAACTAGTGGCCATGGGATGCGTGTGAAATTAATCGCATAAATGTGGGAATGTTTCCTTACACATTTTAATTTTGATGATTTTTAGTTGGTTTGGAATGATTTTAATTGCTTTACCTTCGCAAAATTGAGGAAGAATGTTTCTTCGCTTCGTTGCTGTGTATACACACTACATCATTATCTCTGCATCAAATCCAACAAAATTATTTTCGGTTTTAGAATTTTGAAATATTGCGTTTCCTTTCTACAACAGAAATACATTTTAATTTTTGGATACTTATAATTTATTAAATTTTAGTAAACATTTTATTTAGTAAGAAAATTTAAATACATTTTTTCAATAATAGAAGCATTTTACAAAATTTTGTTTCTATTTTCCTCAAAAAAAATACTATGTTGGATACGGCTATTAATAAGCATTGTTTATTATTTTTAATAAAAAGATGTGAGTGCCACTGCCTGGTATACACAACACTGATGTTTTTTAATGGTAAGTGCCTCTGCCTAGTGTACAGTTGCCCGCTAAGACTTACACTGATATTTTAAGTTTAAATGCCACTGCTGGGTATATATTTGCCTGGTATTCCTCCTACATAGAAAAGTAAGGTTTATAATTCACTCAATAAAACCTTTTTTATATGGTTCACGAGAAACATTTCTCACTTTAAAATGTGGTTTGGACAATCTTCTCGAATCTACGCACATTACCTTAAAACAAAACCTTGAGAAACAAACTTTGTTATAGTACCCTCAAATTAAGGTTTTCCAGCTTGAAAAGATACTTGAATCAAGCTTGTCCTACTGTGAAAATTCTCCTATATCCAGATAATTATAAGATTTCTTTTTACAACGCTTTGTGAAATTAACCAAAATCCACTTTTTCCTAAGACTTTATAACGTCACGTTTCGTAATATTGTCAGACTTAACTTTTACTTTCTACTTCCTGGATTTTTTTAAAAACAAATTTGCTTTGTTATTTCGAGAGAAAAATAGCCCTTTTTCTTAGTTGACTTCCTTTGTTGGTAAAAAAAAAACATTGTGATTTATAAGTAAAAACATTATTTTATAACAGTGATTTTTTATTAACGATTTGAGTTATAAAAAATAAAGTAAATAACATACATCTTGTACTCCAAAAGATAAGTATTTTTCTTCTATATGACTAAGAAATTTCTACGGTGAGGAAAATATAACGTGTTCAACGATACAACGAGGTTCTCAGACGTTAAGTAACTCGCTATCCAATTCATGATTATTTATATAAAATGGTGGTAGATTATAGCTATTATTTAAAACTGTAAAGTGATGTTATTGCAGTTCAGTAAATTGCTAAATTCCAACTCAGTCTTAAAATTTGTTCTGAGAATTTTTACTTTCGTCAGGAATTTAGTGTCATCAGAAGATTCTGTAATTGTCGCGATACATAATTTTGCTATTTTTTTCTCCACTGAACTTCTTTACTTGAGTAATTTCTTAAAAATAACGGAAATATTAAATAATTTATGAATTATCAAATAGATACAAATATGTAAGGGTTATCACTTAAAAATAAAGTTAAACTCGAATTTTAAATTACTTAAAAAAATATTCAATCCGATTTTTAAAGCCAATGAAAAATAAAATTAAATCAAATTTTAAAGTACATCACAATAATTCTCAATTTTATTTTTACGTAAAAATAAACACAAATTATTATTTAAAAACAAAATTTAAATTGCTCAGTAATGCTCAATTAAATTTTTCAATTATTTAAAACGAAATAATGTAGAAAATTTTTATATTTTAGTTTTCCACTAAGTTACTTAAAAATTCAAACTTTCTTTCTGTTTCAATCTTTCTTTCTTCAATCCATCCAAACTTTCTATATTCCTTCATTTTTATTCAAAACCGCCACCCCCCCCCCATAAAAAAAGAAAAGAATACATTTCAGTTTACTTGCAGCCAGTGACTTTGCGTTGGAGACATTATCTCCTGCGAAAGCAAAATATAAACTTTCCAGGCAATTTAAATCTTTTGAATTTGCTTCATTCTCCTCTTATAAAGTGCATAATACATACAAATCAGTTGAAAAAAATGCATGTTTCTTCCGTAAAAACACTTTTGTTTGACAAAATAGGAACTTCTCGCTGTGATTGCAGTTGACTGTTACATTTAATGGCCATTCTTTCAAATTATTCAATAAACAGTTTATGGAATGAAAATTCTATGTATATTTTAAAACTTATTAGAGTGATTAGTCTCTTTATCCATTGAGTTAAAAAGCCATGATCAAAAGACTTCCGCAAAACGCACATTGGATAACTTAGACCTCAACCCCAAAAATGAAATTTATTCAAATACTTTCCAAGTCATAGACTTTCCTCGGGTCACGGTCATTTGGGTCTGGTTCGACCTCGTCAGATTTTGGAGCATTAGTAACAGCAATTAAGTGTGAAAAAATAGGTAATTATTCATAGATTATGGAATTGTTTACACATTTTACGAAAATGGTAATTAATATTATGATAATAACTTAAATTGATTCTCTTCATTACTGTCGGAGCTATTGGAGTCAAATGGACTGTAACGTTTGGTAATTTTTTATTGAATGAAAAGAACGCTGGAAAGCTACGCTTGGCGCATTACAATCTCGACAATAAGGGCGCGGACATCCCGGCCCCCATTGAAATATTCTGCCATTTGAATGTTTCAATGATCATAAAAATAACAACAATCAAAATACAAATTTAAGCAATATTAAAACAATTATTTTTTCACATTTTGAATTCAACATATAAATTTAAGTATTGTTAACAATTGGTAATACAGCAATATTTGAAATGCTTCTTTTGAAAATTCCATGAGGTGTGCGTACGAAAACCACACGGACATTATCATCCTTACCGGTGATAATTTCAGAAATTCGTCCTATAACCCATTTACATATAGGTAAATTGCTTTCTTTTACCAGAACCATCATACCTGGTCTTACATTTTGTTTTTGAAACAACCATTTTGATCTTTGTTGTAAATGACTGAGATAAGAGTTACACCAATTTTTCCACATTGTTTGAACAATTTTTTTGAGTTTTCTGCCATCGGTTAAGCAAATTTTTTTTAAAATCGATCTAATTTTGCTCAGGAAGTGCATTAATTGCTCTTCCAATTAAAAAATGTCCAGGAGTTAAAATTTCATAACTTTCTGGATCAGATGACATAGCAGAGAGAGGACGGGAATTAAGAATACCTTCTATTTGAATAGTTATAGTTAGAAATTTTTCTATTGTTAATTTCGTAGAACCAATGGTTCTTTTAAGGTGATATTTGAATTGTCCGACTCCTCTCTCCCATAATCCGCCAAAATTTGGTGAACGAGGGGGTAGAAATTTCCACAGTACTTGCTCCGATGAAAGGAAACCAGATAAATTATCTTTTTTAGCATTTAAAGACTTTAAGAATTTGCTTATCTCAGCCGAAGCGCCAACAAAATTGGACGCATTGTCACAAGATATAGTACAACTTTTACCTCGGCGGGCAAAAAACCGTTTAAGTGTAGCTATTAAAGCACTAGTTGTTAAATCAGACAATAATTCAAAATGTACAGCTTTAGTGACCATGCATATGAAAATAGCTACATATACTTTGTTATATAACCCCTTTCTCTGGTTACGATATTTAATCCAAAATGGACCACACAGGTCAAGTCCTGCGTTCGAAAAGGGTGGGTTAGGAACCACCCAGTAAGCACACACCTCACGGCAAACGTAAGGCCGTAAGCTGGCATTCTAGGTAGGGTAACGGCAAAAGGCAAGTACAATAGGGTCCTTTATCGTTTGTTTTGAGGCATTTCAGGAAGAGGCGGAATAACTCTTCACCTATACAGGCCCGAAAAATAAAACCGTTGTTTGGCCTCTTACACTTAATTAGTTACTGGACCTTTATTGTATACCGTTGTTTGGCCTCTTACACTTAATTAGTTACAGGACCTTTATTGTATACCGTTAATTAAGTGTAATGTTACAATAGATTAATAATGAATAGATGCAGAGTTGGTAAAAAATGTGCTTTTAACTCAAAAATTTGAAAAAAATCAGGAGAGAATGGAAAAAATCCATAAAACGTTAACCGTATTTTTGAGAGGAAAAAAACAACTTTTATTATTCCTTGAAAACTGCTAATTTTTTACATAGAATATTAAAAACTTGAATTTTATTATTTTACTATAATCTAAATATACTTTATGTGGTATTACCTATTATATTTTTAAAAAAAATAATTTTATTAAAAAATAATCATTTTAAATTTTATTAAAATTTTTAAATAAATATATATAATTATTTATTTTTTCTTTTTGAAATCATTTTCTGAAGTATAATTTTTAACTCGAAATATAATATATTCTTTCTTTCTAGAAAAATTTAATACATATTCCCTTAAAAATAAGAATAAATATTAATACTTTTAACTAGAACAATTCCTTTGTTCATTGAGAAAAAGTTTTTATTTTTTCGATTGTTTATTATAAAATTTTGTTAAATTTATTGTATTAAACATGTACTTAAGAAAGACTTATTGAATTGAATACTTATTGAAGACTTTTTCTTATTGAAGACTTATTATTATTTTTTTATTGAATAAGCGATACATTTAATTTTAACGTTAAAGGATTCAATAAAAAATCCATCATTTTTGTAATTCATGGTAAAAAAAAAAATCTAGTATAATTTATATGATAGCAGTAAAAGGCTAAAGGTCCGTCATTGTCTATTTTTTGTCATTTTAGGAAGAAGCGATATGAAAACTTTTCCCATTGTTTATGTTTTGGTCGCTTGAAAATTATTACTGTAAGCCCCAAATGAAATTAACATAAATTTTTTCCAGACTATGACTCCTTTTTTAAACCTTCTCTAAAACAAAAATGAATAGGTAAGTTTAAAATTCATGTAAATAAAAAAATCTATTTATAGAAAATAAATGAATAAAAAAATATTGTAAATTGCTTAAATCCTCCTAGAAATTATAAATATCTTGAATTTAGAGCAAGGATTTTTAATGAGATGGGCTTTTTTATTACATTAATTTACTAACTTTTATTACAATTTAAGTGTTTTGTAATAATGAATGTATACCATTTATAATAGTAAACGTTTTATTTATATAAATTGTTTTTTATTTTATTTTTATTTTAATGTTCATTTCAAATTTAATATCTTAGTTTAATCACTTACTTCTTAAAAACTGGATTCAAAATAGTTTAAATGGTCTTAAGAATTTTGAATTTTAAAAAAATCGTGTTTAAATTTTCTGACTGTTTATAGCAAATGTCTAGTCTAATAAAGTAAATAACTTTTTTTCCCCTAAACTTTTAAGCAATACTTGAAAATAATAATTGTTTAGGAAATTTTATTCTTAAATATACGTTTTTAAGTAATAAAAATACATTTGGATATTTTTATTAATTAAACTTCAAAATATTAAGCAACTAATTTTTTTTAAAAACTTATAATACAGAATATAAATAAAAATTAAAATTATACTTTCAAAACGTTAATTATATTTATTTTTTATTTGCATTACAAAAATATTTTTCCATGCAGCATTAATTTATTTTTAAAATAGTTTATATACATTAAGGAAAAAAAACTGTTTTGAATGCAATACATAGATGGCGCTGTTTTTTATTTTTTACTTTAGACGTGTTTTCGAGTCCTGCGGATAGATGGCAGAAAATATAAAGTGTAGGGTCTTGTAGGGTTGCCTTTCTTTTAACTTTGATAGAATTTCGCCAATTTACTCAGAATGACAGTCGGTACGGCTTTTGTCCAGGCATAACCAATTGAGGACACTGCGGCGACAATATCCCCCCCCTCTCCCTTCTGCTTACTATAGTCAAGCAAATTTATCATTCATGTGTGGCAAGGGTCTGCACTATTTATTCTAGCGTAAAATGTGACATAAATAAAAAAATGTTCTACTGCATATTGCCTTAACCAATTAAATAGCGGAGTAGTTATTTAAAACCATAATTGCGTTATTGAGTTTTATTTTGAAACTAAATTCTTTAAATAGCAAATTAGACAAAATTAAACATTAAATTTCTCTGTTTCAATCTTTCTTTACACTACATTCGTCACATACTTCAATTCAAGTGTTAATAAAAATAGCATTGTATTTAAAGCTGGAAAAAATACAAAAGTTACAGCAGGATTGAAAAAAAGTCACCGATTTTTTCTTCTACGAAGTCGATATAAGATTTAAATAAAAATGCATTGTGTGAAAAATTACTCATTTTCCAGTAATGTTCCCTAGTTGTAGAAAAATGAAAGAAACATAACAATACAAAATAATAAACATACATTTAATCCAGTGATTCTCAACCTTTTTTTTGTTGCGGCACACTTTTAACGATTTCGAAATTTGACGGAACACAATGAAAAAAATTAAATTAAAAGTTGTTTAATTATCTATTTTACACTGTGTTCAATAGTTCGTGATAATAATTTTGAATGTGAAATAAAATAATATGTACCACAAAAGCAAGTTTATTAAGGGATTAATTATTTCTTTCAACCAATTTTTAATTAGTTAGTAACAGCTATTTATTTTTTTGCTAGTTATGAATTGTTAGCTTGTTTTCTATAATTATTAACTGCTATTTTTTGTGATTTCTTGTTAACTAGTTTTTTTGCTAATTATTAATTTCTAGCTTAATACTTGTCAGTTATCCTTTGTTAATTTGTTTTTTTAGTTATCCTTTGTTAATTTGTTTATTAATTGCATAGCTTACTTCAATGATTAGCTCTTACAACATTTTTTAAAATTGTGTGTCATATACAATTTAAACACTTCCATCTTATTTTAAGATTGTCAGAGACAATACAATCGCCGACAAAGATGTTCACGCGGTTAAAGCGTGGAAAAATTATAAAAAGTATATATATGTAATACAAAAATTAAATACTTTTGTATTAATAAAAGCATTAAAACTTCATTCCTTTTCATAAAATATCTTTAGTAAAGGATAAGGGTAGAAGTTCTATTTTGGGACTTCAAGGCTAAAAACATGCCAATGAATAATAATTAGATTTATACTTCAAAAGAGAAGTTATTTTAAGATCTTTCACTTCCATATAAGGAAAGATTAAACGATTTGCTATGAGTAATAAATAAATTGATGAGGCGTAAGAATACAGAAAAAGGCATATGACTGGGCCTCTTTACAACTAAAAATCATCCTATAAAATGCAGGAGCAATGTTTTTGCGTGACTTTTTGGTGAATAATGATTACAAACTAAACTCCGTCGGATCTGACTGGAACTTTGTCCCCCCTCTCCAGCCGGGAGAACGGGGATGTGACTTCGGCTTCACGATCTATTTACTAAAATAAAATCTTGTGCACAACATGTTCTCATTATTCCTGCTTTCTTGACAAATAAATCCACCAAAATATAGGGGTTGTTGCCCTTATATTAGATATATATATATATATATATATATATATATATATATACACACACACTTTTCTTTAATTTAAACTTTACTCATAATAAAAAAAATCATTATAATTTTTATTGTATCATTTCTAATACTTGGCGGCACATTTTAAGAATTCGGCGGCACACAAAAGTGCCGCGGCACAGTGGTTGAGAATCACTGATTTAATCATTTTCAAATGTCATTTGCAAAATGTTTCCTATACATGAATTAAAAACATTGTTTTTTTCTCACAAGGGGTTTTGGGTTAACAAATTTTAAAATTGTGCTATGTTTTAAATCTTAGGAACTAATAACAGAAATATGGCTGAAATATTAAAATAACGGTAAGAGAACCGAAATTTTATCTGTTTGTCCCATTAAACTGTAGGTATAGTTTTAAATTTACGGTAAATTTGCAAATCAATATTTCAGAAAAGGCATAACTATTTAGACGAAATTGAATGATTATGTAATTAGAACTAAGTGGAGCTCTTTTAACCATAAACTGGTGAAAAATGAAATAGTATTTCATGCTGCCGAATCGACTTGGCAATTTTCATAGTACAAAACGAATCCAATGAATCATTTTCATACCTCCTTTTTAAAGAGTGCAGTTCTTTTTGAACTAATTTATTGAAATCCGGTTAAAGTTTGACGTTAATTTAAAAAAAATTCAAAAACAGGTCATAATTCGTAAACATGCTAATATTTAAATATATTAAATGTTTTTCAGATAGTGACGATAATTTATACCTTGACTGCAGCAGATAAATTTTTATCAATTGATCAGCTTCTACAGTCCTTTTTTAGAGACAATTTTAAATATTAATCATACGCTTACTGATAATAGTTGTTCGACACAATTTATTTTTATGTATCCTTGTTTTCTACATGGAGGCACCGTCACCTGTTCGCTACGCTCGATAATCCCTGTAGTTGAATCTCATTCATCAAGTTTGAAATAATTGAAGATCAAGTACAAATTGTTTTCTTCCACTTTTTTAAGTAAAAATTACGATTGGATTGCCAGCAGTTGCATTTTAAGGATTCCTAAGTTTTGACAAATGAAGAAGAAGGAAAAACGGTCTCGCCGAGAGTTATTACGCATTGAAGATGTTCTATGGAAAAAGCAGTTTATGCCCGCGCACAAATTCGTTTTTTTATTCTCTCAGAACTTGAGGTATTTGGCACAAACAGTTCTTAACAATGTTCTTAAAAGTTTTTTTTTCCTGAAAAGTCGATTAAAAATTATTTGCTTAATGTAAAATTATTATACTTTTATTTAAGTTCATTATATTAACTTGTTAATTTTGACAAAATAAAAAGGATAGCTGGATTTGAATGATAAATAACTGCGCTTAAAAAAATTACATTTTAGAAAGGCAGAGTGTGCGACACAATGAAAAGAATTTATAAATTAGAAGTAATTTTTTCTTGTTAACCGATCATATAAGAAACAATTCTTATTTCTCTTTATTCTACACATCTTTTCAAATGTCGGTATAAAATGTCGAAGTTTTATATTTGGCAACACCTAGCCTTTTTCTATATAATATTTTTTTCTTTATTTTCATTATTTTTAATATTAAGTCAAGAGGGATATTATGAAAATCGCGTAAATGAAAACTTTTTCCACAACAATCAATAAATAATTATTAGTTAAAGAAAAAATGAAAAAAAAACTTTTAAATTGTAATAACTTTCAAACAAATAAGAGTTTCTAAAAGGAAATAAAGACTCTATGTTACGGTTAAAAACAAATTTGGCTCTTTCAGCATACCAAATTTAACTTCCGCAGCTGAATTCTTGCGGTCACAGAGCGGCCCGCATGTTATTTTTCTAACAAGTATAAGAGTAAAAATAATCTTGACTTAATTTTAGAATTATTTTTTAATTCCATTGTAATCTCCGTTCAATTTTCTACATATTAACGTAATTTGAAGTTTCTAAATCAAACAGTGTTTGATAAAATGTAACGTTAAGTTGAAAACCCCAAAACAGTGGCGGTATCAGTGACCTTTTCAGTTTTCTGACAGAGAAGGAAATTTATTCAGTTTTCTGACAGAGAAGGAAATTTATTAATATCTGCTCGTTTCACGTTAATTTAACAATGCAGTTTATTTTTCCAACTTCATATAAAAAGAATTTTCAGGAATGGTCAGTGTTAATGCTATTATTCTAGGTTCTCATGCGTTCGCACTTTTCGATTAGACCAATTTAATCGATTAGATTAACTTCAACACTATTATCTTAAGTAAAGAATTCTAAGAGTCATGAAAAAAATCATGATAGCATCTCGAAAATCAAAAAGCATCTCGAAATGATATAATTAAAAATAAAGAAGATAATTTTTGAAATTCTTGGAATTCATTGTTTTACAGACTGACCTTTTTCTTTTTACTTTCACCAGAGGGTAATTTTAATAGTGTTACATTAAATTACTTTAAAGCAATTTTATATTCGTTTTATAATTAACTTATACACAACTATTGTTCTTCTTTTTGGCAGCAATTATTATATAAATATTAATACTGAAGAAAGAAAAGAATTTTCTGCGAAACGTATATTGGCTGGAATTAAAAATCAATTTAGCCCATTGACTGACAAAAGGACAAAAATTAATTTAGACACCTTCTGTAATTAATGACGACCTTAAAAAAAATCTATCCAAGAAAATCAAATGATTAATGGGTATCCAGTGATTGGAATAGTGCAATTACAATTCTCTCATGTTATTAAACAAATAGTATTCTGTAACTTCCATTAATCATTTTATTAACGAATAAAATTGTAATTGTATAGTATATTTCTTTCTCTTAATAACACATACTTTTTTTTAATTTTTTATTTTAGTAATCTTTTTTTGAATTGATTCTGTTTTTAGAAAACAGTTCAAACCAATCTTTCAATAAAATTTTATATAAATAATATCTGATATCTAGTAACTTATTCTTAGTTTATTTACAGTTAAATATAATAAATTTCGCAATTATAGTAAGAATAAAGAAGTTTAACAAATACGACATAGTTAAGTTAAATTTTTACTCTTTATTTTGTAAAAAAAAAAAATTTATTTGATATGCATATTTTTTGTAGAATATTTATTTTGAAGAACTTGTAATTCAACATAACGTTGAGTAATTTACGCTGCGTAATTCTTTTGCCGCATTAACTTATTTATTCTTTATTTGACTTAGCTCAAATAAATATCCCCATAAAATCAATTTAGAGCAGTTCAGTATACATATCTTAATAGAAAATTAAAGGAGTTTAGTTTCCTACTCAGAATTTTAACACTTTAATCTTTACGCTACTATGACAGATATTAAATGAAAATATTATTTTGAATTATTTTCGTAAAAACAAAGTTTACTCACTGTCCCTTCTTTACACGACCCATCATGATAATTAATTCCTCGAATTAGTGCTGTTTTAAATAGTTTTCGATAAAATTATAATCATTTGTATTATTGGTAATTATTGCACTAAAATTAGTAGTTTGTAATGCAAGCACTTTTGTACGTGGTAAGAACTAGCGATTTTTTACTGTATATATTAAATGTAAAGTCTATATCAAAAAGAGAATCATAAGAATTTTAATGGTCAATTAATTTTATGCAATAGAATTTCAGGAATAAAAAGGAGTTTGTAAGTGTATTTGTGTGCCCTTCATGATATTAAAATATTTGTTGCAAAAAGAAGTAAAGACCTTTATTTTAGAATTAGTTACAGTTTGCTTTGAGGGGGATGTAGCTGTTTCAAAATAAGATCCTTTTCCTCTCTTTGTTAGTGTATGGTAAATTGAGAAGTTAACGACGTCCGGTTATGCGCTTCTCGCATCCCACCCTGTTGGGGGTCAGAGTTCTTGAGGAACTTTAGACTTTTCCAATTTTTTTTTTTTTTCTTCACTAAAATTTCAGTTTTTATTTATTTCCTTATATTGCTGATGATTATTATTATTTAACATTTTCATAAAACCAATTTTGTTTTCAATTGTTTGCAATAAGCTTTTAATTGAACTATTTATTTTTTCTAAAAAAATAAATAAGCAAATGTATAACAGAAAAACGCAAAATTCTCATATTTCATAGATTGCGAAAAGCAATACACAGTAAAAATCTTTTACAGATCAAAATTCTATTTCTTATGCATCTAACAAAAATCTTTCAACCGGATATGGGAAATTGTAAAAGTAAATAAAAAATAAATACATAAATAAACTCTAACTTTTTAAAAATATTTTTTGATTCAATATTAAAGTCTTATTTGATTAGTAATATAACTTGTTAAAAATGGAGAGAGTCTCGCTTTTTATGATTTATGGGTACAACTAAGCATCATAATTTTTTGCACTTTTTTGGATTTTTAAACCCCTTGTATCTGAACAGTCAAGAGTTTGTAAATGATTCAAATAAATCAAATTCATTCTCATTCATGTGTTTTAAAATTATAAGCAGATATATTTGTTTGTAGGAAAAAAAAACATTATAAAGCGAGAAATCAGTTTCAACCTTCCTTAATTTTAACAATTGATATAATAAATCGGTAGCTTACTTAATTAGCTATATCTCGTGGTTCGTGCACTAATAAAGAAAGCTAAAATATAAAAAGAAAACTATAAACGAAAAATTAACGGTAACGAAATTGTTAAATCTTCTTATTTCGCATCTTCATAAATTAGTAAAATCAAATTTTTCTCTCATCTGGACACAAATGCAATAAAAGTTAGATCTTTTGTAATTCATACATTTTAATTTTTTAATGTCCTAATTTTTATGAGTTAAGGTGGAAACTTCTAACCGTATTTCATTTATTAAATTGGCTAAAATGTTCAGACTACACAACATCATTTTTCGTTCTTTTCTTTATCTTTCATCTCTTTATCTAAGCAGTCGAAAGTTTGTAAATTATTTAAATCATGGTGAACGACTATTTGAGTCTTTCACAACTATTGAGATAATATAGTACGTTTATAGTACGCCATGATACAAATTAATCAAGTTTCTTTAAATGCTTCAAATATAAACACATATATATTTTTGTGCAGGTAAAAAAAGAACATTAAAAAACAAGAAATTAGATTCTTTGAACCCTCAAAAATTTGAGTAATTTATCTGATAAATTTGTAATAAGCTTCGTGTTCATGCATCACTGCGATATTTCTTGAATATCTTGATTTTTTTACAACGTAAGCACATTATATTTCTTAAACAAATGCGCAAACAGAAGTTTAACTGTTATGAAACTCTGAAGAAGCATCATAGTATTTTTTTCCCCATTATAGTAATAACTTTTAAGTAGGATTATTTTAAAATTTCTTGTTAGAATTTGTTTTACTAATTAAAGAAATGTTTAATATTTTTTTTCAAGCACAAGTTAGACACTGTTAATAAATTATTAAAAAAAGGAAGAAAATTAATGGTAATAAAATTGTTAAGTCTTCTTATTTCGCAACTTCAAAAATTAGTACTATTCAACTAGACACAAATGCGTAAAATGTTGGATCTTTTATAATTCATGCACTTAAATGTCTATTTTTTAGTATATTTACTTTGAGGAGTTAACTCAGATACTTCTAAACTGGATTTCATCTTTTTAATTAGAAAAATATTCTGCAAAAAATTATCAATATATTGTATTTTTATTTAATTTTTATATGAAAAAATTCATAAACAGTGGCAGGAAAACTACTAAATTATTGAGCCGAATCCTGAAAGAAATATTTACTATAATACATTTCCCTCTGAATAAAAAAGTCCTAAGGAGCGAAGTCAACTCCGCTATTTTTGGGTGTTTATTTTAACTTTACATTTTGCTTTGCTGTACAAAAAGTATAAGATTTAGAAGTTTCAAATTACGAAGGATAAGCGGTGGAGGCTCAGGGGAAGGAACGCTAGCCAACTAATGAGTTTTGAGGATTTGAATCTTAAGAATTGCTGGTTGATACGAATTTCGTACCCGGCTGACATAAAATATTCCAAGTGATAGACGCATCGTGGATTATTAGAGTCCCATCTTCGTCTTGCTAATCACGGGAGGTTTTCGTGGTTTATCTCACCATGAAAAAGTTCTCCACGAAGGCAATTCGTTCCCGATACTTTTGTACAGGAGTTCTCTTATTTCTTGGTTTAGATTCAAAATTACAATGATATAAAGTTGAACACTGGTAACCATGAGATCAAATTCGGGTTGGCTGTTCAACAACAGTTATAAAATAAAATTACAAAGGATTACAGAAAAATGAACAGAGAGTGCGATGAAAATGAAAATGACTATTCTATAATTAGTTTGGAAATTGTTATCTGCAAAATCTGGTGTAAAAAAATACTGTACTAGCTGCTTTGTAGAACACAGAAATGCAAATACTAATTAGAAATTGTGCGCTCTGTAAAGGCTAATTTTGATCTTGAAATTAATACCGGTATTCAAATATGTTCGAAAATTAATTGCAATTTTATTATTGCCTTTTACGCACCTTTTTTCTTCTTCTTTTTCTTTTCACGTGATTGTTCTCATGATGAGTTGTAGAGAAAATTTCGATTTCGATTGTTAACTTAAAAATCACTAATTGTTAATAAAAAAATACTGCGATTGGTTGATATGTTTGCTAGAAAAGAAAATTTAATCAAAACTACCAAAATATTGTAAAACTTACTTTATTTCCGGCTATAGGGAAAAACCAAAAAGCTCAGTATTTTTTAACGAAGTGGTTTAGTAATGTTTTCGGTAAAGTAATAAAAAATTTAGATTTTATAATATGAGGTGAAATGCGAAAAACGTGGTAAAATTTTATAATTTTACCATGATAGTTTAGAGCACTGTATAAAAACCATTTGTTCAGAAAAATTTACTATTCAGTTTTATATTTTTTATTAAATGTGAGGTTAAAAGAGCTATAATTTTGAAAGCTAGAGTATCCGGTTAACTGCTATCATTTTAACAAAAAAATTACCAAATAAATGGTTTAAATACTTGGTTTTATTAACAGAGCTATGGTTTAGTTTTGAAAAAATGTTATTATCATAGAATGCGGTAATTTAAGAAAAACTTTTTCTTCGCGTAGTTGGCTGAAAGGTAACTTGGTTAAAATTTAATTTGCTGAAAGGGCGGATTTATGTGTAAACTTAACAAGAATTTTGTTTTGAAATTCCAATATGTTTGAAAGCAATTGAAAATTTAAATACCCATTCGTTATAACTTTCTTTAAGTTTTTTTGCTTTAAATATTGACCATTGACTATTTATCCATTGTCATAAAAAATTTATTTTATAAACATGCGCTCAAGTTGTTGTCAATAAAAAGTAGCGAAAGACAGCCAGAGAGAGAGATTTGTTTGTTGCCTAATATCACTCTTAATAATTATATTGACATTTTTAAAAACAATAAACTTAATAAATAACGCTAAAACCGTTCCCTGTTTAAACTTCAATAAGTCTTGTTAACGAGTAGTATTACTTCTCATTTTTTTTTTCCAGTTGAGTTACACAATCTAAATTCCTTAAGTTTTTTTTTTCTTTCAAGTACAGATAATTATTTTTCAAATTTATTAAATCCTTTATTTCATTATGCTTAGCAAAATGTTCTTACATAAAGCTGCAATACTTGTATATTTTGAAAATAAAATGTTATGTGTTTTGCGAAAAGTGAAAAATATTGCAGCTTAAGGAAGTATATATAAAGAAAAAAAATCAATGATGAATGAACGATAAGCAATTACGGGAGTGAGCGGAGTAAGAAAAGGGTAAAGCCTGCTATTTTTTATTTTTGTATAAATGGAATGATTTTTAAACAAATAATAGACAGGTAATTTTTAACTATGCATTTAATGAAATATTTAAAGTTTCAAATGATAAAATAAAAAATAACGTTTTTCATGTGTTATAGCTATGCAAATAATAGCAAAATAAAAACTGATGTTACTTCAAAAAATTTCGATGCATGTTTTGAAATATAAACTGCGTGTATATAAGTGTGTTTCAAAGTATAAATTTAAAATATAAACTAAATAAAACTGTTTGAAAACTAATAATGGATTTCTAAAATCAATGTTGTTGCTTAAACGTAAATAAAATAAAGTTTTAAAGTTAAAGTTACGATTTTTATGTTAAAGAATTTAAAAATCCTGAATTTTAATGCCATAGAAAGTATAAATATGCATAGCTAAATAGAATTTCATCGTATGAATATCATCTCTAAGAAAGTTAAAAGAACATCATTATCCTTATAAAGATAGTTAAAAGAAGTAAGTATTTAGTAGAAAAATAAAGTAACCTCAAATTTTTGCTTTAAGTATCCAAGATAATGAATTTGTTGCAGTTGGTTATTTAGGATTTTAAATCTTTCTGATCATTAGCTTTCAACCAAAAATATAATTATTTTTTAGTAATGTAATTGAATGATATAAAAAAAACCAGTCGTCATGCATTCATTCATAAACAAAAACAAAAAAATTATTAACTCGGGGAGTGATTTATAAAGACTTTTAGACGAAAATATATATATATTTTTTTAAAAATTTATAATTTTGTAGTGCTAATATTATATTTTACACAGCCAGTTTGCTAATGTAAATAAATTTGCCCAATTAAAGTTATTTAATTATTTATAAAAAATATTTCATAAAAGTAGAACGTGTTTTTATGTACTAAAATTGTTAAAAAGCTGATGAAACCTAAAAAATGGTTTATTTACTTAAACGTCCTTAATTATGGAATCTTTACTGTTCATTATAAAGAAACGATATTCTAATTTACTACTCCGCAAATCAAAATATATATGTAAGCATTATTTCCCAGTTTATATGTATTAAAAATTTTTCTTACGAAAAGTACTCAAATGAATTTTGACTTCAATAATTTTTTAATTTAGTAAGCTTGCTTATCGCTAATAGTTAATAAAATATTTTAGTGCAGATTAATTTTTTATTATGAGGACCAGAAATTGTCTTTAAGAATTCAAAATAGATATTCATTACGGTTTGAAATCACCAGATAAGTATGTTTGAAGTCCTTGAACTAAAAAGAATGTGGGGAAGCACATTTTGTCCCCTACCCCCAATTCTAAGAAACATTCCTTTCAAGTACGGAAAAGCTGCTCAGTAGGTGGTCGTTGATTACTTGTATAGAACAAGCTAAAAGATTCATTTGGCGAAAAGGGTGTAAAAAGAAGGAGATAAACGTAGCCCCTAGTTTCTAAAGGTAGCCCCTAGTTTCTAAAGGTAGCCCCTAGTTTTCTTCTTTCTTCGAAAAATAGAAATGGCGCCACTTGAGAGCAAGTAAGTAACAAGTTTTTTCTCTTTAGTTCATGTAATTTAAAAAATTTTTTAACTTATTTATTAAATAGCTTTTTAAAATTAGTTTAATTCGCTTTGATTTTATTTGCTAAGTTTTTAGAAATTATGTTTTATAACTATAATACTTCAGTTGGCTATTTTATCTTATGCTTTCCTGTTGTTTAGTTTAAGCTGCTAGTTTAGTTTTAAAATGAATTAGACGATTTTTTTAATAAATAAAAGTTCAATTAACTCTATCTAATAAAAGAAAAATTTATGATTTCTTATGCATTAATTAAAAATGCTTCTTTCATTTTTCGGAAGCATTGATTAATTTAATAATTTACTTCATTTCGGTAGCCATATTTTTTCTCTGAAGGATTGTTAAAAAACATTATTTGAATTATCTAAACCGCGGGTGTCACTTATTGTTTCAAATAATAATTTTGATTAGATATAAGAAGAAATATTTTTTGAACCACCATAAAATAAATAAATAAATAGTAAGAGTTTAAATTTTCTCATCTCTAATTAGTTACTTTATATTTAAATTATACTTTAATTTTGATATTTTTCTGCTTTGACTTTTTTAAATTAAAAAAAATAATAATAACGTTGGTAAACATGTAAAAATTGTTCCACTAAACACTTCCACTTTTAAAGTTTTTTTGAGTATTTTCAGAATATATTTTTAAACAATTTAAATATTTGTTTTGATACTCAATATAATATATTCTTTGTTCTAAATAAATAAATAACAAAATGACATATTAAATAGAAGGACAGTATTTCTAATTTTTATTTTGTTGTTTTTATACTTCTTTTGCATTTAATGAATTGCTGTAGAGGTATAAGAACATTTCAAATCTTTATATTAAGTTTAATTTTACGATTAAATTTGTTTTAAAATGAATTAATTCGTTATAAAATTATTATGTTGTAAAACTGAATTTGTTATAAAGCAAATTTAATTTAAAATTACGTTAAATTTTTTTGAATAGAAATTAGAATATTATTTCATGGTTATTATTTTTAAAATTTATTCATAAGTATAATAATATTTTCTGTATAATATTTTTTTTCATGAAATAAAGCTTTTTGTATTAAATATTGTTGGTCCTCAATGCTATAAAGACGATTACTAATTCTTTTTTTCCAGTTATTGTGCAAAATCTATAATTTATCTCATGTAATTTATCTTCTTCTTAATTTACTATTTTGAGTTTTTAAATGGTTGTTAATTCTAAAATATACCTGTTCAGCCTTCACCTTTGACAATTTTGTGTTTAAGAAAGTGTATACATTTTCTACAAAAAAGAATTTTTATTAACTGTTTAATTAAAATTTATGATGATAACTGTGTAGTGGAAATATATAATCTAAAAATTGTTGGAAACTATTCCTCAAAAATTCAGGAAATTTTATTTTTAAAATTGAGAGGGAGCCCTAACTAACAAAAGCTTTATTTAGAATTTGTCTATTTATTTTAATTCTAATTTATCTATTTATTTTAATTCTAATTGGCTAAAAGACTAGTTCTTTTTCTAAATTAGAATTAAAAAAAATTTAAGAGAAAATTTGGTAAGGTAAAATTTGGTAAACATTCAACTTATCGTCAGTTACCAAAAATATAAATATTCGCTGTAATTTTAATATATGATCCTTCTCTTTCCTTTAAATCAAAATTAATTTCATTTAAATCAAAAAATTGTTTTTAACAAAAATTATAAAATATAATTAGTTAGAAACAGTTTTGATTTTGTTGATTTTTAACTGTTTTTATGACGATCATACTCTAATTTATTCCTTTTCTTTTATCGAAAGACAGGGCGAACGATCCAAGAAATGCTAATCCAGCGATCAACAGCCATCAACAGCAAAATAAGGTAAGAACATAGTGAAACATTAAATATTAATATTTTTTTCAATTAAATCACATATTTTTGATTTGCAAAAGAATTTTGATTTTTTTAATTAATAATTATTGTGCTTATCAAAATTAAGTTCACTTTATGTATTTCTCTAACACAGTCTTTATTAATAACAAGTGTTTTTATTACTCATATAAGCTTTTATATTTATATTTTTGCAATATTCTTATTTAATAATTTCTTAATAAGGTTTCGTAATAAATGAAAAATGCACTTTATGAATGTATAAATTAGGTGAAAGGATGTGCTGACAATTTTATATCATTACGATATTTTAGTATTTGTTTTCTCTGTTTTCATGCCTGTTATAACATTTTTTTATCATTCTATTTTTTTAATTAGTTAGAAAACAAAATTTTAAAAGAAATTATTTTTACTGTTAAAATAACTACGTAAAGTTATGAATGAATAACGAAATATTTTTCGTTATTTTATTTGAAATGATAATATTATATAACATTTCATTTTTCCATAAGTTTCACCAGCATATAATATTCGTATTAAAGCAATTATTTTAGCAAATATTTTTTACTTAAGAAAATACATGAAAAAAATTAAAAACTTTGTCCACATTAAATTTGGGCTGAAAGGCTAAAAGTATTCCCCTACAAGCTCGTGCTAAGTTTTATTGAATTTACCAATTCACATTTAGTTCTTCTAACACACCACATGCTTAGAGTATAAACAAGATAAATGATAAACAATGAACTTATTGTCATATTCCATAACTGAAATAAAAATATTTACATTAATCTTCATACATGATTTTAGAAACAGTTTTTTTTTTAATGTTTCGATTTTGTTGTTTTTGTTTTAACTAATTTTACAACTATCATATTCTAATTATAGTTTTTTTTTCTTTCATAGGGAGTCAGGATGGAAGATCAACAATGAAGATAAAACTCAAAATTTAAAAATCAACAAAAAGGATGGTAAGAAATAAATTTATATTTTACCTTAGGTTACCATATGGTTGAAAAGAAACCAGTTTTTTTTGTTTAAACTGGGGGTTTTGTGTTTTTTTAAAACAATTTGTGGGACATTATTTTAAGCCAATTGAAATTAACCGAGCCAATTATAGGTCTTTCATAGCAATTAACTATTCCTTTAACTATTAATTAATATTTTCAATAAACAACTAAAAATATCCACTCTTTTCTTTAAATATATTAACAAAATATCTAATAAAAAAGGAAAGAACTAAATATTTAAGTATGCAGCTTTATTTAGCAAGCAAAATAAACATTCAGCATTTAAATTTGATTTTAGTGATACCATAAAGAATGATTCTCTACCTTGCTTGCCCGTAATATAGAAATGCTATATTTCAATATTGTTTAATTAATGTTATTATTTAGATGTGTATAATTTATGATATTAGTATGTAATTAAATTTCATGGAACATAATTATTTTTTAATCCATTAACATAATATAAATTTTTATATATTTAAGGCAATATATCATATATATTTTATATGAATGATAATTAAAAAGTGTTTTCTTATATGGTGCATTATAATTATTTGATAAAAAGATACAAAATTGATAAGGAAAGATATAATAAAAGTAAGTTTTTATACTAATAGTTTAATAATAAAGTATAAATTTTCTCTCCATTTATTTTAGCATAATAGTTTATTTAATAAGTTAAATAATATCCGAGTTCATAGTCCTGAAATTTCTGAATTCCTGATAAAGAAAAAAAAACAACTTTATTCTCATGTTTTTTTAGCTTTTTGCTCTGATTTCTGACAATGTCTGTGTTCAGAACATCACATATTCTACAAATACTAATGCAGTTCCTAAAACTATCAGTTTGAATAATCAAAAGATTTGTATTTCTGATGTAATATATATATATATACATATACATATATATATATATATAAATGCCAAGACACATATATTTACTTTGCCTTCCTTTCAAAATAATTGAAACTCCACTTAAAAGTAATTTATTAAGGATGTCACGAATTTAATTGCAGATTTTAAATAAATATTGGTATGAAATAATATTAAATAATTGATACTGGTTACAGAAGTACTATTAACATTTCCTAATTATCAATCTCAAACTGTTACGAATCGCTCATTAATAGAATTAAAAAAATTATTCAAGCTTTGTTTCTGGAATTAAAAAATTTATATTTAGAGCAAATTATACTTTTTTGTTAATTTTTTTTTACAGTTAACTGATAAATGTATAATGTACCAGCAATTTGGTTATTAATATAATGTCGCATTAAATAAAATTAAATATAACATGAATATTGTTAATAAATTGTTGGGTTTAAGAAAATCATTTAAAAAAAATTTTTTTTTCTACGTTTACCATTCAAAACATTGAATGAATTGTTTTCATAACACTTAACATTACTTTAAAATATTATTATAGCTACAATAGTTAACATTTCTAACTAAGATGGTTAAAATTATTTAATTATTACAAAACTAATTGAATAAATAGAATTATAATTATGTTTTTCATTCTCAATTTGCTAATGAATGTTTAAGTTTGTGATACTATTTTTCAATTAGATATCTAAAGCAGATTAAATTAGTTTAGATCAGATTGCATTGCTGAAAAAACTTTTTTAAATTACTTTGGGTAGAATAAGTCTTGATATCTATGAGCTACATATATATGAACTGCATTTAAATAATTAAAAAATGAAATGTGAATAATTTTAATATGTTTGGCAGTTGATCTATTTTAAAAAATAATAATTTGCTTGCATATCCCTTTCACCTTTTCTTAGTAAGTAACCTTATTAATGGAAAAAAAAAGACTTGAATTAAACATACTATAAATAATGTTTTTATTAGTTACATAGTATAAAAAGTATTTATAATTATAATAGTTAAATGATAAGTTTATTTAAGTAATTGATTTTTTTCAAATCTATTTCTTTAAATCAATACTTTTCTTAAGTATAATCATTAAAGGGATGTATGACTATAATAATTTACATACATATCTCTTTTATTATTTCTTAGTGAAATACTATCATTATCTCTGAAATCAGATCTTAGTTGTTTTTTTTAAATGCAACCTAAAGAATGCATATTTATTAACTAAATTCAATATCATATTTTTGTAATTAAATTAATAATTTTTTGTAAAAATAATCAGCTTGTCTTAATCCATGGCTTTTAAAAAATCAGTTGATTTAAATCAATGATATTTTTTTTTCTGTGAACATTTAATATATCTATAGTAAAATAAATTGCTTTATTTTTTGCAGGAAAAAGGCTCATTGAAATAAAGCTTCTGGAATGGGATAAAGAAAATATATTTGTCCATATGTAAATAGTGTATACAGATGTATTGATTTGTTACAAGGAAATAAAACTCCTTCATGGTTTATTTTAAGCTTTATTGTTGTTAAAATTCCTGCTTTTATATATTTAAAATTACTAAAATGGTGTATTATTTACTAGTACAAAATATTTTTTTTTGAAAAAACTATTTATGATATATACTGTTTATCTAATATTTAATAAAATTAAGGACTTGATGAATATACACAAAATTATAGGATAAATAAACTTTTGTGTGTAAGTTTCTATCAATAAAAGCTAGATGTAGGTTTTAAATATATAAGCATTATTTTAAAAACTTAAATAACTTATTTATTGAGTTGCATTGTGTTATATTTTAGAATAAAAATTTGTACTTAATTTCCTCTATCTCAAAATGCTTAAAAAATTTAAATACTCAATTCAAAAAGATTTTTTTTTATATGCTTCTACTTTAAATGATAGCGCTTATAATTGTTTAAAATGAAATAAAAAAAAGTCTATTTTATTGTACGAAGATTCATTGGACATTTGGTTATAAATTAAATAATTGTTTTACACCATTTTGTTTTTTATATTTTCATAAAACAGTATGCATGTAATGACAGTTGTTGTTATATTACAATATAAAAAGCTAAGAATCAATAAATTACTATCACTGATATCAGCCGAGTAGAACAAACACTCGTGACAATTTATGTTCCCTAAATAAGAATTGTAACAAAATGCAGCAAGAAGCCTTTGAAATTAAAAGCTAAGTTCTAATAATAAAAAATAAAAAAAAATGCCGAGACACCTAAAATAAAGGTGTGATACCGGCAAGGACGGCATTAAAGTTTTCTATTGAACCAAGTGGGAGGTGAGTTAAGGGTGGTTTATTAGCAAATAAGGCAAAGAAGTTCGCCTAAGCATCTGAAATAAAGGTGTGATACCGGCAAGGACGTCATTTAAACTCTATTGAACCGAGTTTGAGGTGAGTTAAGGGTGGTGTATTGGTAAATAAGGCAAAGAAGTTCGCCTAAACACCTGAAATAAAGGTGCGATATGGGCGAAAACGGCATAGACGTTTTCTAATCAGTCTACAGTTAAGGTGCCTTAACGGCAAGCGAGGCAACGACGTATGCCAGTGAACGTATTCAGCTTTTGATAAAAAGGCAAAAAAGACATCATAAAGGTTCAATAAAAGCCTTTACGGCAATTTTCTCTTTATTCTGTGAAAAAAAATTTTTCCCCCGGTATTTAACAGGCAAAAATGGCAAAGCAATCCAGAGGCAACAAAATAATCCCGGTCCTTCAACGATTGCCAGAAGTTTGCCTGAAATGCCATGCACTGGCCCTCATTCTGGCCCAGATTTCACTTTATTAACGGAACCGATACGGCAATGAAAAGCCCGCCGTAATGGCACTTTAGGTGAGCCGGCATTGTCCCTTCACTAGCCCAAAAGTTGTGTGCTTGTTGGGCACCCTCTCAGGAGGGAGATCACCCATTATTTGAGAAGAGACTGTTGGCCTTATTTTAAAACACTGCACACAATCATGCACAACTTGACGAGCTAATTTTCTGCCACTAATTGGCCAAAAAATTTGTCTTACCGTATTTAATAGTCCTTGAGGACCAACATGCAAATCTCTCAAATGAAAGTAAGAAAAAATAATCTTAGAAAGTTTATGACCAGGTGGTAATATTATTTGATGAACAGAATTATAATTAAAATTAGAATTGGTCAACCGACCACCAACTCTGAGTAAACCATCCTGATCTAAAAATGGATTCAAAAATTTCAATTTACTATTTACAGGAACAGGCTTACCTTTTTTTAAGGCTGAGAAGTCTGCAACAAAGTACTCACCTTGCAACTGTTTTATAATAACATTTCTGGCTTTATCTAATTCTTCTACTTTGAGAGGACCCCTAAATTTATTAACATTTCTACAATTTGAAAGAAACCTAAAAATAAAGGCTAAAATTCTTATTAGTTTCAGAAAATTATTTGTAACACTTAGGCATTTATCAATAAAAGAGTCATTTTTTATAGTCATTAGTGAAGTCGCTATAGGTTTCAGCTCGGTAGAAAAGAGTTCATCACTGAAATGAGTTTCAACTTGAAAATTTTCTTTATTTAGAAAATCGGGACCTGTCCACCACAGTTTATTGGATCCAAGGATTGTAGCGTCTGATCCTCTGGAAATGATGTCTGCTGGGGTTCATTTCTGAAGGTACGTGTCCCCAATCACAATTAGACGTAAGTTGTTGGATTTGTGAGACTCTATTACTCACAAATGTTTTTAAAAGGTGAGGCGAAGTATAAATCCACGCTAACGCAATAGTTGAGTCTGACCAGAGTTTGATATGATCAAATTTAAGTTTCATAGCCTCTACAATCTTTTTCACAAGTTTTGAAAGGAGTAGACACGCAGACAGTTCCAATCTAGGAATAGTCATAGTCTTGATTGGCGCTACACGCGACTTGCTGCAAAGAAGCTGGCTGAAAGATTCATCAGGATCTGCAACTGTCTGTAAGTAAATTACCGCTCCAAATGCTTTTTCTGAGGCATCTGCAAAACCATGCAGAATAAGTGAGAAAAATGTCTCCTTCAAAACGCAACGAGGTACTTGAATAGTTTCTATACTATGAAGTGTTTTAATGAACTAAGTCCACTCTTGGGCAATAGGGGATGGTAACCTTTCGTTCCAGTCTAGCTTGTGCAACCAAAGCCGTTGCATTAAAATCTTCGCTTTGCTGATGACTGGACCAAGTAGACCAAGAGGATCATACAAACGAGCAATTTGAGATAAAACATCTTTCTTAGTAACATCTGATTTTTCCGTAACTGCAACTTTGTAGAGAAATGTATCCCTTTTATTATTCCATCGCATCCCTAAAGTCTTCACTGTTGCATTACTGTCACGATCAAACGAAAAGTCTCCCAATTCTGTGTCTTGTGAATCAAAGCTAGTACACCATTTGTGTAATTTCATTCCTCCCCTTCTAAGTAGTTCTGTTAAATCTTGCTGAAGCTTAATACATTCATTTAAATTAGAAGTACCGGTAAGGCAATCATCCATGTAAAATTCCTCCATAACAACTTTCGATGCCAAAGGAAAATCCCTCTCTTCATCCTTTGCTAATTGTTGAAGAGTCTTCTGTGCCAAGTAAGGAGCACATGCTGTGCCATACGTAACGGTTTTAAGTCTGTAGGATTCAGTAGGCTCACTTTCGTGATTTTTCCAGAGTATTTTTAGAAATTTGGTTTGTGAAGGCAGTATTTCGATTTGTCTAAACATTTTCTCAATATCTGCGGTGAAGGCATAGATGTGTTTTCTAAATCGAAGCATAATAGAGAACAGCTCATCTTGTATCACTCCTCCCTTGCATAACAAATCATTCAAGGAACAGCCATTTGTAGTTTTGGCGCTTGCATCAAACACTACTCTAAGTTTAGTAGTTTTGCTATCTGGTTTTAAGACACCATGATGAGGAAGGAAATATCCATAACTGTCATCAAAATCAGAATTGTTTGCTATCCTTTCCATATGGTTCAAAAGTTCATATTCCTTTAAAAACGAAACACACAATTCTTTCATTGCAGGATTACTTGACAAACGTTTCCATAATTGATTAAGTCTTTTTTCAGCAATTTGTTTTGAATCTCCCAACGGTATGTTGTTTTCACTAATATCCTTCCTAAATGGCATCTGAACTACATATTTCCCATTAGTTTTTCGATAAAACGAGTTTTCAAAAAGTTCGTTGCAATAATTTAATTCTGAACTGACGGGAGTTTTTGTTTCGTTTACATCTTCATTTTCCCAAAAGGAAGTTAACGCCTTATCAAGATTTTCTGTTTTAACAAGTAAAAAACACGAATCGTTAATTTTCTCTAAATTAGAATTTAAGTTGTTCGCAACTCCCGATACAACATGACCAAAAAACGTTTCAATTAATATTAATTGGGAATCTTTAATTTTAATTTTATTCGTACCCAATAGTTCGAAGAATAATTCTGCTCCTAACTCTTTATTATTTCCAATAATAGAATTAAATTGAATTTTAAAATTTTGAAATTCTTCATATTTTCCGGAAAAGAAAGGTAATGGTAAATCAGGAATTTTATATATGTTGGTACATAAAGCATTTGATTCCGTTTCATTAGGTTTATTAATATCAATTTTAGAGAGTAAAATGTTGATTTTTACCTCTATCTCTTCGATTTCATCTTCTATATCTTAAGCAACATCTAGATTGTCTTTTAGATCAATTTCTTCCGGAAGTAGCGTATATCCTTTTATCAGTTCTGATATCGATGCTTGCAGTTCCATTGCTACTTTCAATTTCTTTTTGAGAATGATGGCAGCGGCGCTTGCATCCTGCTGCGTTGAATGTTCTTCCAAAAATTTTTGGATTTTGTTTATTTTTGTTTTAATTGCCCCACGTTGGCGATTAAGACTTGTTATTGAGTTAATTGTGCTCATATTGAGCTGGTTCTGCTCCAGGTCGCTAGGACCAAAGATGTCGGAGCTATTGGAGTCAAATGGACTGTAACGTTTGGTAATTTTTTATTGAATGAAAAGAACGCTAGAAAGCTACGCTTGGCGCATTACAATCTCGCCAATGAGGGCGAGGACAATTACTTACTCGCTATTCAGAGAATTGGGAACTGCAGCTCAACGTAGAGAGAATGATTACTATCTAGATTGAAGATAGATAAGTTTTGACAAAACTCCATCGCTCTTGAAGAAGGCTGTAGCCGAACTAAATTTGTTATTTCTGTAATTTAGGTGGAAATCGAATACTTAAAGAATCGAATACACTCGAAATCGAATATTTGTATTTAGCTTTTGAAGGCTATAATTAAATTTGTCTATTTTTAGGTCAATATATATAATATCGACGCCCGGTGGCTGAGCGGTAGCGCTTCGCGCTGTCGTGCCACAGGTCCTTGGTTCGATCCTTGGGCCGGGCAAGGCCGACTCAGCCTTTCATCCCTTCAGTGGGTCGATAAAATGAGTACCAAGCATGCTTGGGAACTAACACTGGGGGTTCCGCGTTCGGCTGACCACCTGACCGGAACATATGCTCCTGCACCCCAGAGCCCAAGGTCAAGAAAACTGAGATGGGCACAGTCGGCCTTGGCCCTCTTAATGGGCTGTCGCGCCACTGAGTTAGTAGTTAGTATATATAATATCATTTAATAGGAACTAGGTGACTCCGGCTGGTATTCTGAGTATTTTATGTTTAAACGCATGAAGCAATCGAAATTTGGTTTAGTTCAATAAGGAAAGGGAAGGAAAAGCTAAAAACAGGTAGAATGCATATTATATAAATTCGCCTTTTTATAAATATGCATTTTGGTATATAAAACCATTTTTAAGGGTTTTGACAGGGCTATGACTGAAACTCTCAAATTTTTATGCTTTTTTGGAAAATTGTTTCTTGTAAAAAATTTGATTCAAATTTATTTTTCACGTCACTATATGTATGTACTTCAAAATTCATATAAAATGCATTTTTTTTCTATTTATCTTTCAGCAAGGCTCTTTAAATGTTGCAAAAACAAACTAAAATTCAAAAAAAAAAGTTTTAGCTGTAAATTGTCTACAGTTCTACATAGTATTTTTCAAAAAGTGTAGTAGGTTTCGGACCTTGTTATGGCGCATAAGAAAAGTTGAATTACTAAAAAAATACAACCTTCCATGGTAATTAAAGTTAACCCATGTATGCTAAGAGTATGGGTACTGGATATTGTGGGAATCACGTCATAATGACACGAAGCACCAATATGCTGCGACAACCATTTCATCAAATCTAGTTGACATAGAGTAAGAATTCAATAAATTTGTGATCTTAAGCTGTTATTTATTCTAACACACAAAAAGCAGTATATGCATGGGAAACTATTATATGAAAAAAGTAGTTATGTAATGGTAGTTATGCATGTAGGTCAACACCTAGAGGACATTTCTTTCTGCTACTTGTCACTTTATTAAAGAAATTTATCGTTTTTCAGATCCAATTATAAACGTTTATACTGTCAATATATTCTCGTAGACAGAACTACTTTGTTTCTTCAAAGTTAATACTACCAATAAACCACTCGTGGTACCACTCTTTTCTTTCTTGAAATCAGTAATTGTCTTTTTAAAAGGTAACTTAGGAGGAAATGGTTTCAAACTGTTTGTAAATTCTGCTAGCGTTTCTTTTTAGTTGGTTACAACTCTATTTAACATTTTGAAAGAAACATAGACTTAACACGTTCATGCCGGGAAAAGGGAAAATACTGGTACGGGAAAAGATAAAATATTGGTAGAAGAACTATTTCAATGTTAGATAATATTCGGAGGAGTTAATCTATTCTCAACAATAACAATTCACTGTAAGGAAATTTATCACGAAATGCTGGAAATGTAGAGTATCTCAGTATTCGGCGCAAAGCGCCGCTAACTGATTCATCGAAACTAAACAGTCCTAAGTTGATTAGGCATAAATTTCATGAAGAAATATATGTAAAAGTTCACCACAGCCAAACGCTGAGTAAGTCATATGAGGAGATGACTTGTAGGGACTAAATCTGGGACTCATGGAGGAGGGAGCGAAGCAGCTTAACTAGCTCTTCATCTTTGAGTAGTTCTTTCATGTCTTGGAAAAGTCTAAGGAGTCTGGTAGCAGAGTCTGTGGCATTCTTGAGTTTCCTCTCTTTAGGGAGCTTCCTGGGTCTTGCACCGCAGCCCGTAAAACAGGCTGGGTGCTCACCATTACAGTTGACGCAGGTTGCTAGCTCTGTGGATGGTTTTGTACATTCGTACGTGTAGTGGTCTTTTGCGCATTTCATGTAGGCGGGAACTGTGGCTGAACAACTGCGCTGAGTGTGTCTAAATTTCTGGCATTTTTTGCATTGGACCTGGAATCGTCCGCCTCTGAAACGCTCGATCTGAACTGGTCTCTCTATTATAGATCTAATGCTGTAGATATTTCGGCTATTGCTTGATTCCCATTGGATGATGAGGAATAGTGGGAAGGAGCCTAAGCTTCCGCCCACTTCTTGTCTTGAGCTGCACTATCTTTTGCGGGAGAAGTCCGAATTCTTTGAGATATTTCTCTAGTTCGAGAATATCTGTATCAATTTTCAAACCTCGGATGAGGGTTTTCAGTTTTTTGTTTTAAGAAATGTCCATATTTGAATTGGTAGTAGTGATGGGGTTTACCGGAACGGCAATCTCCACTCTTTCTGTCAATACTGGGTCCGCTGGGATGGCGGGAGCTGGGACTAGGGTGGGCTCGCCTTCTGTAGTCAGGGAGTGTCACCTGGTGGACACTCGTTTTCGCCTTTTTCCTCTTTTTCTTATTCCTTTTCTCAGGGAGATCAGGAATTTCTGAAGTATCCATTTTAATCGGCAGATTGGTTGGGACAGGCTCTGTGACTTTGGTTGTGTCCTCTTCCTCAGTCGTTTGAGCTTTAGGTTCTGGAATGGTATCTGGAAGTTCGTTCATAAGATCTTTTTCCTTCTTCATCTTTTGTGTTAGGACATCTATGTTGCAGGCTATGGCATCTGATCCTTTTTGTAAGTAGCCATAATGGGGACATACTCGATAATCTAGTCTCCATAGGTGTCTAAAGTAGATTCTGCTCTCTTTAAGCAGTTCTACTAATGGAAAATGAGAGAAGAAATCTCTCGCTTCATATCTGTCCATGTTATTACTCGGAAGAAGAAATTGCGGGGGAATCCCCAATTTCTCGAGAAAGTCATCTGGCGATGTTTGATCTATGCTAGTCGGAAGCTGATGGCGGCCGGAGGGAAGCACTTTTCCGCCGCGGGCTGTTCTATGTAAAGGTATGGTTCGTGAAGAGCGTTCAAAAACAGGTCCGTACTCTTTGAAGGCTTGAGTCGGAATCTCAAATTTATCACGGCGAAAAAGCAATTCAATATTTATATATAATAAAAAAAATTGCATTTGTTAAAAACAATTGGTAGTTATGGATTTTTATTATTCCCGGACTAAAAAATGAAATTTATTTGTCACCAGTTTTTATTCCGGTGCGCCGCCAAGATGAGAAAATCTAGCGTGACCCACCGGTGGGTCACCCTGGCGTGAAAGTGTGTGCAATATAACATTACATATAATTAACATTACATATAACATTACATTCATTATATTAGATATAATGAATGTTATATTGCGCAAAAAGTATTATTTTTCACGGTAACAAGGATTACCACTTTAATAGTCATGTTGTAAAAATGATTTTATAACCTGTGTGTCGCCAGCCATGCAAAAATATATTGCTACATTCGCGAATAGTTTGTCATATTTTTAAAAAGGAATTGAGCCTTGTATCTACCGTTATCTATTGTACCCTCTCCTTACAACTCCCAAATTGTAGAAGTATTTTTTAAAATTTTTTTAATCGAACAAATTTCAATTTCTGCGAATTGCTTTTTTAAAATTAAATTAAAGCAATTACTAACTAAAGAAGAATTGCACACTTTCTACACATTGTTATGAGCAACACGAATTATTTTTGGGAGGGAGGGGGAGGTAGTTTGTATAACTTAAGAAACATTCAAGTGGCCTTAAAATTAAATACATAATCGAATTCGGGACTTAAGAATCAATGAAAATTCTAAAAAATAATAATTTCTAAATTATAAAAAGTCTAAAATTTTTCAATGAATTTTTTTTCTCTACGTATAGCATTTTTTAAAATTAAATTAAAGCAGTTACTAGCTGAAGTATTTGATATTTTCCCTCTCTGTCATATGCCAGAAAAAAGGGGGTATTTAAGGAAGGGGGAAGGGCATGTGGCATTAACCTGAAGAACCATAGAGTTGAGATAGTAGGTATTTCCCCAGTATTTCAACTCTATCTGAAGAACCATTCGTGTCGTGTGAAAAAATAAATTCAAGTAGTCTAAAATAAAATATGTAATCGAATTTGAAGCCTAAAAATCTATAGAAAAATTTTTAACTTCATCTTAAAATTTTATTTCAACTTATCGAAGGGCACAAGAATTACAATCAGTCTGCAAGCCATGGAAGGAGTCAACAATACACAGAGAAAGGTGAAATGTAATGATAGATGAACTATATAGTATAGGTAATTATTAAAGTATAGGCCATACTTTAATTGGGTTTAAAGAAGAATATTTATTTGTGTTTTATACACTTCGCGGTCATTCCTTGAAAGTTAATCGTCAACACACAAAGTTAACATACATTAGACAGTATCGCCCTTTATTCTTCAATGCTTTAGTCTGCAGTACAAACAAATAACATATGATAACGAATTTATCTGCAGTAAGATATTAAGTGAAACGGCAAGCAAGGTGTATAAAACTTCCACAAGTTTACAAAGTCTACAAGTTTAAAATTGTTAAAATCTCATTTTAATCCCGAATATTTTGAGAATTCTTCTGTATTTAGCGCTTACAACCAAATTGATACTATGAAAACTTTATTCAAGTTCAGGCAATCAGTGAGTCCTACAACATCAAAAATTTACTGTTTTCAATCTCAATGCTAAAATTTAGAATCTCAATGTCAATCTTAAAGCTAATGTCTAATGGCTTTTTTCAATAAAAAGAAAACAATGAAAACTAAATTTAAAAATTTTATTTATTACCCTACCAGTATATACAATATATAATACTTTTCTAATTTAATTTTAAGATAGCCAGTTCTAATAATCAGTATCATAGTCATAAATATACTTGAAAAAGCTTTTTGCGCTGTACATGAGCGCGGAAGGCATGATTGATTTTATTGAGTTGGTTGTGTAAATTGCTAATTAGTTACTTTTCTTCATTAAATGACTTTGACATATCTGCCTAGTCCTAGTGTTTTGATTCCATTCATCTGGAATTTTAGAACAGTTTTGGTTGAGCAATGAGGTAAGCAGGCAATGGAGTTGCTTTTATGAATGTTTCAAGCTCTTTACTCTCATAACTAAAAAGGAATCAAAAATAAATTGAGCAGCTTGCTCTGAACTGTGTTTGTTTGATTTTGGAGTTGTTCAGAATTGTATCAGCATGATGAGTAAACGTTATTTTCAGAAAGGTTGATGAAATTATTTGTTTTGATAGTTATGATATGAGGCGTCGGAGGTGAAATGTGCAGCTATTGGTCTGTAGTTTTTATCTTTGATATAATTTTCAAATTTAAAGATTTCATTAAAATTTGCTGTTTTACATTCTATGGCTTTATCGAAAAAAATCTGCGTTTAGCTTGTATATATGCTGTGATAGAGTTGGTATTTTGAGGTCTGCATGTATATTGGTATTCCGGATGAACCATCTTGCACAGGTTATTTTTCTAAGGATCTTGTTTTGGCATTGGTTTAATTTCTTCAATAGATGTTGAGGTATCGTTGTCCAGGCAGGTGAGGCATAGGTAAGTATTGGGCGGATCATTGCTGTATATAGTAGCTTCTTTAGTTTAAGTGACATATTCTAAATATATATTAATGGTTGTATGGCTATTATTGCTATTATTATATTAATGGTTGTATGGCTATTATTATATTAATGGTTGTATGGCTATTATTGCTGCATTTGCTTTATCTATTGTGCTTTTGATGTGATCATTCCAGGTGAGTTTGCTATTGATTATAAGGCCAAGATAATTTGCTTTTTTAACTATTGGTATTGGTATGTTGAACATTTTTGGTTGAAGTTGTGGAAGTATTTTAATTCTTCTTTTTTGTATAATTAATATTTGTGATTTTCCAGCATTTACTGCAGTTTTCCATTTTAAGCACCAGTCTTCTATTTCGTCTATATGGTCTTGTAGTTTTTGAAGAGCATGATTTGGGTTTCTGGAATTAATAATAATACCGGTATCGTCTGCGTAATAGGCTGTTATGCTGTTATAATCGGCTTTGTTTGACATATCTGCCAACTCTTCCGGATCTTCCAGAAGACTTTATTTGCATAATTAAAGTGCTAGTAATACTCAGGTTATTCCAATTAACTCTTTAAATTGTAATGATAATTATAAATGTGTTAGACCATCACTACATATAAATAATTTCAATAAATATATGAAAGCATAATTATCCTTACGCAAGTGAATTTCAACGAAATCAAAATATAAATATATTTTTGAGTCAGATTGTTTATTGTTTTACAAACACTCTGAAAATCCATTCTCGGAAAGAATGAAAGTTGACAGGTATGCTTTGAGCTAGAGTAGGACTAAACTGCTACTTCTGAGTCCTGTTACTTCTGCTTACTGGTGCTCAAAAGTGACTGTGATTATTTCGATAGAGAATTAATCGATATTTTCTATCAATCTATATGATTTGTCATAATTTGGTATAAATTAATCAATTAAATATTTTAATTAATAATCGGTATATCTAGTATTAATTGTTATACTTAGTAGTCATTTTAATGATAAGTAATGATTTTTACTAACTAATGTATATAGTAGTATGATTTTTAATAACCAATATGGGAACTTTTCAAATTGTAATATTTAAAAATAACATAAAAAAAGATATTTATCGCATGTAAAATATTAAATTAAAACTCATTTCACGTTACTAATATTTTTATAATGTTATTGCAATAAAAATCTAATCTCTAAATTTTAGTAGTTGAGTTATTGGCTTTTAAAAATGATGAAGAAAGTCATTAATTCGATATTTTGTTTTAGAGAATACTAATTTCTTAACTAAATGTACAGCAAAGTGCAAATTTAATTAATAAATTTTTAGTAATGTTGTCAGACAAAAAATATCACCGTATTGATGAAATTTTCATAGCTTTCCTACATTTTGTTAACATTTTCTTTTCAAGGCATTTTTTTTCCCGACGAGACTGTCAATAAAGTAGGAGCCAACAGATGACGCCACGAAACATTTTTTTCTATTAAATTTTGCCGTTCGGAAGTTGAAAACACTTTATATTAGTTTAATTAATGAATATAAAAAATTTAGCGATTTAATTCTTGTTTATTTCAGTAAATAACATTTAATCAATATTTTTGTTGGGCATGCATAGATGCGTGATTAAGAATCGATAAGTAATAAGAAAGATGCACAAATTGAACTCGAGAGTGTTATAGACGAATGCCCTAGCGTTAAAAGCGAAAAAGACTTCAATAACGAATTATCACATTCTGTGAGCACAAAAATGTAACTGAATTCAGATTTCAGAATTTTTAAGATACTATTTTTTTTTTTTTTTTCATTTCAATCTTAAACTTTCTATCCACAGAATAGGAGAGGATGGAAATTAAAAAAGAAAAAAAAAGTTGCATTGTCCTCAAGAAAAATTACTCGATGTTTCAAAAGGTGTATAATAAATAAAACAAATCAAATATTAATTCGTTATAAAATGTAATGTAGAACTTGGAAATGTCACCTATTTTCTATGGAATATTAAAAAGAAAAAAAAATTCGTTCTACTATAAGGCGGACCTTTTAAAGAAATTCTTGAACCTGGCATTTTACCATTTATTTTTAAAAAATATCACAAAATGAAAAATAGAAGATTACAAAATATATCATATGTATGTAACTGACATTGATTTAACTTCGGTAGATATAAAAATGCTGACATAAATTTTGCATATTTATCTCAACATTTTTATAGATGTAAATTTATAAACAAAAATTTAACTATATACATAATAACGACAGGAATCGAACCTCGGAACTCCGGAGTGAGAGGGCAGCTTCATAGCCACAACACACCTCCCTCCACACTTGCCGCTTGATATTTAACATTAAAATTAGGAAATACTTAAAAATATTTGAGGCATATTTCGTAAAATTTTCATGTGTAAGCTATTGTTGATGTGTTCATTTTTTCTGATTTCTCACTATCTCTGTTTTTTTTTCTTTGGCTCATTTCTTTTATTTTCTTTTTTATCACTTTTATTTCACAAAAGCAACAGGGGGAGGAGAATAAGATAGAAAATTTTATTTATATTACACCTTAAAATATAAATGCAAATAAATTGACGTAAAAATACAAAGTCTTTAAATAATTTCTTTTGCCTCGATCGATCATATTTGACAAACTCGCAAAAATATAAATTTTTTAATTTCAGATCTTAATATACTGTATACTTATAACTTATAATATATATAAGTTATAATTTATATTTATAATAAAACACTCAGTTTCTTTTGAAGGAAAACAAAATCAATACAAAATGTATTTTGCTTCAAATTTTTAGTATAAATAAAAGTTTAACTATATTCAAATATATGCGAGAAAAAAATATTGCAATAAGATTATTGTAAAGATTCTACATTATCTGAAAAATTTATATATCTAATTATAGAAATCCTAAAAGATCATACAAATGATCAAAATAGAGATCTTGGCTGTACGTTCAAATTGAAACAGTGACTGGACACCCTTAACCGTTATAATATTCGATAAAAAATACGGTAATATTTATCTCAGCTTAACAAGGAAAATGCTTACAGAGGCACAGTATGGAGCAGCGACAGGCTGTCACAGGAAACTGTGAAAAACATTGTCACTGATTTTTGAAGCAGCGAAAGTAGCCGTAAAATTTGTCACAGTGAAGTAGCTGTAATATTTGTCACAGTGAAAGTAGCTGTGATATTTGTCCCAGTGAAAGTAGCAGTGAAATTTGTCACAGTCACAGTAGCAGTGAAATTCGTCACAGTGACAGTAGTAGTGATTTTTTCACTGTGACAACTTTTTGGTTGGAGCAGTTACTGTGACAAGTCGAAGCTCCGTTACTTTTGACACATCTCCACCTTGAGCTAGAGATGTGCAAAAGTCACAGTTACTTCTCAGTCACTGTTACTTCTGCTACTGGAACTCAAAAGTAGCAGTGACTGTGATTATTTCAATATAAAATTAATCGATATTTTCTATCAATCAATACGATTAATTGCTATGATTTATCAAAGTTTGGTATAAATTAATCGATTAAATATTTTAATAAATAATCGATATATTTAGTTTTTAGTAAAATTAATGGATATCATCAATTTTTTATGTAATTAATTAAAATTATTAATCATTATACTTAGTAGTCATTTTTATGATAAGTAATGATTTTTAATAACTAATGTATGTAGTAGTATGATTTTTAATAACCAATATGGGAGCTTTTTTAATTCTTGTAATATTTTAAAATGACATAAGAAAAAGATTTTATCGCAGGTAAAATATTAAATTAAAACTCATTCCTCATTTCACGTTACTAATATTTTCATAATGTTATTACTGTAAAAATCTAATCTCTAAATTTTAGTAGTTGAGTTATTGACATTTAAAAATGGCGAATGATGACATTATTTCGATATTTTGTTTTAAAGAATACTAATTTTGAATTAAATGTACAGCAAAGTGCAAACTTAATAAGAAAATTTTTAGTAATGTTGTGAGACAAAAAATGTCCCCGTGTTGATAAAATTCTTCATAGCTTTTCTACAGTTTGTTAACTTTTTCTTTCAAGGTATTTTTTTTCCAACGAGACTGTGATACACAGTGTCACAGTGTGTGTCTGTGTGTCACAGTGAAAGTAGCAGTGAAATTTTTCACAACTGGTCGCGTCTGAAAAGGGGTGATGAAACAGACTTTATAATCAGGGATCGAAAATCAGAGGCCAAGTGATAACAATAATTTTTTTTTAATTCTTGGGCGTAGCTGAGGGTGATTAATCAGATTAGTGCTTTATTAGTATTTGATAGTAAAATTTTTTTGAAGTTTCTGAATGAATGAAGGCCGCAAAAAGAAATGACCACATTGAAGAACTTTTGGTTGTACAAAAATTTTATTCTTGGCACATTCTAGACTCAATTTTAAGGGCTCGAGGGGAGGAATTAGTGCCGACAATATTTTAAGTTACGAAATCAGACACATCTCTGAATTGACATAAATTTATGATGAATTAGGATTTTTTCCCCAAAAATGTAGAGGGCAGCCACAATCTGGAAAATAAGGCTCCCATAGTTTGGTCAAAATTTTGGACAAAATTATAAAATTCGTCTATTCAAAGATAGTTGAATATAAAAAATAACTTTTACTGAGTATTATTTTTTATTATCTTATTTAAAAATGGTAGAAATTTTTTTTTGAATTGTTAGGTATACAAATTTTTGGTATCATTTTAAAAAATATAATTTTACAAGGAAAAATATAATATTTGCGCGAAATAGATCTAATAGTTCTTGAGGAATTGAGTTTCAAATGGACGACTTTCTACATGCAAAAAATTGCATACCTTGCAACTAAATTTTTTCTATACTTATATACTATATTAAATAAAAGAATAAGAACTAATAAATATTTACTAAAAGTTAATTTTTGAATGAAACTATCTTTGAATAAAAGAATTGTGTCCAAAATTTTTTCGATTCTCCCAAAAAATTCACGAGATATGGCGAACTAGGCCATAAATAAAATTAACATTAATATAACAAATTTTGGACCGCTTTCCTGACCAAACTATGGGGACCGTATTTCACGTATTGCGGATTCACCCTATATTTTGGTTGTAAAAAATCTAAATCTATCATAAGGGGTTATGTTTATTCAAAGATAGTACTTTTTGTGTTTGATTTCGTCAGCTTCACTAATTAATTAGAATATTTGAAGTCTAACCTTCGAACCATTAAGATTGTGTCCTAGAATGTAGAGATCCGATCATTAAATCAAAAGTTGTTCAGTGTGGTATGTTTAGCCAAACGTGCATGAGAAGAAACAAAAGTGATTTGAAATATAAGATATAAAGTTGCCAACAAAAAATGGAAGGTGAGAAATACAACTAGAAAAATCTCAGTAGATAGAGTAAACTCACGGGTAAAAAGGATCCCAATTCTAAAAATTTCAAGCATGTTCTTTTAAATTGTGCCAAGAGTTTTGCCATCTGTCAAAAGACAGATGATTTACATAGAGCTAGTATAGAAATATTTGTATTATTTTGTCACCCATCAAAACAATAAAGATCTAGAACCAAAATAAAATGATTTGTGAAGTGTAATAAAAACATATTTTCCCCAAAATTTCAAACATCTGTTATTCACAATTTCAGTTTTCTTTAAAAAAAAAAAACATTGTTCTGAAATTTAACATAAAATAAAAATAATGAGACTATGATAAACTGATTTAGGTAAATAAAGGTTCAGTGCGTGTACCTTTGTTTAACACGTTGAATGCCACGCTAATTTTACATGGCTTGCTCGTTTGACCAAACGGTAAATAACTACAAACTAAATTTGCAAATTAAACAGACTTTGTTAGTTTTTTAAAGTGTTTAGCATGACTGATCTGAAGAAAGTGATGAATAATATAAGCCTACGAATTGTTTAGAAATAGTGGTGGTTATAAAATCTATTAAATTGAATTTATTACACCAAGAATTACAATTAATAAACTACCACTTGAAAATATTTATTCTCTATTCGGAGCAAGTTGGCATCTCTGTGTTTATAATAAAACTATTTTACGTGCTATATATTGCATTTATTTCATCAAACCATTTTAGTAACGATAATAATATAAAAATATTAAAAATTTACTCGAATTATGTGTTTCTAATAATCTTGGCCTCGCCGGTCACCGGTGGACCCCGTGGCGCTAAGAACAAACTCAGTGACGGTCACCGGTGTCCCCCATGGCATTCAACGTGTAATAAATTTCTCGACTCTACGAATTATTTCTTCCGATCAATATGAAGGAGAAACTATTAATTCACCGGAAAATAATCCATAATTTATTTAACTTAAAATTACGATAAGAAATTAAATGATAAACGTACCCAAAATACATTGATATTCCCATTAAATTGTTGCTTTCTCTAATATGTGTTTGTTTAAATTAATTATCTCTTTATTGTACATGTTTATAATTTATATAATGAATTAGTATAGCGTGTCTTGTCAACACCTCCTACATCAAAAAGCCTCCACACGGTCTTTTATAAGTAGTCGATTTTTAGAACTAGTAGACTGGTTTTTAAAAAGTGAACCAGTTGTGCGCATGAACCCAAAACCTTTTATAAAAGTAATTGAGAGAAATTTATCAAATATATATGAGAATTGAATCTGTAGTGGTTGACAAGTGAATAAGGCAAACCAATCATATTCATAAATAAAAAAAATTTTTAGTCATGTATTTGCTACCACTTTCTTATTTTAACTAGATTTTGTATTTAATGACTCGTTCGGAAAGTGGATATCTTACACAATGGTCTGATCGGACTACCTTTAAAAAAAACCGTGTGGAGGCTTTCAGTTACAGGAGGCGTTGGTCTTGTACAGTGATTGATTAAAATAATGTAAATACTTCTTTTATTAACACTATGTAAACAATGTGTTAGTAGCTGTTCGGTACAGCTTTAAAGATCATGATTAAAGCTTTAAGAAATGGTGTCCTTTTTAATCATGCAAAATATGCATAGGCCAAAATGAGTATAGGAGATTGAAAGATTTTTTCTTTTTAGTACCACTATAATTAAAAAAGCATTCTTGTATAAATATGTTGATCTTGTAAAGTGATTTAATTTATTATTGTATCCCTCATTAATATATTCATTATATATATGATTATTTCATTTTAGGTTTTCGTAAATCTATCCCACCCCTATCTTCCCTCATTGTACCAATCAAATTAGATGAAGGAGCAGATAGCTCTGAGGGCTACGTTCTCCGAATTGTTTAAATCTTAAGTGATTTAAAACTGCTAGTACTGAAACTAAAAAAAAAATTGTTCACTTTCTGTACTTTGGAATGCTTTAAAAGTTTAAAGCATTCCGAAAAAAAAAAAAAAAACGACATGCATTTTTTATTTGCGTATCGTACTTAAAATCAATAAAAACTTTAAAAATGTCAACTTTTTTTCAATTTTCTTTAGCTGGCTAAAACTACTTTTTAAAAAAACATGCTTTTGTTTGTTATGCTTTTTTGATGGATTAAATTACCTAAATAAATTAAATTCTGGAGAATTATTTGATTTACGTTCGCGTAACGCTTTAGAATAGAAAAACAAAACAGTAGTTTTCCAAATTTTTCTTAATTTTAACTATGTTCTCTTCGTTCACTATGTTAGACCAGAACAACCCAAAACTCATTACACGGAGCTGGTGCAACATTGAGTTCTCCTACACTCTACCCAACTAAACATTCAAATTTTTTTGAGGAGTATTTACATTATATTCCGGAAAGTAATGTCGTTTCGGCGCATTAAATATTCGTTAGTCTTAAAAAATAATTAATTTTTTTCATTCCATTTCGATTCATTTTACATCCGGCATTAAAAGGCTGTAGTTAACGAGGATGAAAACATTATTGATTAAAAATAAAATCTTGATAACAAATATCAAATGTACCGAAACGACCTTACTTCCTGGTCCCCCTAATATTTATGGCTGTGTACAAAGATGTTAAATGGAGTTTTTCTTGAATTACTGCATTGCTAAGTTTCCTTTTTGTATCTACTACACATGAAGTCTAAATTTTTGGAGAATCGAGGCTTAACCCCTTCACTTGTGCTCTCGAGATAATTCGAGCGGCTTTGTATTTTATGCTGATAAAAATTTTCACACTCGAATATAATCGAGAATTGAAAATGCGAAAGCTAAGAAGAAGAAAAAAATCGTTTTACTGATATTTATCATTTATATCGGATTGTAAGCTATAACATTTATTCAAGAATAAAATATACAGAGATGCATGGGTGAAAGCCCTTATATAGCAAGACGGAAAAGATTAAAAACTGGTACGAAAGACATTTTATTATAGCATTTTTTTCGAGAAAAATAAAATATCTGTAACTACCAAGATTTCTTTCATAATTGTGATGTATATATGAAACTGCTTCTTTTCCGAGATAAAATAGATATTGTAGAGTAGTTTAAAAAAAGAATGAGTAAACTCCTCCCGAAAACTAACTATAAATGAAATGGTTTTACTACCAGCCTTTTCTCTTTTCCGTCTCGCTTTCACCCCTGCAGAGATGCCAACTTGCTCCGGACAACAAATATATATTTTAAAGTGGTAGTTTATCAATTGTGTTTCTTGGTTTAATAAATTCAATTTAGTAGGTTCTTATCCACCACTATTTCTAAATAATTCGTAGGCTTATACAATTCACCACTTATAGTTTTTTTACTTCTTGCTATGCCTTTTAAAAAGCAAGTATTCAAATATTTGATTCGAAGCCTCTGTCGGTTAAAAAGAATACTTATCACGGGTGAAAGAAAACATTGAAATGTTTGAGAGAAGTTCCCGTTACCCTTTTTGGGACGGGCAAGTCATAAATGTATTCGTAGGGAATCAGAATAACAAAAAGTAAAAAACGGTAGCTTAAGTTTGAGCATAGCTATTTAGTTGGACATAGCTAATGGACATACATGCCTGCCAACTCTTCCGGATTTTCCGGAAGATTTTATTTTCATATTTAAAGTGGTAGTAAATATATACTATTTCTTCTTTTATAAATTTGATTTTTAAATGATTTTGATCACCACTATTCTTACAAAAATTAAGCACATATATCAATATGCGTTACTATCATGGTTGTCAACTTAAGTTTTCTCAAATACAACGTATTTGTTTGCTTAAAATTGAAGTTTTAATTCCATTTTAATACCACTGGGAAAAATGATAATGGAAAGGATTAAAAGTTGGCAGGTATGGACATATTTTTGCTTTCACTTTAAATCTAACAAAAGAGAGTGTTAAAAGTGTAACTATAAATTTTTTAATTCGAACTAGGTTATGGTGAATTAAATAAAGCAAACTATTATTACCCCGCTCACAAATAAACTACTATAGTTTGGCTACCAATTTCATCGTTTTTTACCCTGATTATCGACACCCTGAGTATGCATATATGACTCGCCCGTCTCGAAGAGGTTTTAGAGGATAAACCATAATAGCTAGAAAATAAATAAAAAAAGCCATTGCTACACATCTGGGCCTTTTCGCTTTCTCCTACTGCTAGCTCCACGCCAGTTTTTGTGATATTTTTCCATACTTATCATATGAAATAAAGACTTAATAACTGCTTAATTTTTTATTTGAAATATAAGTTAAAAATATGTGAGCTGAATACTCTTAGATTTTATTTTAAATAATGTACATTTTCAAAAAATACTAAAATAAGTTCTATTTTTTGTAATGAAAGTAAATGATGAACATTTAGTTTTTATAAGCATCACTAGATGGCGGGACCAGATAAAATAGTTTAGAGTTCCCTAAAGTTTATAACTCATTGAAATCGAAGTTAATGATTTACTATATTATAAAATTTTCTTTTTTATAAAGTGGGCTTCCTTTCCTCACTTCTCCCATGAAAAATGATAAAAACTATTTTAATGCCTCGTGAATAGCATAAAAAGCGAGTTTTGTACATTTTATTTTTGAACGGAATAATGAAAAACCTTTATTTCATCATTGTCACTAGGCAGCAGCATCATTAGAAGGTGATCTCATATTACTTTTATACTTTTAATTAGGTTTTTAAAGGTGGAGTGTTCTCCTCTTTGATTAAATCACATTTTAAAGATTTTGAACTGCGAAAGGTTAAACGTTTTTTAAAGTCTTAAGAAACCTTAGCTTCTATGTTTTTTTTAATTTTATTCAGGCCTCAGTTATCTAGTAAGAAAGGAACACATATCGTTTGTCTCATAAATTATTTTAATAATTTCACAAATTTAATTTATTTTAAAATGGAGTTTCCCATTTTTATTTTGAAATAATAAATAACACAAATTCAATATTAATGCAAAATGTACACTATAAATATTTGAAAAGTTCTTCACAATTAAACAATGATTAACATTCAAATTGTACACATGCTCGCACAGAAACATTTATAAAAGTTTATAAAAATCGAAGTATTTGTCAATCTTTCTGTTTTTTTGTCTTTTACAATCATACACACAGCAAAAAATGCACATAACCATTTTAGAACATACAAGTGATATAAAAATTATACCATTTTTGAACTTTTAAGCATGCCATTCAAAAATGAAATAAAATTTTTCAAAACAAGAGTTATAAAGTATGTGCTTAAAGAATACTTATTATTCAGATCTCACGGTTATGGTTACAATGAAAATTTTTTTTAAAATTAACAAATTTAGAAAGAAAATTTAACATCGAAACGTGATATTCATAAGAAAAAATTGAAATGGCGCTGAAACTATTATTAGCAAGCAAAACGGTGGTAGGCAGTTATGAGAAAAAAGTATCGATCACGCGTTATCGTTCTAACTCTAATTTTTTCTTACATAATTTCGTGTCTGTAGGAAAAAAGTAGTGGTTTATTCTGTCACCATAACCATAATGGCTGGATAATAGTTTTTAACATTATTTGTTAACGTAAAACTTAAAATAGTGTTAACCCTTTCCGGCGCAACAAATTTTTCAAGAAAATTTTAACTAGGCAGCATATTAGCACATGTGACTGTAGATCATGGATTCTAATTAAACAAATATGCTTGAACTCAATTTTGATTTTTAAAAAAAAGTATTTTCTAAAAAGCGATGGAACCTTCGAAGCAAATAACTTTACATTTATAGTGATTTGCAATATTTTTGGAACAAGTGTTGCCAGATTGGACAAAACTTGCCACGGTAGGGGCTAATTAAAATTTATTTCGAACACTCAAACAATTTGCACGCCAGAGGGACAAAGTTGCTTTAGAATTTTTCAAAATTTTATTAGAATTTTGATTACAACTGCTTTTTTCAGCATGGTTTTGCCATCTTCTTCAGAATAGGAAAATTCATGAACAAAAACTGGTAAAAATTTTATTAGAGAGACGACGTAACCTCGTCAATAATATCATTTTGAATAGAATTGGATTTAGTTTTCTTCTTTGATGCCGTTAACCTTTTAGCAGACGATCTTGAAACGTGAGTTTTCAATGGAATATCAGCAGGATCTGGCTCTCGTTCAAATCCACATTCAATGCTGCCATCTATTGGCACAACTCCTAAGCAATTCGGACACTGTTCTAAAGAGGGTGTTGTGACAATGGATATTTTACGTTCCTTCGCGAGCTTTCGAAATTCTTGACTGACGCTAGACGACTCTTGAGTGTTGATTAAATTGTTTTCGAATTCACTGAGCATTAAGTATTTTTCTTCCTTGTTGCACGATGTAATACAGTCATCGATGTAGTCGTCGAATATATTTTCCATCATCACTTCTTCCGAAATGCAAGTCAGTTCTTGCCTGTGCAACAAGTCATTTGAAATTTTGTGCTTGGCTAAAATCCGTGCATTGGCGAGTTCTTGGAGTGTCACGCGTCTATTGAAATAAGCTCTTCTGTCCATGCGTTCATTTTCTGTTGGCTCATAGTTAGAGCTCATAGTGTTACTTTTTTGTCGCTTTACATTTCTTTTGTGAACATCTATGAAAAATAGGAGCATTCCTCCAACAAAAATACAAACAATCGCAAAGTAAAATCCAGCTCTATCTCCATTTTCGTGGTTAAAATAACCTGAAATAAATAAATAAAGCATGAGATTAGTTTGGTAATATTGTTATAATAAAATATAATTTAATGGGGTGTGATCCTATACAATGCCGATGTCATTTTTAACAAATATTTTTTTCATAGTTCAAAATTTAATTTATGGAAAACCCCTTACTCACAGCCTTCCTTCCAAATTAACAAAAACTATTAAGAAAATTACTAGAAACTTTTTAAATTTTCAAGATATTCGAATCGGACTTTTTTTAGTTACCAAATATGATTCAAAACAAATTTATGGAAAAAGAAATATTTAGATATTTTCTGCGCAAGCACAGTATAAAATGATTACTTTAAATACTCATATCAAGCGCAATTTTTAATGATTTTTTTAAAATTATATTTTTACTATTAATTAAAAACTGCTCGAAAAATTTTGTTTAATTCTAATGACTATTTCAGCTATTAAAGAAAGAAAACAAAAGTTAAAAAAAAATAGTTTTTTATAAAAATTTCTATATCATCTTGAATATTTAAGCTAGGTTTATGAAAATTTGTGCAGTTATTGCATATATCGTAAGTTACAAGCTTATTGTTTGGCATAAGGTGTTCAGAAACATTTTTTTTTTGCGTTCGTAATTTATTGCTGGTCCCTCACATTTTAAACTTTATTGATGAGAAATTGCGTGACTTAAACACTTCTAAAGTTTTAAAATAATTCTTTAAGTATTTCTTGAGAAATATGAAAAAAGGAGTTGGTATAGAAGTGTTTTCATTACTTTGTCCAACCCCTGTAATTTAAATGAATAGTTAGATGTAAGAGAATAAGTCTCGCGTTTCGTTCCTTTAGATAACAAATGTTGTAGATACTGTATACTAAAAGAATTAACTAGAGATTTAATTAAAATCGCAATGTATAAACTACTTCGAACAGATAGCGAACAGAGCATCGGCATGACTTTCGTGCAAGAAATAAAATTTTCATGTACTAACACGCAATCCATAATGGGACGAAGGGATCACCTTAATTTTAATCCATTCATACAGTAACATAACATCATTAAACAAAATAAAAACTTTCAAATTACCTCATGAAAGTTACCTAATTATAATTTAAAAGGAAAACATAAAATAGCACAGAAATGTTTCAAGAAAACAATTAATAAATGAAGGAGAAAACTAAAAAAAAAATCATGCAATTTAAAATAAAAATTAGACTTTATATTTGTCTTAAATTTCTTTTCCTTTTATTGTTTTTTAGTATTTAACAATTATTTTCCCTCGCAGCTTGTATGCAAAAATAAGTTGTCATTTTTGTTGTAATTTAAGTTATTTTTTCTCAAAGCTCAGTTTAAATGCAAAAGTAAATTGTATTTTTTGCTGCAATTTATCAGTTGTTTTTCCTTGTTGCTTAGATTTATGCAGTAATCCAAATAATGTAAAAAGTAATTGTAAAGTTTGTCATAATTTAACAACTACTTTCCCTAGCAACACATAGCAGTATGTTGTAATTGAGCAGTTATTTTCCCTTGTTGCATAGATTAATGAAGTAATGTGGATAATGCACAAAGCAATTTAAGAGTATGTTGTAATTTAACGGCTGATTTCCCTTATAGCACATATGTAAAAAGTAGGTCGTCATTTTTGTTGTAATTTAACATTTATATTCCCCTGAAAGCTTGGATTATGGCAAAAGTAAATTGCATTTTTTTTGTCGCAATTTAACAGTTATTTTCTTTCAAAGCAAAGTATTGTAGAATTACATTGTAATTTAAAAGCTATTTTCCCTTGTAGCACAACTTAATGTAAACGTTGGCTAACATTTTTGTTGAAACTTAAGTTATTTTCTCTTGAGGCACAAAGTAGTGTAGAATTATGTTGCAATTTAACAGTTATTTTCCTTTGTCGCACAAAATAATACTAGAGTTAGCTGTCGTTTTTATAAAAATCAAAAAGTTATTTCCTCTCATAGCACAAAGTAATGTAAAAGTAAGCTGTCATTTTATGATAATTAAAAAGTTGTTTCTTCTCGTAGCACAAAGGAAGGTTAAAGTAAGCTGTCCTTTTTATTATAATTAAAAAGTTATTTTCTCTCATAACACAAAGTAATGTTTCTTCTCGTAGCACAAAGGAAGGTTAAAGTAAGCTGTCCTTTTTATTATAATTAAAAAGTTATTTTCTCTCATAACACAAAGTAATGTAAAAGTAAGCTGTCATTTTATGATATTTTAAAAGTTATTTTCTCAGGTTTTTAAAAGTAATGTAAAAGTAAGCTGTCATTTTATGATAATTAAAAAGTTGTTTCTTCTCGTAGCTGGAAGGTTAAAGTAAGCTGTCATTTTTATTATAATGAAAAAGTTATTCCCTCTCATAGCACAAAGTAATGTAAAGTAAGCTGTCATTTTATGATAACTTAAAAGTTATATTCTCTGGTAGCACAAAGTAATGTAAAAGTAAGCTGTCATTTTATGATAATTAAAAAGTTATTTCCTCTCATAACACAAAGTAATGTAATAGTAAGCTGTCATTTTTATGATAATTTATAAGTAATTTCCTCTCGTAGCGCAAAGAAAAGTAAAAGTAAGCTAGAATTTTTATTGTATTTTAACAGTTATTTTCTCTTGTGGCATGAAGTTGTGTAAAAGTAAGTAATAATTTTCTTTTATATTTACTCTCTGGGAAAAAAGTATTTTCCATGACAAGAGGGCATTTCTTTCTACAGAGAGAGCAGATCGAAGAAAAGCAGTAGCAATAAGGTAATGTAATTGGTAGAGGAATACACTTGAAGAACTTTCATAAGATCTCAAATAAAGTAAGCAGAATTTGTCGTCTGCTCTTCTTCCCACATGGGGATTCCCTATCTCAAAATGGTTCCTTTAATCGATTCTACTTGGCCGGGGAAAAAATGTTGAAAAGACTTTCAGAACTTCTCCAAATACGGAAAGGCATTTATTTTTTTTATTATTGTTCTTTGGATAAGTTTATATTTTGTAATATGACTGTGATTGATAAGTTGAAGTAAAGAATTAAGTAAGTTTAAATTTTTTCAGTTAAGTTCAGAGAGTAATATTAAGATTTTGGACAAAATGCATAATTTTTTTTTTTTTTAAATAGAAATGTTAACGTTTTTAAGTTACAAAAGAACAGTTTTAAATATATCTTTATTTTTGGATAAAGTTTGGAGGCACGGAATTTTTTCCACAGACCTTTGTTGAAGAAAATCTTTAGGAGAGACTATTAAAACCTCTGCCAGCGACCAGGCAAACATCTGCACCAAATGCGGAAAAGGATAAAATAAGGAAACGCAAAAAATATTAAATCAGAAAATTTAACAAAACACATAAGTAGATTAAAATATTTTCGAAATATTTGTGTGAGGCTCTTATTTAGAGAGCTTATTTTGACAATACAACCTCATGTTGATATCAGAGTGCACTAACGACGATGTTATTAATGATTTACTTCGAGAGTTGAAAGTTAAATTAGAAAAAAATATATTTAAAAAAAAACAAGCAAACCTCTTCTCATATTTTAAAACTAACTAATTATTGTGATATAGAAATTAATGCAAACTCAAACAACAAAAAAACATAATTGTTTATTCCTTAAAAATATTTTTATCATTCATAATTGGTAAATTTATTTTTACGCATAATTATATCAGTTGGGATCATTTTTATGGACGTTAAATTTAATTCGAAGATCCATCTTTTCATGACGCTAATAGAAGTGGCATTTAAGCAACAAGAAAATTACACAAACTAAAATTAAAGTCATCTGCGAAGAATCATGTACCTTCGATTTACAAATTTGAATTAATGAATGGAGGTACCAAACCTCCATCAGTGACCATTTTACAGTGGAACGGAGAATTTCACTGTATATATATATATATATATATATATATATATATATATATATATATATATATATATATATATATATATATATATATATATATATATATATATATATATATATATATATATATATATATATATATATATTATATATATATATGTATAAAATTATAAAATTGAAAAAATAATTATTAAAACTCATTTGATAATTTAACAAATTCATTTGCTTCAAAAAATATGAAGGCGGAATACGACTTGTTCTGAGAGTTCAAACAATGGCGCCTATTCTCTGGACGCAGCAGGTGTCTTGATACCAGGCACAATAGACCTATCAATCAATATTAGCAGGATTCCAACAGATAAATTAATAGATAATGTTAACAGACTAACAGATGATGTAATAATGTTAATAAGATGATGTTAAAGCGAGCAAGATTTTCTTTTTTTAGATATAGCTTTCACATTTAAAGCTCTTCTTAGAGATATTTTTTTACAGATATATTTAACTTACAAAATCAGTAGTGTCTGCCAAAAATCTATTAAATAATTATTATATTTTTTTCTAATATTAAATTTTTCCAAGACAAGACATAACTTTTTCTAGTTTTCTCTGTTAACTGATTAAGGCCTAGTTACATTTTGCACCCCCGCGTCACAGGTCTGGGGGTTTTATCCTAAGTCCTAGCAAGGTTGACTGCGTATTTCATCCCTTCAGTGAGTCGATGAAAGAGTACGAAGCATGCTTGCAAACTAAACACTGGAGTTCCCATATTCGGCTGACCACCCAACCCTAACATTTGCTCCTGCACCCCAGAGCCCAAGTTCAAGGGAACTGGGATGGAAATAGTAGGCCTTGACTCTCACTGGGCTGTAGCATCATTGAGTTTAGTGTCAACTGAACATGAATACAGACAACTAAAATTAGTTAATTATTGTTTGCTTGCTTATTAAAAGTAACGATAGATTAAATACTGGTATAAAAAATAAGCAACCGATAGATTAATGACTTGTTCCAACTGATCACTCTTCATAGGGTAAAGTGAAAAAAAATAGCTTTTCCATTAGAATATTCTTAAATAAGTATGTATCCAAATTAGGTGATGCAGCATTTAAAAGGAAGATGAACGTTCCAAATTTTCACAAAAAATACCAGATGTATTTAAATTAATAAATGGTAGCATTTTTTAAGTATAATTTATAAAAACTATTTACACTAGGATATATATTGGACATAATGTCATTTTATATAGGTGTTTTTCAGACATAGAAGATTTAAGTTGGGAAGTTTTTTTGGGGCGAAGAAACTTTAAACTCATTTCCTTCAAATCGTTACAGTTTTTTTCCCTTCCGAGCTTGAAATGTAGGCAATGTGAAATTGCTTTGAAACAACCCATTCTCATTCGTATATTGATTTTACCATTTGCATTTCATTTGTGTGATTCCTTCATATCTGAAAAACTCATTCAATGAGTTCTTTTAGTTTTTTCCGTTTAGATCGTCGTAGGATGTATCGATTTCAGCATTTTGTTAGAGAATCTAAAATACTTTTCATATACCTTACGAAATATCCGTACTTTCAGAAAACATTTTTCTTACTGTTAGCAAAATAAATTTTTATAAATAATTTTTATAAATGATCATTATAAATAATTGTCATAAATTATCCTAAAAATAAGAATTTAATGAATTTTTTTCAAAAATAAGAACTTAATGAACTTTTACAAAAATAAGAATTTAATGATTTTTTTTTATCGCCATATGAATAACTTTAACAAACACATTAGAGGTCAGATTTGCTTGTGGCGTGGGTTCTTGAGTTCCGAAGAAAGATTTATAAAAATTCTATTTGTTTGAAAAATGTCTGCTTCAGATGACCACTGGAAAAAATTTCGCATAAATATGAAATATTCATGGATATAATATAACACGATGTTAATATCTTCATAGAATTCAACAAAGAATTAAAAAAAGTTAATTAATGATTTTTTTCAACCATATGGTAGTCATATGGTTGTCAGTAGTATTTTCTAATAAAAAATTATTCTTAACTATAGCCTACCTAGGAAGAGAGTTAAAGATCTGGTACTTTAAAATAGCCTAATCATGTAATTGTAATTTTAAATTGTTTAAATAATAAACATCGCAAAAAGAGAAAAAAAGAAGAGAAAAGAAAATCCAGGTTAAAAAAAATGGCTAGCTGAATTCCTTAATTATTTATTTGTTGTTAAATATGATTAAAAACTTTAATGTTGCAGCTATGTTACATTGTTGAATTAACTAAATTTGAGTTAAATGCGAAAGAAAAATAATTTGCCCACATTCTGCATCTGAAATAATCTGCCTTTGCATTGCAGTTAGATGAAAATATAAGCACAATCAAAATAGAACAAAAGTATTTAAAACATTCGAAGCACTCCGATATCAAGAGAGTAAAATTTATAATATTGGCAGAAATGAAACGAAAAAATTCTTTTTTTGTGCACCAGGTTTTGTTATTCATTTGTAAACCAGTCTCTTTGAAATCAATTTAAGAAAATTTTAGATTTTTGTAAATATTTTTACTGTTGATTATTTAGGTTCGATTAACAACAATAAACGTGTTTAATATTAAATATAAAATAAAATGATTCAATATATATTCAAAACATAGACAGGGCCAAAAGAGCTATCACAATATTTAATTCGCCATGTCGCCATTGACATATTTTAATTAATACCACACTCAATTCCATCATAGAGGCGAGAAATTACTTTGATTAGACAAGGTCTCGATGTTTCCTCTGGGCAACCTTAAGCGTCGTCCGTTGCATAGCAACGATACTAGCTGTGACTAGAATACTTGAACTGTTTTTCTGGAGTTACTATTTCTGGATAACTCAATAAATAACAATACCTTATATAGTTAGACTAACGGATTTTCTGTCTGACTTGAACGAGGTCATTTATTGAAGATTTACTTGCTATTTAGAGTATCTTGTTAGTTACGTACTTTTTTTTTTGTATTTCATGCATACCAATAAAATACTACGGAATTTCTATATAGTTTAAGAAAATATTATTTCTAGTAGCTATACTGGTAATAATGCCCGACTGTCTAAAGCCTGTTAGACTTAATTTTTACAATTAACCTGGTAGCCACTTTTATGCATTCAAACTTGAATACTGTTATGATAAATTTGACTTAAAATGATTTTGACTACCGTTACTTCTTAATAATTTTAACGTGTACTGCGCAAAAAATAAACGGACCTTTAACTTCTGATCTAACGATTGGATCTTCACTTTCTAGGACTCTATCCAAATGGTTCGAAGAGGCAACCTAAAATATGCTAATTAATTGGTGTAGACAATATTTTAAGTTGCAAAATCAGGCACAAAAACGCATTTTCTCCAAATAAACATACCCTTTTTTAAAAGGATTCATATTTCTGATCCGATAAACGCAGGGGGTAGCAGCAGTGTGGGAAATATGATCACAATAAATTGGTTAGGAGAGTGATACAAAGTTTGGACCCCTTAATATTAATTTCATTTTTTGCGTATTTCGCCTTATCTCAAGAACTTTTAAAAGCGAATTGAGAAATTTTTGTATACAATTATAAAATTAGTTTCTCCAAAGTTAATTACCCGCCCAAAAAAATTTTTATGGAACATTTATTACTTTGTTTAGTAATAGCCGAAAATAATTATAAATTTTAAAGTAAACAATCTTTTACATCCTTTCAAAGAATGTAATTTTACATAGCAAAAAACAAAATTTGAGCGAAATCGGATTTAAAATTGGATTTTTTAAAAAGTCATATTTTTAGTGTAACAGTTACAGGGCAATTTGTAATGCCTTTAGATAATTAGAAAAGTCTTCAGTATTTTTTAATAAGACCATAAAGCTTTAGGTTATACAGGATGATTCTAAAAAGATGGGAAAAATTTTAGGAAGTGATAGTACACACCCAGACAAACAATTTTTATCAAAGAATGAATGGTCGAAAACAAAACGCAAAGGTACTGGCGCATTTGGAAAGTTTTTTCATGCAAACGAGAAAGCTCCATTCCTATTGCGAGTTACTGCGCTACGTTATTTGTCGCCAAGCTTACGGCCGCTGCAGGGAAAGTTCGCCTATCTTTTCTTCGCCGTTGTACCAGCATAGCCGCTGCCAGCCACTGTTTTGAACACTTATTGTAATCACATGCCATTAAATTTGCTTTTATAACTTAACTTCATCGTTCTTTGGGTGTTTTTGCCTCATATAAGAACATAAACTTTGACGCCCTCTAGTGGTTTTGGGTTTTGTTTTCGACCATGCATTCTTTGCGGGTTAGTTCCATCAATAAATCTTTCACGAAGGCAAATTTCCCCCAATAGTTGATCCAGGAGTTCCCTTGTCTTCTAGATTAGGCTCAAAATTACAAGGCTACGGAGTTGAGCATTGGTAGTCATAAACTCAAAAATCAGGTCAATAACCAATATGATGTTCACCATGATGTTCTATGACCATTATAAAATAAAATTAAATTAGCTTTACATTTCTAGTGAAACGTAATATCTGTTAAAGCAGTTTTTTTAAGTTCTATCGCCAAGGAAAATAAAAAAGCCATGGAAGGGCTTTGCACTTGAAGCAATGCGATGGTTTTAAACTATATATATAATCTTACTGCAAAAAATTATCTGCACTTTAGAACAGACAAATAACTTAAATATTTTAAAAGTTATTAAACTTTTTTAAAAATCATCAATTTGGTGCTATTTTTCCACCTAGATGAAAATTAACAGAATCACTGCCTTATTCCTAGTTTTTGCAAACTTTTATATGCCAAATTAATGCAGCATTGGAGTAAGTTTTTAAATATTAAAAAATCAGACCACAAAAGCTTTTCATTTTAACGAAACTGAGGCCTTTCTTCGTGTTAACGTTTTGAGCCATTTTCAAAATAAGCGTAGACAACGCTGGCTTTAGATAGGCTAAACTAGATCTAACAGACACGAGTAAAAATTGCTAACTCACAGCAGTTATCTATATATATATTTCTCTTACACGGCACCAAAAAAATGCCTCATTACAACTCCCCGAATGGCAACGTTAGAAAATCGACCAATGATTGCTGCTAAAAATGTCACATGGCAAATCTAAATGAGGTGGCTCAACATATAGCGCTTTTAAAAACGGAAACAATAACCAGAGTGAGCATTATCAGGTTGTTCAATTCAGATTCATGCCCTAAAAACATGATAATATTTAATCTAAACTCAATTAGGAATTAATTAATTTACTTTATTTTCTTCATATATACAGAGAAAAGTCGGCAAAGAATTCTGTTAGGTTAAAAAACATTTCGCTAAAAAAAGAACGAATTTTAAAAGAAATAAAAATAAACAACTTTAAAAATATAAATGCTCTTGCCAGCCATAGAATTTTTTGAAAGTTAACTTAGCAACATAAATCAAAATGACATAGAAGCGCAACTAGATCAAAATTATGATACCTGAGTGCTTGACGTAACAAGTCCTTCAATTCTATAAGTGCTGTATCGCCAAATGCCCAGATTAACAATTGGGTATACTATAGCCTACGTCACAGGTTGTGTTATTCCTACTATTTTTAACCCATGAACGGCATTTTCTGCGAGCCTAACTTCAAGCCACAAATAAACAAACGAAGTGTTTGATCGTTTAAATAGCTGCTCGCCAGATTTTATAGCATTATAAAGAAAAGTAATTGATATTCGATTTTTGATTAATAATTGATTTATGTGGATAGTGGCATTTATGTGGATAGTGGCATAGAATTTAGCATTGCGTCATGGTAAATGTTATTCCTACTAAGTGGAAGTAGTTGTGTTTTTTTTATATTATACCCAATTGTATATTATACCCAATTGAATGTCTGTCTGAGGAAGAGAATTCCATACTGTTTGTATGCGTACCCAAAGTTCGCATGTAGAAGCAACAGGACGAGGATTACGAGCGAGACGCCGATCAACGAAATCCCACACATGTTCTATCGGCGACATATCCGGGGAATACACCGGCCAAGGAAGAAGTTGTACCTGTCGCGATGCAAGGAAGGATTTAACAGTCCTAGAAATATGAGGGCGGGCATTGCCCTGTTGAAATACAGCACCTGGCAAGGCTTGAAGGAAGGGAACAGCTCGGGGCTGTAGAACTTCACTGATGTACAGATTGCTGTTCAGATTACCCACAATTTGTAGCAATTGAGATCGTCCATGATATGCTATGGCACCCCAGACCATAACTCCGGGTGTTCATCCACTGTGGCGTTCGATAACGCACTCCGGAAGATGGCGTTCACCAGCATAGCGTATGACACGAATGCGGCCATCATTGTACCACAAATTGAAGCGAGATTCGTCAGAAAACACGACACGCTGCCAATCAGCACGCCAGTCCCTATGCTGTTTGGCCCATTGCAGCCGCAGGCGGCGAAGGTTTAGCATGAGGGGGATCCTGTATAAAGGAGTCCTTGCGCGCAGTCCACGCTGCAGGCAGACGTCTACGAATTGATAAAGCACGCCAAGAAACATCTTAAGCTATTGACCACCGTGCTGCCAGTTGTCTATAGGGAGCCGTACGGTCCGTTAGCGCAACGCCGAACAGGTGTCTACCATCGCGAGTTGACGTAACATTTCGGGGTCCACTCCCGGATTTCCGAGTTATCCGACACTCGTCCATCCACTGCTTTCAAACGCGCATCACCGTGCTGCTGTTATGCTGCACACGAGCGGCTACTGCACGATAAGATAATGCAGCTTCACGAAGGCCGATGATTCTCCCCCGTTTAAACTCCGTAAGTTGTTGAAATTTCGCTCTCTTTCGTCGAATAGGCATAAGTAATGACTAAGCTAACGTTTACCACTAGCAGATAACCACCGATAACCATACTCGCTAGGCTACAGCCGTCTATTTATTCGGATCCATCCGCCGTTCAGAGGGCACTGCTCAGCATACGCATGCGCTACGGGTCTGAAATTCTAATCATTTGCATATTCTAATCATTTTGCATTTCCTGAAAATTTCAGATGACTCGCGTAAGTCCTTCGTGGTGTTGCAATTTTCACAAACATGAGTTTACATATATATATCTCAAGTTAAATAATTATAAATAAAATAAGCTTGTTTCCTGCTGTGTATTTTATAGATAATAACATTATGAATTAGCAAAATTAACCCTTTATTTGTTACAATAAATCAAAGCTCCAAGTTACACACATTTACTGCATCAATTTAAAAAGAAACTGTACAAAAATTAAACGTATACAAATTAATTATAAAAAAATTTTTTTGTTGAAATTTCTTAGAAATTGTGTAAATTAAGTTATGAATATCAAAATTAAAAGCATTTTATCAACATTTCTAAAATACCAGATAATTTCATTCTACTGCAGACTCTATTTAAATGGCCATCTGAATCTCATATTCCCAGTCCGAATCTGGTTGCTTGCGCAAATTCTGATTTAGTCTACAACTGACTTTAGATTTTGGCGGTGTTCAACAACTGCTGAAATGCTTGGAGCGTCTACAGACCAGAAAATATCATTCAGAGATATGTGAGCTTTTTGGATGGTAATAAGCTTCTCATTAGCTTAAAGGAATTTCTCTCAGTGCTGACTTGCGGCCCATCTTAACATTTCCGTCTTCTTTAGTCGCCTCTGCATCGCTTGCAAAAGGCGGTCACGTTCAAACCAATAAAATTTATTTATTTGTATAAAACAACTTTTATTATTATTTGTACTTTTTAATTTATTTATTTTTAATAAAATTATACTAAAAATTGTTTGTCGTTTTCTTTTTTGCTGCACTTTGTATGCTACGATCAGTGGAACTAATCGGTTATTATAAATAACCACCGGTTATAATAATATAATAAGTAAGTCAGTAATAATAACCAAATAAGTCGGTGAAAGTGATTATCTTTTAAATTTTATCACATTTACCAAGTTACTTGTTTACTCTGAATACTGACATCCGCTCCTTGTTTTCGTTGTTCATTTGTTGTTTGAATAGTTTGCGCTAGACGGTGCTTAGTATTTTTACATTTTTTTAAGAAACTAATCAAAATAGGGTACACCGGAGAGTGACACTTTACCTAAAAAAACAGTGTATAGCGTATACTGAGCAAAACCGTGCCATACTGTTGTTCTTAACCTTAAAAAAACAGTGTTAGGTATGCCAAGCAAATGTATACAGGGTAGAGAAATGTGACCTAAAAATAATCATCACTAAAACGCGCACTGAGCAAACAGGCACCGGGTTGTGGTACTTAACATTAAAAAAGAAAACAGTGTCAGATTCTACCAGGCAATTGTGTACCGGGCTGTGACCCTTAACCATAAAAACCTGAAAGCATACCTGCCAACTTTCACTCTTTCTGAGAATGAATTTTCCAAGTGGTAGTAAAACAATTACCGAAAAACAATCTTCCTCAAAAATATATTTATATTTTGAGTAGGTCAAAATTCGCTATCGTTAAGATTAGTATGCTTTTATATATTTTTTGTAATTATTTATATGTAGTAGTGGTCAAAATCATTTATAATTATTATTATAATTCAAAAATTTTGATGGCATGATATGAGTTTCTTTACCACTTTAAATACAAAATTAAAGTCTTCCGGGAAAACCGGAAGAGTTGGCAGCTATGCCTGAAAGTAGTGATATATCGGACAAATGTGTTCCGAGCGCTGGCACTTAATCTTAAAAAGTCATCAACGTAAGTTATACTGGGCAGTGGCACCTTAATGATATGTTAAGTATAAGTTAAACCAGGCAATAATACTCTCTTCTCCTGATTTATCAGATTATTAAATTAATAAACACTGATTATTAACATGTAGAATGCCCTGGGGTCACCGGTGACGGACACTGAGGTTTGTTTGTAGCGCCATGGGGATCACCGGTGGCCGGCGAAGCAAAAATTATTAAAAACACACAATGCCAGTAAATTTTAATTTTTTTTATATTATTATCGTAACTAAATTGGTTTGAAGAAATGAATGCAATATAGAACACACAAAAATAGTTTTATTTATATACACAGAGATGCCAACTTGCTCCGGACAGCGAATAAATATTTTAAAGTGGTAGTTTATTAATTAAGATTCTTGGTTTAATAAATTCAATTTAGTAGATTTTTATCCACCACTATTTCTAAACAATTCGCAGGTTTATATAATTCACCACTTTTCTTTTCAGATATGTTATGTTAAACCTTTTAAAAAACTAGCAATATCTGTAAACGTGTTAAAAATTATCTTATTCCATAAAATACACTCTATAACAAAAAATGTGACGCACCAAGAAGGAGCTGTCCGATTGAAACGAAAATTGGTGGGTAGGAAGACAATTTACAGAATAGTAAATGATTAAAATTTCAGATCAATTGAATAATTTATTGCAGAGTTACAGTAACAAGTTCAATAAGGGGTTGACCCGCCTCTAGCCTGGATACAAGCTGCCACACGGCGTGGAATAGACCGATAAAGCTCCCGGATGGTCTCTTGCGGTATTTCCTGCCAAATTCGATCCAATTGTCGAACGAGGTAATCAACATTCCGTGCCAGATGCAATCGCCTTCCCATCATATCCCAGACACGCTCGATGCCAGATCACCAGACACGATCTGGTGATCTGGCAGGCCACGGAAGAGTTTGACAAGCTTGCAGACAGTTCATAGCAACACTGCCGTATGTGGTCTGGCATTGTCCTGCTGAAAAATCAGCCCAGGGCGCTGCAAAAGGAACGGTAGCAAAACAGGTTTTAGGATGTCGTCGACGTTCCGCTGTGCAGTAAGTGTACCTCTAATGACGAACAAAGGGGTCCGGCGGTCAAAGGAAATGGCACCCCAGACCATAATGTCTTGTTGAGGGCCAGTGTGGCGTGCAATAGTGAAGGCAGGATCCCTCCTCTGCCCTGTGCGTCTCCAAACACGTCTTCGATGATCGTCAGGACACAGTTGGAAGCGGGATTTGTCGCTAAAGACTATACGTCCCCTGTCGGCATCATTCCAGCCTGATCGAGCCATGCACCACTGTAATCTGGCTCGGCAGTGTGCAGGCGTGAGTGGCAGGTGTCGTAACGGTCACCGCGAGTGTAGATTTCGCCCTCTCAACCGTCTGTGAATGGTCATGGTGGACACTGGTGTTTAGGTTGAACGTCTGATGATTGATAGAGATGAAGAAGGCGCTGTGACAGCTACTCGGACAATCTCTCTGTTCTCACGCTCTGTTGTAGCCCTAGGTCGACCGATACCATCCTGACGCTTAACTCAGCCATTTTCCACCCATCCTTGCCAGCATCTTCGAATCGCTGCATTGCTTCGACTCAAATGACGAGCGATTCTCCGATTTGTCCAACCGGCCTCTTTCACTACAATGATACGACCTCTGTCGAACTCTGAAAGTTGCTCGTAATGAGCGCGAATCTTGCAGCGAGGCATTTTTTAAGTTGTTGAAAGGTAATCTGAATAGCAATCAAACCGAAAGTTTTAACAACCGTTGAAGAACTGCTCCTTATTACGTCTCCTGGATGCGCAGTTCCGATGCGCCAGAGATCAAACTATTCGTTCATTGGACACCAAATTTTAATCATTTGCATATCTGTTCAAAACATTCATGCATACGAAATTTCAAAGCAATCGGATGATTGTTTCTTGGTGCGTCGATTTTTTTGTTATTGAGTGTAGTTAATTTTTTAATCGTAATCAAATAGAACTTTCAAATCTATTATTTTAAATTAAAACACAAGTAAAAATCTGTATTTCAATTAGTGTTTTATTTCTTAAATTCTCCCAATCGCTGCAATGACAGATTAATTATCACAGCACATAGACGCATAAAAATTTTGCTAAAGTTCAAGTTTAAGTAAATCATGCTGAATTAATCAGAAAGAAAAAACTGCATTGCCAGTTAGTAATGTGATGTTGATGTGATTGATGAGCATAATTTATCACATTCGCCAAAAAAGCATAGTTATTATTAATAATCACCGGTTATTATTAATAATAACCCTATTTATTACTTTAAGCCCTTCAAGTTCGGTGGGATAAAACTGTATGACTTACTTTTGTTGATAATATGAATCACAACAATTTTAAGTTTTAATCCCTTAAACAACGCGGTTTTTAATAAACTACTTTTTATCTTGAAAAATGTAAACAATGTTAATCTCTTGATTGTTGATAGGCATGTAATTCTATCTCATACAAATTTTCTCGGCTTTTTTAGGCTGAATTTTTCTATATTTTAATTCATCCCCGCGAACGGTTAACTGTAACCTATACGTTATGGAGATCACGACTTTCGTGTTTATCCGAGCCAAATTTCAAGGTGGGAACAAATTAGTTCACAGTCTTTTTCTTATTGAAAAGTGTTCATGGTTAAACAGTTACTTAACCCATGTGTGTGAAATCAAAACATTGCACTTTTTTAAAGCTATAAATGACAGATGCAGTATCCATTTGATATGGTAAATATCCATTTGATGCATATAGATAGGTATTTACATGTTTTTCTGATGCATGTCTATCATATGACGCCTCCTATAACTGAAAGCCTCCACATGGTTTTTTATCGGTAGTCCGATCAGACCATTATGAAGAATATCCACTACCTCAATGAGTCATTTAATACAAAATCTAATTATATTAAAAAAGTGGTAGCAAATATATGACAAAAAATTTGTTTTACTTATGAATATTATTGATTTGCCTTATTCACTTGTCAACCACTACAGATGGAATTCTCAAATAGATGTGATAAATTTCTCTCAATTACTTTTATAAAAGGTTTTGGGTTCACGCGCACAACTGGTTCACTTTTTAAATAGTCTGCGCGGACTACTTGTTTCTCCCCAAACTTTAATTTTAGTCATGTATGTTTCTTAGTCTAATTTCAGGATGAATGGGAAAAGGACCGTAATTCCTCAGAAGCTCAGTTCCACTACAAGGAACGAACTTACATTTTTAGGTGGATACAAATGTATAGATACCGACGTATACGGCAGTTCAGAAATAATTTTCTTTGTGGTAGTATTATTAGCGTTTTGGCGTATTAAATCTTGAAGTTTAAAGTTTCAAATTTTTTTTTAATATTTACATAACGAATCAATAATTTAAAGCAATAGGTCGCTGAGATGTATTTGTTGTCAAATATGCTTATAGATGTTATAATAGTTATGCTAAAAGCATAACTATTATGACATCTAGATTTAGATAATTCTTAAAAACTTAGTTGTTGTTTTAAGAATAAGAATATTTTTCAAAGAACCATTAAGAATATTTTTCACTTACTTAACTTAAAGAATATTAAGAAGAACTTAAAGAATATTTTTCAACTACCGTACAAATTGGCAGTTATACAAATGCTTTGTTTAAATGCTTGCTAAAAGCAATAAATAACAAAATAGTTTACCAGTCTTTTCTTTTTTAAAAAAAGGACAACTTCATAAGTTATTAAAAAACTTGATTAATAGAAAGTAGCTTCTACCAGCTGGTAAATGCTTTAATTTAATTATCATTATTATAATTTTGTCACTTAAGTATGCATCATCATCATCATCGAAATATAACTGGGCGCCTGGGGCCGTTAGCGGCCTTTTTCCAATTCATCTTGTATTTAATCTTTAAGGTGGTTCTTTCTGGTAATTGGAATAAAAGGAAATCAAATATTTTGTATTTTAGTTAAAATTATGTCACTACAAAAATGAGCTGCAATCGGCCTGAGGTTTATGTCTTCTCCTAAGTTTTCGAAAGTAAAAATTTCGTTGAATCCTGCGGTGTCACAATATATGGTCTTTTCAAAAAATCCACTTAAGTATGCAACTAAAATGAAATAAATCTTTCATAAGTGGTAGTTTATAAATTACTAGCTTATAAATAAAATTACTGGTATTAACTTTCTTACTTGTAGTCAACAGGTTTGATTTACAAAAATGGAGATATATGTAAATATTATTTTTTGGAAATAGTATGCTTATTATATATTTTTAAGTGTTTAGTCATGGTTCCCATAGGCTTTAAAAATTTCAATAGTGTTAACAAATTCCCATTAACTCTGGAAGATAATTCTTTTGTCTTTAAGAGACTCGGCAGTGTCATAGTCTCATAGTTGTTCGAGTCATAGTCTCATATTGTTTCAGGCAACGCTTTTTAGCTCTCCATTTTGATAGTAGTAAATCATGATTTAGTTCGATCATGAATTTTATTTTGTAACCGTCGTTGAACAACCAACCCAATTTAGGGTTTACAACAACTTATGTTCAACTCCGTAACCTTGTAATTTTGAACGCAATCCAGAAGACACGGAAACTCCTGGATCAGTACCCCCAGCGGCATGATTTGTCATGGAAATATAGAGGACTTTGTGACCCAATATATTTAACGCGCATCAATCACCATTCACTACACGGTGAGTCTACGATCTGCAGGGATAGAACCCTCGATCTCTGGGACGTGGACCCAGTGCTCTACCAACCAGGCTATCCCAGACGTACATCATGAATTAGAAAGAAAGAAGAAAATTTTGACCTTTTGAACCATTAAGTCGATTCTGAATATGATTTGTTTGAACGAGGTCATTTTATGAGGATTTACTTGCTATTTAGAGTATCTTGTTAGTTACGAACATTTTTTTTTGTATTTCCTGCATACCAATAAAATACTACGGAATTTATATATAGTTTAAGAAAATAATATTTCTAGTAGCTGTATTGGTCAGGGGTGAAAGCGAGACGGAAAAGAGGAAAGGCTGGTAGTAAAACCATTTCAGTTATAGCTAGTTTTGGGGAGGAGTTTACTTATTCTTTTTTTAAATTTTTCAACAATATCTACTTTATCTTGGAAAAGAAGCAGTTTTATATATATGCCAGAATTATAAAAGAAATCTTGATAGTTACAGATATTTCATTTTTTTACGAAAAAAATGCTGGAATGAAATGTTTTACGTACCAGGTTTTTCTCTTTTCCGTCTTGCTATATAAGGGCTTTCACCCATGGTATTGGTAATAACGCACGTCTGTCAATACTTCCGGATCATACGGAAGATTTTATTTTTTACAATTTACCCGGTAGCCGCTTTTATGCATTCAAACTTGAATGTTGTTTTGATTAATTTGACTTAAAATGAATTTGACGGCCGCTACTTTTAACACGTTCACGCCGGGGTGACCCACCGGTGGGTCAGGCTAGATTGTCTCATCTTGGCAGCGCACCGGAGTAAAAACTGGTAACAATAAATTCCATTTTTTTTGTTTTTTTCTGGGAATAATAAAAATCCATAACTACCAATTGTTTTTAACGGATGCAATTTTCATATTGAATTGCTTCTTCGCCGTGATAAATTTCCTTACAGTTAATTGTTATTGTTGAGAATAGATTAAATCCTCCCAAATATTATTTAATATTGAAATAGTTCTTTTACCAGTATTTTCTCTTTTCCCGGCGTGAACGTGTTAAATAATTTTAACGTGCACTGCGCAAAAAACAAACGGATCTTTAATTTTTGATCTAACGATTGGATCTTCATGTTTTAGGACTCAATCCTAATGGTTCGAAGAGGTGATCTCAAGTATGCTAATTAAGTAGTGCCGACAATATTTTAAGTTACAAAATCAGACACAAAGACGTATTTTTGCCGAATAAACATGCCTTTTTTTTTTAACGGGTTTGGATTTTTGATCCGCTAAACGCATTGTGGGAAATATGGTCACTATAGTTTAGTTAGGAGAGCGATCGAAAATTTGGACCCCTTAAAAAAAATTTTTCTTGCGTCTTTCGCCTTATCTCGAGAACTGGAAAAGCGAATTGGAACATTTTTGCACACAATTAAAAAATTCGTTTAACCTAAGGTAATCCCAGGCAAAAAATAATGTTTATGGAATATTTATTATTTTATTGATTAATATTCGAAAAGAATTATAAATTTTAAGGTATGGAATCTTTTATGTCACTTTAACGAATGTAATTTTACATTACAAAAAAAAAAAAAAAAACTTGAACAAGATCGGTTGGTCCTGAGAAAGACATATTTTTTTAGTCAAACAATTACAGGGCAATTTGTAATGCCTTAAGCAATACGAATATTTTAAACTATACATAATCTCGCCATGAAAAATTATATGGGATTTAGAACAGACAAATAACTTAAATACCTTGAAAGTTATTAAACTTGTTAAAAATTGCCAATTTGGAGGTATTTTTCAACTAGATGAAAATTATTAAAAACCACTGCCTTATTCTCTGTTTTTGCAAATTTTTATCACCCCAAGTAGCGTAGCGGAGTCTTTGCGAGGTTCATTTGTTGTTTGAATACTTTGTGCTAGACGGTGTTTATTATTTTTACATTTTTCGCTTGATTGTTGATAGGCATATAATTTTCTCTCACACAAATTCTCTCGGCTTTTTTAGGCTCAATTTTCCTATATTTAAATTTCACCCCACGAACGGTTAACTGTAACCTATACGTTATGGAGATCACGACTTTCGTATTTATCTGAGCCAAATTTCAAGATGGGAACAAATTAGTTCGTTGTCTTTTTCTTCTTGAAAAGTGTTCATGGTTGCATAGTCACTTAACCCATGCGTGTAAAATCAAAGCATAGTACTTTTTTGAAGCTATAAATGACAGATACAGTATATATTATCCATTTGATATGGCAAATATCCATTTGATGCATACAGATAGGTATTTACATGTTTTTCTGATGTATTTCTATCATATGAGGACCACTTTAAACGGCTGAGCAATAATGAGTTAACCATTTATCTACAGAACTCCGAATTTTGCAATAATGAGATAAGTAAGATTATAAATAAAACGGTAGTAAACATTTTAATCCTTTAGCTACCAGTTAGGTTTTAACACGTTCAAGCCGGGTGTTGCGCCTGAAAGCTGGACGGAAAAGATAAAATACTGGTAGAAGAACTATTTCAATATTAGATAATATTCAGGAGGAGTTAATGTACTCTCAACAATAACAATTCACTGTAAGGAAATTTTCAAGCCGAAGAAGCAATTCAATATAAAAATTGCATCTGTTAAAAACAATTGGTAGTTATGGATTTTTATTATTCCCGGAAAAAAACTAAAAAAAGGAAATTTATTTGTTACCAGTGTTTACTCCGGGGCGCCGCCCGATGAGACAATCTAGCTCGACCCACCGGTGAGTCACCCCGACGTGAACGTGTTAAAGAATGAGAATACATTTTTTAGATCGTGGATTCTTACATTTTGGACAAATACAGGTGGATACAAATGCATACACTTCAACTTATGAGGATTTTGAAAATAATTCTTTCTTAGAGTCAAAATTTTAATAGCGGTAACACCCAAAATTTGATATCATAATTTTTAAATTTTTTGTTGTTTTTTAAAAAGTATATATTATACAAAACAATAGCCCAAAACGAATTTTTTTTATTTAATTTATTTTACAAGATACTAACAATTAATTTTTTAAGATCTTTTTAATTAAAAAATAAATATCTAAGGATAGAATGAATGGATTTTAAAAAAATGTATCTCATTTTAAGCGAAAATAATTGAAGTTTTTGATAAAATAATTATAATAAAACAAATGTTTAAAAAATTTAATTTTTATTGCAAAATTTAGTTGTAAAATGAAAAACAAAAATGTTGTTAATGTTGCACAAAGTTCAAACAAAACCCATTTTAAAGTAAATTTTATTCTGAACAAAAGGGCTTTTCAAGAAAAAATGGATCGCAATTCCAAAAAAAGTTATAGCTTTTTTCGCGAAACGCTGCACCGCCGCGCGCTCTGCCACTCCACTCCACTGATCGCTCACTTGCGCTGTATCGGTTAATTTGGAGGGGATTTAAAAACCTCAACTAAAGTTTCACAAAATAACAAACATTATATTAAATAATAAATATATAATTTATAATTTAAGGTGAATAATATTATGAATATTAGTTATTTATAATTTATTTACATAATTTTTTAAGTTCAAACTTGGAACTAGAAGAATATATTTTACATTTGAGAGTTTCAAAATTTTCAACTAAATAAGTATGGTATTCTCTAGTTCCATTAATTGTTGAAGCTTTTTTAAACCTTGTTTCCAATTTTTTTTTCATTCTCATGTTCAGTTTTTGTGCAGAAGTCAAACTGACTATTATCGAAAAATTTACATGCCCAATCGAACAATTCTTTAGGTGTTGTTATATTTTGTGTTTGCAAACTACTCTTTCTTGCTTCCCTCTTCACCGTCCCACCAATACCATCGCATGCCCCTTTGCCATGAGAAGTGACAAAAAAGTGTCATTCTGCATCGATATTAAAATCATTTTTATGATTGAGTAAGTTCATGAAACTATTCTTGTTTTTATACTGTGACGAAGCTCCATCCGAGAACTGTCCGACGACAAGAATCACATATGAATTGATTTATTAAATTTGAAAATACCGAAACTCCAATTTTTTGTCACAAGCTTAACAGTTTTGTAGACACTACGATGTTTTAATTTGTTCTGCGGGTTGCAGCAATAGTTCATCATTTCTTGATTTTATCTGTAAGTTTATTATTAAATTTCGTGATAAATATGCAAATCAAATTCTTAGAATTAATTTCTTAGAAATGTAATTTTATGTTTAGAAAAACTATAATAATTATTAAAGTTGATATTACTAAGTTAAATAACAATTGAAACTTACCTTATTTGATAATTATTATCACGTAGATCAGCACTCCGATTTACCTTAACAAACGCTCGTTACAATTCGAGTATAAACATGAAAAAACGCGCAGCGCATGAGGTAATCAACGCTGACCACAGAGCGCGCCGCGGTGCAGCGTTTCGCAAAAAAAAGCTATAACTTTTTATGGAATTGCGATCCATTTTTTCTTGAAAATTCATTTTGTTCAGAATAAAATTTACTTTAAAATGGGCTTTGTTTGAACTTTGTACGATATTAACATCATTTTTGTTTTTCATTTTACAACTTAATTTTGTAATAAAAATTAAATTTTTTAAACATTTGTTTTATTATAATTATTTTATCAAAATCTCTAATTATTTCCGCTTAAAATGAGATACATTTTTTTAAAATCCATTCATTCTATCCTTAGATATTTATTTTTTAATTAAAAAGAGCTTTAAAATTTAATTGTTAATATCTTGTAAAATAAATTAAATTAAAAAAAAACGTTTCGGGCTACTGTTTTGTATAATATTTACTTCTTAAAAAACAACAAAAAATGCAAAAATTATGATATCAAATTTTGGGTGTTACCGCTATTAAAATTTTGACTCAGTAGCGAACCAAAGTAGAAATTTTTAAAGCAAATGGATCTCTCATAAAACTTTTATCAGAACTTAAGAATCTAGCCATATGGCCTGCACTTTTATAAGTAATAGTGGACAAGTTACGCTAAAATTATTTTTTTTTAAATATTAAGACATTAATTTTGCTACAGTCAGAAAAGAAGATTTCTGAAACTACGGAAATTCCGTAGCAGTTGGAGGGTATGCAAATTTCATTTCATTTATTAACAGAAAATTGGGTACCTGGGCCGCGCAGCGGCCCCTATCCCATACATCATGAATTAAAAACATTGTGTGAAAACATTTTGATTTTGCAACATTATGGTATGCAATGATAAAAATAAAAAAAGAGAGAAATTAACATAGATATTAAAAATTGATTATTTACATTATGTGAAATTATGATTGTGATTTTTATTTACATAGTGATATAATTTGTAGCAGGATATTTCTATTGATTTATTATATTATATTATTTTTAGTGTTCTATAGAGTTCATAGTTTATATTTTTGATTTTTCACAGATGATTTGGATGAGCTGCAGAATGGCTATGGTTGATGAAGTTCAGGTTGCTTTAAGGATGTTGGTGATTTTTTCTGACGTCGATGATTTTATTCACTGCGATGATTCTGCTGTAATTTTGGAAGACAGGATGATTCTGAAGCTGTTTGGAAAAAGTGACATCTGTTGGGGTAGAACCAGCGATCTTTGTGGTGGTAGTCGGGTGTTCTATCCGTTCGGCTATAGTTTGCTTGATTTTATTTTCGTTGATGATGATGAAAAGATGCATCGGAAGTGTAAAAAGCTGCTATTGGTCGGAGGCGAGAATCTTTGCTGTAGTTTTCATATGAGAGGTTTTGATTAAAATTTGCTGCTTTGCATTTTTCTGCTTTTCTGTAAAAATCGGCATTTAGTTTATTGATGAATTCTGATAAGGTAGGAATTTTGAGGTCGATGTGAATATTTTTGTTTCTAATGAACCAACGGGCGCGGGTGATTTTTCTTAGGATTTTATTTTGGCACTGATTTAGTTTTTTCATTAGGTGATTTGGTATTGTTGCCCAGGCCGGTGATGCATATGTTAAAATCGGTCTTATCATGCTGGTATATAGTAGTTTGCGGTTTAGTAAGGAGACATTTGGATTATAGATAAGTGGCTGGATACTGTTTGTTGCTGCTATTGCTTTCTGTGTGATGTGTTTAACGTGATCTGCCCAGGAGAGTTTATTATTTATTATTAGACCGAGATATGTCGCTTTTTTGACTATTGGTATTGGTGTATTGAATAATTTCGGTTTGCAGTTTTGCTGGATTTTCTTTCTTCTTTTCTGTATTATCAGGATTTGTGATTTATCTGCATTAACAGCTGTTTTCCATTTTAGGCACCAGTTTTCTATTTCTATTAGTTGTTCCTGCAGTTTGATGAGCGCTAGATTTGGGTTGCGTGATTTAATGATGATTCCTGTGTCGTCTGCGTAGTATGCTGTTATGCTATTATAATCTTCTTTATTTATTGGGAAATCATGTGTGTATAGTATGTAGAGTATCGGACCCAGTATGCTGCCCTGAGGAACTCCCGCTGTGATGTTTCTTTTTGATGATTTGAGGTTTTGGAGGCTGACTTGGAATGTTCTATTGCTTAGGTAACATGAGAGAAGTTTTATGATTCCAGGGGGGAAGTTGAGTTGCATTAATTTAAATGTTATGCCGGTGTGCCAGACCTTGTCGAAGGCTTTGGAGATATCAATCATTAGAAAAATTATGGCTTCTTTATTAATTAGTGCTCTGCCTGTGTAGTCTATAATTCTGAGTAGCTGTTTGGTGGTATCTAGTTTTTCTCTGAATCCATATTGTTCATCTGGTAGTATATTTAGGTGGGGTTTAATTCTGTTATAGATAATTTTTTCGAAAATTTTTCCTATTATGCTTAAAAGGCTTATCGGACGGTAGCTTTCAGGGCAGCTTGGGTTTTTGTTTTTCTTCAGAAACAGGATGACTATTGCATTTTTCCATATTGTGGGATAATAGTTGAGTGAAAGACAGCTGTTTACAATATTTGTAATTTTGCTAATATAGTTATGTGGTAGTAGTTTAATCATCAAGTTTGTTATTCCTTCCTCTCCTGGGGCTTTTCTGTTTTTTAGTCTTCGTGTGATATTTAGGATTTCGTTATTGTCCGTTGGTTCAATAGATTCGCTGTTGGGGTGTTCTTCGTGAAATTTGTTTACTTCTTCTACTATTGTATTATGGTGGTTCATATCTGCATCTGTATTAGGGGAGAATTGGGTTTGTAAGGAATCGGCAAATACTTCGGCTTTTTCTTTTGTGTCGTAGATGAGTGTAGTCGGTCCTTTGATTGGTCTGCTTATTTGTGGTTCGGTCCTGAAGGTTTTTGCTAATTTCCATATTGATTGATCAGAAGTGCATAGAGAGGCGAGCTTGTTTCTCCATAGTTGATTTTTAAATTCTTTGCTTTGTTTTTTGATTTGCTTATTTAGTTGTTTCGTTTCATTTAGATATATGGGGTCTGCAGTTCTTTGGAATGTTTTTCTATAGTGATTTCTTAGTCTGATGATATTCTTGATTTGTATTGGTAGTTTGTAGTGGTGCGCGATTTTACTTATTTCGGTGGTTGCTGTTTCATATGCTTTATTTATTTCTTGTTGGAGTTGTTGGATATGGTTTTCTATGGTGGGCTCGTCTTCCAGGTTGGGCAAGTTGCTTGTGTCTGCTGCAAGTATTCTTTGGTAGATTTTCCAGTCTGTTTTAAGTTTTGGTTTGATATTATGCTGCGTGGATAGTCCTATTGATAGTTGTACTGGTAGATGGTCGGAAGAGAGCTGGTTGAGTGTGTAGGCCACTATGGGTATTTGCAGGTTGGTTATGGCGAAGTTCAGAATGTCGGAGCTGTTGGCGGATATATGTGTTGGGCTGGTTGGTGCTATGACAGTTAGGTTGTTATCCAGAACTAGCTTTCTTAGGTGGGATCCGTTGTTGTTGGTGGTGTTGCAGCCCCATATAGTATGTTTGCTGTTTAAATCTCCTACGACTATTGTTGGTGTGTTTGGTGGGAAGAGAAGTTGGATGTCTTGATCTGTTAGCTGATTTTGTGGCGAGTTGTAGATTCCTGTAATTTTGATGTTTTGATTTTGGTGATTTAGTAATATGGATATTTGCTCATAGCCTCTGTCAGTGGTTTGATTAAAGGTAGTGGTTGTTAGGCTATTTTTTGCTAGTAGAGCAACTCCTCCTCCTCTATAATTTCTGTCGCATCTATGCACTCTGTAGTTGGCTATTGTAAGATTGATTGTTGGATTTAGATGAGTTTCTGTTATTACGATGATGTCTGGGTTAAATTCGGTGATGAAGTTTTTGAATTCATGTTGTTTGTTGATGATCCCGTTAGCATTCCAAGTTATGAGGTTGAGAGATGGCTTGGTTGTTGTTCTAATACTCTTCTTCTTCTGTGTCTTCTTGTGCTTGTTGTTTTTCCATGATGTTTGCTGAATGTGTTAAAAATGCTTTGAAAATTTTCATGCCCCCGTCGTTCTGTACAAATTCTACAAAGGACTTTAATTCTGCTAGTATTGATCTTGCTTCATTAATTATATCTGTGTTGGGTGTTTGATTGATTGTTTTTAGCTTATCTGCATATGTGGTAAACTGGTTGTTGCTTGGAGAAAATGTTGGTGAGTTATTTTTACGTCGGGTTGTTTGGTTGATTGGATGTTTAGAGCATTGTTTAAAGTTGGCCGGATGTGGACCGCCACAGTTGGCGCAGGTTGCTGCGGTTTCCCTTGTTTTCTTGCAAAGGTAAGTCAAGTGTTCTTGTCCACATTTTAAGCATTTTGGTGTGTGCCGACAGGATGCCTGCACATGATTGAATTGCTGGCACCTGTGGCACTGAGTGTAATCCCGGCGTCCTCTGTAGCTTGTAACAGTCACGACGAGATCCATGAAGCGTGTCATATGAAATATTGATTTATTGGACTCTGTTTTTTCTAGGGTGATTATGTGGAGTGGTAGGTTTTTTTGCCCATCTTCAGTATATCTCTTCATCTGCTTGACATTTTTCGCGTAGTAGCCATATTGTTCTAAATTTAGTTTAACCTGTTCTGCTGTAATGTCGGTCGGGATGCTTTTTATTACTACTTTGAGTGATCTTTCTGTGTTGAGTTGGAATGTGTGATATTGTACTTCAAGTTGATCCAGTATTTTGATTGCTTTTCTTCTATTTTCGATTTCAATAAAGTGTAGCTTGAGAGCGTCTCCGGTGTACTTTCCTTCAAAACCTGTTATATTTTCTTTCTGTAGGGTTTGCTTTAGCTCTGTCCATGTGATTTTAGGGTCTTTAACTATGATCGGTGGTAATCCGGCACGCGTCCGTTTTTGAAACACAAATTCTTCTCCATCATCCATCTCCTCCGTATCTGTGACGTAACTATCATCTTCGCGGCCGTTTCTCACAGGTCCGCAGGCGTTGTTTCTTGCCTTATTACTGACGTTTGCCGGTGGGAGGTAACTTGTGGATGGTTTCGGTGAAGTGTTGCCTTCTTGTGGTTTAGCGGAGTTTTTCAGTTTTGTTTGTTTCTTCGTTGTTGTTTGTTCTTCATCGTCGGAGCTATGGGATCTAATTCTTTTCTGTACTGCATTTTGGTTTTCTATCGGTTTGTTGATGTTGAGTTGCTTCTGTTCATTTTTGTTTTTTGCACCTGTCTTTTTCTTATTCTGCTTTTTTGGTGATGTTTCTGTTGTTGCAGTTTCCGGTATCAGGATTGGTGCTTCCGTATACTGTTTAGACATTTTTTGCAGGTGTTTGTTTGCATTTCGAAGAGTTTCATTCTCTTTTTGTAGATTAGCAACTGTTTCTTTTAGCTGTTGGATTTCTAATAGTAGTTGATTCAAATTGTTGTTCGTTCCCTGGAAGGTATTGAGCAGGTTGGTGACCCAAGGGGGCTGTTCACTGTTGCAGTCCGCCATTCTTGCACACTTTGAATTATCTGTTTTGCAGGAAAAATAAATGTAGTATGAAAATAAAATAAAGTTTTTTCATCTACCTGATGTAGTTGATGTTATTCCAGATGAGTTGATGCTATTATGAAGTGAATGAATGCACAAAATATTTTGGGCTGTTTTAGCTATCACAAACTCTGCGATGGGTGAAAAATAAAAATAACTTTCGCACTAACTGTTGCAATAAATCATATGAAATCAAAGGTGAAATTATAAGAGTTGCACTTGCACTATGAAATAACGATAATTGTTGCTTCTATTCACATGTTGTTGTCACAATAAACACAAACACTATTTAATATATCCTTCGGCGAAACGCCCACTTTATCTTCACTTTCACTTTGTAAACAATACTACGTTGATAATTGCGATGAAATAATAATAAATGCTGTTTCCTTTTTAATTCACATGTTGATATCGAAGATTAACACAAACACTATTTCATAAATCTTTCGGCGAAAACGCCCACTTTATCTTCACTTTCACTTTGTAAACAAAGCTACGTTGATAATTGCGAGAGAATGAAATACGTACGACTCACTCGAAAGACACGAGTAAAATGGTCAGGGTATGCAAATGTATAGCTAACGACGTATACGGCCGTTCAGAAATAATTTTCTTCGTGGTAGTATTATTAGCGTATTAAATCTTGAAATTTAAAGATTCAAATTTTTTTTAAAAACTACCATAACGAATCAATAATTTAAAGAAATGCGTCGGTGAGATCTATTTGTTGTCTAATTTGCTTATAGATGTCACAATAGTTATACATTTAGATAATTCTTAAAAACTGAATTGTTCTTCTTCTGCCACTTAAAAATTCTTTTTCAACGATCGTACAAATTGGCGGTTATACAAATGCTTTGTTTATCCAAGATAAAAGCAATAAATAGCAAAATTGTTTTGCAGTATTTTCCTTATTAAAAACTGACGATTTCGTAAGTTAACAGAAAACCTGATTTAACAATAAATAGCTTCTACCAGCTCATTTTGACACTGGTAAATGCTTTATTTCAAATTACATGTAAAATTGAAAATTCATAAATACTCTTTAAAATAAATTTTTTTTAATAAGATCTTTCTTTTTTCAGAAGTGGTAGTTTATCAAATACAAATTTAAAAATAAAACTATTCTTTATTAAAAAGTATTAACTTTCCTACTTGAAGTCAACAGGTTTGATTTACAAAAATGGAACTATATGTAAATATCATTTTTTGGAAATATGTTTATTATATATTTTTAAGTGTTTAGCCATAGTTCCCATAGCCTTTAAAAATTTAAATAGTGGTAATAAATTCCCATCAACTGTGGAAGATAAATCTTTTTGTCTTTAACCCTTTCGCGCCGACTGTCACAAATATGTGACAGCATAAAACAGTATCAATCAGGGTAAAAATATAAAACTGGTAATCAAAGTATTTCTTTAGCAGTTTATTTGTGGGCGGAGTTATGATTGTTTGATTTATTTAATTCACCATTACTTTGTTCAAAATAAAACTACTTAGTTATACTTTGAATTAACATTGATTATATATGTGATTAAACTAACAATAATTAAAGTAAAAGCAAAGTAAGTCTGTCAAATCAGCAACGACTGCATTTAAGTTACCGTTTTTTATTTAATTACAACTTGATTCTGATTTTGTACGAATGCTTTTCTGAATCACCCGTCCCCAAGGGGTTAAGAGACTCGGAAGTGTCATAGTCTCATATTGTTTAAGGCAACGTCAGAGATGTCAACTTGTTCCGGATAGCAAATATATATTTTAAAGTGGTAGTTTATCAATCGTGATTCTTGGTTTAATAAATTCAATTTAATAGATTTTCATCCTCCACTATTTCTAAATACTTCGTAGTTTTTAAGTTTTCCACTTTTAGTACTACTGAAATGAAAGAGTAGATATCCTGAATTGGATAGGAGCTCTGTAACATTTTGATAAGTTAGTTAGTAGTACTTATGCTATACCATACCTGCCAACTCTTCCGGATTTTCCCGAAGATTTTATTTTCATTTTTAAAGTGGTAGCAATACTCAGGTTATTCCAATTAACTTTTTGAATTATAATGATAATTATAAATGAGTTTGACCACCACTACATATAAATAATTACAATAAATATATGGAAGCATAATAATTTCAACGGGATCAAAATATAAATATATTTTTGAGTCAGATTGTTTTTCGTTTATTGTTTTACAACCACTCTGAAAATCCATTTTCAGAAAGAGTGAAAGTTGGCAGGTATGCTATACCTTTTCATACCTGCCAACTTTCTCTCTTTCTGAGAATGAATTTTCTAAGTGGTAGTAAAACAATTACCGAAAATCAACCTTACTCAAAAATATATTTATATTTTGACTAGGTTAAAATTCGCTATCGTTTCATCATCATCATCATCAATATTTATCTAACCACCTGGGGCCGTTAGCGGCCTTTTTCCCATTCGTCTTGAATTGTGATCTTTAGGGTGGTTCTATCTGGTAATTGGAATGCAATTGGAGTAAAAGGAATTTAAATATTTTGAATTTTAGATAAAATTACGTCACTTCAAAAGTAAGCTGCCATCGGCCTGAGGTTTATTTCTTCTCTTAAGTTTTCAAAAGTAAAAAATTCGTTGAATCCTGCGTTGTCACAATTTGTTTTTTTTTTTTTTTTCAAAAAATCTGAAATTTAGCTTTGCAATATGATGATCTAAAAAATCTAAGTTGAGGTCAGGGGTGAAAGCGAGACGGAAAAGAGGAAAGGCTGGTAGTAAAACCATTTCAGTTATAGCTAGTTTTGGGGAGGAGTTTACTTATTCTTTTTTTAAATTTTTCAACAATATCTACTTTATCTTGGAAAAGAATCAGTTTTATATATATGCCAGAATTATAAAAGAAATCTTGATAGTTACAGATATTTCATTTTTTTCGAAAAAAAATGCTGAAATGAAACGTTTTACGTACCAGGTTTTTCTCTTTTCCGTCTTGCTATATAAGGGCTTTCACCCATGGTTGAGGTCGCGATGTCTTGCTTTTGTTATTTTCCTGAGGATTTTGTTCTGGCATATTTTAATCGCTATCGTTTTGATTAATATGCTTTTATATGTCTGTTGTAATTATTTAAACGTAGTGGTGGTCAAACTCATTTATAATTATTATTATAATTCAAAAATTTTAATGACATGACATGAGTTTCGGTACCACTTTAAATACAAAATTAAAATCTTCCGGAAAAACCGGAAGAGCTGGCAGGTATGCCTTTTAAAAAGCAAGAAAAAATTGTCACATATCTGCAAAATTTACTTTGCAGTTATTTACCGTTTTTTAAAATTTATTTTGGCGTGTCCGGAGCAGTTGGCATCTCTGCAACGTAATAGCTTTATACCTCTCCATTTTGATAGTAGTAAATCATGATTTAGTTCGATCATGAATTTTATTTTATTTTATTTTATAACAGTCGTTGAACAACCGACCCAATTTTGGGTTTACAACAACTTATGTTCAAATCCGTAACTTTGGAATTTTGAACGCAATCCAGAAAACACGGAAACTCCTGGATCAGTACCCCCAGAGGCATGATTTGTTATGGGAATATAGACGACTTTGTGATCCAACAAATTTAACGTGCATCCATCACCATTTACTACACGGGGAGTCTTCGATCTGCAGGGATCGAACCCACGATCTTTTGGACATAGGCCCAGTGCGCTACCAAACAGGCTTTCCCGGCCGTACATCATGAATTAGAAAGAAAGAAGAAAATTTTAACTTTTAAAATCATTAAGTAGATGCAGAATATGATTGGTTTAAAGTGAGATGATTGCAGCGCCATTAAATGCGACTGTAGCGCCTATAAAATTAATATATCAATCTAATGCAGCGGTTCTGGTGTTAAAAAAATAGAAGTAAATGGCCCTATAAAAGGCCTTTAGTATAAATAAAAATCAAGGAATTAAGGATTATTCAAACTTTTTAGATAAAATCGGGTCGTCTGTTAAAAAGTGAGCAAGGGGTCGGATGTTAGAATCTTCACTGAGCATTTCTGCTTCAAATATTTATTGTAATTAGCTGTTTTACATTTAAAAGCATTCTGGTTGAATTGGGTATTTATTGACAGACTTTCTGTGAAGATGTTTAATTTGAATCATTATCAACGGCTTTGTTTCTGATAAAATAAAAAAGATCACTCATTCTTCTGAGTAATTTATTCTGAAATGGATTAGGTTTTTTAAATTTGTGTTTTATTTAAATTGCTTCAGGTTGGCGATGCATATGTTATTATCTAATATATGTACATATAACGATTATATGTAACTACATACCCTCCAACTTATGAAGATTTTGAAAATAACTCTTTCTAGTGGTAGCGAACCAAAGTAGAAATTTTTAAAGCAAATGGATCTCTCATAAAACTTTTATCAGAACTTAAGAATCTAGCCATATGGCCTGCATTTTTATAAGTAATAGTGGACAAGTTACGCTAAAATTAAATTTTTTTAAATATTAAGACATTAATTTTGCTACCGTCTGAAAAGAAGATTTCTGAAACTACGGAAATTCCGTAGCAGTTGGAGGGTATGTAACTACTGTTTTTTTAAATATAATTTTAAGATTTTTTTTTCTCAGCAAGCATTTTAATTTGTTATAAATACCAAAGGTTTTTGCTATCTGATTATTCCAATTTAAGTTTTTGTTGATATCTATATATGTAGAGATATTTTTGAAGTAAAAGTATTAAGTCATTAGCGAAATTTGATTTAATGAGTTCATTCATGAGACCGTTATGCCTGACTCGGTGGAAGTCTTTGGCAATATTCAACATAAGGAAGGCTGAACGATGTTTATTTTTAATTCCTTGTCTTATAATTCCAATAATTCCTATTAATCGGTTACTGGTGCTTAAACTCGGCAGTGTATATTTTTCTTTCAGATCTATCTTCTTAGCCAAATGATTCGTATTGGTGACTCTAAAAATATTTTAAAGAAAATCGATATTTGTATAATTTTTTTCAGTGACTTCTTAAAGTTTTAGGGACCAACTCTAAGTCACAGGATAAGTGTTTTTATGAAAACAGTATCAGTAGAATTGAATACAAATTAAATTGAAACTATAGCGTAACTACCACTACGAAAATTAAACATTAATTGACTATTATATAAAACATGCTAACTTAAAAATAAAAGTTGTATCTTTTGATAAATGAAAATTGGCTTTGTCTGATGGTCTCACCCCAACAGGGGCGAAAGCGAGACGGAAAAGAGGAAAGGCTGGCAGTAAAACCATTTCAGTTATAGCATAGTTTTGGGGAGGAGTTTACTTATTCTTTTTTTAAATTTTTCAACAAAATCTACTTTATCTTGGAAAAGAAGCTGTTTTATATATATGCCAGAATTATAAAAGAAATCTTGATAGTTACAGATATTTCATTTTTTTCGAAAAAAATGCTGGAATGAAATGTTTTACGTACCAGGCTTTTCTCTTTTCCGTCTTGCTATATAAGGGCCTTCACCCATGCTCCCCACAAAACTGCCTACCGTTAACTACTAATTGGATTACCAAAAATTACTGATTGAAGGGCTACCAACTACTACGCTTTTGGCGAAATATTTTACATAGTGGTAGTAAATTACAAACTAAAGAGTTCAGAACTTCTGTTAACAATTTAAATGATTCACTCCGAGAGAACTAGACTTGACTTGCATCACCTCCTATATCAGAAAGCCTCCACACGGTTTTTCATAAGTAGTCTGCGCAGACTATTTAAAAAGTGAACCAGATGTGCACATGAACCCAAATTCTATTTTAAAAGTAATTGAGGGAAATTTATTATATATATTTGAGAATCGAATCTGTGGTGATTGACAAGTAAATAAGACAAACCGATGACATTCATAAATTTAAAAAAAATTTAGACATATAATTGCTACCACTTTCTTATTTTTACAAGATTCTTAACTAATTGACTCTTTAATTAGCTGGTTTATCTATTAAGTTAAGTAGTCTTTCGTTAGCTGGTTTACCTATTAGGTAGTCTAATCGGACTATTTCTAATTGTAAGAAACCATGTGGTGGCTTTTCATTAATAATGCAGTATTTGTCATTGAATGAGTTCATTCAGGTTAGCAGTCTATGTGGTAGCTGTCAGGGGGATTCAAGCACTTTGCTTGAATAAATTATAATAATGAAAATAAAACGAAGCAGCTTGCTCTAAACTACGTGTGACTTTAGTTTTGGATGCTGGTTGACGGTCAGCATGGGGAAACTCTTGATGGAGCTTTCAATATTGTAGTTGTTGAAGCTGACGTTATAAGTGGATCAGTGATTTTGAGAGAACTAGAGAAAAGTAGCATTTAATATTAGCGTTAGAAGCATTTACGTCAAGTGGTGTGGAAAATTAATTTAAATTAAATTTACAAAATAAAGAATAATACATTCAAACATAATCTTAGCTACCACTAGATGAAATTGTTACAAAAAGCATGGTAGGTGGGCTTTAATGTGTTTGATTTCAATTTCAGCATCAAATACAGAGTTTCATATTATTAATATATTTTAGTTCACATTCTTCTTCTTCCATCAGCATGACAACCTAGTACAGGAAAGAGTAGGGCTCGAATAGACGTTAGGTTTCTTCATTCATTGATTCGCTTGGTTTTAGTATCTTTTTCCACAGATTCCTGCCATCTGGTGTTTGGTGTCCCCTTTTTTTCGGTTGCCAGCAAGAATTCGAACTTTCCAAAAGTCCGAATTCTGGCCAAATCGCCTGGGTGATGTCCGTCAGGATAAAACTCTTTTGTATTTATGAACGGGAGATTTTTTTTTGCAAGATAGGGCAGTCATTCCCCAACCTGGATGATCAGGGTAACAATCTTGGTCTGTCCGACTGGGTGAGAATGCCAGGAGCCGAAGCTCCCCCCTGGCATAGCTCTCGGAATTGACAACAGACACTAACCACAATACCAGGGTGAGATGGGATTTTACTATTTAGGTTTTATAAATATTATTATATAAATAAGAATGAAAGAACTGAGTTACCAGTTTTTAACGCTTTGAAAAAGAGAATGGTTCTAAATATTGAAGTTTGGTGTTAAAACGGTTAAGTCATGGAATAACACAACTTTTAAAACATTGTTGAAAACCTTTTAAAGTTCTGCATTAAAAAGTTCTCATAAGCCGTAAAATTTTTTATCACTTATTTATTACAAACATCATGTCTAATTCAAATTGAAAAGAGCACATAAGTAGCATTTTGTAATAAGCACACACTAACCTACATATGCAGGGTTGCCATTTTTCTACTTTTTTTCGAAAAAAAAATTTCTTGTGGTAGCTAATGTTTTAATGCATTATTTTTTATTCATTTAAACTTGTTTTTCACACTACTACATATAAATGATTTAAAAGTTGATATGCAACACCACTTTGTCCAAGCTCTTTCGTGGAGAGCCTTCTAAAACGCTGGCATAAAGCATACTCAATGGCAGACGGGTCAATGGTTTAAATCTCTTTGCCGCCTGGTATCGCGTTTTTCTTGTCCATGTAATGCAAAAGAGGATTACTTCCCCTCAAAGATTCTTTCACGAAGGCTAATTTGTCCCAATGCATGACCAAGGTATTCTCCAGTTTTCTGGGTTGGGTTAAAAACAACAATGCTACAAAGTTGACGGACGTAAACCCAAAAATAATAAATTAACGACATGTAACACTTGTGTCGTTCACTTTTTTTTAAATTTCAGATTAAATTACTAGCTGAAAATGAAAAATAAAAGAAAATAGCAACTCTAGATTAAAGTTGAAAAGGGGTGAAAAAAGGAGTTTAAATTATATTACATAAAATTTGAAGAGAATATTCTGCAATAGGGAAATAAAATTCTTATAACACTGATTTTTATTATTCTAGAACAATTCAATGATTTGATATAATAACTTACTAGTCAATGGCACTCCAACTAACATGGGTACAGCTTGACTGCATTGGATGAATCCCCAAGCTCGTGAAAAGTTCCTAGCTCTCACTTTCTCAAATGTGAACGTCTTTAAGGAATAGAGGTAACCTCCATAAAAGAAACCATAAACCCACGTGAAAAGAACGTAACCACTATATTCCTTTAGGGAGACAAATGCCAGTATGGATCCTGCAAGCATGAAGACCGATGCTTGAGTCAAATATTGTCTCGCAATCAGGCACTGCATGCTGTTCTTGACTACGATGAAGCCGAAAGCCGTACTCCCAATTGCAGACGCTAAGCCTAAATAGGTTTGCAAACGAAGTAGAGAGTTTGGTTCCAGACCTTCCTCTTTGCCTTGATGCATCTAGAACGAAAGAAATAATTAATAATTAGCTGTCGAAGAAACTTTGTTCTTTTTTTGGTGAAGAACATTATTATTAAATTATTATTATTAAATTATTATTATTATTGACGTTTAATATATAACTAGTTATACTACATATGTCATGTCAAACTGATGTTTGACATGACATATGTAGTTAATTATTAGTATGTATTGACATATGACATGACATATGTAGTTAATTATTAGTATGTAGTAGATTATTGACGTTTATTATATAACTAGTTACACCGAAGAGCCTTTACATTATGACCACCCTGCTAATAACATGTATGGTCACCTTTAGCCCTCAAAACTGCAAGCACCCGCCGTGGCATTGATTCCACAAGGTGCTGATAGGTAGTCTGAGGTATCTGGTACCAAGCGCTCGCCAACTGGTCCTGCAATTCCCTCATATTACAAGGGGGTAGCGTGGCAGAACGAATTTGGTTTTCCAAGTAGGACCACAAATGCTCTGTTGGATTTAGGTCAGGTGAATTTGGGGGCCAAGACATGACTTGAAAGTCACTGGAATGTTTCTCGAACCAATCCATGACGATTCAACCCTTATGACATGGTGCATTATCCTGTTGGTAAACATCATCCCCCGCAGGAAAAACTGTTGCCATGAATGGGTGAACCTGGTCTGCATCCATGTTCAAGTAGCTTACAGACGTCAGGGATTGCTCTATGAGGATTATGGGTCCTAATGTGCCCCATGAAAACATTGTTCCTGGGCGAGTCTATTGTTATAGATGGAGGGTGGTCATAATGTAATGGCTCTTCGGTGTATACTACATATGTCATGTCAGACTAACGGATTTTTTTCAAAAATAATTTCTGTCATTGTAAGTTTTGGGTTAATTTATGTAAATAAAATACATTGATTTTACATAAATAAGATAGAACATATAACAATTTTTAAACGAGCATAAAACACACTCGAGCAAACTCTGGTCAAAAAGCCGCCAACAGAGCTGCCAACTCGGAACATCTACATTTTTCACTTTATGATGATAGGTGGAATAATAAATAAATAGGCAAGAGTCATTAAAAATGAAGTCAACTGATAATAAATTTATAACTTTTAATTATTTATGTATTGTGGTAGTAAAAATCTTTTTCAATCAAATGTTAAAATAAGCTGGCCACAGACCTCAAGAAACAAAAATACTGGTAGCAAAATTTCTAAATGAATATGAGAAAATTATCTGCTCTACATTTCCAAATTAATATTCGTGGACAAAGATATCCAGCAGGAATTTTCTGAAATAAATATTTTTCTTTTTCTCCTTAAAAAACTAAAGATAAACGTTTTTAAATGATGCTTTAAAAATTTTGCTACCAGTTTTTTATTTTTCGATGAATGCTGCTTACCTTTGGTTAAAATATAAACTCTCGTTACCACATTAACTATTAGGGATAAAATTTCTGAATCTGTTGAACAGTGGTAACCAACTGGCAGCCTGCGAAGCATTTTTTTGTGTCCCGCGAACTAAAATATATTGTCATTTTTTGCGGATAATTTTAGTAAAAAAATCTACATGGGTTTAAAATACTTTTCCTTCGTTAAAAATAACCTAATTTCTTCGCTTCTGTGAAATTTAACATACCAACGGCGCAAAAAAATTTATTTCTCAGGTTTGGCATGCAAGAAAATATTTATTCAAATACAAAAATAATCGTATATGTTGCTTAAAAATCTACTTCTAATTTTAATTCGTAATTCAATCCTTTTATTTTGTACAACTTGATAAAAATCTGACAGTAATAGTTAATGTTCCTTCAAACATAAAAGAGTCCTAGATAAAATTTCGATAAAGTTGCGGCCCACCTGGTGTTTTTGATTGCACTCGCCGGCCTCATGTAAGTTTGAAACCCCTGTTGTAGAACTTGGTAAGCCAGCTATGGCCATATTTTAAAATATGGAATTATGGAATTTGTTATCCGAAAATAATTCCATGCGAAAAATATCTTTTAGTAAATATTTATTATTTCAATATTATAAATATTTATTATTTTAATATTAGTAAATTTTTATTTTTCTCTTAATTTTTCTTTCTATTATTTTATTTAATAATAGGCCAAAGAATTTTAAATTGTAAGAATACAATTTCTTACACCATTTTAACGAATGTTATTTTGCATGGCAAAATACAAAATTTGAGAGAAATCCGTTAACAGTTCTCGAGAAATCAAATTTTAAAAGTCTTAATACCATCTTCTTGTGTTTGGTAGTTCTTCTAGATCTTCTAGAGTTTCTCGTAATTTAAAAAATGTGCCAAATATACGAATAATTCTCGTGAAATCAAATATAAAAAAGTCGTATATTTCTCCTTGTGTTATTCGTAATATAATCGTATATCGTATATAGTACTTCTAGAGTTATTCGTAATATAAAAAATTAGCCAAATCTACGAATAATACTCGAGAAATCAAATATTAAAAAAGTCGTATATTTTTCATTGTGTTATTCGTAATATAATCGTATATTGTAAATAGTACTTCGAGAGTTATTCGTAATATAAAAAATGTGCCAAATCTACGAATAATTCTCGTGAAATCAAATATTAAAAATGTCGCATATTTCTCCTTGTGTTATTCGTAATATAATCGTATATGGTATACAGTACTTCTAGAGTTATTTGTAATGTAAAAAATAACTGAACATGGAAAAAAACTTTTCGCACTTATTTTATGAAATAACCCTTTATGTAACCAGATATAAATATTCATAACCAGAAATTGTACATCTTTTATTTGCAGCTAAAAGATTTTGAATAGAATACTTCTTTGAATATTATTCGAATCTGAAATATGTATTCTTGGAAATCTAAAATGCTGAAGGCGTTTTTCTATTATTTTCTTAATAGCTTGGTACCACAATTGACTCTTACAAAATATAGGGCAACCATGAAGTTTGCTATGTATATTATTTTTGTATTCGAAAAGCACTTGCGCAATTTGTAGGTAAAAGCATTCATTTAATTTATTATATTTACTTTTTTTAACCGAGAAAACGTTGTTTCCTCTTTTAGAAAATGAACTAAAATTGTTCCTTCTTTCAAATAAAATATTAGCTTTTTTTCTTTCTCACAGCTGTTTAACAAATTTATGTCTTCTAAGAATAAATATTTAAAATATGTAGGGATTTTTCGGGGGGGGGGGGAGTGAGGGAGTGATGCAGGCAATCAAGATGCCTGCTATTTTGTTTTTCATTATTCGATACTTTATATATAGTGCAAATTTTGTATATAACTATTTCCTTATCCCAGAATTTCTTGTTTATAATTTCTTAGTATATTTTATAATTATTTTTTCTTATTCACTTGCAAACAATATCTTCTCATCCCCTCTTTTCTTAATCACTAATTAACTCTTTACACTCCGATGTCTCCGCTGAAACAGTATCAACAGTCACCACTTTAAAATTAAGATATTTTACATCTTATTAATTAGTAACCACATTATTTTACGAATTTTAAAATTGTATAATAATACTATAGTGTGCATCTTAAATGCTATACAGCTGATATTAAATCAATCAGCATTCTAAAGTACTCGGAGTGTAAAGGGTTAATTTTTCGAAAGAGCTGATAGCCCTCCGGGCTAGGTACTTCGTACCTAGAATTTGTACTGGTAAATCGAGGTCGTACGTTTAAAGAGTGGGCATAATTATTCCTATCTACAAATTTTACTATTTAACCCTTTAACTTGTGCTCTCGAGTTAATTCGAGCACGCTAAACAGGTCAAACTGTGCACACTCGAGATAATTCGAACGGCTTTGTATTTTATGCTGCTATAATTTTTCACACTCGAATATAATCGAGAATTGAAAATAACAATGTGAAAGTTAAGAAAAAAAATCGTTTTATTGATATTTATCATTTACATAGGATTGTAAGCTACCAAAACTTACTTATTCAAGAATAAAATATACAGAGATGCCAACTTACTCCGGACAGCAAATATATATTTTAAAGTGGTAATTTATCAATTGTGATTCTTGGTTTAATAAATTCAATTTAGTTGATTTTTATCCACCACTATTTCTAAATAATTCGTAGGATCACCACTTCATAGTACTTATGTCATGCCATACCTTTCAAAAAACAAGTAAAACTAGTCAAAATTTGCAAAATTTACATAGTTGTTATTTACCGTTTTTTAAAAATTATTTTGGCGTGTCCAGAGCAGTTGGCCTCTCTGAATATAACCTTTTTTCAAAAAATCGCAGTATATCAAAATTGTCCACCAAAAGAAAAGACAATGTTCTAAAGTGTGTTTTTTTACATTAAAGAAAAAAAATCAATTTCTTTTGGCCGGTTTTTTTCAAAAAATCTGCGCGTTAATTGGCTTCCAATTTATTAAAACTTATGTAGAAAGCGGAGCAGTTGGCCTCCCTGTTTGGATCGCTCAGACAACACCAGAATTTGAAATTGTGTCACTTTATTGGGAGGTGAGAGCTTTATCCACAAAGCCACCGAGGACTATTTTGAAATTTCACTGTTTTTATGGTTGAGATGTATTTCTAAAACCGTAGCTCCCTTGGTAGAATGGTAGAAATCACATAAATCTTGGTGCGCTGCCGCGAAGCGGCATTAACCGATTCATCTGTACTAATAAGTCGATGATGAGGAGTAGAAGAGGGGGGTGCTTAGCACCAAAAATTCGAGAGGGGGTTCATAGCTCCCTTCATTCACCCTTTGCACGACTACAGATCCAAAGAAAAAAAAAACTGGTTTCAAAATTACGAAGAATCCGTAAAACGTATAGTAGCATCCATACTCATTTTACCCATAAATTTGAAACAATTCACGCTAAAAAATAAAATAAGCTAACCGGATAATTCATTCTTCAAACTATGAAATTTATTCTCATGAAATAGGCTAATACTGAATCCGAAATCAATTTTCTTGTCGGTTCGGAAATAATTATAGTGTTTCATACGAACTTAGAGAACAAATTCATCACCTAATCGCTTCTCCAATATTATTAGCGTCGCAAAATCTCAAGGTGTCATAAATTATTTGGAGATTTCCGAGCTTTCTTAGATGCGTTGAATAGATATTTAGAAACAGATATTTCTTGAACAAATCATAATTTGAGGTACCTTAGTGGTAATTTTGAAAGAACTCGCAAGAGATACTCAAACGATGTGTTTAATGACTGGTTTTCAACTCTCGTAGAGGCATGATAAATAATATAATCATAGAATGCAGAAAAGGTGTAAATTAATCGTAATTGTTGAGCACTGTTAAATGACGAATAATGATTTGGAAAAACTGCGTATTATGAATTCTACAGAAATAATAGGTCTTCCATCCATAAATTATATTTCAACGTAAGTCCACTTGAGTCCGTTGTTTCTATTTTGACAACACGTCCTTTTTTTCAAAAAGGTAAAGAGAGGAGATTAAATTATTTTATTTTTAACATTTAGTTTGCAAAATTATGACGCGTGAGCCCACTTGATATTTTTTTAACACGTTGAAAGCCATGGGGGTCACCGGTGACCGGCACTGAGTTTGTTCGTAGGGTCACGGAGGTCATCGGTGACAGACGAAACCAAGATTATTAGAAAAACATAATTCGAGTAAATTTTTAATTTTTTTTATATTATTATCGTTACTAAAATGGTGTGAAGATGGTTCGCTGTTCCGGAAAGGGTTAAACACATTGCTCTGGCGGCATTCTTTCACATTTTTTTTAAACTAAAGACTTAACTGTTGCGAGTTAAGAATAAAGTCATTATCCCTATGGAAAGAGCCTTTTTGCATCTAAGTGCACGCTAAATGGATACCAAGCTCCAAATGCGAACGAAAATCAACATCGCCAACTCTTGAAACGACACAGTATGGCCTTCTTTTTGCTCATTAAAAATAGCATGAATTAAACTTCAGTCCGACGAGTTTAACTTTTAAGAGCCTTTATATAATTTTGAAAACATTATTATATAATTTGATAACTAAATAAAACGAAACTACCTAAATACTAATTATCTAAATACTATACCGTAATGGTCTTTTCTTAACACGCAACGTATAGTTGCTAATACTAAAAAAATATCACTAATGTTCTACCACATTTTTCAAAACGATATCTTGTTTGTTACTACAAAATGTCACTTATGAACATCCTCGGTAGAAAATGGGTAAATTTAAGAAAGTATATGAAATTTAATTAATTTCTTTTAATTAATTTGTTTTTCTTTTATTGTTACTTAACTATTTTATAAATTGTTTAAAGAGTTTGCCATGCAAAAAAAAATTATTATTTATTTAAAAAAATAATTATTCTGATAGCACTCTGGAAATGTTTAGAAAATGATTCTATTACTCATCTTTTAAATTCAAAAAGTTAGTAACGGACCAAAACGCTTTAAGTTTAGATATCAAGGGTTAACCCTTTAACGGGCTCTTTATTTCTAGTAAAGGCAAATTAAAGTATTTTTGGAATTGAAATTGTTTTAAGAACAGTAATGGATATATATAAAAAACTCATTTAGTTTATAAAAATGCCATTTTTTTGGTGGTAAATACATTTAACATGATCTATTAGGAGCTTACTGACTTTTATTTTTCTTTATTTATAAAATAAATTCCTTAAATGCTACAAACTTCAAAAGGAATTATGTATTTTATAACTTTTATACGTTTTTTAAAAGTGACAAATGGTTACCAATTTCATTCAAGAAAGCTGAAGTGATTGAAAAATGGAAACCTAAATTAAAAGTGGTAAAACGTGGTAGTAAGTAAACTTACCACGGCCTTCAAAAGGGTTAAGGGGTGATAAAAATTGTACCTCATTATCCGTTTTATTAGTTTGTCGATGTTTAAAGGTTTTTTATAATCCATTTTAAAATAGATATTTTGCAACATTAAATCATAAAAGAATTAATTTCCAATTTTTAAAAGATCAATTATTTTCATCTAAATGGTGATTTTAATCCAATCATAAGTAATTACTAGAACTAAACGATCAAGCGAATTAAAGAAAAATGTATCATTATAAAAGGGGTAAAAACTAATAATAAATTAGGTGAAAATGAGGCAAGTAAATTCTTAATGTAAGAAGTAATTAATGATCTGAGAATTAATTTACGAAATAGCAGTATAACCTTAGAATCCTCAATGAGATATTCAATTTCAACCTCTTGACGGTATGTGTTGATTTAGTGATTCGCCGTGCAAATGTAACACCTTTAGGCTTAAGACGTGATCTATTTAACCTTACTCAACCCCTGTAACCGCTTTTTAATCTCATTTGTCAAAATATCGATTAATTTATTTTTGCCAAAATATAAATTAATTTATTTTTGACTGATTGTTTTTTGTCCTCATTAAAGATTCATTTTTTCCTCTTTATTTGATTATCTTAATACTTTTTAAAATTGATTTGTCTCATCCTTAGCGTTCTACATAGTCGACTTATTTCTATCATTCAAAAATAAAAAAAATCTTACATCTTTTATTTGAAATATGGTTTTTTTTTTCGAGACACTGATTCGAACTGCATTTAAGAATATTTAAAAAGTGGTGTCAATATTATGAAGAAAAAAAAAGTTAAGTATTTCTTTTCTTAGCTTTTACTTTAAAAATGAAAATATTTTATCTGTGACTTAGGTTTTCCTTTTCTTGGCTTTTAATTTAAAATTAAAAGTACGTTGTCGGTGATTTAATGAACTAGATATTCTTGTTTCGAAATATTAGAATGGTAGTGAATACCAAAGTTAAACACGTCAGACAGAAATTTAAATCGTGCTATATTTTGCGACATATATCATAGAAATATTGAAAAAAAAAACGCCATTGCTTCTAAGTAATATGAATGACTGCAAAACATTTTTTTATGAATCTGAAAAGATAAAATACTGATATTAACCCTTTTGAAGGCCGTGGTAAGTATACTTACCACCACGTTTTACCACTTTTAATTTAGATTTCCATTTTTCAATAACTTCAGCTTTCTTGAAGTGAGTTTGAATAAAATTGGTAACCATTTATTACTTTTAAAAAACGTATAAAAGTTATAAAATACATAATTCCTTTTGAAGTCTGTAGCATTTAAGGAATTTATTTTATAAATAAAGAAAAATAAAAGTCAGTAAGTTCCTAATAGGTCATGTTAAATATATTTACCACCAAAAAAATGGCATTTTTATAAACTAAATGAGTTTCTTTTTTTTATATCCATTACTGTTCTTAAAACAATTTCAATTCCAAAAATACTTTAATTTATCCTTACTAGAAATAAAGGGCCCGTTAAAGGGTTAAGAGAAATTTCTTTGTTTCGCTTTTATTTTCTATACGGAAGATTTGATCTATCTGTAACTGCTACAAGTTACTGATAACTACTACAATTTTTACAATTTTTTTTAAAGAGTTCGCAAACAATAAAAGTACAAAAGCTTTCATAAATTTTTCCTAGCATTTTCATAACTTTTATCACCACGTGGTAAAATTATTTAAATAATATTTGATATTATTTAATTATAGCTAAATAATTATTCAAAACTGCCAAGAGATACAAAGAATTAACTTTTTTCATTAATACTAAATAATTTCTTTAGTGAAAAGAATTAAAGATTTTTTTGTAGAAATAAAATATTAAATAAGAATTCAAAAAGACAAGCATGAAAAATGATGTTGCAATTGTAATTAAGCAAAATGATTAGGTTTGAATTTTCTGTCCTTAAGAATCGGAACTAAGTGTGTGCTAATAGAACATTTTTAGATCTTTCACTGGAATAATTGTTAATTTTGCTTTTTAAATCTTTTTACTGTCTCGAAAAAAAAAGTTTTGTGGGGGAGGGGGAAATTGTAGGGCTCTGCAAATAGTAGCGAGCAGGGGATACAGTCTCTTAGCATGTTATAAAATTAGAGATGTATTTTGAGTTTAAAGCATTAAATATGTTGCTTTGTTTGAAGTTGAGAAAAGAGATCAGATAAAAACAATTAAAATTTAAATTTAACTTACATTATGGTTGCGAGAAGCCCTATACAAAACCTCTTAATATATTCTATATAAATACAATCTGTACTTTGAGTTTAAAGTTCTAAAAATGTGGCTTTCTTTTAAAACTTCAACTCCGATAAGCTTAATTAAAATTTAACTTTGACTAGCGTTATTTTTACTTTTACCTCTGATTCGAATAAATGTAAAATCACGCTTAGAATGGAAGATTGTTTTTAACTTTCTTTTTCAGCCATTCTTGAGTCTAAATCGTAAATCACATCTAAGAAGGTTTGATGTGTTTTCTTAAGTTTCCCAAGTTGCAACTTCAACCTGCACGATTTATGTGCTAGAACACGTGTAAAGCATTAAAGTAATGAGACTATAACGTTGTTTTTGAGAAATCTGGCAGAATCTAAAAATAAATATACTTCTATTATTGAAATACAAACAGTGAAGTTTCCAGATCTTTTATGATCTCTCACTCTCTCTCTCTCTCTCTTAAAAACTGACGTTACATTTGTGAAATCTCAAACAGCAAAAGCACCTTTGTGAAAACAAAAACATATTTTTTTTTAGGAGGTCCGTTTCCTTATTGGATTGTTTTTACGCCAAACTACTCTATTGCAGTTGGCATCAGTAAAATAATCATATATCAAGTTCGTAAGCATGATGAGATCTTCTTCGAGATTCTTTCTCGTTGTAAATAATAAGGTTGGACCAAAAGTCGAAAGTATTCCAAACTAGAATGATAAACCTGCTCAAAAATATATTAAAAAAATTAAATCTAGTACGACAATTAATATAAAAATGAAACATATTTTTTGTACCCATAGATTTTAATACTATGGAAATACTATAGTATCTTTATCTAGATCTGGAATAATTTGTTTGCGATTTCTTTAAAATAACGGTGGAATTTATCATGAGGAATTAACCGCTTTCATTAGTTCTATTATAAAGTTTAATTTCTTTTCGCTATGAGATATCGTACGTACACCCCCTTGGCTGAGAATGAATTAAGAGTCAAATATCCACTTAATCTGCATATTATTTTATATTACATCTTTTTAATATGAATTGTTCTCACAAATTTTCTAAACAAATATTTTGGCGTTAACATGAGACATTAAAACATCTGTAGGTTTTATCAGACCTGCCAACTTTTAATCCCTTCCATTATCATTTTTCTCAGTGGTATTAAAATGGAATTAAAACTTCAATTTTAAGCAAACAAATGCGTTGTATTTGAAAAAAATTAAGTTGACAACCATGATAGTAACGCATATTAATATATAAGCTTAATTTTTGTAAGAATAGTGGTGATCAAAATCATTTAAAAATTAAATTTATAAAAGAAAAAATAGTATATATTTACTACCACTTTAAATATGAAAATAAAATCTCCGGCAAAATCCGGGAGAGTTGGCAGGTATGGTTATATATATATATATATATATATATATATATATATATACACAGAGATGCCAACTGCTCCGGACACGACAAAATAATTAAAAAAACGGTAAATAACTACAAAGTAAGTTTTGCAAATATTTGACTTTTTCTGCTCGCTGTTTAAAAGGTACAGCATGACGTAAGAACCACAAAGTGGTGAATTATACAACCCTACGAATTATTTAGAAGTAGTGGTGGATAAAAATTGAATTTATTAAACCAAGAATTACAATTGATAAACTACGACTTTAAAAGATATATCTGCTGTCCGGAGCAAGTTGGCATCTCTGTATATATATATATATATATTTAAGTTTTTAGCACTTGTGGCGGTCACGTAGGCATCATTTCTTTCATGGCCATGGGTGAAAGCCCTTATATAGCAAGACGGAAAAGAAAAAAACCTGGTACGAAAAACATTTCATTCCAGCATTTTTTTCGAAAAAAATGAAATATCTGTAACTATCAAGATTTCTTTTATAATTCTGGCATATATATAAAACTGCTTCTTTTCCAAGATAAAGTAGATATTGTTGAAAAATTTAAAAAAAGAATAAGTAAACTCCTCCCCAAAACTAGCTATAACTGAAATGGTTTTACTACCAGCCTTTCCCCTTTTCCGTCTCGCTTTCACCCCTATTCAGGGCAGTCAACAGTTTATACTTTTTGCAAAAAGTTATTCTAGTGGTATCTAAGTTTATGTTTTAATATATTATTTTTTATTCAATTAAACTTATTACCCTCACCACTACTAATAAATGATTTAAAAGTTCATATGCATCGCCACTTTTTCTACAAGTTTCATCTTTCAATGTATAATAATTTATCTTATGACGACCAGATTCAATGAGTCGGGTGAAAATTTTGGTAAAATTACCAAAAATTCTAAAAGTTTTGATTTTTAAATGTGCTCTATTCATGGGTGAAAGCCCTTATATAGCAAGACGGAAAAGAGAAAAGCCTGGTACGAAAAACATTTCATTCCAGCATTTTTTTCGAAAAAAATGAAATATCTGTAACTATCAAGATTTCTTTTATAATTCTGGCATATATATAAAACTGCTTCTTTTCCAAGATAAAGTAGATATTGTTGAAAAATTTAAAAAAAGAATAAATAAACTCCTCCCCAAAACTAGCTATAACTGAAATGGTTTTACTACCAACCTTTCCTCTTTTCCGTCTCTCTTTCACCCCTGGCTCTATTCTACAAAATGTTCTTCAAAAGCGCAGTATTGGCAGGCCTGTTCTTTCAACAGTGAACTTTAAACAAACGTGATGAACTTCTTGTACTACTTCCAATTTTTTTTTTAAAAAAGCAGTTAAATTTTACTTGTTCCTTCAATTTCGTCATAAAATCACAAATGCTGAAATTTGTCAATCTGAAATATAAAAACTCGAGCCATTTCCTCATGATGACACGTTTTTACTCATCTACAACTAAAATTTTTTAAGCAAGCCTACTTTAGAGCAAGCTGCTTTAATTATTTCCATTTAATTTTAATTACTCAAGCAAAGTGCTAGAAGAGTATATACAGCAACTTCAACTCCTGCTGATCATAATGACTCAACACAAACTGAACTTTAATTCACTATGAATGGGATAGGGGTCGCTTCGCCTCCCAGGTGTCCTGATAAATTGTATCACTAGGACTTTCGATCTCATTTTCCAAATTGGATATCAACTATCAATACACTTCTGCAGATTCTTTCCTTATTATTCTTTGACTTAAATTCTAGTCTCAGATTATATATTAAATTATATGAAATTGAGTTACCAATAATAGGATGGGTGCGTGTATGCCAAAAGCTGACAAGGCACTTCCAGATATCAATATCTGCACAGTTCTGGACTTCAGAACAGAAAAATCGAAGAAGGGTGGCTTTTCCTTCTGGATGTTCTTATCTTTTGCCTTCGAACGTTTTTGCAGACCCTTCAAGTGCAGGATGGCTCTTCTCTGAGGATGGTAGAGAGATGCAGGCCTGTAGAAGATGCCCAGTATGAAGGTCAAAGAGGTCATACCCGTTATCGCCTGAAGACCGAGCCTCCAACCTAATGAACTGATAAAAATAATGATAAGGTCATTTATTTTTCACAAATTAAAATGATATTAAAGTTGTATAATATATATAATTATGTGTAATAGTATGCAAAAATGTGAAAACACTTCCATTCTAAATTAAATAAATAATTGCAAGAAAATGAAGCGGTAAGATATTACCTGATTCAAAAAATTCATTCATTTCAAAATTATACAAATAATAAATAACAGTCGACATGTTTGAAGCGCTTCAAAGTTTGGCATGACTTTGACATGTTTGGCGCCCATTCTCAAAACTTTCCAGGCGTGAATGAAACTAAGCAAAAGTGATTTGAAATATAAAACGTAAAGTTGCCTACGAAAAATATAAAAAATAAAAATGAGAAACAAAACTAGACTTGATTCTCCCCCCCCCCCTCTAAGCCACCAAGTGTTTTCTTATTCGCGATCGCAACGAACTATAGGGGGCGTTGTTGTATGAGACGCATACCTGCGATTTCTACATGAACCGTCATTCAGTTACTCTAGAGACGTCGTTAATGTAGCATGTAGCATTGCAACGTTCCTTCTTTATTGTGACTAATTAAATTTAAAAAAGAAAAATGCTTGATATTCTTTCTTATGCAAACGAAAACAAAATGGTATCTCTTTTTATTAGAGAAGGAATATCCAAAACACATCGGAAAAATATTTGTACATTAACAGAAAAAAATATGCATATTCTTATAAGAGTTAAAACCTAATGCCCGAGAAATAGTTTTACTAAATTTAATGATATAACATGAAAGGCCCATTTAAACTTTACATTCTATAGTTTTAAGAATCATATTACTTCAAAAATTAAAATGAACAAAAAGTATACATAAGCTTCATAATTTTATGAAATTTAATTTTGTAAACAAAGTTTTTTGACAACAATTTTTATCAAAAAATTTCAAGTTTCAGTAAAAATCATTATTTAGAAACTAAGAAACGTAAAATAAAGAATGCTGACGAAACAAAAACAAACAATTCTTTTTTGTCGCCATTATTAGTGCTACGAAAATTCGTCTTTGGGATTTGCCAAAAACAAAACAAGATGCAATTTTATTTTTTCAGGAGGGAAATATTTTACCGAAAAAACGAAAATGTACCAATTCCCACAACATAAAACTTTATCTTGGTAAGCGTACGTTTTGGAAATGTTATTTCATTTGGAATCGTATTTATCAGAGTTCATATGACGATATGATTGTTTTGAATCTTTGCTAAACTCTATATCGGCTCATTTTCCATCGAAATCCGATTGACTATTTTGATTTTAAATAAAGTGTTTTATTTTATGAATTGTCGCAAAAATTTTAAGTGTAGATTAGCATTAGCGGCACTTAAAAACCGCCAAATCTGTAGCGGCGGTGGCGTTAATAAGTAAGTACCGAATTTTTATTCCATACTTTTCTGAATCATATTACTTCAAACATTGGAATATACAAGAAGTATACATAAACACATAATGTTATACCATTTAATTTTTCAAAAAAAGTATTTTGAGAACAATTTTTATCAAAAAATTATAAACTAAAAAACGGAAAATAAAGAATTCTTAGGATAAAAAAACGATTTCAAGAATTCTTTACATTGAAATAAAAACTTTCATATTGTTTCTTTTTTTATTATTCTTATAGTTCTTAATCAGACGTAAAAAACCATTCTGTAGAGAACCATCATCAAATGAAAAAAAAATATTTACAGTCAAATTTTTTATTGTAAAAATCATTGCACTTACCTGATTTATTATTCCCGGAGAATTCCAAAATGATAAGTTCCTTGTTTGAAAACTTTATTCTCAAATAATAGATGCATAGTTTATCCCTTCATTACTTTTAGATAACATACTATACAGCAAAATTTTATAATAGATATGAATTTGAATATGTAGCTAAAAACAGAATAGCTGAATTCTAGTTGAACTTATTCTTTCAACACTAAAAAATACTTACCAAGAAAGCGATTAAAATTAATTAAGAATCAGCACAAATGGCACTATTTCAAGTAACTTGGATAATTTTTTATTGTTGTTTTCCGAATTATATGGATACAGAAATATATACTATTCTATAACGAAGAAGAATATGTTATAACTATTACAATTCTGTATGTTCTGAATTCATATTTATTCACTGGAATGACGAAAGCAATGTTGACTTCACTTTAATTCGTAATGAATTGAAGACAGAAGAAATGCATTTTACCTTAATACACACATCTGTAACAGTATCCGAAATCGGAAGTCATCAGTTGCAAGTTTGTTGATAATAGAAATAAAAAATTATTGCGGAATTTTTCTTCAAATGTTTGGCGTGTTCTGTTCCTGAAAGATTTACTAATATTCTGGAGATTTTTTTCAAGTTCTTCGGCCTTTTCCTTAGGGAAATTTTGTTTCTTATTTGCTGCTAAAAAATGGCGTCTGATTCAGTCAATGTTTTCGATGGAACTAAATGAAAACGTGATAAATTAATGTCCGATATTTACAGGCTCCCGCTAGACGGCGTACTCGAGCGTTGCGATCGCGAATTATGTTTTTCACCTTTTTTCTTTCTTGTTTTTCTCGCTTTGTTTCTCATCTTTATTTTTACTGTTTGTGTGGACAACTTTGCATTTTTTATTTCAAAACACTTTTTTTTTAATACTCATTCACGTCTGGAAAGTGTTGAAAATGAGCGCCAAACATGTCGAAGCTATGCCGAACTTAGAAGCGCTTCAAACATGTCGACTGTTATTTACTATTTGTATATTTTGGAAGCGAATGAAGTTTTTTAATCGGGTAATACTTTTCTATACTAATTCTGTGCTAATAATCTTTTTTTTTTTTGCAACAAATGTTTTGAAGATTCGCATTAGCAAACATTTGGCGCTATTTGAAAAATCATACTAGCTGCTTTTAGAAATGATGTCATTCTTAGCCATGCTAAATTCAGATTGATCAAAATGAGGAAAGCAAGGCTCATTGATAGCGTTGTTTCCAACAATTTTGAAATCATTGAATGTTCTATCCCCTCAGCCACCATGCCTCCTTTCTTGGCTATAGTTGGTCTAAACTATCAGACAAGATTTTATTTCATTTAAAAAATTTTACCAAATTTGTTTGTTTTATTTTTAAATTTAATAAAAGACCAAATAGGAGAGATGATCATTAATGGCCGCTGGTCATTAACCCTTTCGCACCGACTGTCACAAATACGTGCCAGCATAAAACCGTATCAATCAGGGTAAAAAGATAAAACTGGTAATCAAACTATTTCTTTAGCCGTTTATTTGTAGGTGGAGTTATAATTGTTTGATTTATTTAATTCACCATTACTTTAGTTCAAAATAAAACTATTTAGTCATACTTTGAATTAACATTGATTATAAATATGATTAAACTAATAATAATTAAAGTAAAAGCAAAGTAAGTTTGTCAAATTAGCAACGACTACATTTAAGTTACCGTTTTTTATTTAATTACAACTTGATTATGATTTTGTACGAATGATTTTCTGAATCACCCGTCCCCAAGGGGTTAATGGTGCATGATGATTGATTCCCAGTCTTTAATGATAATTTTTCACCTATACTTGCATAAGAAATCTTTTAACTTCAGGATTGGTATAAATTTGATAAGCCTTTTTTCTGGTTTGGGACATCAGATGACTTTTTTCAGTCCTCGTATAAATGGGGTGCTAGGGAACCTACAGTTGTACTCACCTCACAGCCTGCGTGACAAGCAGAGGTACCGTTGCCATCCCAATTCCAGTACCAGATATCACAAATATTTCCATAAGCTCTCTCTTTTTCTTGAAGTACTGGCCAACCATGATGGAGGAGGTACTTCTGGTGAGACTAAAACCGGTACCGAGGATGATGGCGTAGCTGAAATATAGTTGATGGAACTGTGAGGCAAAGGAAGTGAAGAGGCATCCAAGGGCAGCGACTAATCCCCCAAGAATGGACAGAAGTCGAGTACTTTTGCGTCTACTGAGTGCTACTATGATAGGAGCGAAGAGGAATGTCACGGACATCGAAGCTGTACCAAGTATCACTGAAACACACAGAAAAAGAACAGCGTGAGCATTGCACTTGCTTTAAAATAATTTTTACATACCAACCCACTCTTCTACATTTAGCAGAAGATTTCGTTCTAATATATAATGTTATCGCGAATTTTCTATATTAGCGTTAAATGGTCTGTAGGTATTTCAAGTTTATTTCTCACCTGGTATAGTTTTGATCACTTGCCCATGGACTTGCAAGTGATCATGTAAAGGTTAACAACAAGATATTACTTGAAGACAAATAAGTCTTTACTTATTTTTTTCTATAATGTTTTGAATTATGTATTTATTAAATAAGATTTATTTGCTGTATTTTGTTTACTTTTCATTTCGCACCAAGACACAACACATTGCATCCCAAACTAGAGCATAGATGTTGCACCTTGGGGTACTTTGCAATGCTGTAAGCAATAATTTATTACTCCCTTTAAAATAACATATTTTTAATTTCAAACTTTTTCCAGATTTTTTTAAAAGGTAAGCGATGAGGTATTACTTTCATTTCTACTGTAATCGTACCCAAGTAAAAATAAAAATATTTATTTTCAAAGTGTCCCAAATAACAACGCCTTCCCCTATCAGCATATCCTACCACTTTATACACTTGAAAAATAGCTCCCGGAAAAAGCGGGAGAAGTTGAGAAAACCCAACTACTTTTCTGAGCTTGTTAAGTCATGAAATGATGAGTTATTGCAATTAATTGCTATAAGTTAGTTATTGCTGTTAATCATTGTTAAAAAGCGACAAGTTTTTATGCATATTCTTATGACAATAATGAGTTATAAATAATGAATTATAGCTGCAAAACTTTTAAGACTTTATTGGCTAAACAACAGCAAATAAAAAGTTATAGGACCTGACTCCAATGTCTATCAGTTTAATTCTGAGATATTCTCAGAACTGATGCGTAGATCATTATCATATCAAATATACTATTCACAAAATCCATTAGTCTTTTCATCATAATTTTTTAAAAAAAGTCTAAGAAACTCCAGCATGATTTTGAAAGCGTACATCACCTCCTAAGCTTGATAAATTACTACATCGGATGACAAGTACAGACTCAAAACTTGGTTAAAATTATTTTGCACTTCTTTTGACAGGATATGAAATTAATGGCAGAAGATCATGAATGATTGATGCTTCCGGGGATTTCAACACCTGAGTTCAAATAACCCAAGAACAATTTTTCCGGTGGTAACTTAAGTCAAATATTATTTGTTTTCGTAACATGTGTAAACGGTGAAGATTTGAAAATTATTGCTATAAATCATTGTTAAAAAGTGACAAGTTTGGATACATTTTCTTATGACTGCAACTTACTTGGATGCGATAGGTTTCCTTTATATTGCTTCATTGTTAATCTTTTTGTTTTGATCTTCTAGAAATAATCTACATATTTAAGAAATTATTGATCTATTGAGTCGATCTTCTTGATCTATGGATAAGCTATTAATCTATTGGAATTCGATTTAATTAAATACCGAACTTAGAACCAAATTAACACATTCACTGATAACTGGGTGAGGTGATTATACTATATCTATTCTTGAAGAATGGTTATCGATAAAGATAAAATTTAAGTTAAATTTTCTTATTTTAGCAACAATTTCCCTTTTTAAATGATTTATTTTAATAAACAGTTGTTATGTTAAAGCAGCTTAATTTCTGCAAAAAAAGTTGGATTGCCAGAATTACCAAAAATTCTGAACGGTTTGGTTTTTAAATGTCTACCACTCTATAAAATATTTTGCAAAACGCGTAGTAGTTGGCAGGCGTGTACAGGAAGATTACTTAACCCCTTGGGGACGGGTGATTGAGAAAAGCAGTCGTACAAAATCAGGATCAGGACGTAATTAAATAAAAAACGGTAACTTAAATTTAGTCGTTTCTAATTTGACACACTTACTTTGCTTGAACTTTAATTATTGTTAGTTTATTCATATATATAATCAATGTTAATTCAAAGTGCAACTAAATAGTTTTATTTTGAACAAAGTAATGGTGAATTAAATAAATCGAACAATTATAACTCCGCCCACAAATAAACTGCTAAAGAATTACTTTGGTCACCAGTTTTATCTTTTTACCCTGGTTAATACGGTTTTATGCTGGCACGCATTTGTGACAGTCGGCGCGAAAGGGTTAAATCCTATACCACAATGGTCTTTTCTTAACTTGCAACGGAGTATAGTTACCGAGTCAAATTTGCTACCTACAAACATTATCATTTACATGATGTGGTAGTTATCAATGTATAATTGAAAATAGGCTGAAAGTAGCTTACTTTTTATTTATTTGAAATAAATGGATGATAAGCAAGTGTCAGCCTGTCAAGAAGACTTTCGCGATTATGATGGAAATCCACAAAAATTTTAGGATGGAATAATCCACAAAAATTTTAAATGATTTTTTAGGACACAAAATTTTCAGCTGCAATTTCTCCATTGCGGAAACTGCGGAAACTAATAATTGGTGCACCGGAGTACCTGGCCAAAAAGGCCACCTCCGTAAATTATATGATTAAAAACTGAATCAAAGGCCATTGATATTAAAATTATTTGGGTTAGTAGACTTAATGTTAGTAGTTAAATAAAATTAAGGAAAAGAAAATAGAACAGGGATAACACAGACAAATAAAAACATATAGAAAAAAAAAAGATAAATAAAAAAGAAATAAATAAAAATTATTTATTTATTATAAATCATTATTTATATTTTATATATAATTATTGAAAAAATGAGCAGTTAGTAATTAGCATTGTTAGTAGTTGTATTAGTAAATTGAATCAGAATGAGCCGCAGTAATTCCGCGAAGTATTGGGCCAACCCAAGAAGGTGGAAAAGGGTAATGATGATAGAGGAGCCAGTCAGGGGGATGGAAAAATCATCAAACGATGAATTAGTTTTTAAAATGTAGTGGTAATTAACAGATCCACTAAAAGAGATTTTTGTTTGAAACGGTAGACACCCTGGTGACGAATTTCACTCGTCAAACGATGTCATCGGGTTAACTGATAGTTTGAATACTTAAGATATAGTTAGAAATATCTTGCATATTATCCTATAGGGTAGTTGACCAAGGCTAAAAGCTAATATAGATTAAGACGGAAAAGAGAAAAAATCTTTCTGGCATAGTTTGTTTCGGGAAAAATAAAATATTTATGACTACCAAGAGTTTTTTATAACATTTATAACATATATAAATGGCGTTTATCAGTTAATGTGATGCCCAAAAAAAAGTACGAAAAGTACTCTTAAACTATTATAGTACAAAATGAATTGAAAATATGAAATAATCAAGCTAATTTAATTCCCCTAATGCGTTTCTAGTTAAATAAAATAATTTTAAATTAACTAAAATTAGAATAAACATTCAATAGGAGACAGCTTACAGTGGTGACAATAAAAATTGTTAGAATTGCAGCGAAAATGGCAAAGTTAATGTCTTTTCTTAAGTAATAAAAATACAGACAACATCCAGAATTAAAGAAAGTTTAAATATGAACTAGATAAGATTCGCTGATATAAATAAGAAAAAAAATGGATTTTTACTTTATAAATTCATAAAAAGCAATTTTTACCATTATAAGATAATGTTCTATTCTTGATAAGTAAATACAAAACACGATCTCTATGATTAAATTATCCTCGTTAATAATAAATTTAAAAGTAATCTGATATTAGAATATTTTATTTAAACAAAACATTCTTTAAATAATCATCAAACTGACGATGTTCAGGAAAACTGTTTAATGAGTTTACAAGAAATTTAATAATGGAAATACATTTGTCGCCTTAATTGTAAAGCGCTGTCTGGCAACTGCCATTGCGAATTAACTAAATGAAGACTTCTAAAATTCCTTAAACGTAATTTCTCATCGTCTGCTCTCAAATTAATATCAAGAGAATTTAGTCGTCTGCCAAAAAGTAAAATGTCATTAATTTCGACAGTAGCTAGATTTTTATGCTCTGATCAATGTTGTCGTGTTTTTTTTCTTGGAGCTTTTCTATCGTTAGAAGACATTCTTAATAACTGTCAACAATGTCATCCCAAGTCAGTGGTTTGGTTCATTCGATTGTAGCTTTTTTGTTTATTTGTTTGGCAACATTCCTATCTTAGATCAGTGACAGCGTCATCATAGTTTCTTTTCTCCGTGATCTATTCAGTACAAAGTAAAAGTTATTGCTGTATTTTTGCTATGTCCATTCAGTTTGTTTATTTAAAAAGGGAAACGTAATCAAACATTATGAAAGAAAATGTCATCTTTGTTTTAGGAAAATTAAATCTTAGGTCGCTTTGAAAGAGAAGATGCATAAAAAAAAAACTAATGGCATATTGTCCTAAAAAATAGAGTAAGCATTTAAAATGGTGTATATATTGTATCTTACAACAGTTTAAACTGTAATAGTATAAATATAAACAAAAATTAAATCTGCATACAAATTAAATATACATATTAAATATATCTGAATGCAGAGTATTCAGAAATAACATGCCTTAATACACTACCCTACAATAATGAAAGACGCACTTTCTATTTTTGACATTTGACAAGATTATTAACAAGATTTTTAATCCCCAAACAAATGCCTGTCCTTTTCGTACATGTTTTCTTTCCTTATATTATCACATTTTGGTGTATGAACAGTAAGTATAAGGTCTTATCATTTGTAATTAAATTTTGTTTTATGATACAAAATTTGTGGAAACCCTTTATCATTTAGAGGTTTCTATTGAAAAGTACAAAAACTACTTAGAAAATTGATAGAAACTTTTTACATTTTCAAGATAATCGAATTGGACTTTTTAAAAGTACAATCTAAGTTCAATTTTTATTTTAAAAACTAGAAACAACAGTTTATGATTAAACAATTGGCGTAAATCACTTTCACAGTTTTGAAATAAAATGATGGTACGTAATTCATTTGAATTTTTTTCTAATGAAATCATAAATCATATTACTCGATTTCATTTTCAAATCTGATTATTAAAATACATCACAAATTGAATGAAATTTGTTTATCTGTTTTTAAACACGTAAAAAAGTTGTATAACTCGATGCTCATAGTAAGCTTAATAACGAATCATGTTTTGATAAGCCGAAAATTTAACAAATGATTTGATGATTTAAACAACACCTTTTAATATTACGAACATACAACTAGTAATAAATAAAAATTTTAGCAAAACCTGATTACAATAAATTAAAATTGAATAGCTTAAAAACTATGATTTTTGAGAAAGTAATCAAAAAACTAAATTTGCCAGCAAACTCTAACAGACGTTCACTGCAGTGATTGATCTGAACTTTCGATTGTTTGTCACAATAATTCTAAAATGTGACTGCTTTATTTGATTTAACCAAAGACGGAACTCATTTTATAAATGAAGGAAGAACTTAATTGAACAGTCGGTTTTCATCAATCTTTTAAACCTAACTGAATTTTCACAACAGACATCTAAAGGGTAATTTAGACTTTATCAGACGTGTGTACTGACGAGCAATGAAAAAGTAAATTATTGCAGAAAAAATAAAAGATTGGGAGATTAAAGACCTTTTTATGTCTGGTAAAGAATTATTTGATGTTATATTTTGGAGACATTAGTTATTTAAGTGTGAAAGAGGTATAGGATGAATTCACTTCGAGGAAGGGTTATTTGGCATTGGATAATACAAAATAAAACATTGTCATGATTATGGGCAACGAATAGCACGACGACAGTTTTTTTCTTTCAAGAGACATAATTTAGAACACAATTATAGACGCTCATATAGAAAAATAGACATTTAAAAGTGTTAAAAATAAAAACCATTAAACATTTTAACGATGCTTTAACATAGGCTATTATTTTGCAATGTATGTGTCAAAAATATAATCGAATTTCCAGTTGTAAATCGGTTATAATTAAAATAAAATTAAATAAATGTTTTTATCGTAACATACATTACTAAGAGAAACATTGTAATTTATATATTATAAATATGTGTTATCTTAGATAAAAGTGAAAAACAACGTGAATAATTCACAAATTAAGTAAAAAAAAATTTTTTTTTAACAGCAGGCACTGAATTTATCGTTTTTCACCATGTAAAGTGCTAGAAGTGTTGCTTATTTTGTGTTGCCTTGTTACCAAATTTACGAAGCGAGCAACATTTCCCACCCTACAATGCCACAAATACCGGTTCATAATATTTGTCACATTCCCACATCGCACACAACAGGCGACAACACACAGAGAGAAGCATCCATGCCCTAAGCGGGATTCGAACTCGCTGCCATTGGCTTCGCAGTCAGGCACGCAAACCGCTCGGCCACTTGGCCAGCCTAAGTACAAAATGGACACAATGTATTTTCACTTTAGTCTACGGAGTGCAAAGTAAACCCTATCATTTTAGATACGTTATCTTTCCTCCCCCATTTCGCGAGGGATTATTGAATAAACTGAAGAGAAAAAAATTTGCTGCATTCTTACAAGTACTTGGTCTTACTTCATTAGGCTGTGGGAAATTCAAATCTAAAATTAAAATCGTTTCGATAGCTACAGGTTTTTTCAAAAAAGATATTTTTAGTTTAGTTTGTTTATTGTCTGTAAGTATAAGTTTACAAAGAACGTATATGCTTATAAAAAACCCACATATTTATTATACATGTATATACACTTGTCCCCCATTGTTTGTTATAAAAGCAAACAGTTTGCATTTTAACTAATTGAACCATAAACTAATACCTCTTATTATTTCAAATATGCAACTAGTAAAGAAAATAAAAGTATTGCAAAAATTAAATCCAAATAAATTTCTTAAAAAACTTAATTCAATTTGCGAACAAGCCACAAAACCGGAAAATTTGCAAGCAAGCACAAGCAGACGTTGATTTCACAGATTGATCTAAACCTTATGTTGCTCATCATGTATTTTTAAGATCATTCTGAAGCGTGACTGTTTTATAAGTATTAAAGTAATTTCATTTTGATCTAACCAAAGAACGAACCCTAACTCAATTCGTAAATGAAAAAAAAAAAAAAAAAGAACTTTATATAACGCCATTTTCATCGTTCCTTAAGCCTAATTGAATCTTCACAATAAACATCCACAGTAATTTATTCTTCAACAGACGTGTGTACTGACGAGCGATAAAAAAGTAACTTAATTAATGCATGGAGAATAAAAGATTTAGAGAATAAAACCTTTTTTATGTCTAGTAAAGAATTATTTGAAGCTAAACTTTGATGTCATTAGTTATTTAAGTGTGAAAGAGGTGCAAGACGCATTCACTTCGTGGAATGGTTATTTGGCGTCGAATGCTACATAGTGGAACAATGTTTTCATTTTGGTCAACGAATAGAATATTTTAAAGTTAAGTGAGGAATGGCGACAGTTTTCTTCTTTTAAAAGGCATTAAGAGTAATAATTTGAAACGCTTTTTACAACATTGACAGAGATAAATAGCCATTTAAAAGGGAAGAAAATAAAATCTCATTTAACTTTTTAATTCTTGGCTATTTATTTTAAAATAACTTTCGTGCCAAATATCGAATGGAAGTTTTAGTTATAAATGATTGGCTACAATCAAATAAAAACTTTAAGAATGGTTCTTTCAATAAAGTACAGTGTTAACAAAGCATAGTCAAATATAATGAGGGTAAGTGTTTTATTTAACTTTTTAAGAAGGAATAATGGTTGTTAGAAAAACAAATTATTTATATTTTTCTTAAATGAAAGGCTAGTTGCAAGAACAAAGTAAATTTCGAATCACAAATTGTCCGTTAGAGACAAATAAAAGTTTAAAAAAACTATGTTGTTTTTCACACACTACTTAACTTTAAAGATATGCTAAAGTTAAATATTTGCTTAGTTCTTTGACAAATTGAAACAGCTATATAATGTTCAAATTGTCTTATTAATAATTTTTAGCTTTCAATTATATATTTTTAGATTTGAAAATTTGAACTTTGTTCACGCATCAATCCTCTGAATCAGATTGTTGCTCAATTTTGTGTTTAATAAAATAACGTTTTTTTTTTTAAGTATTTATCTGTAAAATGATTTTCAAAATAAAAAGTGCCAATTTATTCATATATATATATATATATATATATATATATATATATATATATATATATATATATATATATATATATATATATATATATATATATATCCCAATAGTTGATATGTTTCCAAATCAATTAAAATATATGTAGAAAAATCAGTCATAGGATATCATAGGAATAATTAGATAAAATACAAAGCTTAATTGTTATTTTCTTACTTTTAAGAGTGTGAATAATTTAAATTATTTATAAGAATTTTTCAGAGCTTTTTTGTCATAGAAAATAAATAAAAACCAGTTTATGTGTCTTAAACTATGTAATTGAAAATTATATACTCAGTGAAAAACATCAGTAATCTCAAAACCAAAACTGGTGGGAAGTACTTTACACGAAAATAGTGTAAAGTAGTTGCCACCATTTTTGTGTATTTCACTACACGAAGAGCAAAAAAAGCTCTGTTCCAATCCAGTGGCTTTTAACAAGCCGCTAAAAACATGAGTTTTGACTTATTTTTTAGTTCAAGCAACAAATTTTAAAAGGATTAAAAGAGTATTCACTCAATAAAAAAATAATTTTATTGGTTTTTGTTTAGTATTATTGTTGTCTAATTGCCACATGAAACTAGGTATATTTTCGCTATTTTGAAAACATAAATTATATTTATTTTAACTATACAATTTAAGTTAAAAGAAGTTAAATTATCAATAGAAATTCATTAAATTATTTTAAATAATAATAGCAATAATAATAAAAATACGCTGCATTTGTATGTCACAGCTTTAAAGAGATAGTCTGCTTCCATTGTAAATGTTTGTTTAGATTTTTTGGTGAAAATTAAAATGATATTCCACTACGTTAGTGTTTTTAACTTACAGATTTCTGAAAAATCTCTCATTTTCAGTAATGTAAGTTTGATATTTTTTCTACAGGTGCTTGCGCAATTACTTCAAATTTTATGTACGGGTGCAGACAGAAGCCAACGCAAATTTGCAAAATTTCTTTTTTTTCATTTACGTTAGTTTCCTTTTTTTTTCACGGACGCCTGCACATTTCGCCAAAACTCAAACGTGTATGCTTAAAGAGCACAATTATTTCAAATCTTACTACCAGAGCGTACAGAAGTTAACGCAAATAATCTACTTCTCTAGATAATCAAGATAAAGAGCGAAGGAATTGTAAAGAATTCGATGATATAATGATAAATAAATGTTACAGGTATACCTTTAAATTAGAAATAAATAACTATTTAATACGTAAAAATTACCTATATAACTTCTATTAATTTTATACTAATTTATCTGTGGAAAAACTGGGTCGTTCAATGAAATTTTCAGATCAAAAATAATAAACATTAAAACGTAGATCAATACGTTTTTCTGTAGAATAATAGAAAATGAAACAGACCAAAAAAGTCAAATAAAAGCCTTTGAATAACTCCTAAAAAAGTTTTTTTGGAAAATTCTTCTTTAATTTTAATTGGCTAATCTTGTTACGATATAAAATAAAATCATTGATTATTTCTTTTTAACACTGTAACGATTTTCTCTAGAAAAACGCGTTTTAAATTTTGGTTAGATATTTGGTTTTTCAAACAACAATAAATTATAAACATCTCGATCCCTGAACCTCTAAGAGATGTCATTAAAGCTTTATTATAATTTTTAAAAATTGGATAAATTTTTTTTTTCACGCAGTAAATAAAATTTTAAAATATGGTTTGAAAAAAAAAATATTGAATCTGCATCATCCTGCAAAAGTAAACAATTTTCAATTTAAAAATTTGATTGTTGTATTAATCCTATTACCGAAGTTTATGTTATAACAATAAAGCTTATAATTAACGCGAATTTTCCAGTGCATTAACGACATTTAAATAGTAACATTCATCATCTTTCCCATCATTACACTCTCTATCATAAGAGCCAATTTGCATAAACATTTTTCTTCGCCAAATCCTTTTCTCTCAACAATTCAAAACCAATAACCGATTATTACATTCAAGAATAATTCTAATCTGCGACATTTTTCATCTCCTAAACAATTCCTCTCAGGCATTAGTAGTCATGATTACCTTTAAGCTACTTTAATTTCTCCCCACCCCCTGTAAAGACGACAGATGATTGGATAAAAGTACCGCAGCGGCATACTTGTCTAATAACAGCTCTATGGGTGGCATGCATTCAAATAATCGCCAAAACCCTTCCATTTTGTAGTTCCGTTCTTTTTGGCGAGATCGGTTATTTTCCCAGCATTCCAGAGGACGTCCCGTGAACATCATTAAGAAGCCTTAATTACTATTCAGTGCAACGAGTGGGGTGAGGAGATGTGAAAAAGGTTTTTGAAAAGTGTGGCAACGCGCCCCATTTGTCTTCTTGTACTTAATGACCGTATGAGTGACTTTTGATGTCAGTGGAAGCTTTGACAAAAAAGAAAAAGGACACGTCGGAAGAGATTGGCGCTTCTGGTCTTGATTTTAGTTGCTTCTAGCTTCCATATAAAACTTCTAATAATAGTCTTTCATTATTTGAACTTAAAGAAAAGGTCCTTTTCAAACTCATATCTTGTTCTTTATTATTCTATAATAGTTAGCTTTAAAAGTTTATTAGTCTAGATTGGTTAAATTTGATAATAAGACTACGAGCCATCGATCATTGTCAACGTTGTTTTTAAATGATTACACGCTTCCGAAGTTGTCAAAATTCTAAAACTAAGTCTCGGCCAAATTGTATTTAATGATTTTGACAGGCAGGGAAAGTGTTGCAGTGGCCGAAGGAGTGATTGATTATATAGAGATTTATTCAGATCTATATTTTCAAAGGAAAAAGCAATTAAATGTTGCATTTCGAAATGGAATACAAAATAAGAAACTCGTTTTGCATTTATGTATTTGCTGTTTGAAATAAAGTGAAAAAAAAATCATTTCTTGTTGAATTATCTGTTGATTGGAGTTGACTGCTAGGAAAGATGAAATAAATTGAATTCGAATAAATGTGATTTATGTTTCTTTTGTAAAACTATGTAAAGTTAGAAAGAAGCGTGCATGAAAAAGTTTTAACTTTCATTCCATTTTGACAGTTTCATTAGTCGTTTTAAAATAAGCCCACTTAATCGATGTATCTATACTTCATAAAACGTTTCATACAGTTTAACTTTTAGTCATGAAATAATATAAAAAATAAATATTTTTTATGATTTTTATTAAAAAATTGCGGATTAAATTTTCTTTTTTTTTTCTTTCTTACTTTCTTTTTTTAGTTTAGTTGATTAATCAAAAACGAAATATACATTTTGCTACGACTCTCAATATAAAAATAAAACCTCACGAAATCAGGAAACTCGGTAGTAACAGAAAACTGTCGAGGTTACTTATTAGACGGAAAGATGACGCAATTTAGGTTGCACTACAGTTTCAGTTATTGGTCAGAATACGGTACATATAGCGGCCAAAATCAATTTTTTATTTTAAACACTCTTATTTATTCACATTGCTAAATTTTATTGTAAATAAGTAAAGATATATATTATTAAATATTATAATTAATAATATAGTATAGGTGGGAAGTAAACTTTATAGTAAATATGTTTCACTGTTGAAAGTAAATACTTACGGAACATTAAGGGCTAATACATCGCACTTGATTTTTTGTATGACTTGGTAGCTAATATGTCATATTTCCCAGAAAACTGCTGATTAATGTCAAAATAGCCCTATCACTTTTTATTTTATTTCAATAGGATCAATTCTGTGATCGTATTTTTAAAAATTCTTTTTCTCAGGACCAATTTTCGACCAATTTTTCTCACACTTTGTATTTTGCCTTGTAAAATTACATTCTTAAAATGGTATAAAAAATTGTATACCTAACAATCCAAAATTCTTTTGACCATCATTAAAAAAAATAATAAAAATTAATAAATATTTGCTGAAAGTTATTTATTTTTTTTTTTTTTTGTATAGAATTACCTTTGGATGAACGAATTTTATAAACACGTGCTATAATTTTTCCATTCATTTGAAAAGCTCTCGAGATGTGGAGAAATACGCAAGAAGTAAAATAACATTAATTAGTCCAAATTTTAGACCACTCTCTTAACCACACTATTGGGAGAGGATTTCCCATATTACGGTAACCACTGTATTTTTAATGGCCAGAAATCCACATCCTTCGAAAAAAACCTATTTTTTTCGGAGGAAGAACGTTTTCGTGTCTGATTTCGCAACTAAAAACATACCCTCCAACTTATGAGGATTTTGAAAATAATTCTTTCTAGTGGTAGCGAACCAAAGTAGAAATTTTTAAAGCAAATGGATCTCTCATAAAACTTTTATCAGAACTTAAGAATCTAGCCCTATGGCCTGCACTTTCATAAGTAATAGTGGACAAGTTACGCTAAAATTAATTTTTTTTAAATATTAAGACATTAATTTTGCTACCGTCTGAAAAGAAGATTTCTGAAACTACGGAAATTCCGTAGCAGTTGGAGGGTATGTAAAAATATCCTCTGCTCTAAATAATTTGCATGTTTGAGGTCATCAATTCGAACCATTAAAATTAAGTTCTTAAACATGAAAATCCGATCATTAGATCAAAAGTTAATCAAGGTGGTCCTTTTTTCATTCTTTTGAGTACTGAACAGAATTGTTTATATCCAGTGAATATTTCTTCCTGATATGTACCACTTCAGCTTTACCAAAGCACTATCATACCTGCAAACTCTTCCGGATTTTCCGCAAGATTTTATTTTCATATTTAAAGTGGTAGCAATACTCAGGTTATTCCAATTAACTTTTTGAATTATAATGATAATTATAGATGAGACTGACCACCACTACATATAAATAATTACAATAAATATATCAAAGCATAATAATCTTTACGAAAGCAATTTTCAACGAAATCAAAATATAAATAAATTTTTGAATCAGATTGATTTTCGGTCATTGTTTTACAACCACTCTGAAAATCCATTCTCGGAAGGAGTGAAAGTTGGCAGGTATGCACTATTTCTTAACTTCAGACAGACATATAACATTTTTATGATATGGTATATTATTTATGCACACAAATTATTTATATAGTATGGACAGAACTATCTTGATTCTGAAAATTAACTCTTAATAATAAAATTCTTGTTCTATCATTTTGTTATTCTTTGATAAAAGGAATCTTTCTTTAAAAAATGCTAGGCTTTAAGCGACTTATCTAAACGGTATATCACAGTTTTGATTTTAGATAATCCTTTCTGAGATTGATTTTTATAGTGAGGAAAATTTTCGTTGCTGTGGTAAAATTTGTTTCTTAATGCATACCTGCCAACTTTCACTCTTTTCGATAATGGATTTTCAGAGTGTTTGTAAAACAATAAACGAAAAACAGTCTGACTCACAAATATACTTATATTTTGATCCCGTTGAAATTCGCTTGTGCAAAGAGTATCATTCTTTGATATATTTATTGTAATTATATATATGTAGTGGTGGTCAAACTCATTTATAATTTTCATTATAATTCAAAAAATTAATTGGAATAACCTGAGTATTGCTACCACTTTAAATATGAAAATAAAATCTTCCGGAACAGTTGGCAGGTATTTTAATGCATATCCTTGTTTTTGTTAATTTGATAAATAAAATACACAGGAAATATTTCCTTAATCTAGACAGGGGAAAAAATTTCTTAACAAGTTGATTGCCAGGCTAATTTTACATGACTTGTCCGTCTGGCCAAATGGCAGATAACTTCTGACTAAATTTGCGAATATTAGACTGATTTTGCTAGTTTTTTAAAAGGTTTAGTTTGACATATTAGAAATAAGTGGTGAATTATATAAGTTCACGAATTATTTAGAAATAATGGTAGATAACTTCTGACTAAATTTGCGAATATTAGACTGATTTTGCTAGTTTTTTAAAAGGTTTAGTTTGACATATCTGAAATAAGTGGTGAATTATATAAGTTCACGAATTATTTAGAAATAATGGTAGATAACTTCTGACTAAATTTGCGAATATTAGACTGATTTTGCTAGTTTTTTAAAAGGTTTAGTTTGACATATCTGAAATAAGTGGTGAATTATATAAGTTCACGAATTATTTAGAAATAATGGTAGATAACTTCTGACTAAATTTGCGAATATTAGACTGATTTTGCTAGTTTTTTAAAAGGTTTAGTTTGACATATCTGAAATAAGTGGTGAATTATATAAGTTCACGAATTATTTAGAAATAATGGTAGATAACTTCTGACTAAATTTGCGAATATTAGACTGATTTTGCTAGTTTTTTAAAAGGTTTAGTTTGACATATCAGAAATATGTGGTGAATTATATAAGTTCACGAATTATTTAGAAATAATGGTAGATAACTTCTGACTAAATTTGCGAATATTAGACTGATTTTGCTAGTTTTTTAAAAGGTTTAGTTTGACATATCAGAAATAAGTGGTGAATTATATAAGTTCACGAATTATTTAGAAATAATGGTAGATAACTTCTGACTAAATTTGCGAATATTAGACTGATTTTGCTAGTTTTTTAAAAGGTTTAGTTTGACATATCTGAAATAAGTGGTGAATTATATAAGTTCACGAATTATTTAGAAATAATGGTAGATAACTTCTGACTAAATTTGCGAATATTAGACTGATTTTGCTAGTTTTTTAAAAGGTTTAGTTTGACATATCAGAAATAAGTGGAGAATTATATAAGTTCACGAATTATTTAGAAATAATGGTAGATAACTTCTGACTAAATTTGCGAATATTAGACTGATTTTGCTAGTTTTTTAAAAGGTTTAGTTTGACATATCTGAAATAAGTGGTGAATTATATAAGTTCACGAATTATTTAGAAATAATGGTAGATAACTTCTGACTAAATTTGCGAATATTAGACTAATTTTGCTAGTTTTTTAAAAGGTTTAGTTTGACATATCAGAAATAAGTGGTGAATTATATAAGTTCACGAATTATTTAGAAATAATGGTAGATAACTTCTGACTAAATTTGCGAATATTAGACTGATTTTGCTAGTTTTTTAAAAGGTTTAGTTTGACATATCAGAAATAAGTGGTGAATTATATAAGTTCACGAATTATTTAGAAATAATGGTAGATAACTTCTGACTAAATTTGCGAATATTAGACTGATTTTGCTAGTTTTTTAAAAGGTTTAGTTTGACATATCAGAAATAAGTGGTGAATTATATAAGTTCACGAATTATTTAGAAATAATGGTAGATAACTTCTGACTAAATTTGCGGATATTAGACTGATTTTGCTAGTTTTTTAAAAGGTTTAGTTTGACATATCAGAAATAAGTGGAGAATTATATAAGTTCACGAATTATTTAGAAATAATGGTAGATAACTTCTGACTAAATTTGCGAATATTAGACTGATTTTGCTAGTTTTTTAAAAGGTTTAGTTTGACATATCAGAAATAAGTGGAGAATTATATAAGTTAACGAATTATTTAGAAATAATGGTAGATAACTTCTGACTAAATTTGCGAATATTAGACTGATTTTGCTAGTTTTTTAAAAGGTTTAGTTTGACATATCTGAAATAAGTGGTGAATTATATAAGTTCACGAATTATTTAGAAATAATGGTAGATAACTTCTGACTAAATTTGCGAATATTAGACTGATTTTGCTAGTTTTTTAAAAGGTTTAGTTTGACATATCAGAAATAAGTGGTGAATTATATAAGTTCACGAATTATTTAGAAATAATGGTAGATAACTTCTGACTAAATTTGCGAATATTAGACTGATTTTGCTAGTTTTTTAAAAGGTTTAGTTTGACATATCTGAAATAAGTGGTGAATTATATAAGTTCACGAATTATTTAGAAATAATGGTAGATAACTTCTGACTAAATTTGCGAATATTAGACTGATTTTGCTAGTTTTTTAAAAGGTTTAGTTTGACATATCAGAAATAAGTGGAGAATTATATAAGTTCACGAATTATTTAGAAATAATGGTAGATAACTTCTGACTAAATTTGCGAATATTAGACTGATTTTGCTAGTTTTTTAAAAGGTTTAGTTTGACATATCTGAAATAAGTGGTGAATTATATAAGTTCACGAATTATTTAGAAATAATGGTAGATAACTTCTGACTAAATTTGCGAATATTAGACTAATTTTGCTAGTTTTTTAAAAGGTTTAGTTTGACATATCAGAAATAAGTGGTGAATTATATAAGTTCACGAATTATTTAGAAATAATGGTAGATAACTTCTGACTAAATTTGCGAATATTAGACTAATTTTGCTAGTTTTTTTAGTTTGACATATCAGAAATAAGTGGTGAATTATATAAGTTCACGAATTATTTAGAAATAATGGTAGATAACTTCTGACTAAATTTGCGAATATTAGACTAATTTTGCTAGTTTTTTTAGTTTGACATATCAGAAATAAGTGGTGAATTATATAAGTTCACGAATTATTTAGAAATAATGGTAGATAACTTCTGACTAAATTTGCGGATATTAGACTGATTTTGCTAGTTTTTTAAAAGGTTTAGTTTGACATATCTGAAATAAGTGGTGAATTATATAAGTTCACGAATTATTTAGAAATAATGGTAGATAACTTCTGACTAAATTTGCGAATATTAGACTGATTTTGCTAGTTTTTTAAAAGGTTTAGTTTGACATATCAGAAATAAGTGGTGAATTATATAAGTTCACGAATTATTTAGAAATAATGGTAGATAACTTCTGACTAAATTTGCGAATATTAGACTGATTTTGCTAGTTTTTTAAAAGGTTTAGTTTGACATATCTGAAATAAGTGGTGAATTATATAAGTTCACGAATTATTTAGAAATAATGGTAGATAACTTCTGACTAAAGTTGCGAATATTAGACTGATTTTGCTAGTTTTTTAAAAGGTTTAGTTTGACATATCAGAAATAAGTGGAGAATTATATAAGTTCACGAATTATTTAGAAATAATGGTAGATAACTTCTGACTAAATTTGCGAATATTAGACTGATTTTGCTAGTTTTTTAAAAGGTTTAGTTTGACATATCTGAAATAAGTGGTGAATTATATAAGTTCACGAATTATTTAGAAATAATGGTAGATAACTTCTGACTAAATTTGCGAATATTAGACTAATTTTGCTAGTTTTTTAAAAGGTTTAGTTTGACATATCAGAAATAAGTGGTGAATTATATAAGTTCACGAATTATTTAGAAATAATGGTAGATAACTTCTGACTAAATTTGCGAATATTAGACTAATTTTGCTAGTTTTTTTAGTTTGACATATCAGAAATAAGTGGTGAATTATATAAGTTCACGAATTATTTAGAAATAATGGTAGATAACTTCTGACTAAATTTGCGAATATTAGACTAATTTTGCTAGTTTTTTTAGTTTGACATATCAGAAATAAGTGGTGAATTATATAAGTTCACGAATTATTTAGAAATAATGGTAGATAACTTCTGACTAAATTTGCGGATATTAGACTGATTTTGCTAGTTTTTTAAAAGGTTTAGTTTGACATATCAGAAATAAGTGGTGAATTATATAAGTTCACGAATTATTTAGAAATAATGGTAGATAACTTCTGACTAAATTTGCGAATATTAGACTGATTTTGCTAGTTTTTTAAAAGGTTTAGTTTGACATATCTGAAATAAGTGGTGAATTATATAAGTTCACGAATTATTTAGAAATAATGGTAGATAACTTCTGACTAAATTTGCGAATATTAGACTGATTTTGCTAGTTTTTTAAAAGGTTTAGTTTGACATATCAGAAATAAGTGGAGAATTATATAAGTTCACGAATTATTTAGAAATAATGGTAGATAACTTCTGACTAAATTTGCGAATATTAGACTGATTTTGCTAGTTTTTTAAAAGGTTTAGTTTGACATATCTGAAATAAGTGGTGAATTATATAAGTTCACGAATTATTTAGAAATAATGGTAGATAACTTCTGACTAAATTTGCGAATATTAGACTAATTTTGCTAGTTTTTTAAAAGGTTTAGTTTGACATATCAGAAATAAGTGGTGAATTATATAAGTTCACGAATTATTTAGAAATAATGGTAGATAACTTCTGACTAAATTTGCGAATATTAGACTGATTTTGCTAGTTTTTTAAAAGGTTTAGTTTGACATATCAGAAATAAGTGGTGAATTATATAAGTTCACGAATTATTTAGAAATAATGGTAGATAACTTCTGACTAAATTTGCGAATATTAGACTGATTTTGCTAGTTTTTTAAAAGGTTTAGTTTGACATATCAGAAATAAGTGGTGAATTATATAAGTTCACGAATTATTTAGAAATAATGGTAGATAACTTCTGACTAAATTTGCGGATATTAGACTGATTTTGCTAGTTTTTTAAAAGGTTTAGTTTGACATATCAGAAATAAGTGGAGAATTATATAAATTCACGAATTATTTAGAAATAATGGTAGATAACTTCTGACTAAATTTGCGAATATTAGACTGATTTTGCTAGTTTTTTAAAAGGTTTAGTTTGACATATCAGAAATAAGTGGAGAATTATATAAGCTAACGAATTATTTAGAAATAATGGTAGATAACTTCTGACTAAATTTGCGAATATTAGACTGATTTTGCTAGTTTTTTAAAAGGTTTAGTTTGACATATCTGAAATAAGTGGTGAATTATATAAGTTCACGAATTATTTAGAAATAATGGTAGATAACTTCTGACTAAATTTGCGAATATTAGACTGATTTTGCTAGTTTTTTAAAAGGTTTAGTTTGACATATCAGAAATATGTGGTGAATTATATAAGTTCACGAATTATTTAGAAATAATGGTAGATAACTTCTGACTAAATTTGCGAATATTAGACTGATTTTGCTAGTTTTTTAAAAGGTTTAGTTTGACATATCTGAAATAAGTGGTGAATTATATAAGTTCACGAATTATTTAGAAATAATGGTAGATAACTTCTGACTAAATTTGCGAATATTAGACTGATTTTGCTAGTTTTTTAAAAGGTTTAGTTTGACATATCAGAAATAAGTGGAGAATTATATAAGTTCACGAATTATTTAGAAATAATGGTAGATAACTTCTGACTAAATTTGCGAATATTAGACTGATTTTGCTAGTTTTTTAAAAGGTTTAGTTTGACATATCTGAAATAAGTGGAGAATTATATAAGTTCACGAATTATTTAGAAATAATGGTAGATAACTTCTGACTAAATTTGCGAATATTAGACTAATTTTGCTAGTTTTTTAAAAGGTTTAGTTTGACATATCAGAAATAAGTGGTGAATTATATAAGTTCACGAATTATTTAGAAATAATGGTAGATAACTTCTGACTAAATTTGCGAATATTAGACTAATTTTGCTAGTTTTTTAAAAGGTTTAGTTTGACATATCAGAAATAAGTGGTGAATTATATAAGTTCACGAATTATTTAGAAATAATGGTAGATAACTTCTGACTAAATTTGCGAATATTAGACTGATTTTGCTAGTTTTTTAAAAGGTTTAGTTTGACATATCTGAAATAAGTGGTGAATTATATAAGTTCACGAATTATTTAGAAATAATGGTAGATAACTTCTGACTAAATTTGCGAATATTAGACTGATTTTGCTAGTTTTTTAAAAGGTTTAGTTTGACATATCAGAAATAAGTGGAGAATTATATAAGTTCACGAATTATTAAGAAATAATGGTAGATAACTTCTGACTAAATTTGCGAATATTAGACTGATTTTGCTAGTTTTTTAAAAGGTTTAGTTTGACATATCTGAAATAAGTGGTGAATTATATAAGTTCACGAATTATTTAGAAATAATGGTAGATAACTTCTGACTAAATTTGCGAATATTAGACTAATTTTGCTAGTTTTTTAAAAGGTTTAGTTTGACATATCAGAAATAAGTGGTGAATTATATAAGTTCACGAATTATTTAGAAATAATGGTAGATAACTTCTGACTAAATTTGCGAATATTAGACTAATTTTGCTAGTTTTTTAAAAGGTTTAGTTTGACATATCAGAAATAAGTGGTGAATTATATAAGTTCACGAATTATTTAGAAATAATGGTAGATAACTTCTGACTAAATTTGCGAATATTAGACTGATTTTGCTAGTTTTTTAAAAGGTTTAGTTTGACATATCAGAAATAAGTGGTGAATTATATAAGTTCACGAATTATTTAGAAATAATGGTAGATAACTTCTGACTAAATTTGCGGATATTAGACTGATTTTGCTAGTTTTTTAAAAGGTTTAGTTTGACATATCAGAAATAAGTGGAGAATTATATAAGTTCACGAATTATTTAGAAATAATGGTAGATAACTTCTGACTAAATTTGCGAATATTAGACTGATTTTGCTAGTTTTTTAAAAGGTTTAGTTTGACATATCAGAAATAAGTGGAGAATTATATAAGTTAACGAATTATTTAGAAATAATGGTAGATAACTTCTGACTAAATTTGCGAATATTAGACTGATTTTGCTAGTTTTTTAAAAGGTTTAGTTTGACATATCTGAAATAAGTGGTGAATTATATAAGTTCACGAATTATTTAGAAATAATGGTAGATAACTTCTGACTAAATTTGCGAATATTAGACTGATTTTGCTAGTTTTTTAAAAGGTTTAGTTTGACATATCAGAAATAAGTGGAGAATTATATAAGTTCACGAATTATTTAGAAATAATGGTAGATAACTTCTGACTAAATTTGCGAATATTAGACTGATTTTGCTAGTTTTTTAAAAGGTTTAGTTTGACATATCTTAAATAAGTGGTGAATTATATAAGTTTACGAATTATTTAGAAATAATGGTAGATAAAAATCTACTAAATTGAATTTATTAAACCAAGAATCACAATTGATAAACTACTACTTGAAAATATTTATTCGCTGTCTTGAGCAAGTTGGCATCTCTGAGTATGTAAATAAAACTAATTTTGTGTGTTCTATATTGCATTAATTTCTTCACACCATTTCAGTAGCGATACCAATATTAAAAAAATTTAAAATTTATTCGAATTATGTGTTTCTAATGATCTTGGCTTCGCCGGTCATCGGGGAACCCCGTGGCGCTACGAACAAACTCAGTGCCGGTCACCGGTGACTCCCATGGCATTTAACGTGTTAAATGAAAGATATAATTTACATAGGAAACATTGTCTCACTTGTCTGCATCTTGAATATTTAAGTCTCTTAAATCACTCCCTTTGAAAAAAGTGGGGAGCATATAGGGGAGTTTTCAATTATAATTTATGAACAAATCTTTCTAAGGAAAAAAAGCCTTGGTTGTTAATTTTTCAGAACAGACACCCTTTTTTTTAGTAATAACCCTAACAAAAGCCTTCGAAGTATATGTTTTGAATAATTATATGCATGCATGCCAACTCCTCCGTTTTCTGCAAACTTTTTATACAGTGATAAAGAAATAGGCAAAGTTTGCAAAACTGAGTTCAATTTTGAAAATACTTAAAAGCTTCACCATGACGTAAATCGATTAAAGTGGTATTTTATATGTTTTTTTTTTTAAATTACACCAGGAAAAGATTTTTTTTTTAGTTTACTAAAGTAAGTTTTTTAGTTTATTAATTTAGATTATTAGTTTTTTAAATTAATAATAATTAAGTTTTTAAAGTAAAATTTAAAAAAAATAGAACTTTTAAAAATTTTTAGTCGAATTTTAGATCATATCAGAAAACTTTTGCTCTTTCCAAAAATGTTATATATTTTCAATAGTTTTTCTATTAAGTGTAGCCAGACTGGCAACACCGCAACTTGATGAGAGAATAACAGAAAAGTACATTGAAAATTATATAAATGAAAACAAATTTAATTTCAAATAAATGTAAAATAAAAGTGGTAAATAAAACAAGCTTACAAAATTGCAATTATGGTATGTTATGGTATTTTCGATATCTCTCTGTGATCAAGATAAAGAACTTAATTGTAAAGAATTCTACAATATAAGGAGAAATAAATGTTACGGGTATACCTTTAACTCAAGGACAAATGAATATCTTAAACGTAAAAAATGCCTTTATAATTTCTATTAATTTTATGCTGATAATATCGAAAGAAAGCTGATTTTTATGAGGAAAAACAGGATCATGCAATGGAATTTTCAAACAAAAAATAATAAACCCCAAAAAGCAGATCAATACGTTTTTCTGTTAGATCAAGATCCGTAATAGAAAATAAAACAGATCAAAAGAGTCGAATAAAAGCCTTTAAATAATTCCAAAAAATTTCTTTTTTTTTAAAATTCTTTTTTAATTTTAATCGGCTAAGCGTGTTATAAAATAAAATAAAATCTTCGATAATTTTCATAAGACAAATTTAACGATTTTCTAAAGAAAAACACGTTTCAAATTTTGGTTAGAATATAAATTTTTCAAATAGCCATAAAGCAAGAGCATCAGGATCCCTGAAACCTCTTAGAAAATGTAGATTAATTAAAGCTATATTATAATTTTCAAAAATTGCTTTGCTTTTTTCGAGCACAGTAAATAAAATTTTTTAATGTGCATTAAATATTATTTCATGTCTTCTTCATCATCATCAAACTCTATCTAGGCGCAGAGGGCATCAGCTGTCCTTTTCCCATCCATCTTGAAAAGTTACTTTTAAAGTAATCATTATCTTCTTTCAAAAGTGAATAAATTAAATTTAAAATCAATTAAAAATAAAAATGGTAGATAAAACATTTATGACAGGTCTATCTACATGGCATTATTTGTTATTTTTATCACGTTATGTAGCACAGGTTAACCGCTTTTTTCTGGTTAAATTATAGCCGCCACTTCTTCCGAAAGATTTTTCATTTATATGATTATTATTACATGTGGCAGCCCTTTTCTGAATTTGTAAATTTTAATTTAGACTTATTTTAACCACTACTGCATGTGAATAAATTAAACGTCCATACCAGAGATCCCAACTTGCTCAGGACAGCAAATAAATATTTTCGAGTGGTAGTTTATTAATGTGTGAATCTTGGTTTGATAAATTCACTTTATTAGGTTTTTATCCACCACTATTTCTAAATAATCCAAAGGCTTATATGATTCGCCACTTTTTTTCAATTAAGGCATGTGAGCGATACCATTTAAAAAATAAACAAAAGTAATCAAATATCTACAAATTTTAGTATATAGTTGTTTACCGTATTTTAAATTATTATGGCGCATCCAGAGCTCTTGGCATCTCTGATAATACAAATGCGTGCTTTTGAGGCATACCGTCATTCGGGGCTACTTTGTGCAGGATTTCGCAGTTTTTGAACTTTGACTCGTAAAAAAACTATGTTAATTCGAACTTTAGTAAAATTTATCGATATTATATTCATAACTGAACTCAGATGAGTGAATTTGATCAATATTGGCATTATTTGCATGTAATATTTACGAATTATAAGTCAAAACATACCTTGCACAAAGTAGCCCCTAAATGGGGCTACTTTGTGCAGCGATAGGAATTCAGTTTAATAATCACGTTTTTAGTAAAATATTGATATAAAATTGTTAAAAAAGTTAATTATTGACATTTATAAAGACGAAAACATCAAGATATGTAAAGATATTAGTTTGAAAATAATTTTCAGCGTTAAGAAACCATTTTTTTTTGAAGAATTTTTTCTTAAAAAGAATGTTTACTTCAAAACATTTGAGTTTAAACAAAAGAAAACCATATACATTTTTAAACATTGAAATGGATTAAATTTTAAAAATAATAATTATTACATATTCATTAACATTTATAATATTGTTAAATTTAAACATAACATCCTTGAATGAACATGACAGAACTTGCTATTCAGTTTCTGTCAAAATCACCTGATGTCCTGAAAAATATATTTTTATGTGTTAAATCGTTTGATTAATTCATTAGAAAAATCTTTGCGGAAGAAAAATAATAGTTTACCAGGAAGTTTCACGCGTTTCTTGTGAATTTTATTAGAGATAGTATTTTTGTGGATTTTGTACTTCCAAGAAGCTTCTGCAATCGACATACCCCCAGCAACTGCTTGCAAACATTGCTGCAGCTTTTCTAAAGTGTAATCATGGTAGTTTCTTGTTCCAGGTATTTTTTTTATAATGTCTGACCATTTTTCTGTCGAAAAAGAAAACGAATGAAACTTTGCACAAAGTAGCCCCAAAGTGCATTTTTTTTCATTTTCCGTTTATTTGTTATTAATTTTCGAATTTTTTTAACGCTAACATGATATAATTGTTTATTAATATATAAATAAAAAATTGTGCACTTACGACAATTGTTATATCAACGTCTTTGCATTTCACAGCTAAAGTTTCCACACACACTTTTCGACATCCGACGTTCTCGGAAAGTTGTTGACATTGGATGAACGAAACACACTCTAAGATTGTTTTAAAATTCGAAAAAATGTTTGTAGTAATAGAAGAGACTTCTATCTTCAAATTCCACACATTTTTAACGTGAAATAAGCATAATACTAAATCGCAGCACTTGAAAAATGCCAAATTCGAATTTGCACAAAGTAGCCCCGAATGACGGTATATAAAAATATTGACTTTTCGATAGTTGTCAGATATGAAAAATTATGTACCCGAAGACTCTAACTAATACTCTTTTTGCAACATATTTTATAGAGTGGTGGAACTTTCAAAACCAAAACTCTCCTAGTTTTGCCAACATTTTAAAAGTCTCACCACGAAATATCTGGAAGAAAATAGTGTTGCACATGAACTGTTAAATCATTTATATGTAGTGGCGTGGAACATAAGTTTAAATGAATAAGAAATAATACATTAAAACATAAACATAGTTACAACTATAAATTTTTTTTAACAAAAGCGTAGAAAATCGACAGCTCTGTGATATCATCGTAGTTTCGAATTATTTTTTTTCAGGGGTAGAAAACTAAAATATAATTTTTTTGAAACGGATATTTTTTAACAAAAATAATTACAACTTCAGCATTTCTATATGACTTAATACGTATCGATTTAAATTAGTTGTACTTTGTGGTGGACAAAATTCTTTTAATTCGAATTTATTAAAATATAAATATATAACCCTTGCTATCACTGCGAAAATTAATTTATTAAAATTACGGAGAATCCCTAGTAGTTGATGTCTCTGGTACAACTACCAATATTCAGACCTGCCCCCCCCCCAGAAGTTCAAGATCTCCACATTTTCAAAGTGATTGTTAACATGTTGAATGCCACGCTAATTTTACATGGCTTGCCTGTCTGGCCAAACGGTAAATAACTGTAAACTAAATTTGCAAATTTGACAGATTTTGCTAGTTTTTAAAAGGTTTAGCATGGTATATCTGAAAAAAGTGGTGAATTATCGATTGTTTAGATGAAATGGTGGATAAAAATCTACTGAATTGAATTTATTAAACCAAGAATCACAATTAATAAACTATCACTCAAAAATATTTATTCGCTGTCCTTAGCAAGTTGGCATCTTTGTGCATAGAAATAAAATTATTTCTGTGTGTTCTATATTCCATTAATTTTTAAAAACCATTTTAGAAAGGATAATAATATAAAAATATTAAAATTTTTCTCGAATTATGTGTTTCTAATAATCTTGGCTTCGCCGGTCACCGGGGACCAACAAACTCAGTGCCGGTCACAGGCATCACCTCCTACATCAAAAAGCCTCCACACGGTCTTTTATAAGTAGTCCGCGCAGACTGTTTAAAAAGTGAAACAGTTGTGCGCATGAACCTAAAACCTTTAATAAAAGTAATTGAGAGAAATTCATCATAAATGTTTGAGAATTGAATCTGTAGTGGTTGACAAGTGAATAAGGCAAACCAATAATATTCATAAATAAAACAAATTTTTAGTCATATATTTGCTACCACTTTCTTATTTTAACTAGATTTTGTATCAAGAGACTCGTTTGAAAAGTGGATGTCTTTCACAGTGGTCTGATCGGACTATCTATATAAAACCGCGTGGAGGTTTTCAGCTATAGGATGCGTTGTCACAGGTGATCCCCATGGCATTCAACGTGTTAAATAATAAGTAAGTAAAAGTTCCTAAAATTTCACAATCACCTGAAAAGTATACTTTTCAGTTATTTTACGTGCATCTTTCAACTATTGAAGTATATTGTGATACTCACAATCTTCTGCAGTCAAATGTTAAAACAGAATTTATGCTACTACGCTAAACATGAAAAACAAATGAGTGGTAGCAAAGATTTTTCACGACTACTGAAAAATGCTTAAATTTATCTTTCATATATGAATTATGAAACTAGTTATTTTTTGCATCCATATATTTTTCCTTTGAATTAATTTTTATTGATAGCTTAAAACTTCTAGATCGATCTCACAATTGATCGGTCTAAATCTAGATCGATCTCACTTTAAAAAAATTTCCTGACTGTGGGAACCCTGTTCTATTACGTTATAATATTAATATATAATGAATATTAAATTAATAATTATTTTCTTTTTGTGCACTTACTAAGCGATTGTCCAAAAAAAAAGCGATTGTCTGAAATCTATTCTTTGCATGATATTAATCCGCAGTCAGCATGTAAAAATATGTATTCTTTGCCAGTAAGGCAGAAATTATTCCACATAAATAATAAAAAATAAAATTAAAAGTAAAACGACTTTTGTCAAAAAATAGGACGATAAATAAAATTAATTATTTTGCGTTACAAGTTTGTCAGCATACTATTTAAGTGCAAAACAAGAAAAAAAAAACTTCTTTGTATGCAAGACAGGTATTAATTCAAGCTCTTCATGCAAAAAAAATTATTATTTGAATGTAAGGCAGAATTCCACTAAAAATAATAAAAATTTAAATTAAAAGAAAAATAGATTTTGCAAAATTTTTTTCATGCAACGCTGCCTCAAGATGTGTGAAATGCGCTGGCAATCATCGCTCCCATGAATGCAGAAAGGACAGACACACTCCACCAAAATGTTGCAATTGTAGTGAATCCCACACCGCAAACTACACTGGGTGCATAGCCCGTCCCACTAGGAAGGGCTCTCGCCCGATTCCCACAACAACAGCCGGTATGGCTCGCAGACTTGTCATAATAATAAAAGAACTGCAAGAACTCATAAAGAATGAAGAGGTACTCCAATTACTGCAAAGAATCATTAGAGATAATGCTCCATAATGTCATAGTCATGCCCAATTCCGGACTATTCATTCTGAACTCTTGCATTAGTGTAATATGTAGATTATCAAACTCTTCTTCAATGAAAAAAGTAAAACAGCTCAATTAAATTGCAAACTGTATCCGATAGATGACGACACCAATATTAAACAAAACTTCTGTAAATTTATCATATATCATGTTATATTTGTTTTACAACTTAAAATTACACAATTCTAACTTTATTCAATGCTAAATTGTCAATCGCATTTGCATATAAACTAATTTTACTCATAATTTATCACAACTTATGAATGCATCAAATTTAAATTCCATTCAATGCTAAAATATCATTTGTAATTGTTTATATATTAATTTAATTCATATTTTAATCACAACCTATGATTGCATTGAATTTAATACCAATTAATGCTTAAATATCAATTGTGCTTTTTATATTCACGAAAATTTCTGATTATTGCATAAATCATGAATTATATTAAATATCAAATCATGTTTAATTTATCAAGCAAATATGCTTGATCTTCTGTAATGCTACCTAAATGCTGCATAATTCAAAATGTTTTTTAATTCAACTTGTAAATACTTCATGATGAATGGGTTAGGGGCCGCTGCGCGGCCCAGGCACCCAGTTTTAGTTAAATAAAGAGAGAAAGAGAGAAAATTTTTTTTTTTAAAAAAAAAGAAAAAAATGGCACAGCTAAAAAATTTATCATAGTATGCAGAAAATTTGTCAGCAAATTATTATAATCAAAAGCGAACGAAAAAAAGTATTCTTTGCATGTATGGCTTATTATTATTCTATGGTCTACATGTAAAAAAATATTCTTTACTAGTAAGAAAGATAAAAATTCCCGGCCTGCTAGCAAAAAAAAAAAAAAGCATTCTTTTCAAGTAAGACAGACATTATTCACCATAAATAATATAAAATACAATTGAAAGAAAAACAAATTTTCTCAAGAAATAGGACAATAAATAAAATCTATTATTTTGTGCAACAAGTTTCTCAACAAGCTATTACAGTGTAAAACAAAACAAAAAAATTCTTTGCATGTAAAGTAGATATTATTCTACGGTCTACATGTAGAAGAAGTATTAGTTGCGTTCAAAGACAGATATTTATCCACTATCTGCATGCGAAAAAATGTTCTTTGCATGTTATGTAGATATTATTCCACATAAATAACAAAAAATAAAATTAAAAGAAAGATAAATTTTGTCAAAAAATAGGATGATAAATGAAATCTATTATTTTGTGTAACAAATTTCCCAGCAAGCGATTGCAGTGTAAACGAAGGAAAAAAATAGGCTTTTCATGCATGGTATGTTATTGTTTTATGTTCTACATGTAAAAAAGTATTCTTTGGATGTAAGGCATATATCATTAAATGGTCTACATGTGAAAAAAAGTATTGTTTGTAAGTAAGGAAGGTAGAAATCCACAGTCTGCTAGTAAAAAGAACGTATTTTACGTATGTGAGACAGATATTATTCCTCATAAAAATAAAATTAAAAGAAAACAAAATTCTGTCAAAAAATAGGAAGATAAATGAAATCTATTATTTTGTGGAACAAGTTTGTTAGCAAGCTATTACAGTGTACAACAAAAGAAAATAAATTCTTTGCATGTAAAGTCGATATTATTCCAAGGTCTAAATCTAAAAGAAGTATTCCTTGCATGCAAGGCAGATAATTATCCACAATTTGCATTCAAAAAAATGTATTTTTGGTAAGTGCTGCAGATATTATTCCACACAAGTAACAAAAAATGAAATTAAAAGTAGGACAAATTTTGACAAAAAATAGAACGATAAATAAAATCCAATATTTTGTGCAACAAGTTTGTCAGCAAGCGATTACAGTGTAAAACGAAAGAAGAAAAAAAGTATTCTTTGCATGTATGGCATATATTATTCAACGGTCATTTATCATGGTGGAATGAGTCGATAACGGGAGACAAACGACCTCTGAAAAGCACCGCGAATGAAATTCAATTTATAAAAATGTCAAAAAACACGACAAAAACCTTTTTATTTGAAGATACTGAGATAAAAATCAACTTTTAATGAATTCCCAATGGCTGAATTACAGTCAAAAGAATACCATAAAAAATGCAATCGATAAATTAAGCAATTTCATAAAACAGCTTTATTCTGTTATGTTGCCAATTTCCATGTATTAATCTATGATATGAAATTGGGAAGGCTTCTAAATATGGAAAATAATCATGAATAGCACCTTTTATGGATCATACATTATGAGAAAAAGGTTGGGCAGTTGTATGATGAATTATATTTCAGCGTGGGGATGGTTTCGTTATAAGTAACTTGTATATTGCTCACTAATATAACAGAAATTAATAGAAAAAAAAAGGTTTTTGATTAATCGCCTACGTTTAATATACTTTCTTTGTGAAACTTTTACGAATTATTAAAATGAAGGATATTTTACAAAATGGCCGCTACTTATAACGGAATATATATATATTATATATATATATTTTAAATGAGTTAAAAACATTTACATAAGGCTTGAATTTTGCGCCATTTGTGCAGTGAATAGTTCGCAATATCAAGTCAGGGATGCCAACTTGCTCCTTTTCGTAAAATAGTATTTTCTAGTGGTAGCGAAATTTAAGTTACTTTTAGTTTAGTATTTTTCAGTTTAAGTAATTTTTTCACCACTAAATATCAAAAATTATAAGTATCATATGAAATGCAACGTTGCAACATTATTCTGCTGGATACTATATTAAAAAGTGGACGTAACTATCCTTCTCTAACGAATTTTATTATATAATTTGCTACCACTTTATTAAAACTATTCCAAAAAGCGGAATAGTTGGCATCCCTGTCAAGTCAGTGTTCCGTTTAATAAAATATTTTCGCAAACCAAATTGTATAAAATGTCATAGAAATTCGATAATCAAATTTATGATACGTTTTAATTAAATTATGATTTCATTTTAAGACTTCGGTACTCTAATTGATCTTGTTTTAACACGTTCACCTGACCACACGTTTAACTGTTGCGCCTGAAAGCGGGACGGAAAGGAGAAAATACTGGTAGAAGAACTATTTCAATATTAGATAATATTCCATACCTGCCAACTCTTCCGGATTTTCCGGAAGATTTTATTTTCATATTTAAAGTGGTAGGAAATATATACTATTTTTTTCTTTTATAAACTTAATTATTAAATGATTTTGATCACCACTATTCTTACAAAAATGAAGCACATATATTAATATGCGTTACTACCATGGTTGTCAACTTAATTTTTTTCAAACACAACGTATTTGTTTGCTTAAAATTGAAGTTTTAATTCTATTTTAATACCACTGGGAAAAATGATAATAGAAGGGATAAAAAGTTGGCAGGTATGATATTCGGGAGGAGTTAATCTATTCTCAACAATAACAATTCACTGAAAGGAAATTTATCACGGCGAAGAAGCAATTCAATATAAAAATTGCATCCGTTAAAAACAATTAGTAGTTATGGATTTGTATTATTCCCGGAAAAAAACTAAAAAATGAAATTTATTGTTACCAATTTTTACTCTGGCGGGAACGCTTGAATAGAAATTTAGCTTCTACCAGCTCATTTTGACACTGGTAAATGCTTTATTTAAAATTGCATTTGCAATAAAAAATTCATAATTATTTTTTTAAATAAAATTGTTTAATAAGATCTTTCTTTTTTCATAAGTGGTAGTTTATCAAATACAAATTTAAAAATAAAACTATTCTTTATTAAAAAGTATTAACTTTTCTACTTGTTGTTGTTAATTTACGTCACACTAGAGCTGCCCATTGGGCTATTGGCGACGGTCTGGGAAACATCCCGGAGGATGATCCGAAGACATGCCATCACAATTTTGATCCTCTGCGGAGGGGACTTTTCTACTTGAAGTCAACAGGTTTGATTTACAAAAATAGAAATATATGTAAATATCCTTTTTTGGAAATTTGCTTATTATATATTTTTAAGTGTTTTGCCATAGCCTTTAAAAATTTCAATAGTGGCAATAAATTCCCATTAATTCTGGAAGATAAATCTTTTTGTCTTTAAGAGACTCGGTAGTGTCTTAGTCTCATATTGTTTAAGGCAACGTCAGAGATGCCAAATTGCTCCGGTCAGCAAATATATATTTTAAAGTGGTAGTTTATCAATTGAGATTCTTGGTATAATAAATTCAATTTAGTAGATTTTTATCCTCCACTATTTCTAAATAATTCGTAGGCTTATATAATTCATCACTTCGTATAACTTATGTTATGTTATACCCTTCAAAAAGCAAGTAAAAATAGTCAAATATTTGCAAAATTTACTTTGTAGTTATTTACCGTTTTTTAAAAACTATTGTGGCCTGTCCGGAGCAGTTAGCATCTCCGGCGTGAACGTGTTAAACAAGCTGGGAAGAGCCAAACTAACGCTTCCACACGATTTCTCATTAGTTATCTGATTAAATCACTATAATGACAAACCAGTGAACGAAAGAGCCAGTAAATAATCCATTAAAAATAAGAAAGTAGTAGCAAGTATATGTCTAAAAATTTGTTTAATTTTACAATACGATTGGTTTGTCTTATTCACTTGTCAACCACTACAGATTCAATTCTCAAATATATATGATAAATTTCTCTGTTTTTTTTCTTTTTTTTTTAATATAGAATTTGGGCTCATGCGCATAATTATTTCCCTTTTTAAATAGTCTGCGCAGACTACTTATAAAATACCGTGTGGGGACCAAACTGGCTTTCTGGTGTTAAAGAGTAGGTAGAAAATTTTATCTGCTTAAAAGTCCCCATAAAGGTTTATTAAGAGTTCGCTACCACTACTTAAACAATTTTCCACGTAACTGATATGTTGAAGGGTATGGTGTAATTTCAATTTATCATTTTACAGATATAATTTCCTGATTTTGAGATCCTTATATCATCTCTTTTTTTTCTGTATAATCGAAAATAAGTTACATTTATAAAATAAATAAATTCTTTAAAATTTCAGGAGAAGAACATGTATGCAAGCAAGACCGTGAAAATCATTTACTAAATATGCTATTTCAAACATATACTGTATACTTCATAATTAAATAATTTTTCCCTTTTTTTAAATTTTAAAAACAGCATCTTTTCCTAAGATTACACTGCCAGTTTTACATATGCCTCATATCAGTAACGTAGCAAAACACATTTTCCTGGAAATACAGAACCATATTACATAGCTTTTACTTTTTTTTAATTGATGTGGTTTTGGAGTTAATTAAAATAGTGAAAATCCATGAATTAAGGGTTTAAGATGATTGTTTTGAAGAAGATTTCTCTAGCTTTAAGTTAGTTTCGTTTTCAATCCAGATGCAAAAATCGTAATGCAACTTCTACAGAGATGCCAACTGCTCAGGACAAGCAAAAGTAATTAAAAAAACGGTAAATAACTACAAACTAAATTTTGCAAATATTTGACTATTTTTGCTTGCTTTTTAATAGGCATAGCATGACATAACTGCTAAAAAGTGGTGAATTATTTAAGTCTACGAATTATTTAGAAAAAGTGGTGAATAAAAATCTGCTAAATTGTATTTATTAAACCAAGAATCACAGTTGATAAACTACCACTTTAAAATATTTATTTGCTGTCCGGAGCAAGTTGGCATCTCTGACTTCATTACTTACATTACTTATATCTCTGTAATGCAACTTTGAAGAGAACTTTCTTAAATTAATTTTCAACCCTGCTTCTTTTAACTATACACATACAATTTCCACTATGCACATATAGTTTTCTTTGCGTTTAAAGTAATTATAATGAATAATATGTATATAAAAGAATTCATTGTGCATTAGTTATAATTCATTTCATTATATGACTAATTATACAATAAAATTAATTCAACAAGCGTACTGCGATCAATTGATAAGTATACAAAATATATATATATATATATATATATATATATATATATATATATATATATATGCAAAGGAGAACATATATATACATTCCTGGAGATTAGCTGGCAATTTTTCTGCACCAACATCACATACAGAGAATATGAGAGGATTGTAAAATGTCAGAGGAACTTATTATCAACATTATAAACTTATATAAAACGAGGAAGCAATATTATTTAACACATTACTATAGGGCATTAGCCGGAGATTAATCTCCGTATCCGAAGTACGCGTGGTAGAGCCTAACTCAAATCATTGTTGATCTTATAGGATGCCGGACGCTCCCTATATGGTGCTTTATCTCCCGCCCCCCCCCCCAGTAATTTAAATTTTAAACTATAAACAATTAAAACCTGATGAAAAAAAACTTTACAAAAATTACAAACAAATTAAAACATGCAATATTAATAACTTGATTCTAAGTAATATTTCAAAAGCAAATACCATTGCAAGTAATTGCTCAATTAACTTCAATACTGTCAACTGACAAAATATTTTAGTTTCAATCCGAAGTATTCGTAAGTATACCAAGGTATTCGTTTTCATTTAAACGTCTTGACTTTTCAACGTTTCTTTGCCGCGCATTCCGCCGTCGCGTATAGACAGCACTACGATTATTTTCCAGTTAATTTTGTGCAGCTAAATCATGTTCAGCTCTATGCCGCTGTTGATGTCGCCCAAGATATTCACGTCGATCCATTTTTTATAAAAGATATAAGTATTTTAAAGTAAACTCTGTTCAATTTATTTTGATAATTTGGAATGTTAATAGTTTTTTGAGAGAGTGTTGATTCGTGCTTCCAATAACTCTACCCGATTTATCAAAGCTTTTAAAATATATTGGAATTCTAAAATAAATAACTGCTTTCTATCAAAACAAACATTTTATTATAAAACTTTAGAACAACTATCGTTTTACATTGCCACTCAAAATTATTAATAAACACTGGATAATATTGCGTTAATGGCACTTTTATCTAATGACGTCATAAACAATTGTATGCATAAAGTTTAGTTCATAATAATCATAAATAATCGTTTGCATAAATAATCGTTTGGTCTTTTTATAGCTTTACGTAACAAGTGTGAGATTTTTTTTTGGAATGGCGATGTTATAATTTTGTTGTTGAGTTAATAAATCTTCCTTTTTATAAACGTAATAGTAGAGTTTTCTTAATTATTTGATTCGAAGTCCTCTGAGTTTTATTTGAGGTCAGTTTGTATTTTGTATTTTTTGACAGCATTATTAAAAATTATTACCTTTTCACATACATGTGTTCTCAATTTTGATTGGCTGCTTTGTGCGTTACTAACCAGAGGTCTTCCGTGATTGGCAATGTGTTATCATTCCATTCTCTTCTTCTTATGTATATATATATATATATATATATATATATATATATATATATATATATATATGTAATAAGCGAGACAACAATCTCTATGTTATCCCGCCAGATGTCGCTCGTCTGAACGAAAGGCATAGAACTTTCTTGATGTAAATGAAGAGAGTCAGTTGGAATTGTCTGTCCGAGTAGTTTCTAAGTGAAACGGATAACCTTAGTGGTTAAGACTCTAAGTGACTATAATACTAGTTAATTGAAATACGTTTCTGTGTGAAACTGGGAACCTGTGTGGTTCAATCTTAAATATTTAAGAGTCTGTGTGACTCATGTTATCATTAAAGAATAAGCATAATCATTAAATGTCTTGACTGACTTTATTAATGGTAACCAAGGCATTTACATATATATATATATATATATATATATATATATATATATATATATATATATATATATATATATATATATATATATATATATATATATATATATATATATATATATATATATATGCCTGCCAGCCTGTACGGTCGCTTAAAAAGATGTTCATGTTCCAAAGTAATAGTAAAACAGTATTCAAAGTTGGAGATATTTTCTAAAAATTAAATTGCCTAAACATTCAAGAACTAAATAAGCTAACACAGAAGGATCACATCCAATTTTAAACATTCGAATTCTTCAAAATTACATTTCTCAGGAACTATTGAACCAATTTCGCCCAAATTTTGTATTTTGCAATGTTAAATTACATATTTTAAAATGACATAAAAAAATTTCTACCTTACAATTCGAAATTTTTTCGACTATTATTAAAAGAAATAATAAATATTTACAAAAATTATTATTTTTATGGAATTATCTTTGAAAAATTGAATTTTATAATTGTGATAAAAAATGTTTCGATTCGCTTAAAAAGTTCCCGAGATATGGCAAAATACGTAGGAAGTAAAATTAGTATTAAAGGGTCCAGACTTTGGGTCCCTCGACATAAAGATTATAGCGGCGTCAATATAATTCACAAAATTTTAAATTTTCTTCAGTTAATTTTTCTTTGAAATTAATAATTCGAGAAAAACTTTAACAACTGAATAGCCGCCATATTTCGATGAATGACTTTGAAAAATATAATTATTTTTTTTCTAATTTTATAAAAGAAGAGAGTTTTTAGAAATTTGACTTGTTTTAATCGTTCAAAAAATGCCACGTATCCTTCTTCTCTGGAAAAGTCCACCCCTTAAAATTCGTTAAAAAAATAATGTTTTCATTAACACGTTGATTGCCACGCTAATATTTACATAGCTTGCTCGTCTGGCCACAACGGTAAATAACTACAAACTAAATTTTCAAATTTGAGAAATTTTGCTAATTTTTTTAAAAAAGGTTAACATATATATACTAGTGGGTTGCTCCCCCTGCTCGCTAACTCTCGCCAACCCCCGAAAATTGCTTATATGGTTTGCTTCGCAAACCAAGCTCGCTTCGCTCGCTACTAACTTAGGTACATTACAAATGCACAAAATTCTAAGAATTCAAAAAATCATTCAAATCCACATAACAACTTTTTTTAAAAAAAAAAATTACATCTTCTTATTAAATACTAAGTCATTAAAATAATTTTGAATTCAAATAAATGACATGTCATTCGTTAAACCTATTAGAAATGTGCTAAAGTATAAGATCTTAAAGCGTAACAGCACGACTGAGACTCATTTTTCAGTTTATAACTTATAACAATAATAGGGTGAATTTCGGAGGGGATCACATTTGGTGAGAATGCTCTCTCTGGTTATTTCCGTTTTTAAAGGCGCTATATGTTGAGCCACCTCAGTAGATTTAGCATGCGACATTTTTAGTGGCAATCATTGGTCGATTTTCTAGCGTTGCCATTCGGGGAGTTGTAATGAGGCTTTTTTTTGTCGCCGTGTAAGATATATATATATATAGATATAAGAAAAATGGTGAATTATATAATTCGCTGAATTATTCGCTGTCCTTAGCAAGTTGGCATCTTTGTGCATATAAGTAAAATTATTTTTGTGTGTTCTATATTCCATTAATTTTTTTAAACCATTTTAGTAACGATAATAATATAAAAATATTAAAAATTTACTCGAATTATGTGTTTCTAATAATCCTGGCTGCGTCGTTCATCGATGACCCCCGTGGAGCTACGAACAACCTCAGTACTCCCTTGGCATTCAACGTGTTAAGCCTCAATACGATTTTTTGAAGGTAGTCCGATCAGATCACTATGAAGGACATCCACTTTCCGAACGAGTCATTTAATACAAAATCTTGTTAAAATAAGAAAGTGGTAGCAAATATATGACTAAAAATTTGTTTTATTTATGAATGTTATTGGTTTACCTTATTCACTTGTCAACCACTACAGATTCAATTCTCAAATATATATGATACATTTCACTCAATTATTTTTATAAAAGGTTTTGGGTTCATGCGCAGAACTTGTTCACTTTTTAAATAGTCTGCGCGGTCTAGTTATAAAAGACCGTGTGGAGGCTTTTTGATGTAGGAGGTGATGGTTAAGCAAACTTTTGATACAGCATTTTTTTTAAAAAGAATTTACCACTTAGTTCTCAATTAAGAAATAAAAAGAAATTTCCTTTGGGGGAAAATAGGAAAAAAAAGTTAAATCTATCTCTGACCATCATTTGAATAATGTCCCAACATACTGTTCCAGTTTTTTTTTTTCTTCTTCTTTCGGTCAGAGCTGTTTAATTTATCATCCGCATAACGCCCGGGGGCCTTCTGTCATGGATAATGGATGATCCCTACTGTCTCTGTGTGTTGAAGAGGAGAAATCCTGCAAAGAGAATCAACAAATTTCTCAAGTTGTCTTTGGCCTTCTACGAGGCGGTCATCATCTCGCCTCTTCAACGAAAATAAGTAACCGCCGATTGTTCCCTTGTCGACAGCTTATACATTACGGCGGTGTCTTTGCACCCATCTTCTGGGCACACTGATTGTAAATCAATAAGAAAAGAGATATTCTACTTTTTGTTTCTTCTACTTGGACATTGTATTTCAGGGATTTCTCTTCCCCTTGTGTGCTATTGCGATAAATGATATGATATTGTTTGGGGGATTTTTTTTTTGGCGAGATTTTGTTGTCACCAAATTTTTCAGAAGCAATAAAAAGCTACCATAAATAAAAGGTTTGGATCTTTTATGCAATTATATTTAGATGAATCACTAACATACATTTGTAATGAATAGACAAATGAATTGAGTAACTAAAAAACATTTGTAATGAATAGACTTATGAATTGAGTAAGTAAGAAATATTTGTAATGAATAGACTAATGAATTGAGTAACTAAAAAACATTTGTAATGAATAGACTAATGAATTGAGTAACTAAAAAACATTTGTAATGAATAGACTAATGAATTGAGTAACTAAAAAACATTTGTAATGAATAGACTAATGAATAGACTAACTAAAAAACATTTGTAATGAATAGGAAAAATAAAATACAACGGATAGAGTTAGTTCCTTGACTTAAATTTTGATTTTATTGAGACACTAGACAGAATATAGAACTGACTCCTTCATGACCGAAAACTAGAGAAAGAAGTACTTAACTAGGCCAGCATTTATATGTACATATGTATACGTTTTCGTGAATGGCCGAAATCAAGAGAATGTCGACTTTCACCGGGGAGTGTCAGCAATCACATTGTCGCTTTGGTGAACGTCCGAAGTATTTGTAATATCCGATTTGATGTCAATTTATTCGTTGATATTATTATATTTATTCGATATTTTAATGGCTGCCGAGGATAGATCAGGAGAAACAGTGCTCGGAGTACCGGGAAAATGTATAGCAGGGAGTGGCACTGAACCTTAAAAAAACATTGATTTAAGGCATGCCGAGCAAATTGTATACCGAACAGTGGCACTTAACTAGACCTAGTATATATTTCGGACATTTACCAAAGCGACTATGTGACTATCAACATTCGCCGGTGGAAGTCAACAACCACCAATTTCTGTCATTCACAGTATCATATATATGCGTACTATTACGATATGTAATACAAGAGAATAGTATTGAGATCAAGTTCTTGTGATCTTGAGCAGTTCGATTTAGAAATGTTCGCTTTATATATGATATTGTGAGTTGTGAAGGGGGAATCACGCAAGGGCAATATAATGATGAGAAACTGGAGATCTCAAATTTTTACTGTACTCTGTTGCAAGTTAAGAAAAATCCATTATCCATATGGAGAGAGCCTGTTTGTATCGAAGTGTACGCTAAATGGAAGCTAAGCTCCAATTGCGAACAAATATCAACATCGCCAGTTCTTGAAACGACGTAGCACAGCCTTCTTTTTGCTTACAAAAAATAGCCCGAATTAAATTTATGTCCGACGAGTTTAACTTTTGAAAGCATTCATATTGTTTTGAAAGCATTATTATATAATTTGGTAGCTAAATAAAACTGAAGTACATGCAGCCGCGGATGATAACTTAACCGCAATGGTCTTTTCTTAACTTGCAACGGAGTATAAATATTGCTAAAATTGTGTTTATGTGTCTAATTCTTGATTTTTATAAAATGACCACCAATACTTAAAAATAAACCATAAGTGTATAGTTTAATAGTGCTGAGCCCTTTAAATGGTGAAAATATCCAAATGAATGAAAGTTTCAAATGAAAATACTCTGCTTTACTTTTTTTAAAATCGTTTTGCCGCAAGTGGAGTATATTTCGTTCACCAGGAGTTGACACTTGGCTCCGCCTTCATCACGTGGTATCGGATGGTACTATTTCGCTATTTTGGGGAGAAAAATGTGAACAAGGCTGCTATTTGGCGATCGTATGATAAAAATATTTATTTCGCAATCTTCATGTGCGTATTTTGAGCATGTGCATTTTAATTCATAAACTTATTGATATTTCTCTCTTTTTATTGAATACTTTGTTCTTTTGGAGATATCTTGCTGGGAAAAAGTTTTTAAATATAAATTAGCTAGAATAACGAAAGGTGTAATAGCTGATGACAAAGCGAAGTAAGTGTCTGAAAAAGAATTCACTGTTTGTGCTTGGCCGTCACCTTCTACATCAGAAAGCCTCCACACGGTTTCTTTTAAGTTGTCTGCTCAGACTATTTAAAAAGTGAACAGTTTGAGTGCATGAAACCAAATTCTACTTTAAAAGTGACTGAGAGGAATTTTTCATATATATTTGAGAATTGAATCTGTAGTGGTAGACAAGTAAATAAGACAAACTAATCATATTCAAAAATTAAACAAATTTTTGGACATATATTTTCTACCACTTTTTTATTTTTACTGGATTTTCTATTAAAGGGCTCTTTCGTAAACTGGTTTGCCTTCATAGTGGTCTGATTGGACTACCTATAAGAAACCGTGAGGAGGCTTTGCGCTCATTAGAGGTTACCTCGATTTCAAGCGGGGAAATGTTTTTCTTGTTACTCCCCCGCGCTGAAATGAACTCTGCTTCCGAGGAGGTGGAGCCAAGTGCCAACTTCTGGTGAACGAACTATAGTTGTTATACAACATTTTCAAATTATTCGAGAGCGTTTTTAAGAACGTTTCATATGAAAAACAGGTTTTCTATGAACACAATGAAATGTTTCTACATTTTGTGCTGTTATCTGGGAGAAGTTCCTAAAACAAGTTAATTCTTTGCTCTCCGAGTACTGATTGAATATTGATAAATGCAGATAGGTAGATTGAATATTGATTGATAAATGTTGATTGAATTAATATAAGCTCTGAATTATTTAGAATAGATGTGGCCTGGTCTGGTAAGTGTAACTGGGCATCTCAGGTCAAAATTGGTCCTTTTTCCCATTCATCGTGTATTGGTGGGCATCTGTAAAAGACTGAATACATGGCAGGAACACAAATGGCAAAATATAGAGTAAAAAGAGAAAATGACACTTTGTCACGGTAATAACTGAAATTTAACATGAATGTACTATTTGAATTATGTACAAAAAAAAGTAGAAAAAAGGTAGAAATTATGTACAAAATTATTTTCAGAAATATTAAGGAATGAAATTGATCATAAACATAAGTTAAGTAAAATCAAAATATTTACAAAATAATAATCTACAAATGAGCCAATCAATAGTAAATTAATTGTATAAATGGTGATAGAATAGATTATGGAGTATTTTTATACAATTTTCATCCGGGAAATAATGCTAAAAATAGTTTTTAAGATTAATTGTCATCTCGCACTCTCATATATTAGAAAAAAGTGTGATTTATCCTTATTTCAATAACAAAACAATTGTGAGCGAAAGCCACCCTACTCTTAACCCTTTTACACATTTTCCTTCTTCTTTCTTATTTTTTTTAATGTATATTTCTTAAAATTTCTTACTTTAGAGAAATGAAAATCAAGTAAAAAATGTCCAAATTCATCAGTTCTTTTAAACTTTATTTAATTATTCAAATTATTTTTATTTTGAATTTTTCAAAGTTTCGATTCATCGTATTCAAGTTAAAAAAAAAGAAAAGAGACTATTGATTATATTACGTCATCGTTTATTAATTGCATAAATATTGAAATTTACTAATATCGTTTCTAAACACAACATTTTAAAAATGCTTGAACCTTTTTAATAACGTAATAATAAATTCAACACTTTTCAATATTCACAAATAGGATATTTTATAATTGAATAAAATTTAACAATGTATGCCACATTCTAAACTAGTATATTCAACCTAAATTATCATCTTAAATTACTCTGTTAACAGCCACCTTAATACAAGTAGCTATTCTGGCATCCTGCTAGAAACTGATGTATCTTAATTAAAATGCCCATCATTCTTCCTTGTTGTGCATGTTGCTTCCAAAAATATTAAAGTGAACAACTTAATAATGCTTGTTCGTTGCTAAAGCTCGGAGTGCAACAAAATTAATTTTATCTTGTAGTAATTTATTTATTGAAGTATTTCCCGGGTATACCGACATTTTAATTAAATACACGCTTTGGTGTTGTATAAAATGCTAGTGAGTGGTTATTTCAATTCAATGAAGCGTAATAATTCCTCGATTATTCAACGCGATCAAGTTGGCGGCTTAACTAGAATTTATTTTTTCCGCCGCATTTCGGAACAGTTAAGTTGCTTATTGGATCCTTCTTATCAAATTTAATTCTTTCACAAAATACATTATCAAACGAGCTTATTTCTCATTTATTATTAGTTATAGTCATTTATCTAAAAATAAATATTTCTTGCATGCACTTTCTAAAACTGGAATTAAAAAAAAAGTATGTTAAAAAAACTTTCTAAAGTTAACATCTTTTATAAAATTTTGCATTTTTTGTCACCAGTAGAATCCTTGTATTTTTGAAAAAAGTCAAAATTCATATATATATCTTATATATATGTAATACAATAAGTAAATACTTTTGTATTAATAAAAGAATTAAATCTCTTTCGGTTTCATAAAATGTCTTTGTTAAAGAATAAGCGTAGAGAGATTCTATTTTGGGAATTCAAGGCTGAAAACATACCATTGAAATATAAATAGATTTATATTTCAAAGGAAGAGTTATTTATAGAATCGTGCCCTTTTTCACTACCATATAAGGAAGCAGAAATGATTTTCCTTAATGCGTAAGGATACAAGGAATGTACGAATGTGCCTTTTTACTTCAAATCTAGGTTGGTATAAAACCTAAGAACGCATTGTTTTGCGTGTCCTTTTCATCATAATGTGATCCTGATAAGCTGTTCCAGGAGTGTCCGGACTCTTGTCCACTCCCCCTCCTTTTCAGGAGTGGGGACGTGACTGTTATCGATACCAGCTACATTTAATAAACCTGTTTAGAACGTCTGATGGCTTATGACTGCAATTATTTCAAGCTAAAGACAACACTAATAACAGGGTTGGAGCCCTGTTATTACAAGTCGACAGGATTCGAATGTCTTTGTTAAAGAATAAGCGTAGAGAGATTCTATTTTGGGAATTCAAGGCTGAAAACATACCATTGAAATATAAATAGATTTATATTTCAAAGGAAGAGTTATTTATAGAATCGTGCCCTTTTTCACTACCATATAAGGAAGCAGAAATGATTTTCCTTAATGCGTAAGGATACAAGGAATGTACGAATGTGCCTTTTTACTTCAAATCTAGGTTGGTATAAAACCTAAGAACGCATTGTTTTGCGTGTCCTTTTCATCATAATGTGATCCTGATAAGCTGTTCCAGGAGTGTCCGGACTCTTGTCCACTCCCCCTCCTTTTCAGGAGTGGGGACGTGACTGTTATCGATACCAGCTACATTTAATAAACCTGTTTAGAACGTCTGATGGCTTATGACTGCAATTATTTCAAGCTAAAGACAACACTAATAACAGGGTTGGAGCCCTGTTATTACATATATATATATATATATATATATATATATATATATATATATATATATATATATATATATATATATATATATATATATATATATATATATATATATATATATATATGTAAGCATTTTTATACATAGGGGTTAATACCTAACCCGCACATGTTGGCTCAGTGGGAGAGTGCGGAAGATGTAAAAAGTTGTGACAAAAAAGTAGAACTCAATAAACACAAACTTTACAACTATCAAAGTGTTTTTACCTTTTGTCTCTTCGTCTTATTATAATGAATGAATACAATATTTTCGATCGTATGTAAGTTTGTAGGTCTATATGAGTAACTAAGTTGATAAATTGAATTTGAATACAAATAAATTAAAAGATTTTTTTCTTTTTTTTAAAAATTTGTCAGAATTTTTAGGGACGTCGTCGGATTGATTAGATGATCTGATGCTTTGACGCTAATAATAATCCTTCGTACGAAATATCTCCCGCAATTTATCCAGTTAAAATAACGAAATATATCCAAATCTAAGTCGTGGTCAAAAAAGAATCAAAAGTTTTAACTGCCATACTTGTCCAGAGTTAATGATCACACGTAATCGGCTTATATTAAACCTACATCATGGCAAAAAAGAATTAAAAATTTTAACTGTAATATTTCAAGTATTAATTATCACACGCTATCGACTCTTATTAAATCTAAGTCGCGGTGAAAAAAGAATCAAAAGTTTTAACTACCATACTAGTCATGTGTCAATTATCACACGTAATTGGCTCATATTAAACCAAGACTAAAGTTTTGCTATTGTAAAAGTTACGGATGGAAATTGAAAACAATCAGCTATGTTGGAAAAATAAATCTAAAAAATGTATATTTTCTTTCACAATTACGAAAAAGTTTACAGAGATACCCAGTGAATAATAAAAAAAACATAGGGCAAATAAATTTTTTATTTATTATTTCTGTATATTAAGTAAAACCATAAAAAAATAGAGTTCGCTTCAAATATCAAGAAAGGAAAATCATCACGGTATGAGCAGCCGGTGTGTTCGATCATGCGAAATGAAGGATTTCGTTTTCTTTTCTTACAAACGATATAAAAAGAGAAGAAAAGAAACAACTCAGCTCTAGATGATCGATTTCAAAAGATATGCCGTTATGTTAGCATTATCGAAGAGGATGCGAATTTTGTTTCTCATTTCTGTATCTTACAACTACATTTCTTAGATTCAACTACAAAAGGAAAAGAAAAAAAAATTGAGATTCTGATCTTGACAGTATTCTAATAAAAATATTTTTCAAACAAAATAGGTAACTGTTTTTGCACTTGATATAAAATGTTAGCAATGTTTATACATATCATCCAACGAAGTTCGCATATTTTCAGAGAATATTATTTCAAGTGAGTGTATTTATATTTTATTGAATTAAAAGAATTTTGGCCAACTCTACATAACAATATATTAAACCTTTTCCAAACAGAAAATTTAGATTGGAAATTTTAATGAGGCAGCACAATTGCAATTATGTGATTTCAAATTAAAAGATAATATTTATCTTGTTAACATAATAGGGTGGACTTAAACGATTTGTTTAGCCGAAATAGTTTTTAAGAAATTAAAATTTCAAGTTACCTGTCTCCAGACCGTACTTGGGGGGTGCCATATCGGGTCTGAAGAGGATAGCGTTGAAAGGAGCTTAGATATAGTGACACAGCAAGCTTAAATTGACTTTGGCTACATCGAACAAACTACACGCACTTGAAATTTAGATATGTCCATTATCAAGAATGATATTCGAGAAATTTTCAATTGTTTCCCACAGCTATCATCTTGGGTATAAATTCAATTTCGGCAATGCCAAAATTATTTCCATTCGAGTTACATCAACTCATCTTGATGCCCTGGAATCTTATTTTATTCATTTGAAAGCTGATTCTCTTGCTAACGACATTAGTTTCTCCCCGTCTCTCCAAAACTTGTAGAAAACAGGAAGAGTTGGCAAGTATGTAAGTTGAAAGAGACGAGTCAAAATATTTAATAAGTTAAGATTTATAACCATAGTTGTTCAAGGTCTTTAGCCTCTTCACCGTGTGTTACTCTGTCTATATGACGGTTTAATCATGAAGTATTTATTTAATATTTACTTCAGTACTGGTAGTTTTATTTAAAAAAAACAATTGCTTTAAATGAAAAAATACTTTAATTGTTGCAACACTGGCTGGTAAAGAATTTTTTTTTTTTTATGGAAAAGGTTCATGTATTATATTTGAATAAAAATTTGCTTAAAATCAACAATTTAAACACGTATCATTTTCAAAGAAATATTTAAGAAATTGATATGGCTTTAAATCAAAACTGTTACTTATCCTGAAATGATTAAAAGAATTACTAGAAACACTTTTTTTACACCAAGTTGCCAAGTGGGACAAAATATTTTTAAAAAAATGGTTGAGCGCTACATGCTAAAATTTTAAAATTTTTGTTCAATTTTGCCAACTCTTTGAAAGCCTCAACTTAGCTAGTGAGTAAAAACCCTATAACTCGAATTTACAAAACCAAGAATTATTCATTAAAAGACTACCACTCGAAAATATTAATCTGATGTCCGATCCAAGTTGGCATATCTGCATTTCTTATGGGAAAAGTAAATTGGCAAGAACTACTCCTTATTAAAAATTCATATATTATAAATATAAATGTTTTACCAATTTATAAGTAGTAGTGGTCGCAGAGAATTTACTTTTTCCGATAATAAGGTAGAAATGAAATGTTCTTACTATATTTATAATTAATTGATCTTTAGATAAGTAGTAGATTTGTATGTTGGCTGGTATGCTAACATATAATAGTATATGATATACAATAGTATATTGATATATTTACAAATATGCCGAAATAATTGATTTGTTCCATTGCTTTTATTTTTAAAGTGATAACGAAAGGTATAAATTAATATATTTTTCTTTGATTCTTAATGTTGTCTTTTAATGATTTTCATTATCAATAATCATAAAAAACACTAAAATAAATATATTGTATTTCTATCATTGTTTTTTTAAATCATTAAATGATTGTGTAGATAGAAGAATTTGTGTAAAATTGTTAATAAAGAAATCGACTGTTAAACCAATTGTTATATTTCTATCGCTACAAAGAATCTTAATCAAAAATGGCAGAAAGCAAAAGCAATATGCTATGGGTTTCATAATGACAGCAAGAGTAATAAATTAATTTTTTCGTATTAATATATTTATGAATTAATTGTAATGAATTAATTATTTCACATTAATATTTCATATTTTCATATTAATTATTTTACAACTTCACTTATTGATTATTTTAATACAATAAATATTTCTTAAGGCCGGGATTGCCTGGTTGGTAGGGCGCTGGCTCTCGTTCCTGAGAGCGGGAGTTTGAATCCAGCCCGGATGAAGACTCCCTGTGTAGTAAATGGTGACTGGTGCTCGTTAAATCAATCCGAACACTAAGCCCATGCTCCCATAACATATTGTACCTCTGGGGGTACTGAATTGGAGATAGATCGTTCTCTGGTTCAGGTCAAAATTACTATCTGTGGATGAATGATTGGATGTATGAATGGATCAGTCCTATAAATGTATGTGACGTATGGATGTGGTAGAAAGCTAATTCTTGGCCATAGATGGCGCAAACAATCGCCTCCCTTTCCATAATGGCTACGACAACAACAAATATTTCATAAATTTCCCAAAAGAGCTATTTTGAGTAGATCACTATAGTACTTTATTAGCAAGCGTAATTTTTATAGATATTTTAACAAATGAGTCAAATTGACATACTCTTTATAGACTAGTTAATTAAAAAATCTCTATAATAATTTAAAGAAATATCAAGAAAATACCCAATCTGAATGGTACAAAATCGATTTTAAAAAAGAGCAATATATTTTAAACCTAATACTTTATCAAAATATTAATTGTTAAGACTTTCTTCAAAAATGCTAAATGTCTAAAGTTTAAATGGTAATACGATATCTGTTATATATTATAAAAACTAATCAGGATTTAAAAATGAATCTATTATTTTTATGATAAATTTCTACAGATAACGGAAAAATTCGAAGACATAGCATAAATTTAAACTTTGAAGGAACATTCTCCTGCGAAAAATTTCTTACAATTTTCTATTGTTTTATCTTTAGAATCTCATGAATTTATATATTTCAATTATGCTAAAAATATAAAGAACAAAAAGAAAATATTCTCTTTTTAACGAAAAAAGTATAATCTATTCTCTTCTGCTCTTGATAAAAGTAAGAATTATTATTTTCAAAGAATAAATATAGATTCAAGAGAAAATTTGTGTCTTTTATAAGTCAAAATAAGATTGTATATTTGAAAAATAAAATAATGCAATATTTATCTAAAGAAAAAGGGATTTCAGTTTTTTTGTGAAAAGTCTTTGTTATGAAAATGCATCAAAAATAATCTTGATTGATATTTTCAGGAACGAAACTATAACTTTATTGAGAAATGTTTTTAACAAATGTGTTTCAAAAAATTGAGGAACGCAAAAAAAAAAGGAATATATTGTAACTTTTTCTTAAAGGAATAAATATGTTTGACTCATTCATGAACCACTAAAAATTAACTTTTTACTCTTAGCGTGTTCGTTGCCGATAGGTGGTAATATTATATATGTAATTGGAGAGTGGTAATCAATAAAGAAAAAATCGAATTTAAATTTTCCTATTTTAGGAACCATTTTAGTTTTAAAATTTTCAATTAAGATTATTTTAATAAACAATTTTTTATTCACTAAGTTGTTATTTTTGTTCTTCAACTTGATAAGAGCTTACAAGCCGAAATCTGTAACGAGCACACAAACTTGCATATGTATGTGCAATAATTAAAAGAAAATTAGAAATTTCTTTTAGGACACTCTCTAGCAGCTGGTCTCGCCAATTGTTCAACCACTCTATAGCGTAGAAGTAGCGGATTCAAATCCAACTTGGGATCTTTGGGATGACCTTCTGTAATTTGTGCTATCAACTTGACTAGGGCTTACATGATATCTCTGCAATGCACACACAAGTCTGCTTATGAATATGTAACAATAAAATCTATATATATATATATATTTCTCTTACACGGCGACAAAAAAAAAGCCTCATTACAACTCCCCGAATGGCAACGCTAGAAAATCGACCAATGATTGCCGCTAAAAATGTCACATGCCAAATCTAGTTGAGGTGGCTCAACATATAGCGCTTTTAAAAACGGAAACTGAAATAACCAGAGAGAGCAATCTCACCAAATGTGATCTCTTCCGAAATTCACCCTATCAGCTGCGTCAATCTCATACTATTAAGCTAGGCTGAAGTGAGTAGTCTTTGTCGATAGATCTCTATTTTAGTATTTTGTCGAAAGCGCTTTTTCCCACGAATTTATATATTACGAATTTATTTGACAATTTTTGATTTATATCACGAATTTATTTGTTTTATTATTGTTATTATATTTTCATTGAAAAATGAGTCTCAGTCGTGCTGTTACGCTTTAAGATTTTATACTATAGCACATTTCTAATAGGTTTAACGAATTACATTTCATTTATTTGAATTCAAATTTATTTTAATGACTTAGTATTTACTAAAAAGATGTAATTTTTTTTTTTAAAAGTTGTTATATGGATTTGAGTGATTGTTTTGAATTCTTAGAATTTTGTGCATTTGCAATATACCTAAGTTAGTAGCAAGCGAAGCGAACTTGGTTTGCGAAGCCATCCATATAAGATTGCGTAGCAATTTTCGGGAGTTGGCGAGCGTCAGCGAGCAGTGGGCGCAGCCCACTAGTTAAAAAAAAAATCTTTCTACGGTTGCAAATGCTAATGTAATGATTGGTTAATTGTAATTGCAAAAAAGTTTTTAAAAAATAGCAATTGGACAAAAATCTGCTAAACATATGTTTTATCTTGCTATCCAATACGAAAGCTTTAAAAAACAAAACTTTTCTAAAGTTCAATTAAAACTGAATACTTTCTTTCGCCAAATGAAAACTAGAATATGCAAATAATCTCTCTCTCTCTCTCTCTCTCGAGCTGCGATGGCTCAGTGGCTAAGGCACTGAACTGTCATTGTGAAGAACTGGGGTTCGATACCAGCAGGAGGCTTGAAGCCCACCCAGCTTCAAATGAATGGGTGCCAACACCACATTGTCACAATCATGCCAGCAGTTGGTCTCGAAATTGTAGAGCCTTAGCCCCTATGAACCCTCTGGTCCGCAACGGCCTGCTCGGGAATGCTTTACTTTATATAATATATAAGAACAAATAGCTCAAGTTAGAGAGTAACGTAATGCTTAAAACAAACTTATTGTAAAATTTACAAACTAAAATGGTTCCTGAAAAACGTAAGGTTAATTCTATAGATCATCACTTTTCAATGATAGATATATTATAACCACCTCAGCTGTAAACGAACACAAATTATTACAAAATAATGACAAAAAAGTAGGACAAATATCTTCAAGAAAAATTAAAGGGTTTAATATATCTGTGCATGCATAGGTAACTATTTTTTAAATCCAAGTGATCATTCTTTTCGTTACAATTAACATAATTACTAAACGCTCTTGTATGGAATTACAATAATTGTGTACTTTTTTTACAAAATTATCTTTTTTAAAATCTATAGACATTTATGGAAAAAAAAAGCAACTATGAATAAGAACCAACCACGGTGATAACTGTGCAGATTCAGCAGGGCAATGAGCCTCCTAGTTTCTTTTTTCTTTTTTTAAAGTAAAAACGCTATTTTTCGTTATTTTTTTTACTACTTTTATATGAAAGCAATTTATAACAGTTTTCTAAAGCTAAATAAAGCAAAATTTCCAAGTAATTGAATATTTATTTTACTAGATTTTCTGTTTACGGTATAATATATTTCCGGCCATAAATGATAAACATATCATACCTTCTACAAGACTATCAATAGATAGATAAAAAAAAGAGATGTCTATTGTTTTTATGGACTAATGTGGGATAATAAAACTTTATGGGATGGAGGAATATGAAATAAAAAAAGAGAGCCATAAGATATGATCTATCTGTATCTGGCATCATCTGCGAGAAGTTAAAAAACAATTTTTTCCAGCCACGTAATGATCAAAAGGTTCTCTGGAGCAAACGATATATTTTCGGCAAGATGATAACGATACGGGTGAATAGCTGTTGCCAGATGTTTTAGGGAATCTTGGATATAGATTTTCGTGTTTCGACGCTTCGTGAAAATATGATAGGATTTATTTTTAGTAAGTAGTCTTCCGTGCAATCCAACGTGACCGGGTTATCATTCAATCGTTTGAAGAAAGTGTCCATTGTATGTCCTTTTACGCTTTTTATTATTGAAAGTGACAGTTTTTATCGGTAAAGTTTCTTTAATAAAATAGATCAATACAAAATTTCAAAATAAAATGTATTATTAACAAGTCTTTTTAAAACTTTTCTGCGTTTTCTGGTTCAGTTATGTGTTTAAATAATTTCTTATTTTAAAAGATAATGCATTTTATCACCACTTTCAGGGCTGAAAGCCCTATATACCAAGGCGGAAAAGTGTAAAAACTGGTAACAAATAAATTTCACTTTTTAGCTTATTTTCAGGAATAATAAAAATCCATAACTACCAATTCTTTTTAACGGAAGCAATTTTTATATTGAATTTGCTTCTTCGCTGTGATAAATTTCCTTACAGTGAATTGTTATTGTTGAGAATAGATTAACTCCTACCGAATGTTATTTAATAATGAAATAGTTCTCCTAGCAGTATTTTCTCGTTTCAGGCCTGACCACTTCACAGCTGCGCTACAGCGTTTGAATATTCCCCAACGATTTTATCTTATGTTTCAAGTGATAGCATTCCCTTCCATTATGATTTTCCCCAGTGGTATTAAAATTTCAATTTTAAGCAAACAAATTCGTTGTATTTGAAAAAGCTATAGCTGAAAACAATGATAGTAACGCATCCTACAACTGAAAGCCTCCACACGGTTTTTTATAGGTAGTCCGATCAGGCGACTGTGAAGGATTCCACTTGCCGAACGAGTCACTTAATTCAAAATCTAGTTGAAATAAGAAAGTGGTAGCAAATATATGACTAAAAATTTATTTTATTTATGAATATTATTGGTTCGCCTTATTCACTTTTCAACCACTACAGATTCAATTCTCTAATATATATGATGAATTTCTCTCAAGTACTTTTGTAAAAGGCTTTGGGTTCATGCGCACAACTGGTTCACTGGTCAGCGCGGACTACCTGTAAAAGACCGGGTGGAGGCTTCTTGATGCAAGAGGTGATGACTCAGACCTGAAAGCGAGACGGAAAAGAGAAAATACAGGTAGGGGAACTATTTCAATATTAGATAATATCCGGGAGGAGTTAATGTATTCTCAACAATAAACAATTCACCGTAATTAAATTTTTCTCTGATGCTAGGTATGAGTATGATCTCAGTATTTGGCCCGAAGGGCCGCCAACTGATTCGTCGATTCTGCTCAGCCAAAATTCTAAATGCTTATGGAAAGAAGCAATTCAATATAAAAATTGTATCCGCTAAAAACAATTGGTAGTTATGGATTTTTATCATTCCCGAAAAAAAGCTAAAAAATGAAATTTATTTGTTACCAGTTTTTACTCTTTCCTGTCTTGATACATATCGATTTTTCAGCCGTGCTTATACTTAGTTTTTTTAAGAATAGTGGTGATCAAAATAATTTAAAAATTAAGTTTATGAAAGGAAAAAATAGTATATATTTACTACCACTTTAAATATAATTTTTTTTTTACTCTAAATGCGTTTGCTTACTTAATAGTCTTGCCTCTTTATAAAGTTTTAATTTTTACACTATCTAAATTAATCTTTACTTTCTTTATTAACCCCTTGGGGACGGGTGATTCAAAAAAGTATCCGTACAAAATCAGAATCAAGTTGTAATTAAATAAAAACGGTAACTTAGATGTAGTCGTTTCTAATTTGACAGACTTACTTTTCTTTTACTTTAATTATTGTTCGTTTAATCATATATATAATCAATGTTAGTTCAAAGTATAACTAAATAGTTTTATTTTGAACAAAGTAATGGTGAATTAAATAAATCAAACAATTATAACCCCGCCCACAAATAAACTGCTAAAGAATTACTTTGTTTACCAGTTTTATCTTTTTACCTTGGTTAATACGGTTTTATGCTGGCACGTATTTGTGACAGTCGGCGCGAAAGGGTTAAACAAAAGCTGGGCACCTTGGGCCGCGCAGAAGACCCATATCCCATTCATCGTGAAATTACAGTAAATTTAAAAAATATAAGCAGTTTGTATATAGAGTCTCTGGAGTGATCTAGGTTTATCTTAGAAGGTTCTTTATATAACATATATCCAAGACTTGGAAAATTAGTGGTAGCTATGATTTTCAAAACAGCTAAAAAATACATAAAATTTAGTTTTCATCTGAGAATTACGAAAATATTTCCGAGGTATTTTTTTTTTTTGCAACCATACATATTTCCTTTAAACTAAAAATTTATTGGTAGCTTAAACTGTTAGCCCTGTTCATGTATATGCTTAATTAACATTCATATAGACATTTATTTTGTCAAAACTGATTTAATTAAATTTATAAAATATATACTAAGCACGTAAATTTTGCTACCGCTTTAAATATAAAAGTAATTATAATTTAGAAATATTTTCTAACTTTATTGCATGTTTAACTCAGACTTCATTCGTTGGCTATGGCAAATAACTTAGTAGAATTGGCAAGTGTCGTAAGGTAGACACATCGAAATTTACCTTGACAATAACACTAGGTTTACGGGACGCGTCATTTTGACGCATTTAGAATTTTATAAGGAAAATTACAAAACATGTTTGCCTTTTTATTTTATATCTTGTAATGACTTTTATCCATTGATCGAGGTAAATGTATATTGAAAGCTATTTTCTTCAAAAGCGTTGAAATATTGAAGTTCTCTTTGCGGTATACCTATCTCTACGGATATGCGTCAATTTGACGCGATCGAAATTTTGATTAAACATGCAAATATCACATCAATAATAAATAGGAATGTACCAACAATACTTCGATCCGTTATCGTTATCTCAAATGAAACAAGCGATAAACAAGTATTGAAAAATAAAATATTAGAATATTTCGTCAGCATACATTTTACTACCAGTTTAAATATAGAAATAAAATTCTACGCCAAATGCGTAAAAGTTGGCAGATAGGGATAGGGTTATTAGAAACGTTCGTAAACCTAGTGTTAAAGTATTAAAAGCAAAAACTATTAAATAATCATGTGTGTCCATAATAATGTGCATATTCAATTGCGAGAACAATGAATTTTCGAATAAAAGGAAAAATTTAGAATTGTCAAGGACAATATCGATTCTGAATCATCGAAGAATCGGTTTATGCCGCTTCGCGGCTCGTGCTCGATTTCCAACATTCGTTATGCTCGATTTCCAACATTCCAGGGAATGTTATGTCTATGGTCGCAATTGCAGTTGTCCTGACTGACTAAAATAATCAGTCAAAATTTGCTATTCAAAAAAAAAAAAAAAAAGCTTGAAATCAATGTCAACTTCTCAACAGCATTGAATTTGATAGCTAACACGGGGATGTTAATTGTTCCGCTTGCGGTAAAATATTTCAGGAAGTGGTATCGTACGGAATTCTAAATTTCTCAAAATTCTGTTTAATGTTCAAAACTCCTTAAAAGCACACCTTAAGATAACAGTGGTAAACAAATTTTAAAAAGTGGATCATATCTCGGTATTCAGTGCATTTTCTAAGATAACTGAAATGTGCTGATTCAAAATATACAAAGAATTTGTCTCTATCCCCCAGTATTTGTTATATGTACTCAGTGGCGTACGCAAGGGAGGGGTTTAGGGGTTTAAACACCCCCCTTGGGCTCAGACAAAATGGCAAAAATAAAAATTTTAGTAGAAATTATGCGAACTATTATTTTTTAAGACTATATATTTTTATTAGCCTTATGCCTACTTTTTTTTTCTCACGGTATTTCTCATAATACTGAAGAAACATTTACTATAATAGGGTTGTACTTTTGAAACCAAATTCGCGTGATACTGTTACGGATTGGTTCCTTTCTGTCCTGCCAGTATAGTTTTCGAGACTGGCTGTCATTCGCGAGGTCTTTATGCGACGATTCCGGAATCCTAGACGTTCTGTCGTCTTTGTGTCGTCCGGTGAAAAATTATATAAAAGGGGGAACGGAGTACAGTGAAGTTAGTTAGTCAGACTAAGAGTTATCTCTGCCGCTTGTCCTTCGGAGCTTGTCGATAAATCTGTTATGTTTTGTCTTAACAAAAAGTTCATTCAATCGTCGAACCCGTCCTCGCCACTATTTTGACTAGTGAAGAAATCAGTAACAATATCAGAGATACTGTGCTCGTTGAAGTTATTCATTCCAGCTCGAAACTTTGAGATCGTTGCATAGCGGATATTTCTGTGCCAATATATATATATATATATATATATATATATATATATATATATATATATATATATATATATATATATATATATATATATATATATATATATATATATATATATATATATATATATATATATATATATATATATTTGCTGTTCTTGGATCTTTAGGATGTCAAAACGCAAGAATTCAACAATTTTTAATTAATTTGAGAAAAAATCACGACCTGAAATTAGTGAGGTGACAGCATCTAGTACCAATGTAAGTTTTTCTGTTGTACAAAAATGTGATACTTCTGTTGAAGAAAACGTTTCTAGCATAACAAAATCTGATGAATGTGAAAGTGGCCCTCAAAGTGTTACTTTCCATATGACATTAAACTTTTTACAGAAGATATTACATTATGTTCTTAAACTTAAAAAATCAAATCGAAATTTAACTAAACAATGTTGTCTATCTAAAAACTCACAATTGTCTAGCTGTCGAAATTAGGGAAATAATAGTGCTTTATTACAGATTCGAATATCTTTTAGTAGTTTCAGAAAATTATGAACACCTCCCCTTGAAAAAATTCTGCGTACGCCACTGTATGTATTACTTTGGCGGTGAACAATTTGCTAGAACAATCAACTGGTTCATGGAATGTTCATGAACATGACATCAGGTATGGAAATAGTGAGATTAAACCGTAAGACAAATTTACTATGTAGAAATATCTAGTTGAAGAAATTTTTTGAGCAAGATCTAAAGAAGGCTATAACTCGCTCAACAATTGATCATAATTGAAAGTCTCGTTTAAAAGTTTCGGAAGTATCCAGCGTCTTTAAGATATTCAGTAAGGTTTTTATCTGGATAGTCTCCAGTTGAAGTCGATAATTCAGAATATTCCAGTAAAAATATCATCTCTTAATTTTTAAATTCAAACACAAGATCCAGATGTGTTTCATAGTTAATGTTACTCGGCAACTGGAGAAAACAGACTCTGGTTATTAAGAGTTATCTATGCGTTAATCTTGCATGGCCAATATGTAATCCGTTTATTAGTACTTCAACCTTTCTGGAATTATTTAGGATTTTAAAAGGGGAAATAAGCAATTTTATTTTATGCAGTTTATTATTTATTTCAGTTTTTCATTCTGTTTGCTAATTAGTTTATAAAATAAATTGATTATTAAGGTTTAAAAGTCATGTCTTAAAACAGGTTTGTTAGAAATATTGTATGGAGATTTTGCTACAGAATCGGTTGTTTCATTTTCTGAGATTCCTACTTGTCCAGAGATCCAGGAAAATAAAATTTAAAAACAAGTTCAAGATATATAAACACTTAAAATCCATAAACACAGAAAATACTTCCTTAAACGAACGTGTGTTTGGCTTAGTTTTCGCGGCTAAAGTCGTACGTTTAAAAAATTTCTTAAAGCCCTTAGTACTTTAATACCTACTCTATCAAACTCGATTACAACGCCACGTAAAATCAGAAATTTATGATTTTATAGAAAGCTAAATCATACGTAACTAAATTTGCTTAACCAGGAAAAATTTTATTACATGAAACTTAATTTTAAATTTATTTCATTGTAATAAAAGAGAATAAAAAAGATAATATGGATATTCCCGTTTTTCCTGGTTTTATCTATTACTCCCTAGTGGATCTTTCGGGAGAAAGGGAGATGCTCGGGAGAATCGATCAAATTCCCGTTCCTCATTCCAGGAGAAATTGTGACAGCCCTCTGAAAAGATGACTCTTTTAAAAGTCAAACTTTCTTCCCTTTTTTCATTCAGGAGCCTAAGAAAAAAAGTTTCTTATTTACTTACAAAAGAAAAAAAATATGGATATTTGAAAGAAAATATGATAAGAAAATATTTTTCTATTTATTAAAGGCTTCGGTGACGAGCTTACGCTATGATGCAAAAATCCAACTGTCATTTTAAAGATTTAGCTGCTTTTGAACATTTTTAAATTGATGTTTAAGGAATAAGTAAATAAAAACATAAGATGTGGTGTTTACGAATTTGTTGAGCAAAATATGTTGCTGAAGGAATATGAAATGGTAAGACAATCTATTTAAAACTTACATAAAATTTAATAAATATTTGAAGTTGAGCTTTGATGTCTGTGGTAATAGAATGTTCTCCTTCAAATAAGGTGACCCTGGTTTAAATTCCAGTGATGTATAGTCAATACGAACACTGCACCTCGCTCGTACCGACTATATTGCTGACGTAAAATATCCTCAGTAGTAGGTGACTCATGGGCTAGAAGCCCCTTCCATCCGATTAACTATAGGCAACTTTCGTGATTTTGATTTCCACATAATGTAAATGTTGCTTAATTCCCCCAAAACGAAGTCTCTAGTTTGTCCAAATATTTAATCCTGGATTTCCCTTGTCTTCTGGGTGGGCTTCAAAATTGCAAGCCTTCGGATTTGAACCTTGATGGTAGTATATCCAAGAATAAGTCGAATGATCAACGATGGTTAAATAAAAAAATAATTATTATTGTTAAACAACTTTTCTTACTAAAAAATTTGTGAAATTCGCGAAAATAGATTTTTTCAATTCATCAAAATTTCCTGTAACAAAAAAAAATTGTTTCCAAGAGTAATCAAATGAATATACAAAAAGGTATGCAATAATAGAAGTACTGGTAATTTTTTTAATAAACTTCTGCTTGCTTTAATGTTTGTTTACTACCATTTTTCCGTAAAACACATGGCTCACGTGAAAGATGTAGTGAATAGTTGCCAACAATTACAAATCTTCCATAATATTTCATTTGTATGTTAAAAGTAGTAATGAATCTTACAAATTTAAATTAATATGATTTTGAATACCACTAAATGCAAAGAAATCAATTTTATTTATAAGAAAAAGTTATCGAAATCAAATTAAACTACACCCCGACAAAAGTCAATTCTTAATCATAAATAGTAAGAAAAAACAACAAAATACTCCCCACATCTATCTCTTTAATACTGAGATCAAACCAGTGAAACACGTTAAATACCTCGGCGTCACGATCTCATATAGTTTGAGCTGGAGTAATCACTTAAACGACATAATCAAAAGAGCCAGAGGAGCGTTTTTTGTGATCAAAGTCCTCCTGCATAAGAATTCAAAGCTTGATCTAGGAAATAAAAGAACTATCTATATACAAGCGATTCTACCAATTCTTACGTATGCTTGCCCAGCCCTCACTACTATAAGCAACAATCCAAAAAAGAAGCTATCTACAACCAAAGGTAAATTTTTACGCACAATGACTGGCGCCCCAAGGGCGATTAGCAATAGATTACTCAGAAAAGACTTAAACATTGATGATATCCATTGTTTTATAGCTAAATTGACCACAAAATTTTATGGCGACGCAAAAACATGCGCCTCATCAGATTTCAATAAGTTGTTTCATATTGATATAATCCGTGATAATTCGAATTTCAGCCCAAATACCGCCTTTTTATGCTCACACTGCATACTATCAACATACTATTAACTTTATCACACAACTCTACTCAAGGGGATCTCCCCATCCCAATGATGATTTTCACTTCTAAACTCAAGATTTACTTCTTAAAGGACTTGATTTGTTTTTACAACATACTACAACTTCATTGATATTTAGGACCTCCTAGAATACGACAAAACAGATTCGATGAATCGGTTAGTGGCGGTTCGCGCCAAACGCCGAGACAACCCCAATATCCAGCATCCAGAAGTCAAATTAAGTCCAATTGCATTTCAATTACCAGAAAGAACCACCTTAAAGACCACAATACAAGACGAATGGGAAAAAGGCCGGCGCCCAGATATATTTCGATGATGATGATGATGAAATCAAATTAAGTGTAAGCCATAGCCATAAAACGTTAATTTGATCTACAATTGCATTTTAGTAAGTCTTATACTACCACCTTTTAAATACTTCCTCCAAAAGAGTATAAGTTGGCAAGTCTAATGTATTTAGAATCCTGAACAGAGTGCCTTGTTGTAAGCTCAGTTACCAACATGTTCTTTTTTATAAGAATATTTATTTGAGTTCATGCGCCATTAGAAAAAAGTAATAAGTGGTATCAATTTTGTTATGAAAGAAGCAGAATTTTTTAAAACATTATTTATCTCCTTTATTATAATCAATATTTCTTAATACTATCGGATATCTGGTGTTCGTGAGGAATTTTTATTATTTTATTTAAAATGATAGAATGATTTAAACTTTCTTTTTCATTCTTCGATTCATATATTTAGTTAAATAGGATTTTAACCACCATTAACTCATAAGTAATATATATATATATATATATATATATATATATATATATATATACACAAATTAACATGAAAAACATGAATAAAATAAAAATAAAAACTAAATGGTAGAGAAACAAGAATGGTATAAGCAAATAGTCGTTGTCAAGACACATCTAATTGCCATAAATAATGCGATATTTCTGAATAAAGAATAATTATCCTAAGATAAAAATTATTCTTTATATGTGTCGATATCGCAAAAAACCTTATTTTGAAAAAAATCATGAAAATAAAAGAAACATGTAAAAGGAAATCAAACTTACCGGCGTGAATTAAAACGCGGTTTAGGTTTAAAAGTACAATAATAAAACAGTTAACAAAAATCGCGAAGATGTAAAAAATTTGCTTATAGCTTGAATCGAATATAATAAAATTAAAAAAACATTTGATCGAAGAAGAAGAAAAAAATGTTTAGGTAAAATATTAGTGCTGCCATCTATGAGAAACAATTAGTAAAAAGGTAATAAAATTGAAATAATAATAAAAATGTTTAACGGATTGAATAAATTAGCAGTCTTAAAAAATAAATAAATAAAAAAATATAAATAAATAAATAAATAAATAAAAAATAAGAATTTAAAAAAAAAAAAAAAAAAAAAAATTAAAAAAAAAAAAAATCATTAATAGGGAAATTAATTTAAAAGTCAGTCTGTCACGATATAATATATATATATATATATATATAAATATATATATATATATATATATATATATATATCTATATATATAAAAATCTCTTGTCACAGTTTTAGTGGTTAAACTCCTCCTAAACGGCTTGACCGATTTTGAGGAAATTTTATATGTATATTCAGTAGGTCTGAGAATAGGTTTATAAGTAATTTTTTTTCATTTTTTGGACAGATTTAACGTATATTTTAAATATATCTTTATTTAATCGTATTCGGATCCAAACTAGACGTGGAAACATAACAATTAAAAAACAATATTCAAGCACGTTGCAACAAGTCATATTAAATTCCAATACTTATGCACGCCCTTAAAGGAAGAGCATCAAATATATTTGCAAGTATGTGTATAAAGGCGGTGATATAGCAGTATTTCGAGTTGAGAATACCAATGTGACAGCTCTTCCAGTGAATAACAACGACGAAATAACGCTGTACCAAATAGGCCGGTTCATCAGCTCCAATGAAGCTGTTTGGCGTATCTTTGGATTCCCAATTCATGAACGGGATCCAACCGTTAGTCATTTTAGCTGTTCATCTTGAAAACGGTCAGAGCGTATATTTCACGAACGAGACAGCGATTGACCGAGCTACAAATCCACCGAAAACTACACTCGCCAAATTTTTTGAATTGGGTAATCGTACGGATGCTTTTGGTGCCGTTGCACAGACATTACTCTACTCAGAAATACCACCCTATTTCACACGGGTTCAAAAAAATGGATAATACGCAAGCAAGGCACACCGGTTGATGCATGTCCCGGTTTATTCAAATCAAACGCCTTGGGGAGAATATTTACAGTCAATCCAAGATAGACTGAGTGCTTTTATTTTCGACTGTTGTTGGTTAATGTCACCGGCTCATTGTCATTTCAAGATATACGTAAAGTCGATGGACATCAGCATCCAACGTATAAAGATGCATGCCTTGCACTCATCTTGCTGGAAGACGACAACCAGTGGGAATGTATGCTTGCTGAAACAGCATTGAACTGTACTGCAAAGCAAATTCGTCTACTATTCACTATAGTATTAACTACATGTTTCCCGGCCCGTATAGAAACGTTATGGGATAATCACAAAGATTCGATGACTGATGATATACTGTATCAACATCGCACACGTTGCAACGATCTAACGATAACATTTAGCGATGCCATGTACAATGAAGCACTGATTGTTATTGGGGATCTTTGCATTATTATTGCCAACTTGCCACTCAGTTATTTCGGTATGCCTTCGCCAAATCGAAGTGCATCTGATTTATTAAACACTGACATGAATCGTGAACTTCAATGCAATACGAGAGAAATAACAGCGATCGTTACTCGCAATGTTCCACTAATGAATGAGGAACAAAGGAACATTTATGACCGCATTATGCTCGCAGTTTCGGCAGGACAAGGTAGATTTTTTTTCCTGATTCACCAGGTGGAACTGGCAAAACATTAATTATTTCGTTAATTCTCGGTGAAATACGATCAAATAATGGCATCGCGTAGGCCGTTGCATCATCTGGCATTGCTGCAACTTTATTGAACGAACCAACGAATTGAATCTGTAGATGCAACAGTTATTGCCAGGTAACTTGGTGACATATAAATCCGTTGATGCAGTTTGCGATCCCATTGAAGCTGCAAATTTTCCAACAGAGCTATTAAACTCATTGGATTTACCTGGCATATCACCGCATAATTTAGTACTCAAAGTTGGATCTCCAGTTATTTTGCTTCGTAATTTGAACCCACCACGGCTGTGCAACGGCACGCGATTAGTCGTTAAAAAATTAATGAACAACGTCATCGAAGTCATCATTTTAAATGACAAATTCCGGGATGAAAGTATATTACTTCCACGAATCCCTATGATGCCCACAGATGTGCCAATTCAATTTAAACGCATTCACTTCCATATAAGACTGACATTTGCAATGACAAGGCCAAACAATGTCTGTTTGTGTCTTAGATTTGAGCACACCATGTTTTTCACACAGACAATTATACGTGGCATGCTCTCGAGAGGGCAAACCACCCAGTTTAATTGTGTTAGCTAAAGATGGAATGACAAAAAATATTGTATACTCCATTGCACTCAGAGATTAATATTGTTGACTAATATTTTCAGAATTCGTTGTATATATAATTTATTAAAAAAGTTACAATAAATTTAAAAAAATATTATTTGGTGTGTTGTTATTTTCCCATTCCGTCATCGTTCATAGCGCTCCGTGCCTCTTCCACTCATATACCACATACGCACACACTTACAATAAATAAGATATATTTTCATACTATAGAAATAATTCATGTGGCAAAACAACGTTTGCCGGGTCAGCTAGTATATATATATATATATATATATATATATATATATATATATATATATATATATATATATATATATATATAGATATATATATATATATATATATATATATATATATATATATATATTTATATACGTATAATGAGAAAAAAGGCACCAACCCTTTGCTATCTGAGTACTTTAAAATGTAGTTTAAACTACTAAAAGTGTTAAATCCGTTTAAATACATAATACAGTATTTTTATGTAATTTTAAAATTACTAAAATACTAATTATTAAGGTAAAAAAATGAATTTTCGAATAATGACTGTTGATGACGCTTTAGAGTACAAAAGGGTTAAATAGCTTCTAGCATCCAGATAAAAATACACACGAAAATTTACGGTCTCGTATTTGCTTAATTCCCAATCTTTTCTAGAGATTTTATGGTAACAAAACAAACGAGTAGTAACAACATGTACTGTTTGTCTACGATAGCTACTCTGTCCGCCACAAAGTCTGCGGCAGTCTGGTGCTATGGAAACAAGAAGAGAGCATTTTAGGGAGGGTGGCTTCGATGAAAAGGTCTCCTTTTCTTTCGCCTTCGATGATAGCTTGTATGGGGAGTATACCAGATTGGCTGACTCAGCCACCAGTAGGAGACTTATTTAATCTGATTCAAGAACTTTTTTAAGATTCACATGAATATTTCTTTCTTACTTAAAATAATTCTCTTGATTCAATCAGCGGGAATCCTGTTTTACTGACTTTCAGCCAGCACTTGAAAACAGCAAAATAATTAGCTGTCCTCCACATGTCTGTTTAAATATAACGGTATTCAAAATTATTTTAAATGAAATATATTAAAGTAAAAATTAATTATGAATGTAAAAATCTTGCTACCACATTAAATATAAAATCTTTTTGAAAATTTAAAAGAGAAATCGTAGAAGTTATGATCGAGTCTGGCATCAGGGCCTCATATACAAGCTCATAAATTTTAATATCCCCAAAGATCTAATACTACTAATTAATAATTATCTGGCAAATAGAACTTTTCATATTAAGATCAATACAGCATTTTCTTCCGCTAGAAGCATTAAAGCAGGAGTTCCGCAAGGTTCAATTCTCGGCCCTGTGCTCTGCCTAATTTATTCAGCGGACTTTCCAAATTTTAATAATATGAGAAACATCACCTCAGCCTTCTACGCAGATGATACAGCACTTATGAGCAGATCAATAAATCCTACGAAGTCAGTTACTAATCTCAGTAATATCATACCACATATCGAAGACTGGTGCACAAAATGGAAGGTAGCCATCAACACCACTAAATCTTCACTTTTTTTTTTTTTTTTTTTTTCTTTCCTCCAAGCCTTGGGCATGTACCTAGGTTATGAAAAAACCCTTAACCATATAGCCCAAGACTTGGCCACTAATCCAGCTCCACTCCAGCCTACATAACATGATTTAAAAAAAAAAAAAAAAAAAAAAAAAAAAAAAAAAAAAAAAAAAATTATATATATTTTTTTAACTTAAAGTGTGGAATTTAAGAAGAAATAAGACCAAAAAAAATATACATGTGAAATGGGAAATTAGTAAAAAGAAATGAATAAAATAAATTAATAAGAAAGAAAGAGAAAAAAAAATATAGCGTTAAAAAAACTAATAGAGATGAAAGTATTACTAGATGTAGAGAAATCTTAATAAACAAATATATATATATATGTCTTTTTAGTAGGGATGTGTATAGACTTGATTGGATTGACGTAGCTCTTTTAGATCGTGCAAGTAAGTTGGGCAGGAAGGTGAGGAGGCTCTGTGATTACAGTCCAGATTTAAATTGGAGTCTTGGTTGGATGAGTGACAGTTTATGCAGAATTCTACTTTTTCTGTGCAATTTTCGATACTATGACCTTTGTATCCGCACTTCTCACAATAACAGTATGACTCAATACATGTGTTTTGGTGATGACCTATTGTCTGGCATTTTCTGCACCTTAATAAAACAAGTCTTTTTTTAATTGTGCAACGTTGTAGACCAGCGTAGAAATAATTAAGATTCAAAAGCTTGATGGAGAGTTTTCTGTTGACTCTTATGGTGATGTGTCTCTTAGAATTATCTCTTTTATGTGGGATTTCTTTGGTCAGTTTGATGATATCATAGGAAGGGTTGAAATTGCCATTGATTTTTATCAAGTTAATAATCTCAGTTTCTGTGAATGTGACAGGTGTGTTAAGAAGAATTAGAGAGAACAACTTTACGTCTTTGTCGTGATATTGGATGCCTGTCTTTTGTAAGGTTGAGAGGACCGTTTCCTTATGTTGATTGTTATGAAACTTTAGTTCTAGCATCTTGCTGCTTCTATAGACTTTTTTCACTGGCAGTTTAGGTTCTTCCTGAATCAGCCTTTCCACAATATCAGTTGTGGAGCAGTCTTCTTGTGGTTTTACTATTATTGGTTTTGGTGGTGCTGTTACTTGTGGAACATCAACATTGATAGAGGTGGTATTTTCTAATTTTTCGAGTCTTGCGTTGATGGTCTTTAGATTATCTTCAATTTGATTTAGTGGGTTTGAGGAGTGAACATTTAATGAAAAGTCATCAAGTTCTATTCGCATATAGTCAATTTTCTTGTCCAAAGATGTTTGGAAGTTTCTAGAATTTATCAAGTCATGAGTTTCTTGTTCCGGAGTTATCTTCCTTATTTGTTGAATTGCATTGATACAAGCAGATCGTGGTTCTTGCGGAAGGAATATTTTCTTATGATTGCTGTAGTTGATGTTTTTCTCTATTATATGTAGAAGGCGTTCTATATCCGTTTTAGTCTGTGACATGATGGAGGTATTTTTGTTGGCAGAAGTTGGAGTATCACTGATGATGCAGTCGTTGGTTACCGGAGAAGTATGTTCATAGACAGAAGTGAGATCAACGATTACTGAAGGTGATGTATTAGTATCAAGACATTGTATAGTTTTATTATCTTTTCGATGAGAATTTTTTGATCTGGAGGGAGTTTCTGTGAGTGAGATATTATAGTCAACTCTTTGAAAGTTTTGTGTAACTCTGCGTTGGGATCTTGCTGATCTTGCAGGATTTTGAAAATTGTCTGTAACTTGTGAATTAGCCATGAAAGAAGGTAGTCAATATGTAAGCAGAAAGGGTAAATAGAGCTCTTTAAAAACGTTAGTTAATGTAAAAATACAAATTAAAAAGAGTGGCAATGGTGAGTCAAGGCCTGGCCCCTGAAAAAACCCAGAGTAGAAGTTAATTGAGAACCGATGCTCCATTGATAAGGTATGTCACCGCCAGAGAAAAGAGGTGTGGGAGGATAAAAGCGTATTAGATGTGCTGAAAACCTGATAGAATGCAGGAAACAATGAAGGCGGCTCTAGGCAGAGTGAGGAAACTTAATTGGTTGAAGCAGAATGGTCAGTCATTAATGGATACACTGGCGATGGCATACAAGTACTAAAAGTTGCCTAATGAAAATTTAACTAGAAACATATGTGATAATTTAAGACAGTTAACTATATATCAAATTTAGTGCTAAAAAGATAAGATGCAACAGTAGATAACAACTGGTACTAGGCCGGTAAAAGTTACATCAATAAATGTACTAATAAAGAGAGGATAGGCCATCGCTATGTTAACAAACAATTTCTAAGTGCTTAAAAATGGTGAGAGTAAACAAACCGAAGTATTAATAAGTACTACTGTTGATGAGTTGACCTGGGTATTCCATTGGTTGGAAGTATCCAAAATCTTCTGGTAGGCTGATGCAAAATATTGCTAGATGACCTTAAGCTATATATGAGTATGTAAATCTAACTTGAGCTTTGTTATTTGAGAAAAAACATTGTAAAAATGCAAAGAAAAATAAAAAAAAAGCACTCGGAGACAATTTTGACAATAATATAATGATACATAATTAAAAAAACCCTTAAAGATAAATAAAATGGCCCTAATCTATGTAAAAAGAAATAAAAATGAACTAAGACAACAAATGTATGATAGAATCAATGTAATAAAGGTTTGTAAACAATGACTCTGGTATTAACATAAAAACAGCATGGAATAGGAAAAGCTATTAAAATGAATAATGTCGATTATAAAATTAATTGATTAAAGAATTATGAATATGGCGTGATTTAAAGCACTTAACTGTGATTGCGATCATAGAAATTGTTTACATTTTGTTATGGGGAATAGAACACCATTAACATGGGAAAGTGATGTCTCTTTGAAATTTAATATAAAGTCAAAGGATGGATGAAAAATTAAAAACAGGGTGGCGGACAATTGAAAACATTTGGGGGAACAACATATAAAAAATTTAGATAGAAATAAAAACGCTAAGATAAAACTTTGAGTGTCCAAAGTCAGAGTTTACAAAATACTAATTTTAACATAGCGATAGCCTATACCTAGGAGCGTCAAAAAATTTAAAGATACTGATAATTAGAGTACCAGACCACTGGAAAATAAAAAGTTAATATATTTGAATAGAGAATCGCATGGAGGATTGAAATGAAATGCTTTAAATTTGAAAAGAGTCGATAAGTTAATGAAAATTTAAGCCAAAGATAGCAATGATTACCATTTGCAGTGGATGACATGTTAAAATGGCGATCTGACACTCTAAGCCTAAATCAATGGAACATCGGAAATCTAAAACTTGAAAACGGAAAAGGGGGCCTCCCAGAGGCCGGAAAAGACTCACCAGGGATGCCTTGGGGTGTTACATGCCGTTTTTATTAAGAATTGGGTAGAACAAATAGATATTTAACGCTTTTATTAGCGATTTTTTGGAGCTCCGAATAGAGATGTTGCTTATGTGGGAACTACTAAATCTTCACTACTAATTATTAGGAAATCAAGTAAAGAGAAAGTCATTTATCCAAATATTACTCTTTTCAATGATGCAATACCACTAGTTCGAAAGGCCACCTACCTAGGCGTCACTCTTACTAGTACTTTAAACTGGAATACCCATATTGAAAATATTCTTAGCAAAGCGCAAGGAGCCTCTAGATCTCTGAAACCAATATTAAGCTATAATTCAAAACTATCACTCAAAACAAAACGAACGCTATACCTCCAATGCATTCGACCGATCATCAGCTACGCAGCCCCTGCATGGAGCACAACCACTGTTACTCAAAAAAAAAAAAAAAAAACTGGAGATTACTCAAAATAAATTCCTCAGATATATCACTGGAGCCCCCATATCGATGAGAATGAAAGATCTAAGACGAGATTTAGAAATCAACAAAATAGATGAGCACATAGCTGAACTATGTGCAAGTTTCTTCAGAGATGCACACTCTTGTCATACGTGCAATTACTTTAAAAATTTTGATTTTGAGCTCATCAAAGACAACATAAAATATAGCCCGGCAACCGCCTTTTTCCTATCCGACGGAGTTCTGCCCCGTAAATTTTGTAAATACTTGTAAATAATTTTGCGCATTTATTATGTATTTCTCCTTTTCTCTGAGGCTATGTGGCTACTGTGCACCGGAGAAGCTCTGGGATAATACCTCCAGGGGAAGCAAGGCAGTCTGCCACAAAACCTCTTCTCTCTCTTAAACTTGTTTGTTCAATCTCACTACTTCATTTTAATTTTCTCTCAGTAAAAAATACTGAACCCCAACTTTCATCTTTCAGTTGCGCTTCGGCGATTTATTATTTATTTCCACTCAGATGAATTAGTTAGAGCCCCTAGCGGGGCTGATGCTAAGATAACCATCACATATGAGTATGAGATCGTTGAAGTCAATCAAGTTTAACTATTTTTTAAATTTTCAGACTATAGTTACTTTTGAATGCACCAGTAGCTTAAACCCTTTAGCGCCGACTGTCACAAATACGTGCCAGCATAAAACCGTATCAATCAGGGTAAAAAGATGAAACTGGTAATCAAGGTAATTCTTTAGCAGTTTATTTGTGGGCGGAGTTATAATTGTTTGATTTATTTAATTCCCCATTACTTTGTTCAAAATAAGACTATTTAGTTATACTTTGAATTAGCATTGATATGATAGGGCAAGGTTGACTAAGCCTTTCATCCCTTCAGTGGGTCGATAAATGAGTACCAAGCATGCTTGGGAACTAAACACTGGGGGTTCGGCTGCTCCTGCACCCCAGAGCCCAAGGTCAAGAAAACTGAGATGGGCACAGTAGGACTTGGCCTTCTATGGGCTATCGCGCAGCTGAGTTTAGTTTTGTTTTATATATATATATATATATATATATATATATATGATTAAACTAACAATAATTAAAGTAAAAGCAAAGTAAGTCTGTCAAATTAGCAGCAACTACATTTAAGTTACCGTTTTTTATTTAATTACAACTTGATTCTGACTTTGAACGAATGCTTTTCTGAATCACCCGTCCCCAAGGGGTTAAGTTAGTTAAACATAATTGAATTACAGTGATTTTAGCTACAATGACATGTAAGTAGTTAAAATCAATGCATAAAAATCTTAGTATTTTTGAAAACTGGGCTGTTTGTACCATGGAAAAGAAAACAGGCTTGTAGTAAAACCATTTCACAATTAGCTTTTTTTCGGAAAAAATACAGGATCCTGACTACCAATGGCTTTCTTGTTATATGCAACAGCGCAAGAGAAAGAGAGTTCGATTCCCAATGAAGTGAGCCGGGTTCTTATCTTAGGAATGGCTGGTAGACTATGGAATGGCTGGTATGGAATTCCAGACCCGGCTCGTACCGACCACATTGCTGGCGTAAAATATACACAGTGATAGTCCGATTACGGGTCAGAATCCCCAAACCGTAGGAGGTTTTCACGACTTTCCTATCCATGTAACGCAATTGCAGGTTTAGTTCCAAAGTCCTTAATGAAGGCGAATTTCTCCCAATACTTGATCCAAGAATTTCTTTGTCTTCTGGATTGCGTTCCAATTTACAAGACTACGGAGTTGAACATTGGTAATCATGAACTGAAAATTGGGTCGGCTGCAGGCCTGAAAGCGAGACGGTGAAGAGAAAAATTTGGTAGTAGAGCTATTTCACTAATCATTAGTGAAATAGCTCTACTGATAATGGATAATTTTCGGGAGGAGTAAATGTATTCTTTGCAATAAACAAATCATTGTTGTTCATTTTTCTAGGGGAAAAAGCAATTCAGTATAAAAATTGTATCCGTAAAAAATTTTTTGGTAGCTATGGATATTTTATTATTCCATAAAAAAAGTTAAAAACGAAATTTATTTGTTACCAGTTTTAACTCTTTACCATCTTGATATATATGGACTTTCAGCCCTGGTCGGCTGTTCGACGATGATATTAAAATGAAAGAAATATACATGCAGGACAGTTTCTGTCTGGTTATAATTCATAGCAAGAGGGTTCCTACGTAGCTGGAAAAATTAAAACCCGATGCCAATTTCGTTGTAAAGAAGCTGAAAATTTCTTAACGAATTAGCTTCCGCTATTGAAATAAACTTTCATGTCTGATATCTTTTAATCCATATATATATTTACCTAAAGAAAATGAAATACTCTTTTAGTTATAAAATATTTTTTTTTTGTAAATAGCGGTCAGTTGGGTTTATTTCCCATTGGCCTCAGAAATGCCAGAATTGCTACTCTCTTATCGTTATCCAGTGAGCACCTACGGTCAAGCCACGGCGGTGGAATAGCGTCGCCCACGTCATACAACCACAAATCCGTTTATAGTGCGGGTTACATTCACTCAATCACACAGAAGAAAGGACATAGAACAGAGAGAGAGAGAGAAAGAAGCATCCATGCCCTGAGCGAGATTCGAACCCGCAACCATCGGCTCCGCAGTCAGGCACACTAACCACTCTACAACCTGATCAGCTTAGCTATAAACATAATAATATAAAAAATTCATATTAACATTATTACCACTTTTTAATTTTTTTTCCATTTGTGTACAAGCCAAGAGTAATCGACAATTTTTAGTTTATTTTTTGAAAACAAGCTAAAATTAAAAAGATTTGCTACCAGTTATTTTCTCTTCTCGCAAATGCGAACAAAAGTAGACAAATATGCACTCGTTAATATGCTTATAAGCTATTTCAAGAGTGAAAGTTAATTTTTTTGTTAGAAGATTGGGATCCTAAAAAAAACTTATTACCTTTTGTTATATCTTATTCATAGTATTCCTTTCAAAAGCTATGTATGAAAAATATTTTTGCCCTCCAACGTGATTCTTTGGATTTGCCGGGATCATTATATTAAATCATAAATCGCTAGCAAGATTTGAAATCACCCGTTGTACATAACATGTATATTAAAGTGACTAATATCAGAAGATGTCGTGTATTGTGTACTTGATTTTACCACCATTCACCAGATTCAAATGAAATCAACGCGATTCATCATGAAATCCTCGACGCCAAGAAAAAAGTTTTCTTTTTTTTTATCCTGCCAAGAAATAGAATCATCTAAGAAGAATAGCACGAGACTGATTATTTTCTGCCATTATCAACCGCCATTTGTCTTTTCCCAGAATTCCTCGCCACGTACTCATCGAGATGCTGGAACTATGTTTTCTAGGACGATGGACTAGGTTCTTTTCTTTTGATAGTCTCCAGTTTCCTTTTTGTTCCATTTTATTTGAGTAACTTACTTTTGTGGATTTATTTTGACTTACTTAGATTGTAGGGACTCTTAAATTATATTGTGACTGTCATCCGGGAGTTTATTAATGGCCCCTCTATGCCATTCTTCATCGCGATTTAATTCAACATTAGTTTTGTTAAATCTCTTTTCGTGACAAACATCTGTTTTTAGGTACATGGGAATGATACATTTAGTTAAGTCTCCTCTAAAAGAATTATGGATCGAAAGAAAAACTGAGTAGACGTTTGCTCAAAAAATGTAACTTTTATTCTTAATTTCATCTCTTGTAAGGTATGACTTACATAAGAGTATTTCTTTCATACTTTTATGATGTAATAAATAAAAAAAAATGTAATAAGACCTTATCTACAAAACTCTATTATTATTTTAATATGGTTCATTTTATCACATGACTTTATCAATATTCATCGGCAAGGTATAAAACTATATTTAATGAACTACAGTGTCCGAAAGAAGGCTATTCCAACAACTCTGGCCTTAGTGATCAGTTTGAAAATAATATTTCTAACTATCAGGCCAGAAAATAAGATAGAACAGGATAAAAACTTGGTAGTAAATTCATTTCAGTTTTAGCTGGATTGTGGGAGGAGTAATTTTTTCTCTTATTATTCTTAATAACAGGGCTTCCGCGGGCCTTGAAAATTTTAAAAAACGTTAACGAAAAAAAAAAGTCGAAATCTTAATTTCTGTGTAACCACCACTAAAATTTGTTTTCCAACGAAAGTATATATGTATTAAAATTCAAGTCTCTAAACCACGTAACGATTAAGTGGTATACTGAAATAAGAAATATCTTGTCGCATTAACTTAAATTTTCTACCACAATTAAAACTTTTCTAGGACAATTAGAACTCTGAATAATGAACATTTCTCACCGACCTTCCAAGAGCTTGCTTTCTTTATTTAATAAAACTAGGTCACGCAGCGGCCCCTAGTATCCCATACATCATGAAATATTAAAATATTGAGTTACAAACATATTGAGTTTAGCAACATTGTGGTAGCTATACAAGAGGTCAAACACTTTGCACCTTCCAAGAAACGGAAACAGTGCTATTTATATCTTGTAACTAATAAAAAATATATTGGTTATTATTGATATTTTAATCTAATTCATCATCATCTTGTGTTCATCTTTTCATCGTAATATATAAAAGAACGCATAGGTTTATATACATACATATGCACTTTTATGCTGCTTTGAAAATCACATATAAGATTTTAAAAAAAGAACGTAGGACCTTTACGTATCGCATCATAAACTCAAACGCATTATTGCCTTCCTCCTACCACTCCCTACGTAGTAGAGAAGGGGGATCACTCAGTAATCATTCGAATGAATTTTAAAAAAGTTTCTGGTTGGAAATATTTTATTAAATTTAAGTAAATAACAATAATATTGAGTTAATAAAAATATTTTATTGAAATTAATTCTCTGGCTGGTAGAGTAAAACCAATTGTTGATTTGAAATCCGCGACGTGAAAATAATTAAGAATCGTTTAAAAATCTCCTGAAACAGAAAACAAAACAAAATGTTCCCCAGTGTAATCCCTGTGTACTACACTATTAATTTTAAATTTTAATATTCGTGGTGAAAAAGAAAGAATAATTTTAATATTAAAATGGTAGCAAATGTATTTGTCTTTTGCTTGGTTTAAGAAGAACTTACTGCTTATCAAACACATATTGGACAAATATCTAACTCGCAAAATTGTGCAAGCTTGGTCTTAAAAGAGATACTAAAACTCGGAATTATAAAAATTAATGTATTTTATTTACATAAATTATTCCACAAGTTATAAAAACAGCAATGATTTAAAATTCGTCTAGTTAACGTGTGTTGCATATGTAGGTAAATATTAAACATGGGGAGTTCTAGTATTATTGTCTGAAGTAGAAACTTTATCTCTGCTAGAAATACAATAGATAAAAATTAGACTGAAACAGCCAAAGTTTTGCCAATAAAAGGAAGAGCTTATTTGTCTTAGACTGAAACAGTCAAAAATTGATCAATAAAAAGATGAGCTTATTTGTCTGTTTTTTTCTCTCATAGCACCCTAGCCTTTCGTGGCATTGTCTTTAGAGACATTTTTACATAAGAAATCGCTTTATAAAGGGTATGCAAACGGAAAAAAAATCTTAAAGTTCTTCTTTAAAAGATAAAATTATTCCAAATGTTGTCTAATACATAAGATCGGAAACAGGAGATTATTTAAAATTATTTAGTATTTGTAACATCCGAAAGTAATTTCAAAGAAACTTTTGTTTTCCAATGGATTAAAATCTAAAATTTATCAATTATTTAAATAAAGTTTTCGGCAATTTATTAAAAAATTTAAAATCAATAGCTTTTTCAGTAAAGTCCTCGGATAAGATTCAAGTATATTTTTATAAAGATTATTTGTTTGACGTATAATTTTTCTGAGTCGTAAGTCACAAGGTAATTGGCTCATAAGATAACTTGCACGGTTCATGAAAATGTTGTTACTGCCCTTACAAATTTTAAAGATGGCGGGTCAACAAATATGGAGGGAATGAAAGATCTTTTCCACCATCTCTTTTTTTTAGTGCCTATAAAATTGCACACAGAGCACAATAAAATAACCCATTACAAAGTTATCATTGGTTGAAATTTTAGACAGCGTTGCAAATTTCTTCAACTTTCAAAATGTAAGCAATCGTTAGGCTGTCGACGTTTCGAACATTCAGTGCATAACTTCCCAGTGACGCCATTAATCTTGATTTAGTAATAATTTATTCATTAATATTTTAAATAATTCTGTCATGTCAGAAAAACAAATCTACTACAGAAAAAGTAAAAAATATCAAAGAATAATGAAATTCAACTCAAAATTTTTAGAAACTTACGGACCATTCTTATTGGTTCGGGTTTGACCGTTCTCCTTAGAATTCTCCAATCAAATTCTTACTTCTTAAATGTGTATGTCAAATGAAGTTTTATTTTAAGGATAAAGTTAAAATAAAAAATTCAATCTACACAGCACTTGTATTTAAATCGAGCTTTTAATTCATATTGTGTTCAAAATATTTTATTTCAGCGCAAAATCATTTGTTTATAACAAAAGAAGAAGGATGAAATTTCTCCACTCTTCTCTTAAGATTAAATCTGATTAAGCTTTTTCGGAGCCTATAGGGCAGGGATGGCGAACCAATGGCACGCGTGCCATTTATGGCACGCGACACAATATTTTGGGCACTCCACCGATCACAATTGTTGTTACACTATGAATTGTTATTACACAAATGTTATTGCGCTATCAAGCATATGTAACAATTAAATTAAAATTCACAAAAAACAAACAAAATAATAAACAATTATTAATAAAAAATTAATACTAAAAAAACAATTAATAACCGTAAAAAATAAGTTAGCAATAAATAACGAGCAAAGAAAATCAACAATCCTGCTTAAACTAACATCTTACAACCTAATATAAGTTATTGGTCATCTAATCTGCAACAACAGAAGTCACACTGATGTTACTTTAAGTTGAATTACTTGTATAACAAACTGAGACATTGAAAAATGTTTTTTTTTTCAATGTAAGTAAAGAGTTTTGAGTTGATAGTATATAGTATTACTATTTTCCCAATAATCAAGAAGTCAAAATTATTTGACGGCACCTCTATGACCTCACTAAGCAATTTTTAAGAGAAAATGGCACGTTGGTGTATAAAGGTTCGCCACCCCTGCTATAGGGGCTTGATTCGTAATTCCGAATCAAGGAACTTTCCCACTGATTGCAAACTTCTTCTCAGTTTTGCTTTCTAATCAGCATTCTCCGTATTGCATTTTTAAATTCATGGCATTAAATATATTTTCATTTATCTTTTATAGTCCGGGAGTAGTGAAATACACAATTTAACGCAGTAATATAGAACTTCAAGATTGGTAATGATGAGTAATATCTATTTCATCGTACAAACAAAGTAAATGTGCTGCTATTTTTGTCCGTGGAATAAGTCTATTTTTTTATTTTTCTACTTTCGAGGTTTTTATAGGATAGTGATTAAATGAATTTAAAAATATAGGAAAAGGTCAATCAGTTTGGGTAATGTTTTTAACGCTATTATTCTATGATGATTCCGATGCAACATGGTTATTATAATGCAACAATGATTATCAAAATCGTAAAAAATAAACTAAAATAAACCACTACCAATAATGTTTGAAAGTAATATAACTTTCAGGTAAGCTGAGCTTTCTTCAGAATCTTTAGGTATTCCGAATCCTATAATTCAGTAATCTTTAGAAGAGTCATGAATATTGTGGTTGTCATACGGAAATGTAGAGATCAACTTAATCTTCAAAGTTTTCAATATTTAACACATTCACGCCGGGGTGACCCCCCGGTGGGTCACGCTAGATTGTCTCATCTTGGCAGCGCACCGGAGTAAAAACTGGTAACAATAAATTTCATTTTTTAGTTTTTTTCAAGGGAATAATAAAATTGTTATTGTTGAGAATAAATTAATTCCTCCCGAATATTACCTAATATTGAAATAGTTCTTCTACCGTATTTTCACTTTTCCTGGCGTGAACGTGTTAAAGTGGTTGGCTTAAAACACGTTTACGCCGGGTGTTGGGCCTGAAAGCTGGACGGAAGAGAGAAAATACTGGTAGAAGAACTATTTCAATATTAGATAATATTCGGGAGGAGTCAATCTATTCTCAACAATAACAATTCACTGTAAGGAAATTTATCACGGCAAAGAAGCAATTCAACATAAAAATTGCATCTGTTAAAAACAATTGGTAGTTATGGACTTTTATTATTCCCGGAAAAAAACTAAAAAATTAAATTTATTGTTACCAATTTTTACTCCGGTGCGCTGCCAAGATGAGACAATCTAGCGTGACCCACCGGTGGGTCACACCGCGTGAACGTGTTAAAAGAATGATGTTTAAAAAAGAATTAAAAATTATTACAGTTTAAAAGATATATATATATATATATATATATATATATATATATATATATATATATATATATATATATATATATATATATATATATATATATATATATATATATATATATATATATATATATATATATATATATATATATATATATATATATATATATATATATATATATATATATATATATATATATATATATATATATATATATATTAGTGTGAATCAAGATCGACAGTTTTTATCCCACCAATCCTAAAAGAGTTAAAGCAATTCAGACAAAAGTGCTGAAATGATAGTTTGTATTATTGAAATTTTGTGCCAAATAAATAAAAGCTGAAGCATCAATTCTAAAAGCAAAAATTATCCATTTTCAAAGTTTATTGCACTTGAAAAAGATTTACATATCTTTCTCAATCCAAGCCTTGTTCTTAAAGCTACATTACACATGAATTTATCACGACTATAAAATATGTCGTAATTCGTTTGTAAACTTACGACAAAAACTCTAACTTAAAGTCTGTTTTACAAGGAGATAACAGAATTCAATTACTCGTCTAGAAATTTATTGTGTCTTCGAGATAAAATGCCGGATAGCAGGGAAACCGGATATAGTCCGGGAAAATTTTATGGAGCTTCCATCATCCTGGTAAACAACCTCATGGTGCTCTAAAATAAGATGAACATTAATTTTCTAAAAAGGTTTCATCGTTAACCAGTGAAACCTTACAAAAGAAGATTGTTAGGTTGTTTAGTTTCTTTCCTTTTTTTTTTTTTTAAAGGAAGATTTTCGGTGCTTCATTTCTAATTTGGCGTTTGGCAACAGTCGTAAAAGTGAGTGGGCTCTTTTTTTAAATCAGTAAAAAATGGGAAAGAAATTGGAATCCACTTCTCCTTAATTAAAGCAACAAAAGAAGCATGTTTCTACTTGTATTTCGTAACTTAGTGAATTTTAAATTAAACTTGTTGCCAAAACGTAATGTTTATATTTAACTTTTAAAGAACTTTGATTGCATTGCTGTTTAAAATAAAACAAATGCATTTTCTGTTTTACGAATACAAGAAAACTTTAATTATCCGAATACCTCTGTACTCAGAAATCGATTGCAAAATAATTTTTGTTTTACACTAGCACTTTGGTTTGTTTTTTTTACTTTCTCAATTTCAACATTATATGTTATATTTTTGCTTATGTTGACAAGACGAAAGATTTATTGAATGAACGAACAACTTCAATATACTTCAAAAATTTGAGGAAGAAAAAATATCTCACTATAAGTTTAATCCAAGTGTCCTACGACCAATTTTTCTAACTTAAATTATTGACATGACAGATGTCCATGATAAAATTCAATCACAAAAAGAATTATATTAATAAACAAAAAGTTTATGAATTTCCATGAAAATTATAATGAACCATTTTTAACCAAGATAATTATAATTAACTATATTTGAATCATTTCTTTTTCTGCAAAAAAAAGTCAAAATTTGTCTAAGTTGCAACAATCTTCTCTACTCTGGTTCCATTTGAATGGAAAGTAATTTTCTACATAATTTTTATCAACAATCTATCAAAGATAGATAAAATTTAATCACAAACAGTATTTAAAAATGGTATAGTGCGAAAACATTTTTTTGAGATAATTTTCTGTCTCAGTCTTAAAGTTGATAAATAACACAACTTAGCCCTGTAAATCAAAAATCAATTACTTCATCTTCTCTTCTTCGTCAGCACTACAGCCTAGTGCAGGCCAAGGTTTTTATCAGTTAGCTGCCTCCAGGCAGGACGACTTTGAGCTAGATTTTTCCACCTATTTATTCCCAACAATTTTATGTCCTTCTCAACACTGTCCAACCATCTTGTAGCTGGTCTCCCCCTTCCTCTAGTTCCTTCACTTTGCGAAAAAGTAAGTTTTTTAACTAGGTCCAAATCTTCACGATGAAAAACGTGCCCCAGCCATCTGATCCTGTAGGCCTTAATAACCCTCAAAATATTAGACAATCTATACTTATTGTATATCTCATGATTATATAAACTTCTCCAAACATTATTTTCCTTAACTGCTCCAAAGATTGACCGAAGGATCAAATAATCACTTCATAGCGGTCATTTAAAAAAAAAAAAAAAAAAGTGTAATTTTTCGCAAAAAATTATCTATCAATTATTATAAATGCTACATTTTTTTCTCTAAAGCACTCTTTCCTTAAAAATTTACCAAAATTATTTTAATTTCATAAAATTCGCATTTGTTTATATGTAATTAAAACATCTAAATTATATCGTATCAACTTTTATTTCTAAATACTATTTGCATTACGCTGTTATAATGTTTAACCCTTTCGCGCCGACTGTCACAAATACGTGACAGCGTAAAACCGTATCAATCAGGGTAAAAATATAAAACTGGTAATCAAAGTATTTCTTTAGCAGTTTATTTGTGGGTGGAGTTATAATTGTTTGATTTATTTAATTCACCATTACTTTGTTCAAAATAAAACTATTTAGTTATACTTTGAATTAACATTGATTATATATATGATTAAACTAACAATAATTAAAGTAAAAACAAAGTAAGTCTGTCAAATCAGCAACGACTACATTTAAGTTACCGTTTTTTATTTCATTACAACTTGATTCTGATTTTGCACGAATGCTTTTATGAATCATCCGTCCCCAAGGGGTTAATTAATAAAGATATAAATTCTTTACGGTACGAATCTCCCATTATAAACTTACATATTTTGTTATTTTTTGTACTAATTATTAAACTTTCACGCTGAGATTTTAACCTGTCGATTAGGATTTATGCGTACAAATATCATACGTTAGCGTCTATACTCGCAGCAGTATTCAGTTTTTAAATAGTATTGTGATGTTGTTTCTTGCAGCTTTGTCAATTTGTATGCCTAAATGTACCCATTACAAAAACTCATTAACTTTTAGATGAGCATTTATAATTTTATTATCTTTTGTAGTGCCTTGTATAATATAACCATTCAAACTTTGCCTGAAATTTCGAGAAAACTACTTTCGTTTTGAAAGGAAAAAAACAGGAACTCTTTTACTGGCTTTTTTTGCTCAAAATATTCAAAGGTTTAAGAACGTCTTCCGCTTCATATTAAAAAAAAGGATTACTGGGTATAAAATTGATACTGTCTGTTTAGATGTGCTGATATGGTACTTTTAATTCATCCGCATACCCATATGGTGATATTAATGAGTAAACTTTCACTATTTACGACGAAGCAGTATAATTCTAGTAACCTTTTCGGTCCCTAAATATTTTTTTTATGATAACGTAGGCTATTTTTAAAAAAATTTAAAACTGAATCCACCTGGAAAAATTCAGTTAAAATTATAAATTATTTCTAAAGAAATATATTGTCACGTAGAATAAATCTAAAGCTGCCTAGAAAGTTAAAAAACATTTATTCAGTACCTTCAAACGTACAGCGATTCGAACTTGAAACACCTGAGATTTTATAGAATTAAAAAAACGGAAAGGGAAATGGCGAATTGGAACATTCTAGAAATCTCTAGAGGGTGCAGAAATAATAAACAAACGATTAAATTACATTTTCATCGAGTTGTAAGGATCGAACTCGGTACCTATGTCGGATTCTAGCTCGGGTGACGATTCGAACAACTTGGCTACGCCGATCACGTCAATATTCTGGTAACTAAACATATTCATCCTTAAACTGATATAAATGCAGTTATTAGGATTATTTCCATTATTTCTAATGAAACAGACATTTAATTGTAAAGAAAAAGGCTCAACTACACTGTTAGAAATATTACTGAGGTTTAATAGAACTAATAGTTTAGAGAAAAAAGGGAGCTAAATGAAAATCCGCATCTTGCCTAGGTAAAAATAAATTAATAAAAATTAAGTAAAAATAGCATATTTTTGAGGTTTGTGCAGACGATAGATTAAATTTCGAATTCAGGCACAAAAACGTACTTAAAAAAAAAACTCTTTTTCGACAGATTAGAATTCCTAATCTTAAAAAAGGCACAATCTGGGAAACATGGTCGTGACAGTTTTAGAATGGTTGAAAGTTGGGACAGTTTTGGCATAGTTAGGAATAGTTGACTCTTAATTATAGTTTGACTTTAAAACAGTTTTTTAAAGCATAGCGTAAAACTATGTCGTCTATGAATTGAATTAATTTAGAGAGCAACTCAAAGAGCTCAACTTACTTAAAAGCGAAACCAAAATGCCACAGCCACCGAAAAAGTGAAATATACTAGGTGTTGCCAACAATACTCTAATAAAATGAGACAGCAATTCCTTTTATCGATTTTTCTGTCACCAGCAGACTATCTAAAATTAAAGACTGTTGTAATGAATTAATTCTTCACAAAACCAATGGTATTTGTCACCAGGTTTTGTCGCAATACGTATAAAAGCTTTGTTTTTGTAATTTATGCCAAAAAGCAAGTTTAAATTTCATCTTTATGTAAATTTTTTTAACGATTTTAAATTTGTTTAAATCATTTAGCCATTCTCATGAGCAATGAGTTAAGAAAATAATCTAAAAAATAATCGTTTTAAACTGTCAAGTTTTTAAGTAAATCATCGTGTTATTATATGGAACATGTATGAAATAATTATAGCTATCAGCGAGAAATGAACTAGCATGGATCCAAAGATCCTAATGGTTATCGTAGAAAAAACAACCGGTAGAAAACCGTGCAAAACCGTAGAAAAATATTCACCAAGTAATAGAGACCTTAACAGATAAATCAAATTCTGAAATATATGTTCTTACAATGAGACCACGTGATTTGTGATGAAAATTAGTGAAATAGTGGCATACGAGTGAAATAGTGGTATACGAGTGACATAGTGGTATAGTATATTAAAGTGTCCACGACTTAAATTAATAGAGTACACTGGCACGTTGAGTGGCATGGAGTATAATTAAATGACAATATAATCATAAACAATATAAAATAAAATAATCATGAAGATTATGATGATTGATATTATTTAAAAGTCTTAAATATATTCTAGAAATTCAACTACTTAAACATTTATGAATAAAGAGTGGTTGCGTAAATGTTTTATTATTAGTATTTATTTTAAGTAAAAAAAAAGAAGATAGTTTTCTTTAATGTAATATATTATATAACTATATACACATAATTGGACCTAAAATGAAACAGCAATACCTTTTCAGATTTAAAATTGTAGGTATGTACAGGGCACAAAAATAAAAAAGGACCACCCAGAATAACTTTTGATCAAATGATCGGATCTTCACGTGCTAGGACTCATTTATAACGGCTCGAGGGGGTGACCTCAAATATGTTAATTAATAAGTGCAGATGATATTTTATGTTATACAGCAGCTGTTCAACCAAATTCAGAACTTGACTTTTTTTGTTACTAACTTAGGTCACTTTTTTCATAAAGGCAATTTTCAATTCTCTGCAAAATGCTACACTTATTTCATTTCAGAGGCAATAGATTAAACTACTGGCTACCACTTTTTGTCCGGCTATGGAATTTTAAATGATCAAGCTCCGCCCCGAAATTGTAAAATAAGTCCATTAACTGATATAAAAAAAGAAAGGAAAAGATTACTAATTATTTTGTAAATGTAAAAAATAAAATATATAATTTTATGAATTTAGTCTCTTGTTTTATGTATATGAAAATGTCTAAAATAAGCTGAGTTATGGTTTTAAAAAAACGAACTATCTAAATGTCGAGAATAGATATCAGAGAGACTTAATTTTTTGTTCTTGAATTTAGTTATTTAATTCTGAATTTTAAAATTATTTACTAGGAATTTAAAAAATATTTAATTTTAAACGAAAAAATGCATACAAATTTTCATAATTTATTACATATATTGTTATGAAACAACATTTTTAAAATTTGCTTCTTTGTTTCATCGACATTTTACATACACAAGCTCCTTTAAATAACAGAAATATTAAATAAATTATGGTATATTGATTGGATATAAATATAATCATTACTGTTTAAAAATATTATAATTTTCAGGACTTATTAATTAATAATATAAATTAATAATCCCTTCATCTTTTTTTAATTTTTATTCTCTAATTTAGTTATTTAATTTTTAATCGAAAAATTATCTAATTTTAATTGATAAAATGCATTTTATTTTTCCTAATTTATTATATATATTGCTATTGAAAAAAATTTTGTTTTTAATTTCGCTACTTTTTTTCATCGACATTTTAAATTAATAAATTTTTATTAACAACCGAAATAATATTGATAATATTGATATAAAATATTGATTGAATATAAATACAATTATTGCTGCTTAACCCTTTGCAGTCTAATGTCACCTCTGAGGTGCCATCAAATAGTCAGTTTTTTAAAATTAAAAAATTTATAACTTAATAATTGTTCAACACATTATTTTAAAAATTATATAAAAATACTGAATTATGTATTTAAAATGATTCGGTGCTTGTATAAGATGAAATAGCTTCTTAAAACACTCGAAGGGCAGAGGGTTAAAAATACCCTAACCATCACGCCTTGTGGAAACCTTTTGGAAAAGGCTGGATAATACATATTTTTAAAAACAAAAATGCTCAATTTACTTGTCTTCAAACCGAACATTCCAATTTGATTCGAAGACTTAGCAATTTCGTAGCAGGCATGCATCAGAACCCTTCGCTCGTTCCAACAATGGAAAAAAAGAAGATGCTGCCATAGGAAATCGATATTTCACGAAATCTTAATCTCCGTTTAAAACGCAGGTCGTAAAAGCGGGACCATAAAAAAAGAGGCCTCTACGAGGAATTTGTGTCGCTTTCACAAGTGGACAATTTCCTGCTCCAACCGAACAGAGTGGTTAGTACCGGATAGGATTCATTAATCGCATTCGGCTTTTCCAGTATTGATTCTTTTCCGGACAGTCAGTGAGGCGTGTAATGTGGACCGTCCGGACAGTCCCCGGCAATCAGGACGTCTTCTGGACATCTTCCAATTGGCGATACAAGCCTCAAGAAACAATGGATAGGAGACCACTTCACTAATAAAAAGAAAAGAAAGAAAATCAGCCTTAATCGAGTTGTTTTAAGAGATTTTTTGAGTTTTACTTCTGTTGCTTGAAGTCTTGTTTAGGGGCCGTTCAAAAAGTACGTACATCCCGAAGGGGGGGGGAGGGGATTTGCTATTTTGTACGGTTTTGTACGATGGGGAGGGGGGGAGGTATTATACCAAGTACGTACATTATAAGCATACACCAAATTTAAATTTGACTTTTTCCTATTATACATATGTTTGTTCTTGTATTTTTTTTTTTACACGGCGACCACTTGTTAAAATGAGTAAATCGAAATCTCATACTTCTCCACCTTCCATTTCGCGGGCACCATCATTCTTTTCTCCCCTCCCTCTCCATCCCATACACCGACTGCTCGACATCGGACACCTCCTGTGTGCAGTTTTCGAAGAATTTTTTTTAGAAAGGAAGTTGAAATCCTTTGTCCAGCTGTTTGGATTTCTTTTATAGGTAAGCTTTATATTTTGAAATCATGATTATTAAAACACTGTATTTTAAATTATATCTTTGCTTTCAACGTATATTTTAATATATTAACTGCATTCTTTAAATTTCCTAGTTTCTTTATCAAAATCTTTTATTTTTTCCAGTTATTTTTTAACACGTGGTAGCCATGCCTAGCTTTTACTGTTTAAATTTTTTTACTCTTTACAAGTTATGTCAATACTTGTTAGCAGTGTTTGACTTCGATGTTTTAATGCGTTATAAATGATTATTTTTTTATAGTATGTTTTATGAGTCACATTAAATATAGTGGCTTTTAATAGATTATACAGACTTTTGAATAGACACTACGTTATTTTTAGTTTATGTATGGTTTTAAGTGCAGATAAAATGAAGATGTATAATGATGAATTTAGAAATATGTTATATTGTATGTACCCCTATATTTGTATGTGAACGAAATATGTATGTATTTTGTCGTATGTCACCTAGTAGTACAGGGATAAAGAGTCGCTAAATGAATTTTTTTTAGATTTTATCTCCAAAATCAATAGGGATTTATTAATATTTCTGTTAAAAGAATAAAAACCTTTTGCGTCTATCAGCTGCAAATAGTAATTTTTGATGAAATCTTTTTAGACAAAACATAATTTATTTTTCTTTCTGTGTAGCAGGTAATTATAAATTTATATAACAGCTTTTTAGTCATATTATAAATGCATATAATTTTATTTTACAAATTTTTTCATTATTTTTATCATTTTAGTTTATTAATTTTACAATGGATAAAAACAAGAAATTCCAAGAGTTATTTGCACAATACAAGCTTGCATTTCCTGAATTGAAACCTGGAAAATCACAACAGATTGCAAGTGATTTTTGGAATGATGTGAAAACCAGTGACAATTTTGAAAAAAAGGTCGATCAAAAAATACGTGATTTATGTCTTCTAGCGAAAAAGAAGAGAAGCACACTTGATTCATTCTGGATAATGGTATAATAATACAAATACTTGACTTTACGTGATTTTGTTTTAATTTTTTGTTCATTTAATAAAATTCTTCAGCTTACGGTAAATAAACATAATATTTTTTTTCAGAATACACAAAATCAAAATGCAACAAAATCTTCAGATTGTTCGAATGTGAATAGTAACGAAGCCAAAACAAGTGAGGCATCATCTTCAAACGAAACCAACAACCTTTGCCAGGATGAGCATAATAAAAAGACAGGCAAACCAAAATTTAAAACACCTGCACAAGATAAATTATCTCAAGAAATCATAATTTTGGAAAGTGAAGTGCAAACACTGAAAAAGAAGCAAAACGCGAATTTGCTGAAAGAAGGAGAAGCAAAAGAGTTGAAAGAAAAGAGGGACTTACTGGAAGAAAAGATAAGTAAATTAGAAAAATTAAAGAAAGAACGAGAACGTGCACAAAAAAACAGATCTAACTTTAAAAGAAAAATTGCTCAAATTTCCGAAAGTGGCAAGTCTGCATCGCCTTTGATAAGAGAAAAGAAAGGAAGACCTACCGTTGAGGAAAATCAGCCTGATCTCTTCAAAACTATTATTGAAATTGCGACTTATGGAAGTGCAGCTGATCCAAAGCGCAGAACAGAAACGATTCGTTCTATTAAAACATTAGACGAATTAACTAATGTTTTGAAAACTCAATATGGTTATAATATAAGTAGATCTGGCGTTTATTTACGATTATTACCACGACAATTCAATTCAAGAGAAGGAAAACGACATATTCAAACAGTTCCAGTGAAACTGATGAAAGCACAAAATGAAACTCACAAAACCCATGTGGATTCCAAGTTTGCAGCTGCAACTATACAAAATTTAGAACTGTTGGCATCAATTTTGGGTCCAAATGAGGTTTTTTTCATAAGTCAGGATGATAAATCTCGAGTGCCGATTGGGATAACTGCTGCAAACAAGCAATCACCATTACTGATGCATGTAGAATATCGTGTTAAATTACCGGACCACGACTGGGTAGTAGCTCCATCTCACAAGCTCATTCCTTCCGTGTACGCTCTCATCAACATTGAAAATAATCAAATACAAAAAAAAAGTGCAGTGACATACTCGGGACCGACTTATATAACTATAAGATCTGCTAAGCATTCATCGTCGACTGCCTATTCGCATGCAGCAGATATTGAACATATTTTCGAACTGCCTGCTTTTACTGGATTTTTGAAACAAAATGATGATTCAGTCAAACCTGTGGGGATTTTCACTGTAGACGGAGGCCCCGATGAAAACCCACGGTACATTAAAGTCATCCAAATAGCTATCCATCATTTCATAACGAAAAACCTCGACGCATTATTTATAGCCTGTAATGCTCCTGGAAGAAGCGCGTACAATCGAGTCGAAAGACGCATGGCACCGTTGAGTAGAGAGCTAAGTGGCGTGATTCTTCCGCACGATCATTTTGGTAGTCATCTAAACAATAGAGGTGAAACGATTGATAAAGTTCTCGAGGAGAAAAATTTTGCAGAAGCAGGAAAGGTATTAGCGGAAATATGGTCTGATGTAGAAATTGACAAGTTTCCAGTTATGAGTCAATACATTCACCCGGAAAACTCGGAACTGTGTTCTTCACAAATTCGAGAAAAAGATCTGACTTGGCAAGCTAAGCACGTGAGAAACAGCCAATATCTACTGCAAATCGTTAAGTGTAACGATGAATCCTGTTGTTCTAAATTTCGGAGTTCAATTCTTAAGCTTGTGCCTAACAGATTTTTATCAGCGCCTGTGCCCATAGCACAAACTGATGATGGTCTTGATATTAATCAACCACGAGGAACTTTTCCATCATTATTTTTATCTCAAACGCTGGAGCCAATTGTAAAAGCTGCTGTTAAACAAAAAATAGGTTTGAACTCCATCACAGAAATACCATACGATGCAGCATGCCCATCGGTAGAAGGTGATATTAAACGCAAAATCTGTCCTACTTGTGGTATATATTTTGCATCTTTAACTTGTTTGAAAAATCACAAAAAAATATGCAAATCTCCTTTGCAAATCAACAAAGTAAGACCAGTTCGTGTAGCAGCTCGTCGAGAGAAAGAACTTTTGGTTATCCTCCGAAACCAGGAAAGCGAAGATCATGCAGAGTGGATCGAAGATGATCTCGTTGATGAAGAAAATCTAAATTTTTCATCAGTCGCAGACGAGAGTAACGCTGAATTGGTGTCTCTCGAAAAGCATTTGGAATGTCCTTGGGAAAATACTGTAGATTAATAAAAAAATTTATTGAAAAATTGAAGTTTGATTGTAGGAAAGTATTATGTTGATCAGATAAGATTGTTTTATTTATTGATTCAAAGATAAAGTTGGGTGTTATTGTTTAAATAATTTACATGAATAAGTTATTTTAAATAAATATTTAATTTTATTTAAAACATAATTATTTTAATTTTTATGAAAAAAGGGGGTAGACAAATAAAATGTACGTACTCTAAGGGGGGGGAGGTAAGACCTTATGTACGGTAATGTACGAAGGGGGGGGAGGGGATTAAAATTTCTCCATTTTTGTGTACGTACTTTTTGAACGGCCCCTTACACGCAAATTTAATTCGATTTCAAAACTTTAAATAAATTACAGTGGTTGCCAATAAATTTAGTTTACATATACTTTTTTGACGCATAAAGTTATTTTTATGATTTAATTTATCGCTAATTTGAAAGTAAAGAACTAACCATAATAGAATTTTTACGAAAAGCGTTTTGAGATTTGCTTCTTTTGTTTGAAATTTGTCTAGTATATGGTGAAATTTTATTTGATAATCAAATCAAAGTTTGAAAATTGTCTAGTATATATTGAAATTTTATTTGATAATCAAATCAAAGTTTGAAAATTGTCATATATTTAAAATCATATTTAAAGTCATAATATATATTATGACTTTAAATATGTCATTACATATGTTGCCATAATATATATTGTCATCATATATATATCTAAATATGACTTTAAATATGTCATAATATATATTGTCATACTATATATTTTTAAATATGGCTTTAAATATGTCATAAATATATATTTAAAGTCATATATTAAATTAATTGTCAAGAAGTATTCTACCGATTTTGTTCAAATTTTGTATTTTGTCATTTCGAATATGCTTCGATGTAAAAATCTGCATATCTTGAAATTAAAAAAAATTTCAGCTCTCATTAAATAAATTATTGAAAAATATTAAAGAATTTTTAAATTTTTTTTTTTGCTTAATCGGATAAACGAAATTCATAATTGTGTGCTAACATTTTTCAATTCGCTTTGAAAGTTCCAAAAACATCGTAAATAAGTAAAAAGTAAAATTAACACTAACAGGTTCAAAATTTCGACGGCTTCAAGTTATAGAGGCGATATTTTCAGTATTACGGCTTCTCCGCTTTATCCCGTTTGAGGGTAAAAAAATCCGAATCCCTCGAAAAAAAATATGCTAATTAAGAGAGGGTACAGTTTGTGTGCCCTATTTCTTAATTTGAAGCCATTAAGCCATTCAAGCCATTAAAATTGAATCTCACTTAGTGAAAATCCGATTATTAGATCAAAGGTCATTCAAGGTGCTCACTTTTGTACGTCAGCCACGAAAAAATAGGATTTAGAAAACTTCGCTTTTTTTGCGATTTAAAAATATTATATAATTTGCGATTAAATAAATTGTGATTAAAAACACGAAACAACAAAAGTAAAAAAAATGACTTACTCGTCTACCACTTCTTTATATTTTTATGTTTAGTTTTTCATCTATATTTTTCTTCAAAAATTGAGAAAGTTGATTACCTGCATGCGCATCGTACAATAATCATCTTATCAATATAAATTTAATGTAAAATTATCTTATCTTAATAAGCAAATTTTGTAGGTAATAATTGTTTTGTTTATGCGCAACTATCCAATCATTGTTTTTTTTATTACAGTTGTCTTATTTCTTACAAAGAGTTGCCTTAATTCAAATCACAACTAAGATTAAATTAAAACAAATTTAAACTTTTATATTTTTCATATGATCTTACCTTTTATCAAAACAACTCGTGTTTCAAATGATATAAAAGTTTATTTGTTGAAAACTCACATAAACCTCTTTAAAATAGAAAGCATTAAACATCCAGAGAAAAACTAAAGTGAAATAAATTTCTTCCCGAAATCCTAGAACTTAACTAGATTTGTCTGTTCGTCGACCCCACTACACCACTTTTGCAAAATAAATAGCTGCAAAAAATCTTCAAAACAAGCAAAAAGGCTGCCAACTCAAATATAAAAGTTAAATTGGCTGGTAAGATTTAACGTAGGAAAATACAACAAACGTTGCAATTCCGAATTTAACGCTTAAATATTCATTACTTTTAAAAAGCAAATTGTAATACATTTTAAAATATTTTTAGAATTTAATCACTCATGTGTTGTGTCTTGACGTCCTGGAATATATAATTAAATTTCTATTGCATAATCGATTGTTACTGTAAAAGTTTTGTAAATTGTTATTTTAATTTTTTGTTGTCTCCATTTTTACCTGAGTTCGTATGGTTCTTACATAATTTAAAAAGTTGTGTTAACCCTTTCGCGCCGACTGTCACAAATATGTGCCAGCATTAAACCGTATCAATCATGGTAAAAAGATAAAACTGGAAATCAAAGTAGTTTTTAGCAGTTTATTTGTGGGCGGAGTTATAATTGTTTAATTTATTTAATTCACCATTACTTTGTTCAAAATAAAACTATTTAGTTATACTTTGAATTCACATTGATTATATACCCACCATCATGCCTGCTACACCTCACATGATTCCTTTCTTCATTTTTACCTCATTTCAGGTTCTATTCCGAGCCTACTTCACATCTTTCCTATGTATGTTCCCGTCATGGGATATTTCAAGATGAATGGGAAAAGGGCCATTTAGGCCTCAGATGCCCAGTTCTACAACAACGAACGAACGAACATTGATTATATATGTGATTAAACTAACAATAATTAAAGTAAAAGCAAAGTAAGTCTGTCGAATTAGCAACTCTTACATTTAAGTCACCGTTTTTTATTTATTTACATCCTGATTTGATACGAATGCTTTTATGAATCACCCGTCCCCAAGGGGTTAACACTCAAATAAAGACGTTATAGATTTTTTTTTTTTTAAATTTTAATATTAAATATCCTTCACACAAGGCCCGACGACTAAATAACTTTATTTAAATATATTTATTAAACATAGTGGTAGATACAAACTTAATAAAATGCATTTTATTTCCTACTAGTTTTAAATATTTCAAGAATTCTACGAATCTTGCTTACGTATGAAATTTATATTAACTTTTGTTGTTACATATTAAGTTTATATAATCTTCACCTCCTTTTGTTTTACATTTGAGATTTTCTTGGCTCATTACGCCTTGTTCTTCTGTCTTACCTGTTGTCAATTTGTCATCGACTGTATTGGTTCTTTGACCTATATTAACTTGGGACCTCCGTTTACCTGTGACCTTTTAATGTTTTCTTATGTTCACTTCAGGTACACGTTTTTTTTAATGGTTCACTTCATGTTTTACTGTTCTTGAATACATCACTGCGATGTGTTGTAAAATTTTTCATTTGTGTCTTTGGCTCACTATAAGGGAAGCCCCGTCGGCTTCGGCACTATAAGGTGGGACTCTCGGAGCATTTTAATTATTTTACTGCTGTTGCCATCAGACTCTGTAATGTTTACATAATGTTACTCTGTAATGTTACTTTTTGTATTTTATGTACTTTTCTGTTTTCTTGATTTTAATAAACATTTACCCGTATGCCCTAAATTGGGGCAGGTCGGGGTAAATATTTCATATTAAGTTTATATATTTTAGTTATTATAAATTTTTTACATGCAACGGTAAGAGTCGTAACGTGTCATTAAAATTAAAGTAGTGGTAGGAAAGCTGTCCCTCAACCAATAAGATTGAGTCCTAGAACGTAATGATCCGATCATTAGATCAAAAGTTAATCAGGGTGATCCGTTTTTTATTTTGCGCACTGTGTTGTCTAGAATTCCAATAAAACTACAAAACTATTACTCTTTTTAAATAATTATAAGATATATATCGTAAAAGATAGCACGAATTAAACTTCTGTCTGACACATTTAGCTTAAACTAAAGAATTAACAGGTTTAACTAAATAGCTTTTACATTGTTTTGAAAGTATACTTATATAATTTGTTTATTAAATAAAACGAAACTATATGCAGTCTCTATTGATTACTTGAATCCTATTACTTATTTTGCAACAGAATATAGTTATAATGGTTACCGGAGGAAAACTATCACATTGGAATATTTTTAATTAATTTATTTGTTTAGGAAATAAAATATGCATGGCTTTAAAGCAAAAGAAATTAATGACTTTTCTGCTTAAAAAGATAAATATTTTATTAGAATGAACTTTATTTTATTGTTTATTGCTTCTCATAACTGACAGGCAAGATAACTTTCCTGGATGTAATATCACCGGCCATTCATTTCCTATAATGAAATGGCCGCCATAGCACACGCCTCCAAAGTAATTCTTTAATTAAATGATCTAGCTCGGCAAACATATACAGGTAAGAAATCTGAGACGTGGCAACCATTAGGGCGTTGGTCATAGTCGCTATAGGCGGGGATCTATTTATCTCTGCGCTCAACAGCGATTGAGTGGTTTAATGTCAATCCTGCATTTCAAAAAAGAAAAAATATCTCAGCAATTGCTTTCGTGGGTCACGTAACTCTAGCAGCGAGACTAGAAGCAATGGAGGGTGGGGTTGAAGCGTTAAAGGGACACACGAGAACTAAGGATTAGAAATGTTTCCTTTTAATTCGAAACGTGTGAATGGAATATGTAATGTGGTTCTGATTTATAGAACGGCAAATAGGTGATCATTCATCAGTTTCCCCTTGTTCACCAAACATAGACTTTATTTTTTCATCAAAGTCGGAGCTATAGGCAATTTTTCATACTGCAAATCTGATTATGTTGTTGATTAGGAATGATGAGGTATTGCTCCTGATAAGGGATTTATGAGCAGGATTTCTTAGTATTTACTAAGTATGGCGTAATCCTGTTTTATTAAAAAAGAATTTTATTTATCTACATCAAAGCACTAAATGAAATAAATCTTTTTTACTATATTGTTTCTACAGTTATAAATCAAATTTATTAAAATCGAAAATATAAACAGCTAAATAATTCGCTTTAGGAAGTATATTTTGAGTGTTATTTAACATTTCAGTGAGAGTTACTTTAACTGTTCATTTTCCTATAATGCTTCAAATAATTCGAAAATTGCAACTTTCTATCGCAAAGTTATTTTAAAATGATTTTTATTATAACTTAACTTCTTAAAAGATGAATTCTTAAAATGTTTCTGTTTTGGAAAAAATTCTGCTTTCGAAAAAAGTCACATATTTTCAGCCATTAATATCTAATTATATATAAAAAAAATAATAATTGGGTAGCAGTTTTCTGTTGTTGTTGGTACATTTTTATTGATTGAAAAATCATATAGTAGGATTCAGTTTTTTCACATTAATTTTATATATTTTAGGTTGTCATCAGCATAAAATTAATAAATGTCATAAGAATATTGTTTTCATGTAAAATATTTATGCATCGCAAATTTAAATATATATTTAAAAGTAACTAAATAAATATTAACCTATAATGGGCTACCTGCAAGTAGCGTAGTGAGCGTTTCTCGATCCTGATTGCTAAAACGTGGCCTTTGAGTTTACAATATCAACTGTTCTTTCCATTCTATTTCGAGTAAGTCGAACCCGTCAAGTATCAATTCTCTTAAATGACTTATTCTATTTCAAAGATTTCCATTCTTTCACTATATATTTTTTATTTAACACAAAGACAGGCACGAAACCATGCAGAACATAAACAAACTAATACATCTAAGTTGCCTGGTGCACAAAACAAAACTATATCATGGTACCAATAAAAAAGATAAACAAATAATAAATCTAAGTTAAGCAAAAGACGTAGACGACAAAGAATTATATTTAAACAAACATGATATGTTCGATACAGCTCTGTATTTAATTTACTTCGCGTTAAATAACAAAATTGAGTGCATATTATACAAATTGTATTTAATACATCAAATTTGTTACACAATATACCTTTAATATTAAATGTTATTTAACCCATTAATGGGCCATTTATTTCTAGTAAAGGTAAATTAAGGTATTTTTGGAATTGAAATTGTTTTAAGAATAGTAACTGATATAAGGAAAAAAGAACTCATTTAGTTTATAAATATGCCATTTTTTTGGTGGAATATATATTTAACACGGCTTATTAGAGACTTATTGACTTTTATTTTTCTTTATTTATAAAAGAAATTTTTTAAATGCTACAAAATTCAAAAGGAATTATGTATTTTATAACTTTTATACGTGTATTTAAATTGACAAAATGCTACCAATTTTATTTAAACGCACTTCAAGAAAGCTGAAGTTATTCAGAAATGGAAACCTAAATTAAAAGTGGTGGGAAGTATACTTCCCACGGCCTTCGAAAGGGTTAAAAAAAGACTACTAAGCAAAATTATTTATGTTCACAAATAGATCTTACTAGAATAAGGAAAATTTTTGAACATAGGAAGTGGGGACACAAGCGTAAGCAAGCAGAATATATGATTGCCCCGATGATTGCAAAGCAATCATCGAGGTTAGTGAGGGGCAGAGAACAGAGGGCTTGACCCCCAAGCATTTATTAATATAAGTTAAAAATTGTTTTGTCCAATTTCGTTGTTAAAAAATATAAAAACAATTACAGAACTATTTTTCTTAATTATTTGAGAGCAACTCCCCAGCTTACCCCGCTCACCAATTGCTTCTCATTGTTTTTGTTTAAAATTTTCAATATTTTGACAAAATCATAGAATAATTTGTTTTTAAATATTGCAAGATAATTCTTATTATTTACCAATCAAATTTGACTGAAAATAAACCTTTTTATTTAAAGTAATTAATATTGAACGTGGGAATTAATGTGGGGACATAAGCGTAAGCAAACAAAATTCTTTATTGTTAATTCATAGATTTTAAAGGAATACTTTTGGTTAAAAAAAATCATTTTTACGTCAAGAAACAATAATTATTACAGCAGTGAGCAAGGGACATAACCACCTAGTGCCATAACAAATATCTTTGGGAATTTTTAAACTTAATCTTATATAGATGATATAAAAAGAGTATAATGAAAGAATTTCATTTACTAAATTTAAAAACTTTTTACTTACACACAAAAACATATAATATCTATAAACATATTTTTGAACCTCATCAAATATGGAAATAAACAGTTAAAATATTCTTTTTTTTCCCGGGGAATTGAAAAGCTTTTAAATAAACAATAATTATTACGGCTGAGAAAAAGGGACATAACCTCTTAGTTCCATAATTGTTATTTTTGGAAATTTTAAACTTAATCTTATATAGATGATAAAAGCAGAGCATAGAAAGAATTTTATTCTCTAAAATTTAAAACCCTTTTACTTACACACAAAAACATATAATGTCTATAACATATTTTTGAACCTCATCAAATATGGAAAAAGACAGTTAAAATATTCTTTCTCTTCCGGGGCATTGAAAAGCTTTTAAATGAACAATAATTATTAAGGCAGTAAACAAGGGACATAACCTCTTAGTTTAATAATAAATATTTTGGGAAATTTTAAAACTTACTCTTATATAGAGGATATTTTAAAACTTAATATTCAGGAAATAGAGGATATTTTAGAAATTTTAAAACTTAATCTTACATCAGAGTATGGAAAGAATTTTATTCACTATAATTTAAAAACTTTTCACTTACACACAAAGGCATATATAATGTCTATAACATATTTTTGAACCTCATCAAATATGGAAAAAGACAGTTAAAATATTCTTTCTCTTCCGGGGCATTGAAAAGCTTTTAAACATGGACAGCTGAATGAAATGAAAAAAAGGAGGGCTTCTTAGATGCGACATTCGGCTTTTAGAAACATGAACTTAGTGGTTTGGATTGACAGGAAACGCATTTGCACCGAAGAAATAAAAAAAATGAAGGTTTCGAAAAGAATAAATGTAAGCTTAGGCATTTACTACATTTTAGAATAGGGTGAAAAGAAATTCAAATCAATTCCATCAATTTCAAATAAATTTTTTTCCTTGTTTTTTCTAATTTATAAATATGTTAATGAGATCTGGTATTATTCTTGTTTCTTTAAACTTCTAAAATATCTCATGAATAAATTTAAAAATCAAAAGTTGTTTCTGGGGATTTTTTTTAATCATTTTCAAAATTGTTTTGGCGAGATATTTGTGATTTTATATAACGTTTTGAATAATATTTATGAGTACAGTGGATATTTCATTAAAATTAGCCCCAAACAAAATGTATAAATTTATTTATAGAAATTGTTTCTAATATTAAATTACTCTCTTCGATTTTAATCTATCATATTCAATTCTAATGCCAAAAAGAATTTTCATCAAATACAGCATATCTGAAAATTCAAATTTTATATCTTCATGCATATATTGAAATTTTAGACGGTGAAAACGCGCAATTTACGATTCTATTTATTTAAAGTTTACTGAAATGTATCAGAGGGAAAATATTTCATGAAAAATTTACATCTAATATTTCAAAGGAAATGTGCATGCTGCGAGAGAAATAAATAATTAAAAACGAACAATACAAGCAGAAAAATAAGATCTCTGCCATATTTTAATGCTGATTATCAAACTGTTTTGGTAATTGTTAAATTGAAAAATTAGCATAATTAATGAAAAATTAACAAAATATGCTAGAAAAAGTATCCAAATAAACTTTCAAAAAGTAAAGTGAAATATTTTTGCTATATTTATAAATATTTTTTTGCATTATAATTACTCTCTACAATTTATGTTCAATAATATCAGTTACAATTAAATTATGACATAAATTCCAACATAATTTTCTTAAATAATTTTTGTCTCTCGGTTTACCGTGAAAAATATCTTGAAACTTAGTTTCAAGAGATTCTGAGGAAAATATCTTAATTTGAACACCTCATGAGCTCCTGCACGAAAGCTACGAACATTCTTAATTTAGCAGGAAGATAATTTATAAATGGAAACAAAACGTATACTTTGATATTAATTTTTCAATTTAATAAGCGTGGAATTATCTTTTGATAGACGAATTTTAGAATTGTGAGAGAAAATTTTGGGATTCGCATAAAAAGCTCATGAGATATGACTAAATAACCAAAAGATAAAATTGGGACCGCTATTTTTACCAAACTATTAGGACCATATACAACATACTGCGACTGTCCATCGCAATTTGAAGGCCAGGAATCCAAATCTGTCTCAAAAGTTACATTTATAAATGGAAATTAGGTTTAAGTGTTTGATTTCATAACATAAAATATAATCTACACTAACTAACTAGCATATTTTTAGGTCACCCCTTTGTACCATTGATATTTACACGTTGAGCGCCACGCTAATTTTAACTAAAGTTGCAAATATTAGACCGATTTTGCTATTTTTTTAGATGGTTTATCATGACTTGTCTGACAAAAGTGGTGAATTATATAAGCCTACAAATTGTTTAAAAATAGTGGTGGATAAAAATCTATTAAATTGATTTTATTGAACCAAGAATCGCAATAATTAAGTAAATTTTGAATACATTTTCTGTAATTCCATTAAAGAGTGTAAATTTAATAGTTCTATATCATGTTATACGCTGTCAGCCAGCTGTTTTTCGCGGCCTATGTGAAAGGTCAGTGTCAGCAAGCGGTGGCAGACGCGGCCTAAATGGAAAGTCCAGTGTCAACCACCGATGGCTGACGCGGCGCTCAACGTGTTATGTTACGAAAAGATACAATCACTAGATTAACACGTTGAACGTCGAGTCAGCCATCGGTGGCTGACACTGGATTTTCCATTTAGGCCGCGTCTGCCACCGCTTGCTGGCACTGAAATTACATTTTGGCAGCGTCTGCCACCGCTCGCTAGCACTGATCTTTCACATAGGCATCGAAAAACAGCAGGCTGACAGCGTATAACATGATATAGAACTATTAAATTTACACTCTTTCATGAAATTGCAGAAAATTTATTCAAAATTTACTTAATTATTGTGATTCTTGGTTTAATAAATTCAATTTAGTAGACTTTTATCCACCACTATTTCTACATAATTCGTAGGTTTATATAATTCTCCACTCTTGTCAGCAATGTTAACATAAACTTTCTAAAAAAATAGCAAAATCCGCCTATTATTTGCAAATTTAGTTTGGAGTTATTTACCGTGGCCAGATGGGCAAGCCATGCAAAATTAGCGTGGCGTTCCATTTTGTATGCACTGTGCATTGTATAATCAGCATGCGTTGTACTTACATAGAAAATTTAATTTAACGGGGAGGAAAGTGACATAAAGATAAGGAATTGAATCGACATTTTACAAATTCAAATTGAGCTGTAAGTCATGATTTATTATTTTATAACCGTAGTTGAACAGTCGAGCCAATTTTGAGTTTACGACTACCAACATTCAACTGCGTAGCCTAGTAATTTTGAACCCAATCCAGAAGATAAACCAATTTGTCTTTGTAGAGGACACTTTGATAGAACTAGCCGACATTTGTGTTTCACAGAGAGAAAAACCACGAAAACATTGCATAGTTAGCCTCACGGTATCTAACCCATAATCCGCGGATATTTACGTCAGCACTGTGGCAACACCTCCTAAAACTGAAAGCCTCCACACGGTTTCTTATAGGTACTCTGATCAGACCATTAAGGAAATAAACCAGCTTACAAAAGAGCCATTCAATGGAATACCTAATAAAAGTAAGAAAGTGTAAAAAATATATGTCTGAAAATTCGTTTAATTTATCAATATGATTGGCTTGACTTATTCACTTGTCAACCACCACAGATTTAATTCTCAAATACAGAAGATAAATTTCTCTCAATTACTTTTGAAGTAGAATTTGGGTTCATGCTCACAACTGGTTCACTTTCTAAATAGTCTGAACAGACTATTTATAAAAAATAGTGCGGAGTCTTTCTGATGTCGGAGGTGATGACTGTGGTCGGTTCGAGCCGGGTATGATACAGAGGTTTATCAAAATAATGGACTTATTCTAAGTTAACACTTCTACACTTTAAGTTAACAATTCTTCTCTTAGCATAGAGTGTTTTAGAAATTTTTACACGGCAAAACTGTTGACCTCAAATTAAAAGATCATGCTTGAAGCTTGTGCCATTTTTAATCACGTAAAATTTAGAATACAAGATACATCATTTTAATAATCAACATAAGATGTTGACAAAATGTGCAAAAAATTATAACTAAAGCATTGTGTGAGTAATTAACCTGGTCTGCCAACTTTCTGCCCTCTTTGTACAACTTTATACTAGTGGTAGCTAAGTTTATGTTTTAATGCATACCTGGCAACTTTTAATCTCTTTCATTATCATTTTTCCCAGTGGTAGTAAAATGGAATTAAAATTTCAATCTTAAGCAAATTAATACGTTGTATTTGAAGGAACTTAAGCTGACAACCATGGTAGTATATGTGTTTAATTGTTTTGAGAATAGTGGCGATCAAAATCATTTAAAAATTAAGTTTATAAAAGAAAACAAAATAGTATATATTTACTACCACTTTAAATATTAAAATATAATTTTACGCCAAATGCGTAAAAGTCGGCAGGTATATTAATGCATTATTTTTATTATTCATTTAAGTTTACTTTCCGCACAACTATATATAAAAGATTTAAATGTTCATATGCAGCGCCACTTTGTATCAGCTATTTCGTGATGAGGCATTTAAAATTTTAGAAAAATTACCAAAAGCTCTGAAAGCTTTGTTTTTAAATGACTACCACTCTATAAAGTTATTTACAAAAAGCGTTGTAGTTGGCAGGCCTGTATATATATAGATAAGCTTTCAGCGACCAGCTTTATTTCGACGTCAAAACCAAATTAAATTATTATATGATGCATACCCTCCAACTTATGAGGATTTTGAAAATAATTCTTTCTAGTGGTAGCGAACCAAAGTAGAAATTTTTAAAGCAAATGGATCTCTCATAAAACTTTTATCAGAACTTAAGAATCTAGCCATATGGCCTGCATTTATATAAGTAATAGTGGACAAGTTACGCTAAAATTAATTTTTTTTAAATATTAAGACATTAATTTTGCTACCGTCTGAAAAGAAGATTTCTGAAACTACGGAAATTCCGTAGCAGTTGGAGGGTATGTATGATGTATGTTTTATGGTAGACAAAAATTGTTTGTTTCTGGAAAGTTATTCCTAAAAATGAAATCTTGTGACACCTTTTCTCCTTTGATAAAAAAAGACCGATTTTCTTAATAGAAATCGTGCTTAGGAATAGGTTAATGCACAACTTTGTCTAGCACTGCATAAAAGTTTGACGTTACTGCTGCATGTTTTATTAGGAATCTAATTTATTTAATCGCAAGAGATTCTCTTGCTTACTTGTTTTCTATCCAATGGGAATTTTCCTGATTAATTCACGAAATCGAAGTAAAAGTATATATAATAATATTCTGTCGAATAAAGTGGTACAACTTGGAAAAAGAAAATAATGAATCTATAACTTTTTTAAGTATTAGTCGGACTTTTGTTCAGTAATATTTCGAACTTAAATTTTTTAATGTGCGTAGCAATTAACTATAACCCTGACTTAACATGTTTAGTTTAAATAACCTTAACTAAAAAGCTTACAAATTTTTACTAACTAAATTTAGCTACAAAACAAAAATTCAAAAACTCGCAAATTGTCGGGAAAAGATCAGCATGGAAGAAATAATGTCATAATTTTTTGTTGCGGCAATTTTAAATAGGACATTTTTTATTGGGAAGCTTGTTGTTCTTGATTAATAAGCTAAGAACATAGTACGTACCTGTTAACCAAAACATTTTAAAATTAATTTAAACTGATTACTAGTTATGAAAATTTTGCTATACTATATTGTATTTAAGTGCATTTAAACAAATTGTTGCTCTATTTAAGAACAAATGTGTGTTTGGCTATAATAGTTTTTAAAAAAATTTTTGAATGCAGTTAAAAAAATTTACCATTAACAAAAATATTTATCTGTTCCATATTCTAAAAATTATAAAATTGTGTTGTTTATAAAATAAATGGAAAGATGAAGCTTAGATACTTCACTATTTATCAGGATGCTACGAGTGACAAGAAATGTAAAAAGTGGTAGAAACTTAATTCATTTCTATTTATTGATATTTTCTTTAAATTTTAAATCATAACTACCACGGTAACTTACATTTCAAATTCACATTTTATTCGATATCCAGTTTTTGTTTCAACACAACAGTTAAATAAAAAATTGTAGAAATATACTAACCAAAATTTGAAGGTGTTTTGGCTAATTTTGTCTTTTTTTTTTTAAAGGCTCAATGTGACGTAATTGCTTTTGACTTGACTTCATATAAAGTTATTCAAAGTACCTGCCCGCGAAGCGGTCATCTCACTTTTTCATCTAATAAATTTAGCCCTTGGGCGACTGTGACTATTGGCTGTAAGCTAGAGAGGGGGGAAGGAATACGGGAGAAGTCCCCTGAGTCAATAAGAAGTTTAGAGATAATGAGAATGATATATGTACTATATTAAGTACAAATTTAATAGTATTGATATATATATCATACATGCCAACATTCACTGTTTTCGAGAAAGGATTTTACAAGTGGTAGTAAAACAATCACTGAAAATCTATCTTCCTCAAAAATATATTTATATCTTAATCTGGTGGAATTTCGCTATCGTATGGAATGATATGCTTTTATATATTTGTTGTAATTATTTATATGTAGTGGTGGTCAAACTGATTTAAAATTATTATTATAATTCAAAAAGTTTAGTGAAATAACATGAATTTCGCTAGGACTTTAAATATGAAAATAAAATCTTCCGGGAAAACCGGAAGAGTTGGCAGCTATGATATATATACAGAAATGCCAACTTGCTCCGCTTTGTAATATAGTATTTTCTAGTGATAGAAAAATTTAAGTTACTTTTAGTTTAGTATTTTTCATGTTAAAGAATTTTTCACCACTAAATATCAAAAATTATAAATATGATATAAAATGCAACGTTAAAGCTTCAAATAAATGGTTACTGTATTAAAAAGTAGGCGTAACTATCTTTCGTTAACTAATCTTACTAAATATTTTGCTACCACTTTATTAAAACTTTTCCTGAAAGCGGAGCAGTTGGCATATGGTGTAGCTCTGATAAGACGACGACCCGGTCGTGCCGGGTTGCTCATTCATCGGGTTCACCGTAGGCCTAGAGTCACATACCTGCCAACTTTCATTCTTTCCGAGAATGGATTTTCAGAGTGGTTGTAAAACAATAAACGAAAAACAATCTGACTCAAAAATATATTTATATTTTGATCCCGTTGAAATTCGCTTGCGCAAGGATTATTACGCTTTCATATATTTATTGTAATTATTTATATGTGGTGGTGGTCAAACTCATTTATAATTATCAATATAATTCAAAAAGTTAATTGGAATAATCTGAGTATTGCTACCACTTCAAATATGAAAATAAAATCTTCGGGAAAATCCGGAAGAGTTGGCAGGTATGGAGTCATGACGCATACCTGCCAACTTTTAATCCTTTCCATTATCATTTTTCCCAGTGGTATTAAAACGGAATTAAAACTTCAATTTTTAGCAAACAAATACGCTGTATTTGAGAAACCTAAAGTTGACAACCATGAGAGTACCGCATATTAATATATGTGCTTACTTTTTGTATGAATAGTGGTGATCAAAATCATTTAAAAATTAAGTTTATAAAAGAAAAAATAGTATATATTTACTACCACTTTAAATATAAAAATAAAATCTTCCGGAAAATCCGGAAGAGTTGGCAGGTATGATGACGTAATTGCACGAAAGTTTCATATTATATAAGCCTTTAAATTACTTAGAAATAGTGGTGATTAAAATTTCTAAAAGTAAATTTACTAAATAAAGAGTCATACATTAAAAGATTACCACTTGAAAACATTTTTTAGCTGTCCGGAGCAAGTTGCCATCCTTGAAAAACATATGTCTCAATAGTAAGCTAAAAAAATATGCCAGTAAAATTTGCTAATTTTAATCTTTTTTAATAGAGTCACCAGATTTTGTATTTATGTTAAAACTTTTGATCACTGCAGTGGCAGGGATAGTCTGGTTGGTAAGGTGCTGAACTTCAATTCGTAAGAGCGACAGTTCGAATTCAGCCGACCGAAGACCGTGTAGTAAATTGTGACTGGTTCATGTTAAATCTGTCGGGTCACAAAGTCCTCTATATCCCATAAAAAAATTTAATCTCTGGGGGTACTGGATTGATCGTTCTCTGGTTTTGGTCAAAATTACGATCTGCGGATGAATGAATGGATGTAGGAATAGGTATGCCCTATAAACGGGTGGGACGTATTTGTGTGGCAGAAGTCAAATTCTTGGCCATAGATGGCGCCACTGGAAAACAAGGACAATAGCACCCCCATTGCCTTAATGGCCTACGCCAACAACCTACAACATCACTACAAGTAACGGGGTATTCATAGGGATGCTGCTGATACATAGCCAAACATATGAGGAATTTTACAAAAGACATTGTTTATGACCATAACTCTGAACTGTTTGCGTCAGGGAAAAGTAAAAAGACTGATCATCAACTATTTCGAATGTAACGTCAGAGATGCCAACTTGCTCCGGACAGCGAATAAATATTTTCGAGTGGTAGTTTATGAATTGTGATTCTTGGTTTAATGAATTCAATTTAGTAGATTTTTATCCGCCACTATTTCTAAATAATTCGTAGGTTTATATGATTCACCACTACTTACGTCATGCCTTTTAAAAAGCAAGCAAAAAAAGTCAAATATTTGGAAAATTTACTTGGTAGTTAATTACCGTTTTTTTAAAAATTATTTTGGCGTGTCCGGAGCAGTTGGCATCTCTGTAATGTGTATTTGGAAGTATTAAAGAAGGATACCAAGATTTATTAAAAGTTGTAATGTACATATTAGACTGTTTAAATTTTTGAAAATAAGTTGTTAATATGTCTTGGTAGTTACAAACATTTATATCATATGTCGTAGTAATACAGTTAGCGAAAACAAGCTGCGAGTGAAATGCATACCTGCCAACTTTTGATCCTTTCTAGGATGATTTTCACCAGTGGTAGTAGAATAGAATTTAAATTACAATTTTAGGCAGAAACATATGCTATATCTTGAAAAAGCTTATGCGGACTACCACGACAGTATTACATATTATTATATATGCTTAGTTTTCTTAAAAATTGTCGTGGTCAAAAAAAATTTACATTAAGTTTATAATTGCAATTAATATAGAAAACATACATTTTACTACCACTTTAAATATATATAAAGAAAACTTTTACGCCAAAGTGGCAGGTATGGAAATGGTTTTTCTTCGATATCCGGACTGCAAACTACCGCAGTGATGCCAATTACTACACTTTCTCCTAAAGTTTAAAGTAATTGGTAGCAAATTGAATTTAAAAAAATTAATTGAAAGGTTTGTAGATTGGGGATATTTTCTCCTCACCACAAGAAAAACTGCAATAAAGTTGCATTTCATATGATGCTTTTAATTTTTGATAAGTTCTGGAGGAAAAATTATTTAAAATAAAAATACTGAAGTATAATTAACTTCACTTTCGTTACCACTAAAAAATATTTTTCACGAAGAGGCATTGGCATCTCGGCAGCCGTGATAGTCTACAACATTAAAAAATTTTTAGAAATATTTTAATCTGCTGAAGAGAACTAACCCAGAAATTTTTAAGACAGGCAGAATTTTAAAGAAAGCTTTATGAAAATTCAAAAACAAGATTCCGTCATTTTAAAAATCAATTTCAATAATTTACATGCGAAACAAGATAATATAATAAATTATAACAAAATTTTTAGAATTCGAATCTATATATATATTTCTCTTACACGGCACCAAAAAAAAGCCTCATTACAACTTCCCGAATGGCAACGTTAGAAAATTGACCAATGATTGCTGCTAAAAATGTCACATGGCAAATGTCATATGAGGTGGCTCAACATATAGCGCTTTTAAAAACGGAAAAAATAACCAGAGTGAGCATTATCAGGTTGTTCAATTCAGATTCATGCCCTAAAAACATGATAATATTTAATTTAAACTCAATTAGGAATTAATTAATTAATTGAAGTGAGAATGCTTTAAAAGGCCGCTGTTGAATTGATATTTTTCTACTGGGAGCTACCTAAACGTCTAATAAACGTCTAAGTGTTTGTATTGAATGCATTGAATTTTTTTATATTTCGCGTTTATTTATGCATTGAATTTTCACGCTTTAAAATGCAGAATATTAGTGAAGCTGCTAGGGCTTTTAAACGTAATGAAACGTGTTCGAAGAGCCCAAGAAAGTGTTGAGGAATGTTATGAAAGACATAGATTGCAGAGATCAAGTGCAATAATAAGTATTGGCAGTAGTCAAGGGGAAGTGCCAAAATCAAAACTCCCCGATTAGAAATGCAGCATGGCGACCGCCACATGGTATTTCTCGGGTAATGCTAACAGCCATGCATTTTAATTTATTGTATGTAAGACATCCTTATTTTGTTCTAAAATGTTAAGTACTTTATCACAAATGTTAATTAATATAGAAATTGATTTCAATAATGCTGATCACCAAAAAATATTTCATTTGGCGATAAAACAAATTTTTGTGTTCTTGAAAATAAAAGACTTTTTGAGGGTTATTATCTCACAAGGAAAAGTTAGGGTTTAAAGTTTATATTTTTAAATAATAAAAAAAATTTCTAAAACTTTCAGAATTTCTAGCATTAACTAATTTATTATACACATTTAGTTGAATTTAGGTGAGTAACTGCACTATTTGATAATTTATTTCGCTAATATGTTTCTCATTTAGCTAACGTTTTGATTTTTTCACCATGTACAATCTAAATAGCTAATCTACTTTTTTAAAAGCCAATAAGAACATTGATAGAATTCTTCTACATAAGTACAATACTATGTCTTTGATGATAAAATACTATGTCTTTGATGATAATATACTATGTCTTTGTGCTAGAACATTGTGTTCATTGGCGAGAGAGCGCAGCGAGCCATGGTTCACGGTGTGAACCACATAATATTGCGTAGCAATTCTCGGGGGTTGGCGAGCGTTAGCGAGCAGGGGGTGGAGCCTCCTAGTTTATTATAATACTCGCTGAATACCCGATCTAACTACGGGTAGAAAAAAAAGTAAATAATAGATTAATATTTATCAGCGCTACGAAATCATGCACAAAACTATCGGTGCATATGGGCACAATTAACTTAACTAAAACAATTCAAATTAATTCTATATTATTTAATGCAGCCCAGTGGCGTTACTTCGTTAAATTAAGCAAATTAAATTTTGAAGGTTCATCTTATCAAAAGAAAGATTAACTATATACAGTATCATTTGACATATTGCTGCTACTTAAGATTATTACTTATTACCCTATTCAACAATTTTCTCCTGTACTTATCAATTTCGGTGTACTTATCAATGTTTTCAAAAACTTATTTCCACAGTAGCTATAGCCGTGGTATCCTGATACCAATATTACGGGAATACTACAGACGACTAAACATATAAAAATTAGTGACTAGTAAAACGAATAAAACTATTAAAAAAGACTGAAATTAGCAACCTTTTTCTAACATAATATTTCAGTTTACAAGGAAAATAGAGGAAAAATTTCGTTTCAAAAATGAATAATTTGCAATGTAAGTCGCGATGGTAGTTACGATTGAATAATCAAACAGATTAAATACGCAAAAATGAATTGAGTTTGTATTCCTACTTACCAGGGCTGAAAGCCTGTACACCAAGACGGAAACGAGCAAAAACTAGTATGAAAGGCATTTCATTCTAGCATTTTTTGTGGGACCATTTGTTTACTTGACATTTTATCAATCTCTATAATTGAGATTGTGCAGAAGTGGACAAAATTCTATAAATTATAATTGATCAAAATATTAAAACATCACCTTACAATAGCAAATATACACCGAAGAGCCATTACATTATGACCACCCTGCTAATAACATGTAGGACCAGCTTTAGCCCTCAAAACTGCGCTAGCAACCGCCGTGGCATTGATTCCACAAGGTGCTCATAGGTAGTCTGAGGTATCTGGTACCAAGCGCTCACCAACTGGTCCTGCAATTCCCTCACATTGCGAAGGGGTAGCGTGACAACACGAATTTGGTTTTCCAAGTAGGACCACAAATGCTCTATTGGATTAAGGTCAGGTGAATTTGGGGGCCAAGACATGACTTGAAAGTTACTGGAATGTTCCTCGACGATTCGACCCTTATGACATGGTGCATTATCCTGTTGGTAAACACCATCCCCCGCAGGAAAAACTGTTGCCATGAATGGGTGAGCTTGATCTGCAGCTATGTTCAAGCAGCTTACAGACGTCAGGGATTGTTCTATGAGGATTATGGGTCCTAATGTGCGCCATGAAAACATTGTTTCTGGGCGAGAAACCATGAAAACGTGGGTAAGCCCATTGTTATAGATGGAGGGTGGTCATAATGTAATGGCTCTTCGGTGTATATATATTTTTTTAAATTACGGAATTTCCGTAGTAATAGGAGGTTTTGCCATGGCAATGAATTCGGCACACTAGATGACAAAAGGTTGTTGATAACAAAGTTGCTCGCACAAACACGATAAATTAAAACTAAAAAACTGGCAAATATTTATTTATTAGAGTTCCATGCAAAATGAAGTTTACTTTAAGGACTGCATTATAAAAAATTAAACAAATTCCCTTTTCAATTAGGGAGATCGGAAATTACTATTATCTTTGATCTTTTATTTTACTGAATAACCGGCGTTGAAAAACCGACCCAATTTTCAGCTTATGATTTTCAATGTTACGACCTCGTAATTTTGACCTCATTTCAGAGAACAAAAGAGCTTCTGGATCAAGCATTGGGACAAAGCGAGGAGGAATTTTTGATTGAACTATCCCACGTTTGCGGTAGGTGGGGAGGAAAACCTTAAAAAATCCCCCACGGTTAGCCCGGCAGAAAGGGGATTTTAACTATAATCCATGCATCACTTGCAGATATTGCACCATGCAGATATTTTACATCAGCACTGTAGTCGCTGTGATCGGGGAACAGAATTCATACCGACCATCCACTGCTGGTATTCGAACTTGGGTTACCTCATCGAGAGCTAAACACTATATTCACAGAGCTACCGGGATTTAGGAGTTAGAGTGCATAGTACTACTACTACTACTAATAATAATAATAATATAATAATAATATTAAGTAGTACTTGCAAAGCTTGAAAAATAAATTTTAAAAAGTGAAAAAATTCATTAAAAATAGCCAATGTTAAAATATTGCGCCTCCTTGACGACTCATAGATTTTTTTTTAGTTTTAACGCATTGTTAAATAATGCAAAATACGCCTTCCACTTGATGTTACTGAAAAAACTTTTATTTTCCCCCCATCCCATTAGCACGATTATTGAATCTGACGCTACAATTATATAATATTTTTCTCATTATTAATCTGCTATACAATTTCTACTGTCAAATTTTTATTATTATTATTATTATTATTATTACCGTTCTCGAGCAGCCGACCCAATTTTGGGCTTACGACTCCTAGTGTTCAACTCTGTAGTCTTGTTATTTTGAACCCAATCCAGAAGACGATAAACTCCTGGATCAAGTATTGGGAGAAATTTGCCTTCGTAGAGAAATTTTTGATGGAACTAGCCTACATTTGCTTTACTTGGAGAGGAAAACCAAAAAAAAGCCTCTCATGGTTAGTCCGATGGCAAAGGAACTCTAACCCATGATCCGTCTCCCACTAAGGATACGTCAACACTGTGGTTCGTGCAAACCAAGTGTGGAATTCGTATCGACCAGCCATTGCTGGGATTCGATTCTGGTTCACCTCATTGGAAGGCGAACGCTTTATCCCCTGATTCACCACGGCTCTGTGAAACTTTTAATAAAAAGTATGACTCAAAATATTTCGATTAAATTCTACTAGGCAACTTAACAACCATTCTTCAACAAGTGTTAGACAGACTCATGAAATGTACTGCTATCTCGCACTCCAAGGGGGGGCTAACTTTATGAGTATAAGATAAGCATCGTTAAAACCGATTGTTTATTTTATGGGCGAGAATTCTCGCGAAAACAGGCTCATATTTCTGCAATTGAATGCTAATATGATATAAACAAGTATCTCAAGATTAAAACGAATGCGACTACTCTCCATCCATTTTTGGAAAGGAGGGTCGTTGAGGCAGTCCCCATAAAACTAAAACCTCCCCTTTGCAACTTTTATGGTCAGATAGTGTGGGTGGTGTATGAGTTATGGCAGGAGTAGAGGGTTTCCTAATGATTATTGGTCACTCTGTCCCTGAAAGGGGAATAAGTGGTTCCATTTATATTACCTTTCCGGGAAATGGGAATCGTGAGGTATGCGTAGAGAATTTCGGTGTAGGATGGAATATCTGAATCAATACGAGAAATTCGATTCAATTCCAATTCGCGATGCATTGAAACGATGCCATTATAAATAGTCATTGTTTTGACTAGTGACGGTCATACTTACCGATTTTTAACGTAGTATTTAAAAGCGTAAGTTTTATTTGACACAATGACACACATTTCGCAATGAGTACATTTCGCAATTACGAAAAAACATAGTATTATTATGATACAAATATTGCAAATGTACAGAGTGCAAAACAAAACTCCTGAATAACTTTTGATCTAATGATCGGATCTTTACGTTCTAGAACACAACGTTAATGGTAGGAGGGTTCAACTTCATATATGCCAATTAACTTGTACAGACGATATTTAAAGTTACGAAATTAGACACAGAAACGTTCTTTCTCTGAATAAACTTATCTTTTTTTCCGACGGATTCGGATTTCGGACCATCAAAATAAAATTGCCACAATTTGGGAAATACGGTCCCAATGGTTTGCTTAAGAGAGAGGACCACAGTTTGACTCCTTTGTTGTTAATTTTACTTTTTGCGTATTTCGCCATATCTTGAAAATTTTTCTCGCAAATTAAAAAGTTTTTGCACAGAATTATAAATTCGTTTATCCAAACACAATTCCTTTTGCAAAAATTATTTATTATTTTATTTAACAGGAGTTGAAAAAATGTTAAATTATAAGGTTTACATGTTTTTACACATTTTTTTCATGGCGAAGTACAATATTTTAAAGAAATCGGTCCAACGGTTCCTGAGATATCAAATTTTAAAGAAGTTGTATACTTAAATTTAGATTTTTCAGGAATTATTCAACCGATTTCGTTCAAAGTTTGTTGTTTGCCATAAGAAATTACTTTTTTTGAAAATGACGTGCTAAGTTAAATAACATTTAGGGATCCAAACTGTGGACCTCTCTCTATAAAATATTTATATATATTTTACATTTCTTTAAATTTATGTAAAATACATAATGTATAATAAATATTATATATTTTGTATATAATGTAAAATATATAATAAATGCAAAATTATATTTTCATATATTTTACATTTGAATATTTACATTACATATTTACATTTCTTTAGGAACTGAGAAACGTCGAATCAATATTTTACAATAATCCCTTTAATTAGACGCACGTGAATTTAATTAACTTATTAAAAAAAAAATTTATATTATTTTCTGAAGGCGCAAAATGTTTGGAGATATAATGCCAAATTGCATCAAAAAAAGAATTTCCTTAATAGTAAATTCGAATATATAATCTCGGTAGGATAATTAATTTTCATACAACCCCTTCAACAAACACTCTATTTCCTCGTGTAAGAGATTGCTTTAATAATTAATGCGAGTATTTTAAATTTTTTGATCAGGAAAGATGCACTTAAAATTCATGTTTTCTATCCAATCACTCAGGTTATTCTTTCAATTTTTATCACGTCTAATTCGAGTCATCTTTTAAACAGCAAACACATATTAATGAAGTGCCATTTTAAACAAAGGTTAACAACAACGATGTAAAGAAATAGCTAAACTAAAAGAAAAGTAGTTAGTCTTCTTATACTTTAGTTTCTTTTTTTTTTGTTGCATTAAGGAATTTTTCAATGATATTCTGACTAGTAAAAATAATTTAATGAATAATGGAGTGGATGTTTTGAGATAAGGGGACAAAATGTTTGTTTTTTAATTATCGTTTAAAATAGATATTCTCGGACTAAGGGAATGAATTAAAAAAAATGAAACACCTATTAATAAATTTTGTCAAATGTTTGTATTTTCACGTTTTAAGATCTAATCTTAAATGGTTCGGAGATTTTTCATTAAATGTGCTGATTAATTACAGCAGATGATATTTAAAGTTTACTCAAAAACATACTTTCCCTGTACAAAATCCTCCTTTTTTTGATCCTCAATTAATTAAAAAAGGGAGGAGTCGAAATTTGGAAAATATGATCCCAATAGTTAAAGCAAAAGAGCAAACGAAAATTAGGGCTCCTTAATGTTATTTTTACTTTTTGTGTATTTCACCATATGCCGAGAACTTTTTAATTGGATAAAAAATTATTTGCATTCTTTTTAATGTTTGATTAAAAAAGATTTTGACCATTACAATATGTAAATAAGAGCTATTTTCAAAATGTTAAGAAGCAGTATGGTCTTTAGGTGATGGCAGAAGTTTAACAACCCAAATTAATATTTAACTACAACTTTAAATAGAGAGGAGAGCTAGAACTTCTGGACTGACAGCTGAGCGAATTATCTTCACGGCTGAAAGTGAAACGGAAAAAAAGAAGAAAAACTTGCAGTAAAACCATTTCATTTACAGCGGATTTACACGAGGAGTAAAAGAAGCTTTTACTGTTCTAAATTTATAAACTATTCATCCCTATTCGTCCCATATTCTCGAGAAAAACAAACAGTACTATACATAATATGTTATAACAGTTCTTGGTGGTCATAGATATTTTAATATTCACGAAATAAAACTATTATAAAATGATTATCTTGTCAGCTTTTGGTCTTTTCCGTCTTAATATATATATTAATTTTCAGCCTTATAACATTTCAATAACAATAGCAGTTTAATTTTAAAAAACATGATCACAAAGCAAGAGCAACCTTATATACCTTAAGTTGAAAATTGCTTAAATAAGCATGTTACGTCTCGGTTACAGTTTACCGTTACGCACAGTACAATAATTTCTGTTGTTACAGCTGCTGTTGTTGTTGTTATTAATGCCACATGTCAATACCAACAAGCCCGCTATATGAATTCAAGCGATTTTAAGGCAGAGGGTGCGTATTATGTTTTTCTTAGTGGCGCCATCTAGGGTCAAAAATCAGCCACACTAATGTCAAAACCCGTTTTACTGAATGACCTCAGTCATACTATATTCATTCGTCTACAGATCGTAGTTTTGATCTGAATAGGAGAACGATCAATCTCCAATTCAGTACCTCTAGAGATATTAATTTGTTATGAAGACTTGGAGGTCTTTGTGTCCCTACATATTTTAACGTTATCCAGTAACCATTTAATACACGGGATTCTTCGACTGGCGGGATTCAAACTCAGGATTTCACACACACGGGACAAATGCATACCTGCTAACTTTCTCTCTTTCCGAGAATGGATTTTTAGAGTGGTTGTAAAACAATAAACGAAAAACAATCTGTCTCAAAAATATATTTAAATTTCGATCCCGTTGAAATTCGCTTGCGCAAGGAATATTATGCTTTGATATATTTATTGTAATTATTTATATGTAGTGGTGGTCAAACACATTTATAATTAGCATTATAAATCAAAAAGTTAATTGGAATAAACTGAGTATTGCTACCACTTTAAATATGAAAATAAAATTTTCCAGAAAATCCGGAAGAGTTGGCAGGTTTGCTAATGTACTACCAACCAGACTATACCCAGAGATGCCAACTTGCTCCTGATAGCAAATATATATTTTAAAGTGGTAGTTTATGAATTGTGATTCTTGATTTAATAAATTCAATTTAGTAGATTTTTATCCACCACTATTTATAAATAATTCGTAGGCTTATATAATTCATCACTTTATAGTAATTAGGTCGGGCAGCATTCTGGGACCGATATTATACATATTATACACTTATGATTTTCCTATAAACAAAGCCGATACCGGTATTATTATTAAATCCAGAAACCCAAATCATGCTCTTGAAAAACTACAAGACCATATAGACGAAATAGAAGACTGGTGCTTAAAATGGAAAACTGCAGTAAATGCTGGAAAATCACAAATATTAATTATACAAAAAAGAAGAATTAAAATACTTCCACAATTTCAACCAAAAATGTTCAACATACCAATACCAATAGTTAAAAAAGCAAATTATCTTGGCCTTATAATAATAGGTAATAAACTCACCTGGAATGATCACATCAAAAGCACAATAGATAAAGCAAATGCAGCAATAATAGCCATACAACCATTAATATATAATCAGAATATGTCACTTAAACTAAAGAAGCTACTATATACAGCAATGATCCGCCCAATACTTACCTATGCCTCACCTGCCTGGACAACGATACCTCAACATCTACTGAAGAAATTAAACCAATGCCAAAACAAGATCCTTAGAAAAATAACCTGTGCAAGATGGTTCATCCGGAATACCAATATACATGCAGACCTCAAAATACCAACTCTATCACAGCATATATACAAGCTAAACGCAGATTTTTTCGATAAAGCCATAGAATGTAAAACAGCAAATTTTAATGAAATCTTTAAATTTGAAAATTATATCAAAGATAAAAACTACAGACCAATAGCTGCACATTTCACCTCCGACGCCTCATATCATAACTATCAAAACAAATAATTTCATCAACCTTTCTGAAAATAACGTTTACTCATGCTGATACAATTCTGAACAACTCCAAAATCAAAGAAACATAGTTTAGAGCAAGCTGCTCAATTTATTTTTGATTCCTTTTTAGTTATTCAAGCAAAGAGCTTGAAACATTCATAAAAGCAACTCCATTGCCTGCTTATCTCATTGCTCAACCAAAACTGTTCAAAAATTCCAGATGAATGGGATAGGGGCCGCTTCGCGGCCCAGGTGACCAGTAAAATCTAAACACTAGGACTAGGACTAGTAATTAGGTCATGTCATACCTTTTTAAAAAAGCAAAAAAAAAAAAAAAAAAAAAAACTTGTTAAGTATTTGTGTAATTTACTTCGTAGTTATTTACCGTTATTTTAATCATTTTGGCGCGTCCGGAGCAGTTGGCATCTCTGTATACCAGATAACACTGAAGAGTTATAATTTATGATTCCTGATGAGTTATTGTTTACAAAATGAATAAAAGACTGATAGCATAAAAGTAGTACCAAATAATAAAACCAATAGCATATTTTTTTGTGAGCTGTAAATTCTTATAATTACTTTCCACCTAACTATTAACCATGAGAAGAAAAAAAAAGCGAACATTTTCGAATATATTGAAACAAGGAAAACTAAAAGGCATATTTTTTTGATGACATGGAAAAAATTCAGTAATAATAAATAATTTTTTTTAAATATAATTTAGTAAAATTGCATTAAATATTTTAAATCTAAATTGTGAACATATGTGTACATTATGAGGATAAAATAATAATAATTGCTTGATAAAAACAATCAATATTAACCCGTTTTATGCCGGCTTAAGTGGTGCGAAAAGTGGCTTCAAGAAAAAAGTGGTATAATGTGTTATTCAACTAAATGGCTAATATCAACTCATTGTTACCATTTCTGTTCAAAATGTTCCTGAACATTATAGTTATACATCTAGTGATGGAAACTTAAATCACTAATAAATTATGGTGGAAGAGAAACTTTTAATTCTCCTAGATAAAAGACAAAATTGAATAAATTGTCCTACCACAATATATGCTTTTTGAAAAAGGAAACTGTCCTATAAATATGACGCTGGGCACTAACAGGTTAAATTTCGCAAAATAAATATTTCGATATCTCAAATTTCAGTCAAATATCTGTGTGGGCTAGAATTTCATATTTCTTAACTAAAAAAGTAATAACTCGAAAAAAAGAAAGTTGCCCTCAAATTTCTACTTTATTATATTATGTTTGTCTTTTACGAAAATGTAAACATCTTGACGAAATTGCACTTCTTAAAAAAATAAACTGACGTTGTCCAATATTTCTTGCACAATTCAATAAAAAGCTGACTTTTATATGAGAAATAAGAAAAAAGAAACTAAAGCTGAATAAAACCTGACAATAGCGAAAATAGAAGAAGCCAACAAATCCACTGAAATAGAATGACCTAACTTTTAACTGTTTTATTTATTCAAGTTTTCTTTTAAGTTTTGGCAACAAGGAATATCTTAGAGTCTGGACGCGTTATGAGTGTTATTTTCATCTGATATTGCTTAGATGCAACTTGAAGAGGATATTTTTATAAGCTATCATACTCTTTATGAAATATTATAGGTTACGATAAAACAAAACTTAGCTTTTTTTTAAAACTTATATTTGAGTTTATATTAATACACATTCTTACCAAAATCTGAACAATAAATAAGAAATATGAATACAATAGCTGTAATAAAAAGTAAATCATTCCCGAAACTACCCACTATGAAAAAAGAAGGTTTTTAATGGAGGTTAAGCATCCAAAATTTCATGCCAAATGGTACGGTTGTTCGAATCCCAGTCGATACGAATTCCTCATCTGGTTTGCACCGACCACAGTGCTGACGTGAAATATCCTCAGTGGTAGACGGATCATGGGTTAGAGTCCCGTTGCCGTCAAGCTAACCGTGGAGGTTCTCGTGGTCTTCCTCTCCATGTAATGCAAAGGCGGATTAGCTCCATCAAAAAGTCCTCCACGAAGGCAAATTTCTCCCAATGCTCGATCCAGGAGTTCCCTTGTCTTCTGGATTGGGATCAAAATTTCAAAGCTACGGGGTTGAATATTAGTAGTCGTAAACCCATAAAATTGGGTCGGCTGTTCAACAACGGTTATAAAATTAAATAAAATGCGTCTGCATTGTACGCAAACCGTCTTTATTTCGAGACAAGCTTTTACAAAAAGGTTTTAAACTGAATGGGCTTCAAGGCTTCACAATTTCGTGACAAACTGTAAGATTGTGGTAATTTGTCAGCATTGCACACAGTATAATATATTATGGATATTGCAATAATATATTATGAATATTAAAATATTTCCTCACAGCTCATTTCAAATATAGAGATTGGAAAAAATATGGAGACACTTTAATACTAACTCTACGTAAACAATCTTTCTTTTAGCAGTCAATATTCGGGAAGATTTTACTTGACTAAACTGTTAGCACCATTTGAATGGCTACCCCTAGAATAAACTTTTACAAAAAGAGTAGGAAAATGGCTGCCCTGTAAGTAGTTCAGTTATTTATCACTTTTTTTAAAAAAAACTAATTCATTTTTTTCAACATCAGATTCAGAGATGCCAACTTGCCCGGATTGTGGTTAAATAATTTCTAGTGATAGCAAAATTTATGTTTTAATGTATGGTTCTTGGATTAGCAAATTCGATTTATGGCGGTTTTACCCACCTCTACTTTCAAATATTCCAAAGGCTTATGTGAAACGCCACTTTGGCACAGTTAATTCCCGTTGGGTCTTTAAAAATGTTTGCGTAATTAACTGTACTTAACTGCAAACTAACTGTATAAACTGTAATTAACTTTGAATTTCATTTCATAGTTGAAAATCCGGAGCAATTGTAATCTCAGCAGATTTTTGGAGAAACTGTATCTTAAAAATGAGTTCAAAAATCCTTGAAATGCATCGAATTTGGAGAACAAAGGTCACGAAAATATTCGTGACCATGTCAACACACTGGTGTAAAGTAGATTCAAGGGGCGTTTCAAATCTTTTATTCAAACATTTTTTTGACGAATTGATTGTTCACTTCTAAAAATCTCACGAGACAAAGAATCTTTAAAAATATCGCATAAAACAAAACCCCGTCCTACTTATCAAGCCAAAACATGCAAAAGAGAATACTCAGTATTTTAAAAACTCGTTCTTAATCCATCTGACAACAAGTGAAATGGCGAGTGGCCCTTAACCTTTTAAGTTCTTTTCGTGGAGTGTCACGAATTCGACCCTCTGTGGCTTTGTTTCAACGAATGAATAGGTAACGTTTTATTACATTTCAAGCATTTCATTTACCTCCTAAAGCTAGATAGATTTGTAGAAACATATTTACATGGACACCTGCAAGGAATCGGAAGAGGGGGTAAATATTCATGGATTAATGGTCCATAAAGTTTAATTTATCACTTTTTTTCCCAACCATCTTTCATGCTGGTTGTGACGCAGCAAAACTAAAGATTCTGTTAACTTCCTAGCGTTTTATTTGTAGCAGTCGGACTACAGAAATTTCATGTTATTTATTTTCATTTTTTCTAAAATCATTTGAAAAAGTCGTGTTTTAAAGTGATATAAAAAATTATTTCTCTGAATTAAATCATAGAAAATCATAAATAGAAAATTAAATCATAGAAACTATATGTATCATAGAAAAATATTCCTATGATATAAAAAAATTATTTAAAATGTATTTGGATATCATTAAATAAAATCATAAAAAAATAATAAAGATCATTAAAAATTATTTTTTGCAAAAAATTTTCAATTGGTTCTTCAAACATTAAGGAAATTAAACTTTCGACTGCTCTCTTTCCTAAACTATAAGTATCATATTTTCCAGTTTGTAATTATCATTCATACTTTGGGGTCAAAAATCGAAATCCCATGAAAAAAAAGCACGTTTCTAAGAGAAAGCAGCTTTTGTGTCTAATTTCGTAACTTTAAATACCGTCTGCACTAGATAATTAGCATATTTAAGGTTGTGCTCTCCAACCATTAAGATTGAATCCTGGTACGTGAAAATTTGATCATTAGATCAAAAATTATTCGGGGTATCCATTTTTTTTTATTTTGCGTACTGTATTTTACGTGGTACTATACAATATATCAACCGTTATTACTCATGCAAAAGTTTAGAATTGTAAAAACTTTTATCTACCACATTATTTTACATATTATAGATAATAAAAAATAAAATAATTAATTTTCAGAAGAAGAGTTTGTATCTAAATTTAGCAGTTTAAAAAAAAGGAAGAGAAATCTCTTTTTGATTACCAGTATAAGCTTATTCATTCATAAGTTTTGTGTACAGGACAAATCAGTATAAGATGAATCCGTTGGTGGCGTTACATATCCAGCATCATAGTTATTATAATAAATTTAAAAGTGATATCTATTTACTTTATTTATATTTAATGAAAATCACAGATAAATCCCTTTATATTTAATAAAAATAATTTAATTTTATATAAATCTTGATGAGTACATTTTTAACCAGAATAAACGGTTTGATCAACACATAAAACAAATTTTTTTTATTAAAAGAAGACTAATATTTTTGGAAGCTGTTTAACTTATGTCATCTATCAATGTTTTCAAAGAAATATCGAGTCAATAAAAACTCTATCGAGTAGAAATTTATTTCCACTTATATTCGATTGTTTTTTATTAAATTATTGGAATATAACTCTTAAATATTAGCTGCTCTTAAAAAAATTTTATAGTTAACATCGGTTGTTGTTTTTAATTCACTTAATTTAGTTCCTTTCCATTTGATGAAAGAAAGCACTTCTTATGAGATATTAGTTTAAAACAAAGCTATTTTTAATCAAATCCATTTCAGACTATCTATGGCTATAAAAAATTTAATCTCTGCTAAAAGGAAATCAATAAAGTAAATACAATAATAATGAAAACTTATTCTTTTTCTTATGTCTACTTATAAATAGTTAAAGAAATCAATATCGTGAAATTGCGTATCAAATACTTAACTATTTAACTAAGCACATAAATAATGTAAAAACTGAACTAGTATATCATATGGGATATTCTATAACGATTACCTTTAATAGTACAAATGAAGGTGATAAAGGTTCAAATTAGGATAGAAGATTTATATTTAAATGAAGGAAAAGCAAAATGCCATTCAAATGTGAAGAATAAGTAGTGAAAAAAGTAGATGAACAATACATCAAAACCTGTTTGATTGCTGATTGAAACTTGATGATTGATGTTCATTTAAAAAAAAGTACATTTTTGTAAAGCCTTAACATCCACTAATCCACTTTACTAAATTTTTACTTTTTCGTGTATAATTTCATAATCATTTGCAATAACTAATTAATAACAGTAACCACATCTTTCTTAATACTTTGTTACATTACAATGGGGAACAAATTTTTTGTTTGTTTTCTATTGCATACAATTTTCAAACGAATCTTAGACATTGTGGCGTTGCTGATTTCAAATCTGCAATTAGTTTCCCCCTTTGCTGCGCATGGAGTAGTAGGAAAAAGGAGTCGTTGACTTGGCATCTATGCTTATACTTTTTACAGAAGTCTCAGACTTTAATAAAGATGATCTGTTGTTACTTACTTTTAATAACAGTACATACCATTCCAAGAGTTCAAATGACAATATTAATTACGTCTTAAATTTTCAAAATATGCGCCGTGAAAATATATGGAAGAAAAGGTGGCTTTCTTTTATCGCTGAATTAACGTAATGATGATGAAAATCTTTAAAAACTGTGCAGTAAAATAAAAATCTAATAGGTATAAAGATATCTCACGGTAACCAATAGAATATACAAATATACTTGATATCAGTGCATATGACTTTATTAACAGCAATAAAGTAACACTATCGAAAAAATGATAAATATCTAATATTTGAACTAAAATTATTCTAACAACGATAGCATCAAAAAGCCGACCAGTCTGTGTAGGGGGCAGGGAACTGTCCTTGCATCAGAAAGGTTCTGGGTTCGAATCCCGGGCAAGGCATGGATTTTTATTTCCCTCCTGTGTTCTATGTCCTTTCTCCTTTGTGTGTGAATGTGTGAATGTGACCCGCCCTATAAACGGGTTGTGGTAGTGTGACGTGGGCGACGCTGTTCCACCGTCGTGGCTTCGCCACAGGTGCCCACTGGGTAACGAAAAGAGAATTAGCAGTTCTGGCACTTTCTGTGGACAATACCTCCAAGTGCCCGCCATTAAAAAAAAAAAAAAAAAAAAAAAAAAAAAAAAAAAAAAAACGATAGCATCAAAAAAATAATTATATTCATTTTTAGGGAGAGGCATTCTTTTACAGTTAAAATTATGTGAAAACTATGGCAGTAAAAATTCAACAGCATTAAAACTGAACAATAAAATAGTAAACTGCTACGCATTAAGATATTTCTAATTTTAAGGTAATCATTAAACATACGAATTATGACATCAAAACTCAAAATCTTCATAAACAGCGAAAATGAAACATGATCGGGACAATAGTAAAAAAAAACTAATTTTTAAACAAAAATTACTCTAGCAAAAACAGCTTCAAATATTAATTTATTACTTTCTACGGAAAACTTTAGAATTAAACTTCTGTGTAAATTATGACATTAGGTTAAAATTGAACAGTTAATTAACCGTTTTATCCGGATTAAGACATCTCTAACTTTTACGCTCATCGATAGAATATACAAATCACTATGACGTCAGTATATAAAATTTTCGTAAACAGCAAAAAAGAAACATGATCGAAACAAAGAAAACTAATATATTATCAAAAATTACTCCGCAAAAACAGCTTCAAAAAATTTGTTTATTACTTTAGAAGCAGAGACTTTAGCAGTGAACGTCTAAATAAATTATGATATTTGGTTAAAACTGAACAGTTAATTAACCATTTGATCAGGATTGAGCTATCTCTAATTTTACGGTCATCAGTAGAACATACAAATTCATTGTAACAACAATACGCAAAGTCTTTACAAGCAGCAAAAATAAAACTTGCTCAAAACAAAAATTTAAAAAAAATCATATAATTATGGTCAAAAATCACTCTTGTAAAAACAGCTTCAAATATTATTTCATTACTTTCCAAGGAAAGAATTAACTTATGAACTTCTGTGTAAATGATGACATCTGGTAAAAACTGAATAACAACAATGCACAAAGTCTTTATAAACAGCAAAAATGAAACTTGCTCAAAACAAAAATTTAAAAAAAATCTTATAATTATGGTCAAAAATCACTCTTGTAAAAACAGCTTCAAATATTATTTCATTACTTTCCAAGGAAAGAATTAACTTATGAACTTCTGTGTAAATGATGACATCTGGTAAAAACTGAATAACAACAATGCACAAAGTCTTTATAAACAGCAAAAATGAAACTTGCTCAAAACAAAAATTTAAGAAAAATCACATAATTATGGTAAAAAATCACTCTTGTAAAAACAGTTTCAAATATTAATTCATTACTTTCTAAGGAAAGAATTAACTTATGAACTTCTGTGTAAATGATGACATCTGGTAAAAACTGAACAGCTAATTAACCATTTGATCAGGGCCGAAATATCTCTTATTTTATGCCCATAGAACATACAAATCATTATGACATCACTATATAAACTCTTCATAAACAGCGAAAAAAAACATGACCGAAACAAAGAAAACTAATATTTTATCAAAAATTACTCTCGCAAAACAATTTCAAAAATTAATTCATGACTTTCTTAGAAGAGAATATATCGATCAACTTCTGTGTAAATAATGACATTCGTTTAAAACTAAACAGTAAATTAACCATTTGATCTGGATCGAGTTATTTCTAATTTTACGGCCTTCAATAGAGCATACAAATCAATAAGGCATCAATATATAAAATCTTTATAAAGAGCAATAATGAAACACGATCGAAATAGTCTAATATTTGATCAAGAAATTATTCTAATTAAGACAGCTTTAAAAAAAAAGTTAAAACTAAACCGGCATTATGTCATTAATGATCATTTAATTACAGTCTTTTCCATTTATCAAGATAACCTAACTCTCTAGAGAGAAATACCATTCATAGATTAGTTCTGAGAGAAACTTAGCACTTGGAATAATATTGATTTTATTTTTTTTAGTTCTGCGTTCGTTAATCGACTGTAGCTGTCAAAACAAAAGTCATAATGTCGGAAATGTGATAACATAATTGCGCTTTCTATGGTCCTATTTACGGCTATTTTATTTTATTTTGATAGTAGAATAAAGACTCTTTTATTTGCTGAGAGTTGTTGGTTCTTTTTACATTGATAAAGGTGCTTTGGGAAATTAAATGAACATTTAATGGATTGCAGAAGAGTTCTTTTTCCAGAAATTTAAGGAGAAAAAATTATAAAAATCATATGAATTACTCTAGAGCTTTTATTTTCTTCAGATCTGATTTGAATAAGAAAGATACTCATAGGTTATAATAACTAACACTTTTATATTTTATTTAAGAGTTACTTCATTTTTTAAAATTATTTTTACTTTAAAATATAAGCGTTTTACATATTGTCAATTTTGATTTAATTAAAAAAAATAGTTATTTAAACTATTATTTATTTATTAAACTATTTCTTATTTGTTAAATTATTATTTATTTATTAAACTATTATTTATTCATCAAACTATTACTTTAATAGTTATTTAACCAATGATTCGATTAAAGAAAGATACCTAATTCATGTTAGTAATCGCTTATTTACCCGATAATCAGATGTACGGTATCCAATCGAAATGCATTATATATATATAGAAGTTGCTAAATATCGAGTAATTATAACATTATAATATTTATTTTTATATCAAGCGAAAATTTGATTATTTTTCATATATAATTTAAATTTGCGTTTTTTAAATTTTATTTCTAATTTCATTATGTTAATTTTTCTAATAATTCTTAATTAAATAATTAATTTTATAATGTGAATCATTTTACTTATTTTTTGTTCACAATTTTTACATTTTTATTTTAGTACGATATCAGATTTAATTGCTTAAATCAAGACTTTTTTTAAGACAGTCACAGGAATGGTGAAATATAAATCAATGTCTAAGCGCTATTCTTTATTAATGAAATATTAAAAATATTTTTTTATAAAGTAACCAATTTAATAAATTTATAGAGAGGCAAAAATGCATAAGACATCCATAATTTTGACATTAATTATGAATGTGTTGCAATTATTTCCTTCAATAATTTTTCCGTGTTTATTGTTAGATTTGAAATTTGTTAGTATGACATTTTGAGCTAGATAAACTTTATTTATTTTGGTGCTCTTTTATCATCTTACTATTAGCATTGCTGAGAATCAGATGTCATATACATGCTTAAGAAAAAAAATTAGACGAAGTTTAATACTAACCGAAGCTTTCAGTATGTTTGGTAATTTTTCTAACATTTTAATAGCTTCACCACGAAAGCGATGATATGAACTGGCGTTGGATATGAACCTTTAAATCATTTATCTATAGTGGCGCGTAAAAATAAGTTTAAATGAATTTTTTTTAGAAAAAATACATAGAAGCATAAACGTATTTACCATTAGATTAACTTTTAACAAAAAGCATTGAGTTGACAGTTAAGTTATTATTCGAATAACACAGGTGCCGATACAGAAGCTCTCTATGGCTTTCCATAATATTTAAATTTAGTAGTGAAATAACAACTAACGCACATGTTTGTTTGTTTCTTAATTTTGTTTACATTTAAATATAACATAATACGCTTGCGCTGGTTTTTAAGAGTGTATATTTTAGATTGTTTCAATGTCGTATTGATTAAGATAATTTTAAATATTGGGATGGGGAAATGATTTGAGTTCTGCAGAATGTTTTACTAAGCAACAAGAAATATAAAAATCCACACTAGCAGAACTTTATTCAATCTTCTTATTTAAGCTCGAGCTTTTTATGAATTTTTTGACTATATATGCGCAGAGCTACCGAATTCCTTCTAGTAGTACAAGGAAGCTAATTGCTCCTATTTCTGGAAAAGTATTTATAAATTGGTTACCAATTAAATACTAAAACTTGTAGAATAAGCATAATTACGCTTAATTTACAAAGTACTCCCCTTGAAGTCTAGACAGTTACGTTTTCTATGATAATGCGAATTTGTAATCTATAGTGGTGAAAAAATACTTAAAATGGAAGATAATAAATTGAAGATAACTTAAATTTAGTTACCACTAGAAAATACTTTTTTCACAAGGCGGATCAAGTTGGCATCTTTGGTAGTAGCTAACTCGGGGTAATACCTCGAAGGGAGGCGAGGCAGTCTGCCACAAAACCTCTTCTCTCTCTCTCAAACTTGTTTGTTCAATCTCACTACTTCATTTTAATTTTCTCTCAGTAAAAGATACTGAACCCCAACTTTCACCTCTCAGTTGCGCTTCGGCGACTTATTATTTATTTCCACTCAGATGAATTAGTTGGAGCCCCTAGCGGGGCTGATGCTAAGATAACCAACACATATGAGAATGAGTATGGGTAGTAGCTAAGTTAATATTTCAATGTTAATATTTCAATAAGTTATTGTTTTGTTTCGTAAATATGATTTGAAGTAATTTTAACAGCACATCTAAATGATTCAGAAGTTTATGGAAAACGTCACTTGGTTCCAGTTTTCTCGTCGTGAGACTTTTAAAATGTAAAAAAAAAAATTACCTTTAATGCGGAGCAAGTTAGAACCTCCTTAAATCCAATATCAAAGTAAAATTTCTGAACTACGATAAATATTTGAGAATAATCCCTGGAATAAATTAGCAGGTCTGATATAAAAAAAAATTTATAACGGTCAATACCTCAGAATTCCTTTTCATTAGATTCCATAGCAAACTTTTCAATTACATAAATCAAACTACTTTTTTAAGCCTCAGTTAAACTGTCCCGAAACGTTTTTTGCAAACGACATTCATTTAAAAAGCAATTGTTACTAGGAAATAACAATATACTTGTTGTCACGAGATTATATGAAAAAGATTCTTTGAACCGTTGCCAAAATTTGTTTTGTAAAAGTAAAAAGAACCTAAAACAGAAAAAGTTTGTTTCCATTTTAATAAAAAAATAAATCGATACTCAAACTATTCTAAAAACCTCTTATCTTGTGAAGGACCCGAAGTTTTATTCCGTCACCGAACGTTAAAAATGAGGGTTTAAAATTGTCGTTCAATCCTCATTATTGGATAGTTTTTATTCTAAACTTAAAAATGGCATCCTAAGTCTTTCATTTAGGACTTAAAAATAATCGATTATTTCATTTCAATCGAAAATCGATACTCTTTTGTACTTAAAATTGAATTTCGTTCCTCAAGCTCTTTAGAATTTACGTTTGGTGAGTAAAGTTTTATTTTCTAATTTAGAACACAAAATTTACCGTCTGCGTTACTTGTATTGCTATATTATTTTCTTGAAAAGGAAAAACTTTGTTTATGAAGTGATAAATTAATTCACTACTTGCTTAGAATAGTAAAATTATAAGTAAATGCCAAAAAACTATAATAATCTTGTAATGAATACAAATAGTACTGACTAAAATTATTTTTATGTCAATGCATACTTTTTAAGATTATTATTTTTTTTTTATTTGAAAATATTCGGGATCCATATTTGTTTTATGAACAAATAGAGATTGGAATAAATTACTGCGTATATGATTCGCGGCTAAAAATTTATAATTTTATTTAATTAATCAAAAAAGTATATATTTGGGACATATAGATTAAGATTGAATTAAAAAATTAAGTACAATAAGCAATAATAAATAATTATGAAAGAGGACTAGAGTGGACAGTTTCTAAAAATATTTAATGACTACTAATTATTATTTTGAACATATCTTGTATTATTTTCATTAAAATTTGAACCTTTATCTTAATTTTGAATAATAGATTAATCAAATTTAAATAGATGGTTTTTTATTATTTTTTTAAAAAGTTTTTTTTTTTGTTCACACTAGCCCCATGTCTTGGAGCTAGGTGGACGCAACTTAAAACTTATTTAATAATTTAGCTCTTATAAAAAAAATCAAGAAAAACTAAAAATAAACTAATTTTAGTCTAAAAATGCAGCCTTATGTAAATAATCTTAAAATATTTAGAATAATTTATGTTAAAGCCTAATTACTTCATACATTTTAATTATTCTTATTTTAGAGTGAGATTTTTTTGAATATTTAAACTGGTAAAACTTTGCTATATCGTTATTTATCTAATTTTGATTTGATAAAGATTAGGGCTACTCTGACAAATAAACAAATAAAACAAATATCTAAATTTTGATAAATAGTGCTGTGAAGATTTTATGTGATGGAAAATTGAACAGAGTAATTGAACTAACTTTAATTACACTACCTTATTATTACACTAGAACTTTAGAGTAAAAAACTACCATTTCTGAATGCTGGATAGCTCGGCATTTGGTTCGAAACGCCACTAACCGATTCATCGATTCTAGAAATACTTAGAATTAGTGAGTCATAAAATCAAAAATTCATGTTGTTAAAGAAAGGGTAGTATGAAATCTCAAGGTCAAGACAAGTAAAATAAATTAAAATTGTAAATCATTAAAAATCAATAAACAAATAGTAAATTACACGAAATAATTTACAAAAGTTTGATAATTATATACAAATATTAGTTGAATTATTTACTCGTGTAAATTATATTCTAGAATTATATACAAGTTAATTATCTACAGGAGTATGATAAAGGTATATAATAGTATCCCTCTGTAAATGCATTGACCTGATTACCGCTCGTGCTTGGTTGCTCTGTGTATGTTAACAGGCTCTTGACTTGCTCTGTTCCAGGGGTAAAAGCGAGACGGAAAAGAGGAAAGGCTGGTAGTAAAACCATTTCAGTTATAGCTAGTTTTTGGGAGGAGTTTTTTTTCAACAATAACTTGAATGGTAGAAATTACTTATATCTTGGAGCGCACACCGCAAGAACGAAGCAGATTTATATATATGTTTAAATCTTAGAGAAATCTTGGTAGTTACAGATATTTTATTTTTCTTGAAAAAATGCTGTAATAAAATGTCTTTCGTACCAGTTTTTCATCTTTTCCGTCTTGCTATATAAGGGCTTTCAGCCATGCTCTGTTCGGATGCTATACCTCCTGCCATCACTCTGGGGAAATTAAAACACTGGTAATAAATAAAGGGTAATCGGATATATTTTTAAAGCGCTTTTTAATTGAAGTACAGAATCTCATTCGATTCGTGTGTTTCTTTGGATTGGACCGAAAACTGTATTTGTAAAGGGTAATAGTATATTACACTGTAAAACTCAAAGTTTATTATAAATAATAGGTCGAATTTTAAATATATTTTAATTCGATGATTTTTAGAGAAATTAGTAACATTTATTGAAAAATATATTTGAATATTGGAGGTGGTTGCTGGGTAATTGTATAAGTTTCAGCAAAGGATTCGTCCGAATTTGGTACCGGAACTTCAAGAAGAAAAAGATCACTGATACCCACACATGACATTAGCTTAGCTTTTAGCTTATAATTAAAATGACGTGTTAAAGTCAAGCTAAATTTCCCCACATCAGTTAGAATGTTAGTTAACGTGACGTTAATTAAATACAGCATGGAATCGCGCATCAAATTTGTTGAAATATAATTCTTTCCCGTCTACGTCTTTTACTTAACTTAGTTTTATTATTTGTTTATCTCTTTTATTGTAATCATGATATATTTTGTTCTTTGTATCTGGCAATTTCTCAGCATAATTTGTTTGTTTTTATTCTACATGGCTTCGTGCCTGTCTTTGTGTTATGTATGAAATATATAGTGAAAGAATTAAATCTTTGTGAAAGGATATAGAATGTGACAGTGCCACTTATAAGAATTGATATTTGACATGATTGGCTTAGTCGAAGTAGAATGGAAAGAACAGGTGCTAACAAAAACGTATGCAACGTCTCAACAACCAATCAGGATCGAGATACCCACACTACGTCACTTGCAGGTATCCCATTGGATTTGCACATGGTAAAAATCTGGCATTTTCTACTTGCGCTTTTATTTCTTACTTCGCAATCTGCCAACTTAAGTTACAAAATATTTTTAAATCATTATTGAAAGATGTTCGTTAGTGCTTGTCGTCATTTTTCTTCTCATATGTTCCTATTTGTGTCTTATTTCGCAGTTATCTTCAATGTTTAAATTTCAAGTGTTGGGGTACTTAGGCAGGATTTTTAAAAGCAAACATAATTTGAAACTTTCATTACATTTTTGATTTTCAAGTTGTAGGGAACTAACGCAGGATTTTTAAAAAATGAACTTTGCTTGAAACTTTCATTGAATTTTTGATTTTCAAATTGCTAAAGCAGGATTTTTAAAAATAAACTTTCATTGAATTTCAAGTGGTAGGGAACTAAAGCAGAATTTTTTTTTAAAAAAAAAAACGAACTTTTCTTAAAACTTTCATTGAATTTTTGAATTAAATTTTTAAATTTGTGAATTCAATTCTTGAATTTTTTTATTTTCAAGTGTTAGGGCACTAAAGCAGGAAAAACAAACTCTCATTGAATTTTTGATTACGACTATGAGGCTACCTAACATTTTATAACGTGCTTTAATTAATTATATGTAGTTTTAGACAAAGTTCTAATTTATTAAATGCTCATACATTGTTCGTGCTACCAATAAGAAATATATTTGCTATCAATAAGAAACCGCAAAAATCCATACTAGTTGGAAGATATGTATACAGAGAGAGACAGAGGAAAAACGTGAATTTTAGCTTAAATTCGTTCTTATCAAGGATAATCTCGCAATCAATCATAATTTCTAAGCTTGCTTGATATATTTATCATATTAATATCCGTATTAAAAAAGCCTCATGGATAATATTCTTGTTGTCTGTAAAATATCAAACAGGATTACATTGTTAATTAGGTCATTATTTATATTTTGTGTGATAAGTTTGACGTTTTAATAATTATAACTTTTTTTTCCCCTTAGTGACAGTGAATAATTACTTCAACAGTTTATCCAAAACATTTTAAGAGAGAAATAGGAGTGTTTTTTTAATCAAGTTATATTGAAAGAAACTAAGGTGTTGTTATAGACAGAACACATTCGAGTGTTTTCACGCTAAACTTAGCTTTCTTAAACTTTTTCTTACTTTTTGTTTTCATGAACGTAAATGTTTACTTTTCGTTAATAAATATTGAAAAGGGGTGTTTCATTATTAAATATTTCTATCATTTAAATTGTTCATTTTAGTTACGTCTGTAAAATAATTTAGCTTAACATTTTCTGATAATATTGCTACCACTTTTTACCTTTTTCCACCCTAGGTCAGAGTGTAAAAATACCAACATGCATCAAACGAACCGACAATCAGGGTTGAAGGAGGGTGACATAAAGGAAGAAAAATTGTGCGGGAAAACCATTTCAATTTTAGCTGGTTTTAATGAGGAGTAAAATAAGCTCTTACTATAAACTATTCATCGCTAATTACTCAGATATCTAGAGTCTTTTATAAAGTCATGACTCTCTCATGGAAGCTGATATTTCACTTCAGCACTGTGGTCGGTGCAAGCCGAATGCGGATTCGTATCGACCAGCCATTGGTGCGATTCGAACCTTGTTCATCTCATTGGAAGGCGAACGCTCTATCGCCTGAGCCATTACGGCTCATGTTAGGTAAATAAAAAAACTTTAATCTCTTTGAGACGGGCGAGTCATATATGCCTTCTTTAGGTGTCGATAATCAGGGTAAAAAAGATAAAATTGGTGGCCAAACTATTTTTAAAGCAGTTTATTTGTGGGCGGGGAAATAATAGTTTGGTTTATTTAATTCACCATTACTTAGTTCGAATTAAAACTTGTATATTTGCACTTTTCACACACTGTGATTGGATGTGTTAGGTTTAAAGTTAAAGAAAAAATAAGTCTGTCCGATCAAATACGGTCAAACTTAAGCAACCGTTTTTTATCTTTTTCTATCCTGATTCTGATTCCGTGCGACTACATTTGTGACTCGCCCGTCCCGAAAAGGTTAAAGGCTGAACGCAACCCGAATTGCAGAGTACATATAACCGTTTTTTGGGACTTTGAATATTTCTTAAGACATTTCTTTAATCCAAAAAATTATTTTTATCCTACAACAAAAACATAAACAATGTAAAGCTGTTAAAGAGAGCGCAAAAGAAGGCCTTAACCATTACTTAAAAAAATGTCTTTTTATTTAAGCATTCATGGTAAATTGTAAGAAAGTACAAACACTTTGTCTAAGACGACTTTGTAAACACTTAATTTAACAAGTAGCTAAGATGCAATGCGTTGGGTTGGTCATTAATTAGTTTGCAAGACTCATTAAGCGATTTTCCAACGTTGCACTTTTCCTAATTAACTTTTATTTCTTTTTTATCCTAATTAGATTCGAAAAATTAAAGACATGGTAAGTGGAAGTCCCGAAAATCATTAGTTTTGAAATAAATCCATTGTTCTAGAATTCAAATAAATCTTTCATTTAAATTATTCATATAATATCAAACATCATTAAGGAGTCAATAATTTTATCATAATTTTTTTTTGATCATTTCTCAAGTTACTCTGGTTTATCACTTTATACATATATATATATATATATATATATATATATATATATATATATATATATATATATATATATATATATATATATATATATATATATATATATATATATATATATATATATATATATATATATATATATATATATATATATATATATATATATATATAAACTGCTGTTTGTAGAAAATGCAACACCATGAAAGAATCATCAGAATCAAATGAAATTTAATGCAGAAACGACTTGTACTGATACAAATAAATGATGAAATTTTCAAAACAAAAGAAACAAATTAAGCGTCCGAAATCAGTATTTGGTGCAGCCACCACGCGCTGCAATAAGTGCTGCTATACGACGTGGCATGGAGTCAAACAGATGTTGAATATCTGCTTGAGGAAGAGAATTCCATATCGCTTGTATGCGCAACCAAAGTTCGTCTTTGGAAACTGCAGGACGCGGATCACGAGTGAGACGCCGACCAACCATATCCCACACGTGCTCAATAGGCGACATATCCGGCGAATAAGCAGGCCAAGGAAGAAGTTGCATGCGTTGTGCTGAACAGAAGTCTCTAACAGTCCGCGCAACATGTGGGCGTGCATTATCCTGCTGAAAGATAGCTCCAGGGATGCCTTGAAGGAAAGGAACGACTTCGGGCTGTAGCACTTCACGGACGTATCTGTTGCTATTGAGATTACCCTCAATTCGTATCAAATTGGATCGTCCATGATACGAAATCGCACCCCAGACCATAACTCCGGGTGTTCGACCACTATGTCGTTCAATAATACACTCAGGAAGGCAGCGTTGACCGGCATAACGTCTAGCACGAACACGGCCATCATGGGTCCACAAATTGAAGCGTGATTCATCTGAAAAGACAACTTGGTGCCAATCAGCTCGCCAGTCTCTGTGCTCAAGAGCCCACTGCCGACGCAGCCGTCGATGATCCGCCGTGAGGGGAATCCTGTATAATGGCACCCTTGCACGCAATCCACGGCGCAGCAGACGACGACGAATTGACGAAGCCGACAATTGTACACCTGTAGCAGTAGACCAATGTGCTGCCAGCTGCCTGGAGGCAGCTGTGCGATCATTCACCGCCATGCGGAGCAGGTGTCGATCATCGCGCTCTGACGTCACCTTCTGTCGTCCAGTGCCTGTTTTTCGAGTTGTTCGGTGCTCGTCGGTCCACTGCTTCCAAACTCGCATCACTGTGGAACTGTTCCGCTGCATACGAGCTGCTATTGCGCGATAGGAAAATCCTCCTTCTCGAAGGCCGATTATCCTCCCTCGTTCAAACTCCGTAAGTTGCTTGAATTTCTTATTCTTCCGTCGTGGAGGCATACTCAGGTCTCACTAAACGTTTGCCACTAACAAATAATCATAGACTATTTTCAACGTCCCGCTACAGCACTTTATTTATACGCTTTCAGCATCAATTCAGAGGGCGCTGCGCGCGCCACGCACGCGCGATGGCTCTGAAACTTTATTAATTTGCATAATATCCTATAATTGACATTTGCTGCGAATTTCATTTGATTCTGATGATTCCTTCATGGTGTTGCATTTTCTACAAACAGCAGTTTATATATATATACTTGTTTTTTCGTATATATATTTTACTTAATGTGTTCTAATTTCGTTTCAATTTTTTGAGTGCTCCTTACACTATTGTATTGATATATTTTGCTTTGGATATACTGATACAATATTAGAAAGCACTCTTTTTTGCGGATATAATCATGTGGGCTGATGAAGAGATTATATCTTTTCTTTGTTTTGTTTTTCGGACTTTCAATTTTTTTTTCTCCCGACAATCAAAAATTATATTTTTTTAAATACATTTGAAAAATATTTTTAATAATTTTCTTCTCTTGTCATTATTTTTTATTATTTCCATATATATATATATATATATATATATATATATATATATATATATATATATATATATATATATATATATATATATATATATATATATATATATATATATATATATTGAATAAAGAAAAAAATTATTAATAACACTGCGGAACATTCTTTTTTGCACGAGATTTTTGAACTTTTGTTAGATATTTACACGCGCGTTGCTCACTTCAAATCTGCAAACCGTTTTCTTCTACAAGAAGCATTTTTTTTTTGCTGTTTATTAGTATACTCTCAACCAGAATTTTTAAAAATTAACACCTATGAATTTTCGGTATTCCAACTTCTATACTACGTATAAAGTGGTAGGAAGTGGGCCATAATACATTTCACTTTTTGACGCTTTTCCTTCAGGTCATATGTTAACTGTCCTAAGTGTTATTTTCAGAGGAGCAGATTAGTGTATAAATAAGTACGTAAACCTCTACATTATTTATAAGCTTATGCGTTCAGACAAAAAATATACGAAACCGAAAATGTCGTTTCGAAAAAAATCTGTAACTTTCCTAACAAAACTAATTTTATCTTTGTTTTAAATTTTTAAATCAAACTCAGATTTCTAATTCAGATAATTAATTTCTGACCGACATCCCAATTAAGTAGGTTCAAATATTTGTATAAATACAACAAAAATTCTGTTTTCCGGTATTATTTATTTAATGTACATGTTTTAGCTTGTTTTTTCTAACAAGACGTGTAAGGTATTCAAACATATATACCAGATGGCGATGCTTTTTACCCCTTTACACTTCATATTAAGCATCCTTCGCTGGGATTCGAACTCGAGTCACCTTATTGAGAGTTGAGCGCTCTATCCCATGACTCGCGTATCATTAATCGGCAAACTTACAGGTGACTTTGTTGGGAAAAAAATGCTCTTTCACGGCTATGGAGCAGCTTAACCTAATGGCAGAGTTTACTCCATTAAACGCTTAATTTTCAATCGCATTATGCTTTATAAAATGTTACTCATTGTATAAAAAATATATAACTAAATAAAATAGTAGCGAACACAATTCAAATACACAGTAACAGTTCTAACTCTTTTTTCGAGATCCCTAATTTCCATAAAAGAAAAAGTAGATGACAAGTTAAATTGATGCGTTCGCTCTGCTATCTCAAGAGTCATAAAACAACGTAAATGGTTTTTCAACTTTTTAAAAAGAGATATACTTTGATTTGATATATAGGCAAACAGAATCGATTCATCGGGTGTCTATCGACCATAACGAATCTAAAATGTATATGTTGCAGAACTTCGTGATATCTATAAATTTGCATATTATTTATGCTGCTAAATATTTTGCAAATGCTTACGTCGGAAGAATTATTGGGTAACAGGTAATAAAACTCTCTTCGTAGGCGCATGTCACAAATGTTTTAAGCAATAAATATTTTTGGTTATCATTGTATAGATAACAATCCTTGATTTGGAAATGCAGCAATATAAATCAATTTTTTTTTCTTCTTTACATAAGGAAATATAAATTTTTGAGAGTGAAGATCAAAAAGTATGAACAACATGAAATCAAATATGCCTTGAATCGTTTGTAGAACTCTTTTAAATTTGTTTTATGGGTACAGTACGGATATATGATAGATAATAATTTAAAAATCTAATACTTCGTAAATTTCAAAAGTATGTTTTCTCTTAGTTACTCACGGCTATTTGCAGTTTAAATTACATATGTTTTTGATCTTGTTATTTCATGCGATTCCGTGAATATATTAATTAATATATATTTAACTTATTTAAATAAAATGGTGAAAAATAATTTTAAATTAAATGTATTATATCAAAAATTAAAAGACAAAGTTTGCTGCCACAAAGAAAACTTTTCACCCAAAGCGGAACAAATTGGCATATTTCTGATACCTTCGAATGTTTTATCAAAAAAAGATTATTTCTCCCTTAGAGAAGAAAATCTGACGCGGAGTAATATTTATTAATAAGTAGTAAAAATATCAGTAATTATATTAAATGAGTACTAATCATCATATATAATGCTTTTGCTTGTTTTATTTTTTAACGATAATTTTTATTAATTACTTATTCATAATCATAAATAAGAAAAAAATACATTCCGCTTAAATTGAAACCAATCTCATCTTATTAAATGAAAATAATGACTTCTAATTAAACTTTATAATAAAACAATTACTGTCAACAGTCGAAGCTTTTTGAAATAAACCTTTCCTTGTAAAAAGAATTCACTCTTTAGAAAAACAATTTCTTGAGGTAATTAATTTTGCGAAAAATAATTATTTTTAATTATCCCGAATAGGATTTATTGCCATATTCATTTTATATCATTTACTATTTTTATAAGAATAAATATTTTTATCAATGTTGAAAGTTCATATCTGAATAGTTTATGAATAAGTCATAAGTTCATGATTAACATGACATCTAATCAAAACTGTCTGTTAAAATATATTTTGATTGACGTAAAAACATAGCACAGCATATCAAATAATGAAACCCGCATATCATTTTGAGATATAATAGTAGTATATGGGGGGGGCTAGAGGACACTTTTGCCCTTTCCATATACTACTATTGATTTCCTATTTTTATATTAAAAAAAATTAAAATAGGCCTATATTTTACATTTTTTATGAAATATTTAACAAAATCAGCATATTTAAAAATTCTTATTTTTATATTAATAATTTTTATTTTATTAAAACCTTATTGAAAATATCGTTTTTTATTTTACATGTAATTCATAATCGTAATATTTATTTTTACCTTTAAAATCAAAAATATATTTTCCACTATTAATTTTTCTTATAGCTTTATCAGATAATTCACCATGACATTTCGAGAGATAAAAATCTTTCTCATCATTGTCTACTTCTAATCTAGCTATAATAGAGTCACCGTATTTTGTATTTATTTTTCTCAATGATATTAAATTATATTTACCTATCTCGAGTTCATTTAATTTGTATGTTTCAGGAAATCGTTTGAGGTCATTAAATTCTTCCATTTATTTAGAAACATTTTTTGTAATATAATTTCTATAATACATACACTTGTATAACGAACATCCAGGTCCTAAAATTTTAGTACATTTAGGTACATCAATGTCAATAGATGGTATATTCAATTCATCTAATATCTCTTTTTCTAAAATACCTCCTTTATAAGCAAATGTACCACCATATAGTTGATATAGGTTATTTATATAATCTTTTATGTCTTGATGATTTATCCATAAACTATTCTTATTTCTATTAAATCTTAATCCGTGTACTTCTGAAGTACATTTACGTACAATCTTCAATTCTTGATCATTCAATTCACAATTAGGTGTAAATACGCCAATATATTCACCGATTGGTAAATTTAAATGAACCCATCCTATCTCTCTTACAATCTTACGATTGGGAAAAATAAATCCCTGAATGTTTAGGATGACTGTAATCTTATCCATTTATTAAGAAACATTTTTTTAAAAGCCAAAAGGTACAGTATCATAATTATCTAAAAGTCTACGTTTATCGTATCCAAAGGTATAACGTTTATTTGTTTTAATACTTGAAATATTTCTATCTTTTTCGATTTTAAACTGATTGATTTCTACATCCAAATAATCTGTTTCACCTGTTATTATTTTAGCCCTATTATCAAAGTCTAATATGGTTTCACTCTGATAAGACATTTTAAATCCTTTTACTTTTCCATATACAGATTTATCATTTAATTTATACCCATAATCTTTAGAGGCTCCAGCTATCCAAGATGTAATATATTTATCATTTCCCAATTCATCAGTCCATTCTCCTAACATACATCCCGTTTCAATTTTATTGGTTCCGTCGTCTATATATACTACACTATCTGTATCATAATAAAGTACTTTATCTCCTAATTTATCTAACATTTCATATAATCTAATTCTGGCAGAACTAGTTGTAAAAGCAGCTATATATATATTAGTATTGAAGTTATTTTTTTCAAATATATCTTTCATTTTATAACTCATTTCCACACAATCGTCATTCAAAAAATTCATATTCAAATCTTTAATAGTATCATTTAGAATAATTCTATAAAAATCTTCAATTTCCATCACATATTCAGTTTGTTTCATGTTATTTCTTTGACCAAACTTACCCCATAAAGAATTTAAACATATTTTAGCTATGAATCTCAAACCTGGATTTTCTTCAATTTTATCTAATTCTATATCTAATTTTTCTTTAACTATTTGTCTGTATTCTTCTTCATTTTTGAAATTGTTTTTCCATTTATCGCATGTTTCTAGTTTAATCTTTAAAAACGTTTTAACATATTCTTTAAACAATTCATTTGTTTTATTTTCAAAATGCCAAACCTCATATATATTCAATATTTTATATCCTTTTTTAACAGCTAATCTGATCTCATCGGTAGTCCACGTTCCTATTAGACATCTTTCGTTATCAGTGTGTTTACACTCAGAATTTCTTATCTCATAACACTGCTTACATTTTTTCTTTTCTAAAGTGGTTTTGAAATGATTACATTTTATTGTTTCAGAACAAGTTCTACATAATGAAAATATTAATTTTTCTTCTTTATAAGGTAATACTGGATGATATAATTTTCTAGGTGGAAGTACTTTACATTTTATTAATCCATACCAATTTTCATCGTATTTTTTAGGATTAAATATTTTGATTGGATGACCTTCTGGATAGTTATCAAAATAATTTACAGTAGGATATAAAGAACATACGTCAATATATCTGCCTTTTTCATTACTTTTCATTTCATATTTTAATTTGGTAGGTTCACATCTTCCACCATAAAAAGCATCTCTAGGATTCAAAGGTTCTATAAAATCTCTCTTCCATTCTTTTTTCATGTAATTTTTCATATCCTTATTATTATCAAAATCACACTCCCAGATATTTACCAATTCATAACCTGCTTCAATTATATTTTTATTGATCTTCTTAGTTTGTTTATATAAATCTTCCATGAGCAATTGATTAACAGTGTTTACTTTTGTTCTAGTGAAACATTTGGTACATCCATGCCAGAAACATCCATTAAATTGAAATACTGTATTTTTATAAAATCCATCTACCTTATAACATTTTTCACCTAATTGTAATTTTTTCTCTCCTCCATTCAAAGCATGGCGTATATTAATATTTTCCTTTTTTGATATGTAATCTAACCAAGCTATTGATTTTTTACTGTACTGATCTTTTTGAATGACAATTTCGTCAATAGCTATTGTGTTTTCTTTCAAGAATTTATCTCTGTAAATGGCCATACATAGACCAGCTAAAGTTACATATTTAAACGGATCTATATTCACAGTTACTAAGAATAATCTTCTTAATTCTAAACAACCTTTTCTTAAAATATCTACATCAGATCTACAGTATTTTATAAATTCCTTTTGGAAATCAAAAGTTTCATGTTTAATGGAATCATACCATTTATCAAATTTTTTCCTGTCTTCATCAACCATATAATTATAACCATAGTAATATTTATCTGGATATTTACCAATATAATTTTGATTCTTTTGTTTGTTGAATAAATGAGGAAAATAACCCTTGGCCAGTTCATTTAAACCAAATGTTTTAGGAAATTTTTTAAGTGCACACATTGTAAAATTAATAGAATCAATAAATCTTATATAGTAACCATAAGCATTCATATATGTTAGTTTATTTCCTTGGTAAATTGTAAATACTTTAATATGCTTTTTGAAACAATATTTAGCTAAAAATTGAAAATCAAATCCTTTTCCATAATGAGCTATAACTGTATATCCTTCGTGTTCCTCGCTAAATAACCATTCACAAAAATCGTTTTCATTTTTAAATTCTGTTTCATTTCCATCAAAATCATGACATATAACTAGATTCACTTCATGAATTCCTGTATCTTGCTTGGTTTCAACATCAAAAAATAAGTATTTTCCTGTTTTACATTTCTTACACCAATCTATTTTATTACATTTATTTTTTACACAATTATCTTCACATACACCTCCTTTACTGTTTTCATATTTCATGAAACACTCATGACCTTTCATAACCCATTTCCAACAATTATTACAACGATATTCACCACATATATGTTCTTCTGTTTTCCTTTCATTTCTATTAATATTTCTTTTACATTTTAGACATTTCCATAGTAATTTGCAAACAGTAAAACCTTCTGAATTTTTCTTGTTATGATTATCAAAACAATTTTCTCCTAAGAATTTCCGATTACATTTTTTACAAAATATTTCCTCTCCTTCACAATTAGATTCTTCAACAAAACACCTATCACATTTTAAAGGGCATTTATGTTGATTTGAACGTTTATAACCCACTTTACAATAATTACAATAATTATTCTTACCTAAAAATCCTGTCATTGATGTAATGACATCGAAATGATTTCTATTCTTATATATAAAAATACATGTTGATTTATAATCACCATTATATATAATTTCATTACCATTTTCTCTACAAACTATATTGATCTGAATGTCTAAACATTTTTCAAATATTTTAACTTCTTCTAAACTACACACTTCTAAAGGAATTTTACATACATCATGTAATTTTATAGCTAATGTTTTTTGTAAAACACGACCTTTTTTAATATAAATTATTTCATTACTTGATAATTTTTCAGTACATAATTTATCACTTAACAGTTCAGGATTTTGGATAGCTAAAGCTGTTACAATTGATCTAGCCAAACATATATTATCATCATTTTTTATTTGACAAATACTTTTCTTTTTTGCTGGATCTGTTTCAGAATACATTTTTAAAGCCTTGTGTCTACCACCATGAGGTAATTCGATGACATTAAAATCAAATATACACTCTGTTATATCGAGTTCTTTATATTCAATTTGGTTGGATAATTTATCAATGTATTCATTAAAAGCAGTTTTAGTTGACATCATTTTATCATGAAAAGGTACATTTAATTTAGGATTATGTATAATTACATCTACTTTTCCTGTAATATTTCCAATAGCCCTTTTAAATATATTTCTTAAAATATTATAATATTGTTCAGGTAAAATTTTAGATCCTGCCACTCTATATTGTTTTCTATAAACTTTATATTTTTCAATATATTGACCTCTGAATTCAATAATTTTATAATCTGGTTTAAAGAAATTTTTAAGATTTACCTCTACTTTTACCTTATCTTTTATTTTTTGAGGCCTATACAAAGCATTTAAATTAGTTTCAGTTATTATATTTTTTTCTTCTTTAGGTATAAATTGACCATCTTTATATTTTAAATTATAAGAATCAAATAAATTCTTGATTCTCTTTCTTCTTTCTGGATGATTTATAAATATTTTCCTCTTACGATCTAAATAGTTAGTAGCATCTAATCCTAAATAATCTGATAAAACAGATTTATAATTTCCTGTACTTTTGATATAAGAAACTACTGATTCAATAATATTTGATTTTAATCTCTTATCAGTCAGGACAGGAATTTTAAGTTTAGTTATCAATTCTCTTAGTTTTTTAATACTGAAAGTTGAGAGTACATTACTCAAGTGTTTGAACTCCTTTGTCATGTTACTCATTTATAAGGAAGAAAATTTATAAATACTTTTATAAAAAGGAGTTCATACGTTTTATATGAAAATTACTTCTAAAATGTCTTTGTTTATGCGAATAAGTATAATTTTTACCACAATCGCATTCATAATATATATATTTTCTTTTAAGATCACAATCTATACATCTTTTAAATAAATATTTTTTATATTTGTAAAATTCGTCAGCTGATTTCAAAGTCTTACAATCGCAACAAAATTTATCTTCCATTTATTAAATGGAGTTTTTATAAATACTTTTCTGACTCTTTAAGAAACGAATTCCAAATTTCATCATAAATGTTTTGTTTTTTAGGACTACCTAACTTAATATTGTTAGAAATATTATAATATTCACATATCTTTTTCATAAAATATTTATAATTTAAACTCTTTTTAAAATACATATAATCTAAAAATTTTAAAAACATTTCATCTGCTTCAACTGTAAAAATCAAGTTCAATTTTCTTTTTAACTTTTTAAAAAAACTAATTCTCGAATTGTATCTCTGTTTTAAATATTGGTCAAAGTCTTTCGTATCATAATAATATTTTTCTTCTTCCTTATCAAATGTAATTTTTAAATTTGAATGGCTATTCCTTTTAATCTGATTAAATATTTCGAAATAATGACTTTCCATTTATTTACATAATAATAATTAAAACACTTTCCTCTCTGACCTTATCAGCGGGAGGAAAATCGAAGAAACTTTTTTCATGCCACTTTGCGATAAAAATTGACCGCTTCGTGGGATTCTAACCGCAGAGTGGTGTGATTTTTTTATCTGATAATAATCTTCTTTATAAGCTCTTTAGTTACGAAATTAAAGATAGCTATTATTATGGATTGTTTGGAGATTTTAAATTAATAATAGATAAAAATACTGGATATTTCAATGCTTCTAAGTTATGTAAATCAGGAGGTAAAAGATTTAAAAAGTGGTTAGAAAACAAAGAATCTAAAGAGTTAATTTTATATTTAACTAAATTCCTAGAAGGCCCGAATTCGGGCCCTCTAGAGACTATGAAATTAAAGGTAGAAGAATTAAAATATAATGGGATTTCTAAGGATTTAATTACAATGTTGGATTTCACCTGAATTTTCTAAAAAAGTAAACGATGTTGTAATTAATTATTATGCTAATAAATTTAATGATAATGATAAACTTCAAAAGAAATTAGATATAATAAAAATTAAAATGAATGACTTAAAAATAAAAAATGAAAAACAATGTTTACAATAATAGAAAAGAATAAAAATGATTCTGATTATCATTATTATGTTATTAGAGGTTTATATAATAAAACTTTACGAGATTTAAAATTTAGATAAAAATAGCTCATGAAATTCAATATAATCCGAATGCTATTAATTTATTTAACAGAATAAAAGAAAATATTATACTAAATTTAATCATTTAAAATTAAAAGATTATGATATTGAAAGATTTAAAAATGATTCCTAAATTAGAATAATATTTTTTTCATCTATCCAACTATTAAATTCTTCAGGGTAACCAACCCATTTCACTAATAATTTATTTCCTTTCTTTCTTATTATTTTTTCAATCTTATATGTTTCATTTTTCTTATTATATTTTACTAATTCTTTTTCATAATAAGTTCCTTTAATTTCTTCACCATTTAAATCTTTCACTCTATAAGTTATAGGATCTGTTTTCAATATTTCAGATATTATAAAAATTTCTTCTGTAAATGTAGGATGATAACCTCTGGTAAATGTTTCTTTATATTTTGAAATTCTAACTTTATCGCCTATTTTAAACTTTGGTTTCTTTATTTCTTTTTTAGAAAATAAATTATTGTATACGATACTTTCATTTTCTGTCCGACTGGCTTGTGAAGGTGTCATTTTAATAGATCGATGATAAGAATTATTATAATTATAAACTAATTTATCTAGTACTTCTAAGTATTTATTTGTATTATTTGCTGCCATATATTTTCTTATTTTTCCATTAATTGTTTGATTAAATCTTTCAACAATAGAACATTTTATTTCAACATTTTCAGTAGTAAACCAGTGAATATTATTATCTTTGAATAATTTTTGAGTATCTTTATTTATAAATTCCGTACCTTTATCCGTTTGTAGTTTCTCTGGAATTCGTTCTTTAAATATTAACTTGAAAGCATTTGATACTTCTTCGCCTGTTTTTCTTTTTATTGGAATAACCCAAGCATATTTACTAAACATATCAATAACTGTTAAAATATAATTAACTCCACTATTATATTTACTAAATGGTTTTATAAATAATAAATCGGCTTGCCATTGATCATCAATATGTGAAACGTAACATCTCCTTCTTCTAAATTTACGAATAATTGGTTTATGTCTAGTATAAACATCTTGTTCATGTAAAAAATCTGTAATTTGTTTTTGAGATAAATCTGTTTTTCTTTTTAATTCATTGATACCACAATAACCTTTTTCGGGATCATAATATACTGTTTCTATGACCCCGTTTTCTTTAAAAAAGTACTTTTTTTAGATCCACAAACTTCACATATACCTTTCCTCGTCAATCTTCCATTTTTAGAAGTTTCTTCATAAACATCTTTAGTATTAGTAAAATTTTTACATTTTAAACAATAAATCATACCCATACCGAATGTTCTTTTGGCTTTGATAATAGGTTTAACAATTCCTCTTTCTATTCTTTCCCTGATTGTAGGATTTGGAATTGTATTTAACTCTTCTATCATATTTTTATCACATACATCATTTCTAGTTTTAGTATCTTTATTTTTAAGGTAACAAACATCATGTTTATATGCTATTTCATCTACTCTGTTAATGGGCTTACTCCATTCTTTATATGTTAAATCATCGTTTAATCTTTTCTTTCCATGTAATAATTGTGTTCCAGGTCCTGTAAATTGATGTCCTGGTAAATGCATTTCAAAGGGTAAATTATTAATTGTTGAATTGATAAAGCCAGATCCTTTTTGACCACATTCTTTACAACAAAATTTGAACTTTCCGTCTTTACTTAATTTTCCAACTTTGAATATATTACTTTTACACGTCATTTATAGGCAATAAAAAATTATATGTATTTGTAGCCATTCAATTGAGTTTTTTTAACGTATTTCTCTAAAGGAAAATATTTCAAACTTTGAATAAATTCAGCCTCTTTTTTATGAATTTCTTCTTCAGTTAATGTATTGGCTTTAAACAAATTCAGTAGTTGTTTATAAAATTTGTAAGTATATTTATATTCTTCTTTTCTTTCGGATATATTTAAAGATCTGTCAACCACTTCAATAACACCAGCTCCTAAACTCAAAGCTGATAAAGGGATTAAAATAAAACCAGATAAGCCAGATGCGCTAAATAAAAACTTACTCATAGATAATGCGATACTAATCTTTTGATAGAAATTATAACTTTTTCTGTGAATAAAAATTCTTTTCTCTAAATATTCTTCCATTTATATATACATAAATTCTTTATTTCGGTACCTCATATTAGGATTGACTAAATCTAAAACTAAAAAATCATATGGTTTTTTGATACAGTTCTTATACATTTTATTAAATTCTTCTTTTGTTAATTGACCATCTATTTCTCGTATTATTTGTTTAATTTCTTTTTGTTTCATATCGAAAAATATAAAATAATTGCTGTTACTTCTGATGGTTATAGGTATTTTATAATAGTACTGACTTATATAGATAAGGGATGTATTTTTCTTTCTTCCTCGTATAAAAAATTCTTCTATAGATTGTTGATCTTTTTCACATATACAATCATCAAATACAACTAAATTCATATAGGAAGGATCCAAGTCATCTACGGTAATAAAATCCTCTAGTTTGGAAGAAAACAAAACTTGATCTTTTTTAAATTTTTTATATTCTTTCAAAACTTCTTTTTTATTCTTTAAGCCTTTACATTTTTGAATATCTTCTAATTCTACATCTGTAAATTGAATGTATTTTTCTTGTAATTTTTCATACTTAGATTCAAATATGTCTTTTGTACACATGTAAAGTCTATCAAAGTGTAAATAGTCATAAATTAAATTGATTAATAAGTTTGATTTTCCACTGTTGGAAGAACCATTTATGATTAATCTAAAGGGATGTATAGGCAATAGAGGATGTTGATTTGGATCTTTAAATTCATCTGGTTCATTATAGTCTTTAATTACAATTTTAGAATACATTTATTAATTAAAAAATAATCTACTACGAGTAAAAAATAATCTACTACGAGTAAAAACTATTATTAAAATAAAAATATTTTTTTTTAAATAATTTATTCTTTTAATGGTTCATATAGCGGTACTCGTGTATTATGACAAATTTCAGCAAGAAGTATACAAACTATCTTTTCTTTGTTTGAATTATAAAATTCTTCTGGTAATATATTACTTTTATTTTTTATTAAAAGACAGAAATCTATTTTAGAAACAAATTCTATTACAAAGTCTTTATCAATATCTTGATATTGTATAATATAATCCCAATTTACATAATCTTGAAATTTTCTTATAAGGTTCATTGATAATTTTTGATATCTAGATACAACATTCATATTTAAACGGTCAGAATAATTTTCTATAAATCTTAAATCCAATTTTTGGAATCTTGATATTTCATACCAAGTCACTTTATCTAAATGTCTCTCAATAAAACGGATAGATAAGGTTTGGTATCTACATATTTTTTCCCAATCTACATCAGAGGCATGTTTTTCAATAAAAGGTTCATTGAGTTTTTGATATTGAGAAATAATATACCAATCATTTGGCTGTACATATCGTTCGATTAAAACTTCAGATAATTCAGAAAATTGAAACACATATTCCCATTTTAAATAATCTGCTAAACTTATAATTACATCTTCTGAAAGTTTCTTTCTAGAAAAGTCGTTCCAATTAATTTCATTGGCCATTTATTAAGAAGAAAAATTTATCTTTTCAATATGTAAATAAGGCTTTAATTTACAACCTCCTCCTGTTAGCACTGATAATGTTAAAACTTCATTTAACTTTCCATACGCAAACATAGTTATTGAATCTTCATTAACATTTATCTCTTTATCAAGAAGTACTTCTTTCACTTTTTCTAAACGTATTTTTGGCTTTTCATTCATTTTGTCACAGGCTAAAAAGATGGTAATTTTCATATACATGTTTTGTGATAATTTCAAGTTTGAATCTAAAAGTTTTGAAGTAGTTTCGTTGAATTCAAAAGTCTTGTAACCCACACCTGTAAACTGAACAAGTCTATCTGTGGTAGCGCAAAAAGTTTTATTATCAACGTAATATTTATTAGCAACGTCAGTATCATTTATGGGCCATTTTACACTCGATATTCTTTCGTTGTGAGCATAATAACTTCTATTAATTTTATCCCACAGTATACAATAATAATCAAGATGTTTTTTGGTAACCACATCGCCTTCTTTTTCAGGTTCTTTTACATTTGATATGATTTTATTTTTAGCATCAAAATTATTTTCATCATGTATTAAACTTTTGTCTTTTAATTCATCGACATATTTTTTAGTTGAAGCATCATTGTCCTCTAGAGGAGTAGCTATATTTCTAATACATTTATTTCTAGCATTAAAATAACCGTTATTACGAATCAAACACTTATTTTTTAAATCATCTACATATTTTTTAGTTGAAGAATCATTATCTTCCTGAGGATGTAAAACATTTTTTAATAGTTTACTTTCCATATCATAATTACCATCATTCGTTAATTTAAATCCTACACCTGGTGGTCCTAAAAGTCCTTCTTTTATTTCATTGTCGTAAAGTGGATAATAAGCAGCCATTTATTAAAATAGAAAAAATCCTTTATGTTTTCAGAGTTTTAATCATTTTTATATCCTGAGTTGACATATTCAAGGAGCATTTGTTTCTCTCTTTCAAAATAAAGTAAAAAACATAATTTTTAGTAGTATTATTTCTCAATCTCCAATTGAATTCAATCATTAAATTACTCAAGTTCGTATAATTTTCATGGTTTGCCAAGTTGAAACAAATTATAGGATACTTACTGAAATTTGAATAGTTTATCATACAACCAGTTTCAGAATTTATATTATTCATTCCTGATTCTAAAAGAGCATAATATAATCGATTATAATCATTTTTATTAAAGTCCATCATATAACTTACAGTGGGAACTTTAATGTTATTAATCATTAACCAACATTCTATCATATCCAAGTGATCAAACATCATATTATTTTGATTCATGTTTTCATTTCTATCTTCATATTGAGGAATGACATATAAACTCAAAACTTCATCAGATGTAGCAGGAATAGAATAAGACCCACTGGAATTTTTATAAAATACATTTGATTTGATAATGTTATAATGATCCCAATTTATTTCTATAGGAGTATTTGATAATTTTAATTCATTGAATTTTACAGATGCGGAATTTTTAAATCTAACATAAGGTAACCAAAGTGATAAATCTTCAACAAGAACCTTAAAATCTGGATTTTGAATATCTGTATACAACATATTTTTACTATCATTTCTCTGAATTTCTATTTTAACTTGGAAACCTGTCATTACTTTTTTATATTCGTTAAAGAAATCAAATATATACTTTAAAGGAATCCATATTTTTACTGTTTGACTATTTTTAGTAAATTTACATCTTTTTGAAAATCCTTCATTAAAACTTTCATTTAGTTTAAGGTTTTTAAAAAAATCAGTTATTTTGGTAGTATCTATCAGATTTCCATTATATTTGAAATTGTTTCTATCTACAGAATCAGTTGTATCTACATAAAAGAACATGTTAGTAGCTTCCGATGTTGAATAATCAGGGGTGAAGTGTATCATCCCTAATACTTGATTCATAATGGCTTTATAATTTATAGTGGATTCAACTTCAGTATTTCCTATAATCAACCTGTTTGAATTAATGAGACCTCCTCCATTCACTAGAGTAACATTTTCATTACTTATTACACCTCCATCTCCTTTTACAATTTTTAATTCTTGTTGTAGATATCCCGCAGAATATAAAATATTAGCATTTGTATCATTGATAAAGAAATTATATGTAGCATTTTCATGAATATTATTTCTATTTTCACTTTTTAATTCTCTATATTCAAAACTTTCAACGTCGTTATTATAATAATAACTAGTGTCTTTCAAATCGTAAATTTTATCCATTTATTTAGGAATAAAAAATTTCAATCCAGTACCATGTTTTTTATTTTTAGAAAATATTTCATTCAATTTTTCTCTCACAAATTCCTTAGATTTATCTTCTACAATAGGACTTATAAGGTCTGAAAAGAAGCCTCTTCCTTGTATTTTTTTACTCTTTCTGTACAATCTTTGTTTATTCATTTATTTAGCAATAAATTTGTACTGTACTTCTTGTTTATTTAAATCAATTAGTTCACCTCTATGATTTGTAATTCTCATTCTAATTCGATTAATAGAATCAGATTTAACCGGAAAAAATATTAGTTTATCAAATTCTTTAGCATATAAACTTCCAGGAGGATTTGATGATGTAAAAGAATAAATAACTTGAGATTGAAACTGATTTATATAAGCACCATCCACTATATCACAGTGAATATAAATATTATCATTACCATTAGCTATATCCGCAATAAATTTACCTTCTTGCTCTTCCTCTTCATATATTTTAGGTTCAAAGCCTAAAATTTTGTACAATTCACTTTTAGATAAATCAATTTTATAATTCTTCTCGAGTTTAATACTAAACCTTTGTCTTTCTTCTATTATTCCAAATAATATAGGTGAATCATTTCCAAAATATTTTACCATATAACGATTCAAACCTCTTATATTGTAATGACCATTTGGAATAATAAAATCTTCCCATTTGGCTCCATCAAAATATGAAAATTTATTGTTTTTCTCCGTAATATTATTCCATGAAATATACATTGAAAAAGACTGAAGAGCTATCTCTGTAAAATGAAAAGGTCTCGAATACTCAATGGTGAAATCTTCAGATTTATCTACGTTTTTCGAATCTAATATAATATACTTCATTTATAAAGAACAATTTTTTCATTTAATTTACTAGGTTCTTGAGTAAATGAATATAAAACTTCAATAGGAGATTTATTTTTATTTCTTTCAGTTATATATTTCATACAATAGAAACCACATCTTACAGAACTCGGACTTTGTAAAAAACTATCGTTATATCTAATTTCTTTTCCAGAAGTATTTAAATAACTTAGTATGTTTTGAGGAAGAAAATCATTTTTTATTATTCTATTGTTATATTTATATTCTCCAAAAGGATCAAAATATTCAACAAAATTATATTTTGGATCATTATAATAACAAACCCAATGAGTTCCAGGACCTGTAGATACATCTAAATTTATAATTCCGTTTTCAAATTTTCTTATCTTTTTAGGTAACATATCTATAGTAAATATACCTCTAAATCCTTTTTCATTTTTCATATTGTTTTCAATCATTTTGTTGGATATTCCCATGGCTGATAGACTCCCTTTCCACAAGTTTTTTTTTTTTTACCTGATCCAGAAATTTTGTCCAATACTTTTTTAGTACCCCAACCAGCTGCTCCACTAGCTGCTCCTAATGCTAAAGTAGAAAGTAAAGGTACTAAAAATGGTAAAAACCCTCCATTCTTTTTCAGTTGAGTCTTTGATATTTTAATTCTTTTACCTTTATCAATTTGGTTAATTTGTGTAGCTGTTAAATGTAAATCAAAATTGGGTGTTTTACTTTTATCTATTTGTAAACTAAGTTCTTCACCATTTTTATAAGCTGATTTCAATTTAGAAATCTGACTGTCGCTCAAGTATACTTTTTTTACAATATAATTACTCATTTATATACTAAGAAATTTTCCATAGTATTCCTTTACCTGATCGTTTGTCATAGTTCCCTCTCTTAAAAGTAAATCCAACAAATCTACAGTTTTATTATACAATTTTTTACTTTTAGAACCTTTACAAATTTTATCTGTCAGATCAACTAAGATGGTCAGTTTATCTTCTAAACCTTTTCCTGTGTAATGTCTACCTTGTTTAATAGCTGATAAAGCTTCTAAATATCTTTTCATCATATTCATTTTATAATCAGCATTATCAATCCTTTTCTGATACTCATCTTTGTTGTTTGTTAAATTTCTATTTTTGGTTTCATTTCCTTTTTCTCTTTTAAATTGATCTCTTTTTGCTTTTGCCCTTTTAATAACTTCTTCAATATCTTCATCAGTTTTATTCCACATTATTGAAGGTAATTCAAATTCTAATTCTTCTAATAATTCTTTATCTAAATTTTTGTCTATATCTATTTTTAAAAACATACTTCCTACATCTTCAGTATAATCTTCCTCTGACTGATTCTCTATCTGAGGTAAAGATCTATAGGTCTCATTCATAGTGAAAGATAAATTATCAACAGCATCTTTTATACCTAGCAAGTTTTGTTGTCTAGAAGTTTCTAGTTTTTCCATTTGATGAAGTACAGGTTCGTGGAAATCGGCTAATGATTTTTGTATTCCTATATCTTCTTCTAATTTTATTTCATTATTTTTCCTAATTTCTGATTGTAGTTTAACTAATCTTAGATCATTTTTTAATTGCTCTAACAACTTTTTATTTCTCTCTTTTTCAATACTTTCCATTTATAGGTAGTAAAATGTTCATTATACAAGTGTATGTATTATAGAAATTATATTACAAAAAATGTTTCTAAATAAATGGAAGAATTTAATGACCTCAAACGATTTCCTGAAACATACAAATTAAATGAACTCGAGATAGGTAAATATAATTTAATATCATTGAGAAAAATAAATACAAAATACGGTGACTCTATTATAGCTAGATTAGAAGTAGACAATGATGAGAAAGATTTTTATCTCTCGAAATGTCATGGTGAATTATCTGATAAAGCTATAAGAAAAATTAATAGTGGAAAATATATTTTTGATTTTAAAGGTAAAAATAAATATTACGATTATGAATTACATGTAAAATAAAAAACGATATTTTCAATAAGGTTTTAATAAAATAAAAATTATTAATATAAAAATAAGAATTTTTAAATATGCTGATTTTGTTAAATATTTCATAAAAAATGTAAAATATAGGCCTATTTTAATTTTTTTTAATATAAAAATAGGAAATCAATAGTAGTATATGGAAAGGGCAAAAGTGTCCTCTAGCCCCCCCCATATACTACTTATAATATTTCAATTAAATTTAATAAGTTTCATAGTATATAGGCAGCTGAATAAATAATTTATTTCAAGTTAAGTTATAATTAAAAACTTGACTTATTTATATACCTATTTTTGAAAAACAAAAATACTTTGGAAATAGTAATATATGTTTTGATTAAAAAGACAGAGTATTTGCATATTTTAGTATTTTCTGTTTTTGATAATTTAAATTTTTTCGAATAGTCTGTTAAATTGGAGTCGAATTTTTATATAAAACCATAATTCAATTTTAAGCACAATATTTCACTTAAATATGGAAATGAGGAGGGCAAAATAATTAAATATTCAGCTAAAAATGACAGCAAAAAAGTCTTGGAGAAGTTAGGCAATAAAGTCTTACAGAGTTTTTTTTTTTCCAATCTTCCGCAAACAGAAAATTAAAAAATGCTGAGATAAATTTCTCATTTAGTAATGCAAAAGAAAGAAAAACAAATGATTTTTCATGTAGACTTATTTTCGGAACTTCTCTTTAATTTAACCAGCATCTTTATTTTTCTTTCCGACTCTCCATTTGTAGATTGAGTTCATTAAAAAAGCCTTATTTTCTTATACAAAATTTAAAAAAAAAAAGACTTTCGTAAAATAAAATTAATTTCCGCTCGTAAATTCCGTTTATCTGAATATTTTTTCTCCGTTATATAAATAAAAGAAAATGCGTTGTGTCACTAAAAAACAGCTGAAGTTCTCTTAAAATACAGGCCAACAAAATCAATCGTAGAAGAAAATATAATTTTTAACTGATTAGATTCATAAATATAATTAAGACTGATAGATTTAATAATTTAAGTTGTATTTATGAAATGAACTTGGCAACACAACAATTTTTATGTTTGCCCTGACTCTTTACATTTAACAAACAAATATGTAATTTACGAAATAAACTCATTTGTGACACATCAAATTCCTTATATTAAACAATGACTTACAATAATTTATCATTCTTATTTTTAAAATTATTAACTTTTTCTAGAATGTAGAAACTAGAGTTGACGTTCGTTAAAGCATGCTTTTTTACTCCTAATCCTCGGCTCCTTTGCATACTCCAACTTAATTATTTTTAAGAAGCTGTTGCAAAGAAAGAATTTGTGTACTTGAAAAGACGCTAATACTATTTTAATAAGAACGCTACTTTAATAAGAAATATCATAATTCTATTTTAATAAATAAACAGCAATTTCTGGATAAGTATTGCTGAGGATCTCGATAAAAAAGGTTTGTGTATATATAATTTTTTTTCTTATATCTCCATATTGAAAATTTTAAAGGCCGCCGTCACTGTTATGCATGTTCAATTTAACTTTGCCTTTTGTTTTTCTGCGCAAAAACTATTATGTATGTCGAAAATGTTAATGTAGAAAAGATATGTAGAAGATATGTAGAGAGATATGTAGAGAAATGTTATGAGGTAAATATGAAATTCTATAAATTAATATTCAATAATTATTTTGAGAATTATTAGCTGTTCTGTTGGAATCAATCCCTGCTAGTATTTATTGGACTCAAAATTAATATTCAATAATAATTATAATAATTAATTATTCAATAATTATTCAAAATTAATATTTAATAATAATTATAATTAATATTCAATAATAATTATAATTAATATTCAATAATAATTGTAATTAATATTCAATATAATTATAATAATTAGTAATTAATATTCAATAATAACTATAATAATTATAATTAATATTCAATAATAATTATAATAATTATAATTAATATTCAATAATAGTTATAATAATTATAATTAATATTCAATATTAATTATATAAATTATTATTCAATAATTATTGGGAGAATTATCAGCTGTTAAATTGTTGGCATCCCTGCTAGTATTTATTGGACTGTATAAGGAAAATCAATTGATTAAGTTTGCATAAAATTAGGACTTATAAATCTTTAAAAATCATCATCGAAAATTAATAACTCTAGCATAAATTACAGCGTTTATCCTCCCGGACACGAAAGGACCTCATTCAATACAACTTCAAAACTATGAGCAGATTTCATGATATATTCAAATAATATTCTTATAGCATTTTATTGAAATTTTGAGTTTTGAGAGTCATTGGTATTTTTGTATTTTACACGACGAATATATACGCAATACCCTCCTCAATAGAGATTTGGTCTGACGTGTAAGGACGTCAAACGCGCTTAACAAGTTACAACAATGTTAAAATTTTATCTTGTGTTTTATAATCGATTCGCAACAACAACGTAGTTCGAGGAATAATAAAAAAAAGAAACAGTAATGAATATGGTAATTCTTTATAAACTATGCAAATCTAAATCGAGGAGTACAGTAATTTATCTTTAATGATATTTCACGGTTACTTCTTAAATAATTCGATCAATATATGGAATAAATTTCTCAAATCGTGACAATTTCTGCCTAATCTAGAAACCACGCGCAATTTATTTCCCAAGAAAGTGTAAGAAAATTAAAAAAAATAAATGTCGAAAAATATATCACGCAACCATAATTGATTGGAAAAATACATGACTCGGAATGTAATTTATTTTTATCGACCGCAATTGTTCTAGAATGAACGAAAATCCAAATCGCCCTTCACTAATAGCAAGAAATTAACATCCAATCTTCCACCTCCGACCACGAAAGAACTAAAGGTCGAACAATGTTCGACAAATGATTGAGATCGTCCACTTCATCAACATAATGCGTGAAAATTTATTGGATGAAGTGGTAGAACCACCTGCAAGAATTATGATTTTTATTTCCATAATGATCTGGAATAAATCAAAGCTTGAAATCGAAACGAGAAGGCGGATTGGAAATCTTCCCACCATTGTGTTTTTTTTAACTAATTGTCTTTCGATTTCTTTGCTGTCGAAATTCGCTGCTGTTTTATAAGTCTTAAGTGCTTTGATTTATTTAATCGTGTCATATTGCAGTTCCGATTCCCTAAATACATAGATTTATTTATCATTCCTGTCATTTAAACTGTATGAAACAGTTACAAACTTTCAATTATTTTTCATATTGAGTAATATTGTGGCGTACAGAGATTCTAATCTATCTAATACGCCAATTGATTAGTATTTTTATATTTATGAAAATAACTTAAATATTTGCTATTTATTCTTTTTTTAATTCTCTGAAATTAATACCATATTTTATTTTTATTCTGTTCAGTGAAAATAATACCTTTTTTAAAAGTTAAAACTTTCTCACTTCACCTTTTATAATTTGCCAGAACTTATTTATTTGCTAGAACTTACTTATTATTTTGTTAGAACTTACTTATTTTTTATATATTGCTAGAACTTTTCTATTTCAGCAAACTTCTTGAAATTTTTCGTGGTGTGATTTGATTGTTGTTGTTGTCGCACTAGGGCTGCACAATAGGCTATTGGCGACGGTCTGGGAAACATCCCGGGGGATGATCCGAAGACATGCCATCACAATTTTGATCCTCTGCGGAGGGGATGGCACCCCCGCTTCGGTAGCGCGAAGTCGAGCACTTTACGGTAGCTAAGTTTAACGAGGACCAATACCGCACACCCTCGGTCCCTACGCAGACTGATCCAAGTGGTCACCCACCCGCACACTGACCGTAGCCAGTGATGCTTGACTTCGGTGATCTGCTGGGAACCATGTCTTAACGATCAGTCCACTGCGGGATTGGTGTGATTTGAATCGTTATTCAATAACGATTTGAACGTCAATAATATTGACATGATTGACGATTACGAAAGACAAAAAATTTATTTTTGTTCCAAATAATTTAAATATTTTCTTTTTACTCAATACCAGTTGATATTTGGACTTTTATAATAGATATTTGCTATAATTTTAAGTACAATTAACTAAATTTAAAATGAAATCTTAATTAAAATTATTTGCTATAAATGAAATATACTTATATTGCTATTTAATTTTCAAAATACTAAGTAAAATATAAAAAAAATGTGTTTAAAAATGTGTGTTAAATACGTTATAAATATTAAACCAATAAATTCACTTCTACAACATTAATATTTACGGAAGAATGTTACATTTTGTCAAAGCGCCATAATTTTGTCTTTAATGGTATTATCTTATCACAATATTACAAAAATAAGAGTTATAGCTATTTAATTTAGATAAATTTACTAGGATTGAGATACAATGTATGGATATTTATAATATTATATGGTAAATATTTCATTTTAGTAAATAATTCTGGATCTGTCTTAAAGTCAATTTCTGTTTTAATCACTTTTATTCAGCTTTAATACTGAAAAATTTCTAAATGCTCTTTAATTTTTAAAACGCGCGAAGTAAAACAATCAAACTGAGGGGTACATAAAAGGAAAACTTAAATGTATATTTTACTGAATTATTACAAAAGTATTTAAATTATATTCACAACAATTTTACCCTCTAATAATTATAAATTCAAATAAAACGAAAAAAACATTTTATATTTATTAATCGGAAATAATATAAATAACATATCTTTAGAGGGAAAAATACTTGCTATAATCGTTAACTTATTGAAATAGACGTGTTATTCTTTCTTAAAATAAGACAAAGCGATTCAAATTTATTTTCAATATAGCAAGTAAAACATTTCTTTAAAACTAAAATAGAATATTATACAATGGCATCTCATGTATGATGTTTGAATTCATTGTTATTATTTTTTAAATAGAGTTTGACTAAAATTATTTAACACGTTGAATGCCACGCTAATTTTACATGATTTGGTCGCCTGGACAAACGGTAAATATCTACAAACTAAATTTGCACGTATTAGACAGAATTTGCTAGTTTTTTAAAAGGTTTAGCATGGCATATCTGAAAGAAAGTGGTGAATTATATAAGCCTACGAATTGTTTAGAAATAGAGGTGAATAAAAATCTACTAAATTGAATTTATTAAACCAAGAATCACAATTAATAAACTACCACTTGAAAATAGTTGAAGTTGGCATCTCTGTGTATATAAATAAAACTATTTTTGTGTGTTCTATATTGATTGCATTAATTTTTTCAAACCATTTTAGTAACGATAATAATATGAAAAAAAATAAAAATTTACTCAAGTTATGTGTTTCTAATAATCTTGGCTTCGCCGATCACCGGTGACGCCCGTGGCATTACGAACAAAATGAGTGCCGGTCACCGGTGACCCCCATGACATTCTTTCGTTAAGTAACTTTTGTAATTTCTTGAAATAAAGCATTCATGTAAACAAAATAAACGTGTATTAAACACTATTACATTTCATAAATCTGTGATAAAAGCTTTCTAAAACACCATACACACAAAATTATAAAAATACTGCCGTGTATTTTACGAAGAACGATCCTACCCACATCAGGCATTAGGAATACTGACAACTGTCTAACGTTTGTATTCTTTCCGAAAAGGACTGTATTTTTTGTGATGTTACAAAACGATTTATTGGGTATTTTGAATGTTTCACACCATTTTTAATTTTCCAAAAAGATCCCAAAAAGAATTAAGGCCAAAAACATCGAAGAGCAAACTTCTTTAATCCTGTGTATTGCAATAATAAATTTATAGTATTGTATAATTGATTCATCTCATCACTGTAAGTCTACGAGTTAGTTTAATGTGAGTTGGGTAAACTAGAATGTATGGTTTTTTAATTCTTAACATTGAAACTGTGAATCAATTACATAGCTTAATGTAAAATGGATAGATAAGAATGTATTGTTTTTTTATATTTAACATTTACACTGTGAATCAACTACATTGTTTAAAGTAAGCCGGATAATTTTTGTGTATGATAATTTTGTGTAATATATTTCGGAATTTTTCAATTAGTTTGTTATAGTACAACAAAATAAGCGATTTTAATCACATTGTTTAATTACAAAAGTAATATGAGAGCATGAAATTTTCAATACGATTTCAATAAAGAGCTAGCACACAAAATATTTTTAGAATGAGTATTTACATGCTAATTTTATAAAGAAAATTAAATTAAAGAATTAATATGGAAATCTTATGTTTAAAAAATTTTTTTTAATTCGTTTCATTTGTAGAGCTTTGTGTAAATGTAGCTTTTATAAACGATATAAATATTTATTCTTTTCTTTAATTTTAAAAACAATTTCAATAATTTGTTTAAAAAATTGCGCACAAAATATTTTTATAATGAGCATTTACTTGCTAATTTTATAAAGAAAATTAAATTAAAGAATTTATAGAGAAAATTTATATTTAATTTTTTTTTATTCATTTCATTTCTGGAACTTTATGTAAATGTAGTCTTTATAAAAGATATAAATATTTATTTTCCCCTTTAATTTTAAGTACGATTTCAATAATTTGTTTAAAGAATTAGCTCACGGAATATTTTTATAATTAGTACTTACATGCTAATTTTATAAAGAAAATTAAATCAAAGAATTTATATCGAAAACATATGGTTTAAAAAAACTTCTTTTTAATTCATTTCATTTATGGAATTTTATGTAAATGTAGTCTTTATAAAAGATATAAATATTTATTCATACTATATTTCCATTTAAAATTATATTATGAAGGCTTGTTACGAAACAAGAACTAATCACGATGTAAGAAACATCGATTTTAACGCCCGCTTTAATGAGAATGGCTTAACATCAATTACTCCGAACGGCTAGAAAAACTTTTAATTAAAACAATAACTCTTTCTCTCCTTTTTAGAAAGCTTATCAAGAGAAAGTTATTAAAAAAAACATCCATATTTCAAAAAACTAATATCACAAAAAAAACACCCTCAATAAATTCACTGTTTGCAATCGTGATTTCCGCTAAATTTAGCACAACCAACTCGACGAAAAGCGAGAATGTTACGGTATAATTTCGACGTAAAAGTCGGTTATCTGATCAAAAAAGGGTTGGAAAAAAAGGGAATTACAGCAGAGGGCGACGACAGAGTTGATATATAGAGTTTGGGTTCAACCGTGTCTGGTTGGACCTGCTGGCTAAATAGCCGTAATATTTCTCTCCCAGACTGGCAACGATGGGTTCAAAAGGGAAGATAATCCTTCAACTTTTCCCTCTTTTAAGGATAAATTCCTAAAGTCTGGAAAAGAGAAGAATTTTTATTAGTTTTTCCGAAAGAAAATTCCCTATACGGCGGTTTAAACTTTAAAAAAATGTACTAGTAAATTAATAATAGAAACTCATTGTTAGAAGAAACAAAAAGAATGATTTTTTCTTTAAAAATATAAATGTAATTCTTTTGTATCAAAATAAAGTTAGAAGATTTGAAAACTTTCTTTTTTATTTAAACATTAATGTTTCATTAAAAGCTTAAATTTTTAGTGTTTTTTTATTCAAGTTCACGGTAGCGTTAGTTATAAAACAGGTTTTGTACGGTTCGTAAAAAAATTAAAAAATTGTATTATTGTAATAAAAATGCAACAAACTTTTTTTTAATAGCTTCAAAACAATTAAAAATACGTCACAAATGATTTTGTAACTAGATATATTTAGTTTAAAATATTAAGCACGGTGGTGAATAAAGATTTATATGAACTCTTATTTTTTTACTTTTACAAGCACTTTAAAAAAAAGTTTTAAATACGAGCGCTGAATAACAATTGAATTTACAATATTAAGCAATGAATATTTTTAATTTGTTAGCATTTAATATTTTTACAGAAAAACGTTAAGATTTTCATAAATTTATTTAAATTATTTTTGCGTAGTGGAGAATCATTATTCTAAATCAGCTTAGTTAAATAAAGATAAATTTGTTAAAGTATATGATACCATTAGAGCTAGAAAGTCGTTAATGTGCTCACTACCTAGATAATCTGCATTATAACTAGCCTGCTCGCCATAGTTAATCTGCACATTAACCTAAATAATCTTCAGGATAACTGACTTGCTCAACCTAGTTAATCCGCACAATACCAATATAATTTGCTGCAGAATAACTGAATTCTGCACTTTAGAGATAACATACATTTTGTTATCACGCTAAATATAAAATGAAAAGCTTCTGATAAAATCAGGTGATTCGGCAGCTATATCCCATGAATAGTAGATTCTGCGGAAACAAGAATTTGATATTTATTTACTTGAGAACTATAGGTAAAATTTTAAAGTTTTTTCTAACTTTTCATTGGTATTTGTAATGTAATTAAGGTAAAAAATAATTTCATTTTTTCAATTCAGATTTTGTTTGGATTAATAATATTGTTCGGATTCCTTTTTTTATGTAAGACTTCATATATGATGTGTTTAATTTCATTTCATTGAGCACAGAGCAAAAAATAAATAAATAAATAATAAATAAAACGTTAAAAAATAATACAAATAAGTTAAAATACAAACAAGTTAAATAATAACTTCTCTTTTTCAATTCAGATTTTACAATATTGTTTCGATTCTTTTTTTTACGTAAGACTTCGTATATGATGTGTTTAATTTCACTTCATTGAGCACAGAGCAAAAAATAAATAATAAATAAGAAACGAAACACCCGGAATAACTTTTCCTTTAATAATCAGATTTTCTTGTTGTAAGATACAATTTAAATGAATGGAGGGGTCTCAAATATTACAATTAATGAGTGGGGGCGATGTTTTTAGTCACACTCAGATTGAAAAACATACTTCTTTTGTATAAACAACAGCAATTAATTTAACAGTCTATTGAAAAAGTATATAAATGCAACTATTACTTAAATTTTTTTAAAAAAATAATAAAAAAAATATCTAAAAGCTAGAGAAATTGACAAGTCAACAAATTTCTCTTTTGGTTTGCAAACTTCTAACCCTTTTCATGTGATCTTTTTTTTCGTTTATTTATTAGACTACGTTAAAGAGAAATGCATTATTTAGACATTCTAACACTGATGAATAAAGGAAAAAAACATAAAGCAGTTTTTTTTTTCACTGACATTCCTTCAGCTCATTGAACAACGGCGAACCCCCATTCATTCTTTAAGAATTCCGCTTAGTTTATAGATGCCTAAATAGTGGTATTGTTCAGAATCCTTAAGAATATCCGGAGTAACGGAATGAAAAGAAAAAAAAAGAAAGCTAAAAGTTAATTATTTATATAGTGGAATTTCTCAGTTTTTTCATTGTGAGTTATATAACTGGTGCAGCGTCAAAAGCATATAAAAGTCAATTAATCACATAGGGGTATTTCTAATTTTTTTCATTGTGACGTATACATCTAGCGCAAGGTCAAAAGTAAAAATAAATGTTAATTATTCATATAGTGGCATTTCTAAGTTCATTAATTGTGACGCATACATCTAGTGCAGGGTCAAAATTTAAAATGAAAGGTAATTATTCACATAATGGCATTTCGCAGTTTATACATTTTATAACCGTCGTTGAACAGCCGACCTAATTTTTTATGGGTTTACGACTACGAATGTTCAACTCCGTAGCCTTGTAATTTTGAACCCAATCCAGAAAACAAGGGAACTCCTGCATCGAGCATTGGGAGAAATTTGCCTTCATGGAGGACTTTTTGATGGAGTTAACCAGCATTTGCGTTACATGGAGAGGAAGATCACGAGAACACCCCACGGTTAGCCTGACGGCAAGAGGACTCTAACCCATGATCCGTCTACCACTGAGGATATTTTACGTCAGCACTGTGGTCGATACAAGCCGGACGCGGAATTCGTATCGACTGGGTCAGTTTATACATTGTGGCGTAAACATCTAGTGCAGGGTCAAAAGAAAATAAAAGTTAATTATTCATATAGTAGTATTTCTCAGTTTATACATTGTGACATATAGAACAGTTAGTCAAAGGTCCTT